>NC_053149.1:15915601-16596249 GCF_016808335.1 Panicum virgatum
GCACATCTTGATGCGCTTGTTCCGAGTAACCCTCTCTGATGTCTCCAGAATCTTCACCGGATGCTCAGTATAAGTCAGATCTTCCTGCACATCTACTCCATCCAGTGGTGCCTGCTCCTCGGGTACTCGCAAACACCTCTTCAGCTGAGATATATGGAAGACATCGTGAACTCCCGAGAGGCTGAGAGGTAACTCCAGGTGATAAGCAACTTCGCCTTTCCGCTCTAGCACCTTGAATGGCCCCACATACCGAGGTGCTAATTTCCCTTTGACATTAAATCTGTGGATTCCCCTCATCGGAGACACCTTCAGGTACACATAATCATCGACACTGAAGGTCAGATCTCTCCGTTTGCCATCAGCATAGCTCTTTTGTCTGCTCTGTGCAATCCTCAGATTTTCTCGCACAGCCTGAACCATCTGCTCTGCATCATCTACGATCTCAGGGCCGGAGAGCTGCTTCTCACCAATCTGATCCCAATAGAGAGGAGTCCTGCACTTTCTGCCATACAATGCCTCAAAGGGGGACTTCTTCAGACTGGCCTGATAGCTGTTGTTATATGAGAATTCAGCATAAGACAGGCACTTATCCCAACTAGTACCGTACTGAATGGCACAAGCTCTCAGCATATCTTCCAACACTTGGTTGGTTCTCTCTGTCTGCCCATCTGTCTGAGGGTGATAAGCCGTACTGAAACGCAGCTTCGTATCCAACGAATCATGGAGCTGCTCCCAGAACCGAGAAGTGAACTGAGACCCTCTGTCAGATATGATCTTCTTGGGCACACCATGCAAGCAGACAATCCGAGAGATGTACAACTCTGCCAGTCTAGCACCGGAGTAAGTAGTGTCACTGGAATGAAGTGAGCAACCTTCGTCAGACGATCCACTACTACCCAAATGGAGTTGTACCCTTTCTGAGTACGAGGCAATCCAACAATGAAGTCCATAGTGATCTCCTCCCATTTCCACTCCGGAATCTTCAAAGGCTGTAACAGACCAGCTGGCCTCTGATGCTCAGCCTTGACACGCTGACAGGTGTCACAAATAGCCACGTACTCTGCCACTGAACGCTTCATCCCATACCACCAGAAACGTTCCTTCAGATCATAGTACATCTTCGTGCTGCCCGGATGAATAGAGTAAGCTGTATCATGGGCCTCACTCAGAATCAACTTCCGGAGATCCTTCACATCTAGCACGCAGATCCGGTTCTTGTACCACAGGGTACCCCGATCATCCTCTCTGAAATGAGGAGCCTTGCCCTTCTTGAGCAACTCACGAATCTCCTGCAGCTTCTCATCATCTTTCTGATGCTGCCTGATCTCTGACCCTAGAGTCGGTACTGCCTCAAATGCTGCACTGGAGGTATGATGCAAGAAGCCCAGACTCAACTGCTCGAACTCCTCGCATAACTCTGGAGGCATCTGGAAAGCTACGGCCATGTTGACATAACTTCTTCTACTCAGAGCATCTGCTACAACATTGGCCTTGCCCGGATGATAGTGAATCTCCAGATCATAATCCTTGACCAACTCTAGCCATCTCCTCTGCCACATGTTCAGCTCATTCTGTGTGAAAATATACTTGAGGCTCTTGTGATCAGTGTAGATATCACACCGCTGCCCATACAAGTAATGCCTCCAAATCTTCAGAGCATGCACAACTGCGGCTAACTCAAGATCATGGGTAGGATAGTTCAGCTCATGTCGGCGTAGCTGCCGTGAAGCATAAGCAATCACTCTGCCCTCCTGCATCAGAACACACCCTAGACCATCCTTCGAAGCATCACAATACACCGTGAACCTCTTCGTCTGGTCTGGCAGAGTCAGGACTGGCGCCGTAGTCAACCTCTTCTTCAGCTCATCAAAGGCCCTCTGACGCTCATCAGTCCATACGAAAGCCACATTTTTCTCCAGCAAAGAAGTCAAAGGCTTCACGATCTTGGAGAAATTCTCAATAAATCTCCGATAATATCCAGCTAAGCCCAAGAATGACCTGACTTCCTTTACTGTCTGCGGTATCTCCCACTCTAGCACATCCTTCACCTTGCTCGGATCAACAGGAATGCCTCCCTGTGAGATAACATGACCGAGGAATGGAACCTCGTCAATCCAGAACTCGCACTTGCTGAACTTAGCATACAGCTGATGCTCTCTCAATCTCTGCAACACGAGCCTCTGATGCTCTTCATGCTCTTCCTCTGTCTTGGAGAAGATCAGAATATCATCAATGAAAATCACCACGAAGACATCCAGATAATCCATGAAGACCATGTTCATCAGATGCATGAAGTAAACCGGGGCATTAGTCAAGCCGAAGGACATGATCGTGTACTCATATAGCCCGTACTTGCATGTGAATGCCATCTTCGAAATATCCCCAGGACGGATCCTCAGCTGAAAATAACCCGAACGAAGATCAATCTTCGAGAATATACGAGCACCTCGAAGCAGATCGAAGAGATCCTCAATACGGGGCAGTGGATGCTTGTTCTTGATAGTGACTGCATTCAGCTCCCGATAATCGACACACATCCTCTTCGAGCCATCCTTCTTATCTACCAGCAATAATGGAAAAGCCCAAGGAGAGAAGCTGCGACGGATATAGCCCTTGGCTAGCAACTCATCAATAGTCTTCTTGACTTCTTCATGCTCTATAGGTGCCATATGGTAGGGCCGCTTTGCAATAGGAGCTGTGCCAGGCAAGAGATCAATACAAAACTCAATGGCGCGTTCAGGCGGCATACCTGGCAGATCATCCGGAAAGACATCCGGGAATTCAGACACCACGCGAATACCGTCCGTGGGTCTAGCCTCCATCTGATGAAGAAATCCAGAAGGCTCTGAAGCACTGACTGTCACCTCTTGGCCATCAGATGCTGACAAGTGAACTGTCCGCTGGGCACAATCAATACGGACTCCCCATCTGGTAAGTGTCTCCATGCCCAATATCACATCTATCCCCGAGGAGTCAATAACTATCAAGCCAGTGCGGAATTCTACCCCCTTTATGACAATACTAACTCTGGAGCATATAGAACATGTACGAATCTGACCCCCAGGTGAGGTAACTACCATAGCTGTCCTCATACAAGAAACCCGTATACCATGCTGCTCGGCAAATGACTTGGAAACGAAAGAATGAGTAGCACCGGTATCGAAAAGCACTGTAGCGGGGTGAGAGTTGACCATGAACGTACCAATAACCACGTTGGGAGCCTCGGCCGCTGACTCGGCCGTCACGTGGTTCACTCGACCCTGTGCTGGCGCCCTGGGCTGAGCTGGGCGCCCCTGCTGTCCCGCCTGCGCCTTCCGGGGGCAAGTGTTGGCGTAGTGCCCCGGCTGGCCGCAGTGATAGCAGACGTGTGCAAGTGTCGAAGCCTACTGTCCGGTAGGAGCTGCCGGACGTGGAGCCTGAGGTGCTGGCGGAGCTGGTGGAGCACGAGCCGGAGGTGCCGGTAACCTCGGGCCCTGACCTGCCTGCTGCTGTCGAGGCGGGTACTGCTGCGGGGGCCTCTGCTGGTACTGCTGAGGAGGCCGGTACTGCTGCTGGTACTGCTGAGGCTGCTGGAGGCGTGGACGAGTGTTGCTGCCGGAAGCAACGTGGACAATCTTCCTCTTCTTGTCCTCCATCTCCAAGTGCTTGCGCTCAGTGTTGAGCGCGCTGTCAACCAGATGGTTGAAGTCATCGAAGCGGAGGTTGAGCAGCGCGTACTGGAGGTAGTCCTCAAGGCCCTCCGTGAAGTGCTCCTGCTTCTTGCGGTCATCCGCAACATCGGTAGGGGCGTAGCGAGCAAGCTGCAGAAAGCGATCACAATACTCCGTGACCGACATAGTCCCCTGAAGTGATAAAGACAGATAGATATCGAAAGATTAACTCAAGATTCACAAGGATAGAACAAGGGGCATTAGCTCAAAAGAAACCGCTGAATGATTATATTTAAGATTACCTGCTTCAGTGCAAGGAACTCCTTCTGCTTCATCTTCATAACGCCCGCGGGGACGTTGTGGTTGCGAACCACTCTCGGAACTGGAGCCAAGTGAGAGACTCGCGGTCATGAACTGGGTGGGACTCCCACCAGTCCAAAGCTGCCCCTCGCAGCTGTCCTGCTGCATACAAGACGCGCTCACGATCATCGCACTGGGCGATGTCCAGCTGACGCTCCACTGCACGGAGCCAGTCGTCAGCCTGAAGAGGGTCGGACGTGTGAGAGAACGTCGGCGGGTGACCCCTCAGGAACTCAGCACGCCTGTCGCAAGGCTGCGGCGGTGGAGGAGGCGGAGGCTGAGTGTGAGCCTGCTGAAGAGCCTGAACAGTGTTGTTCAGGGTGGCCATCATCTGCATCTGGAGCTGGAAGTACTGCTCCGGAGTCAAAGGTGGAGGCATCGGGATCCCGGTCCCCTGGGTGTTCTGACCCTGGTTGTTCTGCCCCTGCTGGTCAGAACCACGCCTGGTGTTCACCATCTGTTTTTTTGGACAAAAGATTTAACGAGTAAGGATATTGCAGGAATAAATTCAGATGGATATGACAACTCCTTGCGGAAAAAAGACTCAGATCTGATAAAGTAGACAGGATAGAGTGGACTGTTTTACCCCCAACGATCTAATCCATTTTATTAATTAGTTAACTTAACATAAGAGTGATTTTCTTTAAACAAATTTAAGCTACTAAGCTATGCAATCATTCAAAAATCCAAACCAAACATGTAACATAATAACAAGCAAGCAATTTCCACAACTTAGCCGAGTTTAGCAAAAAGACTCGACTAACACAACGCGTCGCAGAACGTGCTATCGTATTATTATATAAGGGTCACCTAGCTTACTCATGGTGGTCAGACGACTGATTCAGGCTGGTCTACGAAAACTATTCTTCAGAGAGAGAAATCAAGGCAAGACGGGTAAAAAGTCATAGAAGTCAAGGGGTATAATAGTAAAATAGTTTCAGCAGACAAGGATTGGAGAGAAGAAGTCCTAAAACTCGACCAGTTCTATCTAGGCTTCGTCCTACAGTCGATATGGCTCTGATACCACTCTGTAACACCCGGTTTATAAAAGGACATAAACCGAGCAATCATGTACGTGCCAGGATCAAGTCACACGTATATACAACAGAATGAACAGTATATCATAGCACATATCACGAATAAGACATAATAAATCGAAATACGAATGTTATTTATTACATTAATGACAAAAATGTCTGATACAGCGGAAGCGAAGTACAAATACGATAAAAGCTCTCCGAAGCTGATCAGGGCGCCACAGGGACGTCGACTGGGAGACGAACACCTAGAAGTCCTCGTAGTCCTGGTAGTGCTGGACGAACTCCCTCGTGTCGGCAGGAACTGGGCAGCAGTAGCGTAGCCAAGAGGAAAAAGTAGAGAAGAGGCAAGAGTGAGTACACCACTTGTACTCAACAAGTATAACACAAACTATGAGGCTCTAAGGTTGGCTGACTCAACTGCATTAGCTTTTAAGTGTTGGCAAGATTTTATTAAAGCTATTTACTACGAGTTGATGATTTACCATTAACCCCGTTACATAGTAATTAGTCAAATTTAATCATGATACTACTGAGAACCAAACCGAAACCAAGCCACCAAGGTAACCCCGAGAGGCACCTCCCTCGTCGGAAGGAGACAACCCCACTAATCAAAAGGAGGATCTGGGCCGCTCATAACCGTGAGCACGGCTAGTATACCAGTTTTACACTCTACAGAGGTTGCACATCTTTACCCACAAGTCGTGAGCTACGCCAGTTGTTCATCACACTTCCTTAGGTGAGATGACTAGCGACTCACTACGAGGCCTTTACAAAGAATCTCGTTGGTAGGGAGTAACCGCGAGGGTGGATCGGCGACTATGGAGCAGGTCTAGTGGGCGTCAAGACACGAAGCACAGACGAGGCCACTCAGCACGAGGGCCATAGAAGCTTACCGCCCCTGCCCCGCAGGTAAGTTACTCCAAACCAAAAAGATCTAATTATTATGCCAAGTCTATCCCATTCTAGCCTTGTGGTAGCGCTGTTGTCCCAGGTTGTCGCTTTATGAACTGGTCCTTATGGAGAGTGACCAACCAAGCACTAAACACTGTGCTGGCCCCCTAAACCATGTTTCTACAAAAACCATATTTTAACGAGACGTGAGCCACCCAAGCACGAAGCACAGAGGGCCACTCTCAGAATTAAGTTCAAGTAAACCATTAATCAAATTAATTTAAAAAGGACCAGACTGTGTTATAGCGCAGCAACCTAGCACAACTAACCAAAATGCAACCCAAAGGTATATATAAGGGAAAATTTGATTCGTGCCACCACAACTCCGTGAAATTGGGTGTCACGTTCAAAATCATGCCACTCAATGGCATAGATTTCAACATGAAATCCAACTTCAAGAAATTGTAGTGGCATGGATCAAAATGACCCTATATATAAAGGATATAAAGTGGCTAGGACAGTCCTTATAGGCATACAGTATTAAAATGCAGTATGTAAATGTATTTAAAAGTGATGGGTTGTTCATGTTATACCTTCCTCGTACTGCTCTGGCTGCTACTCAAACTGCTCCGAAGACGGCTGCTCCTGGTACTGGTACTGGGGCTCCTCAGATGGATCAGCGTCTACTCACGAACACATGGCCAAAACAAAGCACAATAATAAGCATACAAGAAAACACTAACAAAAACTAAGAAACAGTACATCAATACATAAAAACAGCACACTAAACTAGTCTAAAACTATTCTACGCGTTACAACAATCGCGTGGACATAAAGAACGCCTAAAACGGAGCTAAAACGCATATTCTAGGCCAAAAACAAGTTCTAGGGGCTTATCTGCGATAAAAACTAAGTTCCAGGGGGTTTTCTGCAAAAACCAAGGACTAAAACGTAAATAAAGATTAAACTCAGGGGCTAGCGCATAAAAACTCAAGGGTTGGACTGCGGGCGCTATTTCTAAAGAGCTCAGTGGCTTAAGTAAAAAAAAATAGGGCCAAACCGTAATTACTTTTCTATACAGCTGGACCGCGGGTTGATACTAACAAAAGTCAGGGGCTCTTATGCAAAAATGACAGGCAAACCGGTATCCACGCACGTGGACTGCCAGATCTCGATCTAAAGGCTCAGATTCAATGGCTTCCAAATCTATCGCGTGCGTCCGAATCAAATCGGACGGTCCTGGGGCTTTGGGCGCGCGGGGCGGCGGCGCGCTACCGCCGGCGACTCTGTTCGCGGCGGCGCGGCGCTAGGCTCGCCGGAGATCATCGAATCCGACGCTCCGGTGCTCGGTTTGGCATGCGGTTTGGCCGGGGAGGGTCTACGCGGGGCGCGTGATCCACTGGTGGGCTCTACGAGGCGTGACGGGGACCGGACGTGGCTGCGCGACGGTGGGGGCGGCTCGGCGCGGCGAGATCTCGCCGGCGCAACCCATTTGGGGCCTACAGGGGCTATGGCCTACCTAAACTAGCGCCCAAGCGACAAAGGGGGCGAGCTGGTGCTTACAGAGGCCTCGGGGCGGTCGATGTCGAGGTGCAGGCGAGCCGACGGTGAGGATTGGCGGCGGAGCTGGGCGGAGCTCGCGGACGAGGTCGCGGGATTAGAGCTCCGGCCTGATGCTTCCCTGGGTTCGATTCCTGGCGGTCCTGAGCAAAGGACACAGGGGTAAGGGGGGCTCTGGGTCGCCGGCGGCGAAGAATTAGGGCGGCGGAGGTTACCTGCAGCGGCGCAGAGATCCCCTGGCGCGGCGGAGCAGGGCGAGGCGCGGCGTGGTTTGGCTATTGGGGTGATGGATGGGGTACGGGAGGGAGCCAGGGTGCGTTTAAGAAGGGCGTGCGGGGATTTGGGCGTGCGTGCCCGTGCGTGATTCCGGTGAGGATCGCGGCGGTTGTTACCGTGCGGGGGAAACGGATCTCGTCCCATGATTTGGGACGAACCGAGCTCGGGAGAAACTTCCAGAAGGGGTGCGCGGCTGGCGAGTGGCCCTGCGAAGCCCGAGATGGCCCACGGGGCAGCGAGGCGCGGCGCGGGCGGAGCAGAGTCCGGCGAGGAAAGGGCCGGGGAAGAGGAAAGAGCTGACAGCGGGCCCGGGTGCTCAGCGAGAGCGACGCGCGCGGGCGTGGGAGAGGCGACTGACGCGCGGGCCCTGTTGGCAGGCGGGTGAGCGGGCTGCTGCGCGAGCGGGGCAGGCCGCGGCGTGGGCCGTGCGAGAGTGGAGCGCGGGGCGCTGGCTTTCTGGGCTGGTCGCGGTGAAGAGAAGGTGGCCTGGCGCTGGGCCTAGCGTAGTGGAGGGAACGGACCTCTGCGGGCTGGGCCAGAGAAGGTGGTGGGCCGGGGTGGAGAGAGGAAAACAGCGGACCGGGCTGGGCCCAGGTCGAGGGTTGGGTTGGATCTAGTTTGCCTTCTCTATTCCATTTTTTTTCTTCTTTTCTATTTCTAACTCAAACAAAGTTTGAATTCAAATAAAAATTTGAATTCAAACCACACTCAAACAATTAAAGCTATGCACCAGCATGAATGCAACACAAAAAATTTAAACCTATGATAAATTTTAATTACTTAAGGAACAAAATTTTAGATTAAATGCAAGTCATACACAATAAACCTTAGAAAATTAAATAAAGCCAATTAAATTTTTTATAAAATGCTGAAATTTAAATTAGGGTGTTACAATGGCGGCGCCGTTCCAAGCTTCTCATTTGAGCTTCCCAAACTGGGGTTCTGATGGCCGGCGAAAAGAACCTCATTGGTGTGGGGGCGAGGTGTCTTTCGAAAATCCGGCACAGGTAACGGAGTGCTTTCCTGACGGCTAAGGGATAGGTGTCCTGTTGCCTAAACCCTGTAGCGGTCACTCGCCATGGCTGGATGTCGGGGTAGCGGTCACTTCTGGCGATGACTATGATCGCCCTGCAGCGGAGTGTGCCATGATGCTCGTACTCTCTGCTGTAGTACCTTGGGCGTTCCGTGATGCCAAGGCTTTCCAGGGCATTGATCAAGAGGCTGGGGAAACCAGGTGCAGCTTGGCAGTCGCCCTGGGTCCATCCTTCCTCAGCCATCTGAAAACAAAGATAGGGTGAAGAACTTGCATAATTATTTGAGGTACACAAAGGGAGTAGATGATATTTATTATTGCAACATGGTGGGATACAGACTTTATGGGTACACAATTATTAGAGCAGAGGTTCTAGCTTAGGGGCTACTCCTATCATGGGAACTCTTCCTCGATCCTAAGAGGGCGCTTCTTCTGTGGAAGATACTGATCCATCGCGTCATCTTCGGTCTGAGTAGCTTTATCCCAGTGGGTTTCTTCGGGTTCTTCTTTTTCTGTCTGAGTACCTACATCCCAATGGGTTTCCATGGGTTCTTCTTCTTCTTCCTCTATCCATCCACCTATTCCTCTGCGAGCCTCGTACTCTCGCATTCGGGCTTGGAGAGCGGCTAGGGAATTCTCGACGTGTGTGGCTCTTGCCTGTTGTTCTTCCAGTTCTGCCTCTCTTTCTTGCATTTGGACTTGGAGAGCGGCTAGGGAATATTCGGCGTGTACAGCTCTTGTCCGTTGTTCATCAAGCTCTTGGGTTGCCTTCTCTGCTCTGTGGACTTGTTGCTTTAGTTTCGCCGCTTGTTCGTGGTAGAGCTCATCCAGGCTGGTGAGATAGATGGATGGGTGAGAGACCGTGTCTTCTAGGTCTTCTTCTTCTCTTCCAAGTCCTCTCATCCGGGCAATCCATGTGCGTTCTCTTCCTTCAGTCGGCGGGAAAAACCCCATAGGAGTCCGCTGGAGGTGATGCCTGTAGATCACGCGTAGACGTCGCAGGGCTTTACGGGCGGTTTTTCGATAGGTGTCCGGGAAGCGAAAACCAGTGGTGGAGATGAACCAAGGGTCCACATCTGGGTAGCGGGTGCTCCTTGCCACGAAGATCATCAGGTCGCACCGAAGAGTGCCCTTAGAGTCGTACTCCCGGTAGAGAAACTCTGGTGGGTCCACAACTCCGATGCGTTCCAGGCTGAGTATCAACAACTTAGGAAGGCTGGGCTCTGCGTGACAGATTTCGCCGATCCATCCATTATCAGCCATCTGGAACATGGCAAGAACCAGTGGTGAGTGTTTGGGTGATGAAAGGGTTAAGGAAGGAATAATCCTAGTGTGAAAGGGCCTAAAACAGGGTTTCGCTCCTAGGGTCACGTCCTACGGCCAACCTACGGCTCTGATACCACCTGAAGCGTCCCCTCATAAGAGAGAACTTAAATGTGATACAAACATCAGTCCCAGGAGGTTGATGCCATATTTATTACATCAGATGGTTCATTACCGTACAAACCTCCGAGGAGGACACTCGATACAGATGATAATAATAAGTAACCAAGCTACGACATAACACCAGAGCGCGACCCACATGGGATCTAGCTCGGGGTCAGAGTACTGCACCAGCAAAAACATCTCGAACAGGGCCGGTTCCATAGGGCTCGGGGTCGTGGAACTGGTCCTCATTCGCGGGCTCGCAGTACTGCTCGTCAACGGGCGCTCCTTCGTTTACACCGTGGTCTACGACGTACACAAACAAACACACAATCAAGAAAAAGAATAAAAGTTTTATCGTTGAGCTCGAATCGGAAATACTTAAGATATGGAGTTCGGAGTAATATTTTCGGGCGGTCTTCTAATGGCATGGACAAAACTATGTTATGATAGGCGTGAAAAAGTTTTAGGTAGATCTGATGTCGTTCGGTGCATGAAATGATAGGTCAAAGGGGTTTATAAGGATCCAGGGGCTCATTTGTAATTTGTCTGGAAAGGAAAAGGACTTAGTTGTAATTTCTGGAAATATTTGTGGCTTTCTGAAAGGTGCAAGGGCTAATTAGTATTAAGTTCCTATGGTGGAAGGGTTTATTTGTGAATATAATAAAGAGCAGGGGTTCTTTTGCATAAAAACCAAAGGGTGGAGGGTTCTTTTAACAATTAGAAGAAGGGGGAGGGGGTTATGGGCAAAATGCCCTGTCTTCTTCCTTCCCCCGTGCTGGGAAACAGGGGAGGGTGCGGCGCTCGTCGGCGGCGCCGATTCCGGCGGCCAGGGGCTCGGGAGCGGCTCCGGGGTGAGGGGAAAGGGAGAGGGGGGCCCGCGGGGTCGATCCCCGGCCGCAGCTCGGGCAGAGGCGGCCCAGGATGGCCTGGCCTTGACGGCCGGCGGCAGCGGGCGACGGTGGCCCCGGACCGGTGTCCCAGAGGTGCGGCGGCGTTCATTGAGAGGGGGAGGAGCACCAGGGAGCCTCCGGGAGTTGATTCCCCCGCTCACCTTGGGTGATGGCGGCCTGTGAGTGGCCCTCCACGGCGGCGGGCGGAGCTCGACGACAATGGCGGTGCTGGGAGCTCGGAGAGAAGGGGCACAGTTGCGGTGTGGCTCTTGGTGGTGGTTGTGGAGCTCGGGGGTGCCCTTCGGCCCCTTTAATAGGCGTCCAATGCGGTGGAGATGGGAGCGGGGCGGTGGCCGGCGGGCAAAGTTCTGAGGGCGGCGTTAATGGTGTGGGGTAGGCGGTGCTGTGCGTGCTCAGGGCGTCGGCGTGTGCGGCGAGGCGGGATGGGACGTGTTGGGCAGGCGGTGACCGGCGCAGGCGGCGCTGTGCGGCCGTCAACGGCGGCGGTGTGCGCGTGCGCACGGCCGGGGCGGTGTGTGTGTGCGTGCAGAGCAAGGGCAGGGCGCGGCTCGGGTGCAGCGGGGGCGTGGCCAGAGGGAAGGGAGGAGCGCATGGGAGGGGGGGTGAGCGGAAGGCGGCCGGTGTCGCGTCTCGGCGCACCGCGGCGCTTCGAGCGCGTGCGCACGCTCGAGCGTGCACGGCCCGGGTCGGCTTGGCGCGGGGCGGCGCTCAGCCAGGGAGGGGGAGCCGGTTCGCGGGCGCCGCGGCGAGCGTGGGCGCTGGCCGGCCGAGAGCGGGGCGTGCGGGCTGCACGGCGGTGAGCGGCGTTCGGGGGCGCGCACGGGAGTCGGAGCAAAGGAAGGAGAGAGAAGAAGGGAGAATGGAAAAGAAAAAGAGAAAAAGGAAAAAGAAAATAGAGAAAAGAAAAGGAAAAGGGAAGAGAGAGAAAAAGGAGAGAAAGAAAATAGAAAAGGGAAAAAGGGAAGTAAATTGGGAAAAAGGGAAGAGGGTGAGGGGGAGTGAGTGCGCACCGGCGGCGATGGTGGGGTGCACGGGCCAGGGGAGGTGTGCGCGGCCGGGTGCGCGGGACAGGGGAGGCGTGCGCGGCCGGGTGCGCGGTCCAGGGGAGGCAGCGGTGCGTGCGGCCGGCGATAATCGCGGTCGGATAGAAACGACAAAAGGAATCGGGTGTTGGAGCGGCAAAAGATTCTAGGGGGGGTATTAGGATTTAGATATAACTGAGCTCAACGATGAAAAACGATTTTGAAAATATTTAGCGTATGATTTAATTTAGTGAATTTTGGGATGTTACAGTATAAAGGCACAATCCTCACTGCTGTTGCAGCTGATGGTAACAGGCAATTGTTGCCTTTGGCGATTGCCTTCGTGGAGAAGAATAAGGGGATAGTTGGTATTGGTTTTGTAGAGGGTAAAGCATATTATTGTTAATGATGTAGCGAACGTGTGTTTGATTCATGACCGGCACAAGGGTATCTGTAACACCCGGTTTATAAAAAGACATAAACCGAGCAATCATATACGTGCCAGGATCAAGTCACACGTATATACAACAGAATGAACAGTATATCACAGCACATATCATGTAAAAGATATAATAAAGCGAATACGAATGCTATTTATTACATTAATGACAAAAATGTCTGATACAGAGTATGCGGAAGCGTAATACATAAACGATAAAAAATCTCTGAAGCTGAGCAGGGCGCCACAAGGACGTCGACTGGGAGACGAACACCTAGAAGTCCTCGTAGTCCTGGTAGCGCTGAGCGAACTCCCTCGCGTCGGCAGGAACTGAGCAGCAGTAGAGTATCCAAGAGGAAAAAGTAGAGAAGAGGCAAGAGTGAGTACACAACTTGTACTCAACAAGTATAACACAAACTATGAGGCTCTAGGTTGGCTGACTGACTGCATTAGCTTTTAAGTCTTGGCAAAATTTTATTAAAGCTATTTACTACGAGTTGATGAATTACCATAAACCCAGTTACATAGTAATTAATCAAGATTAAACCTGTTACTATTGAGAACCAAACCAAAACCACCAAGGTAACCCCGAGAGGCACCCCCCTCGTCGGAAGGAGATAACCCCACTAATCAAAAGGAGGATATGGGCCGCTCATGATCGTGAGCACGGCTAGTATACCAGTTTTACACTCTACAGAGGTTGCACATCTTTACCCACAAGTCGTGAGCTACGCCAGTTGTTCATCACTCTTCCTTAGGTGAGATGACTAGCAAACTCACTACGAGGCCTTTACAAAGAATCTCGTTGCTAAGGAATAACCGCGAGGGTTGGATCGGCGACCATGTAGCAAGTCTAGTGGGCGTCAAGAATAACAGACGAGGCCACTCAGTACGAGGGACATAGAAGCTTACCACCCTTGCCCCGCAAGTAAGTTACTCCAAACCAAAAAGACCTAATTATTGCGCCAAGACCGTCCCATTCCAGTCTTGTGGTAGTGCTGTTGTCCCAGGTTGTCGCTCTATGAACCGGTCCTTATGGAGAGTGGCCAACCAGGCAGTAAGCACCATGCTGGCCCCCTAAACCATGTTTCTAACAAAACCAATTTTAATGAGAAGTGAGCCACTCAAGCCACACAGAGGGCCACTCTCAGAGTTAAGTTGCATATACCATTAATCAAATTAATTAAAAAGGACCATTATGTGTTATAGCGCGGCACCTAGCACAACTAACCAAAATGCAACCCAAAGGATATATATAAAGGATATAAAGTGGCTAGGAATGTCCTTATAGGCATACAGTATTAAAATGCAGTATGAAAGTGTATTTAAAAGTGATAGGTTGTTCATGTTATACTTGCCTTCCTCGTACTGCTCCTGCTGCTGCTCAAACTGGTCGGAAGACGGCTGCTCCGGGTACTGGTACTGGGGCTCCTCCGGTAGCTCAACGTCTACTCACGAACACATGGCCAAAACAAGGCACGACAATAAGCATACAAGCAAACATTAACAAAAGCTAAGAAACAATACATCAATACATAAAAACAGCACACTAAACTAGTCTAAAACTATTCTACGTGTTACAATGATCGCGTGGATATAAAGAACGCCTAAAACGGAGCTAGAACGCGAAAACTAGAGCAAAAACAAGGTCCAGGGGCTTATTTGTAAGAAAACTGAAGTTCCAGGGGGTTCTGGGCAAAAAACCGAGGGCCTAGACATAATAAACAGAAACTCTGGGGTCTAACTCGCAAAAAGTCAAGGGCTGGACGGCGGGTTCGAATTCTAGAAAACTCAAGGGCTAAAACGCTAAAAACAGGACTAAACTGCAATTTCTTTTGACTAGAGGTGGACTGCAGGTTGAATAGGAAGAAACCGGGGGTCTCTTTAGAAAAAGATCCAGGCCGAACCGTTACGCACGATCCTCGGCCGCTGGATCTCAATCCGGTGGTCCAGATCCATTCGGATCGGATTCTAATCGTGGGCGTTCAAGCGGGATCTGACGGCTCAGGAGGATTTGGGCGCGGGGCGGCGGCGGGACGTCGCCGGAGTGCAGCGTCCATGGCGGAGGATCGCCAGCGAAGGGGTTTCTGGGGCTACAGAGCTCCGTTTGGTCCGGGGTTTGGCCGTGGAGGGTCCGCGTTGAACGCTTAATCCACCTGTGGCCTAATCTGGGCTTGGGGAGGCCTAGAGCGGTGGTTGCGACGGCGGCGGCGGCTCTGCGCGGTGGTGTTCGCCGGCGGGTGCGTGTTTGCGTGATTCTGGGAGTAACTTAGGGCGTAAACTGGACATGGAGCATGTGCAAGGCAAGGTACCGCTACTGGGAACTTTGCACGGGGCTGAGGCGCAGAGGAACGGGCGCACCGCGGCGGCGGAGGCCCTGTGCACGGCGGCGCTACGCCGAACGGGCGTACTAGCCCCCCTGGAACATGCTATGTCTACGATAGCTAGCCTAAAAGGAAGGACATGCTGAGGCGGTGCTCACCGAGGGTTGTATTGGACCGATGCGTGGCGCAAGATCGTCGGCGGTGAGGTCGAGCGGTGGGTCGCAGCGGTTCGGTGTAGATCCGGCGAGGAATTCCCGTGCGTGGCGCGGGGTAGAGGGAAGGAGACGCGGCCGGTGATGGTTATGACCCTACGGTGGTGCTTCTTCAGCAGCTCTCGGTAGCAGAGGCGCTGCGGAGCGGCCGGACCACGGCGGCGCAGAGGCAGCTCCGAGCTTGGAGCTCCAAGGCGGCGGCGTTAGGGTTAGAGGTGGCATCTGCTGGGTGGGTTAGGGTTAGGAGGCTGCGGCGCGGCGTGATTTAAAGGGCCGGGGTGATCCTAGGCGTGCGTGCCCGGTAGGGAAGGCCGGCGAGCATCTCGGCGGGGATCGCGGCGTGCGGTTGCGAGGCCGGGAGAGGCGGGGACGACGGGCTGACGCGTGGGGCCGTGCTGGCAGCGGGAAGGGAGGGACGCGTGCGCTGGCGTGCGGGACAGGCTGGCAGGTGGGCCTGAGGCGCGGTGAGAGAGAGGGCGACGCGGGCTACGGGCGCGAAGCAGGCCGGGGTGGAGCGGGCCGCGGCTGAGTGACGCGCTGGGATGGGCCACTGGGTCGTGGGATGCTACTGGGCCAAGAAAAGGGAAAAGCCGGGCTGGGTTTTGGAGAGGGTTTTGGGCTGGGCTCTCTTCTATTTCTTTCTCTCTTTTTTTTCTATTCTATTCCTATTTCAAACCAAACTTAAACCATTTCAATTCAAATTTGACATTGAATTCAAACCACACTCAATCAATTAAAAGTATGCACCAGCATGAATTGCACAAACATGTTGACCCTAAAATAATTTTTAATTACTTATGCAACGAAATTAGATTAAATGCAATACTAACACAGAAAATCCTTAGAAAATTTAAATAAAGCCAATTAAATTTATTAATAAATGCTGGAAAATAAATTAGGGTGTTACAGACCCTACCCCCTTAAAGAAATCTCGTCCCCGAGATTTAGCTGGGCTGGCTAGCAAAGAGATCTGGATATGTCTTCTTTAGCTCATCTTCTCGCTCCCATGTAGCCTCAGCTTCACTGTGGTGACTCCACTGAACTCTGCACATCTTGATGCGCTTGTTCCGAGTAACCCTTTCTGATGTCTCCAGAACCTTCACCGGATGTTCAGTATAAGTCAGATCTTCCTGCACATCTACTCCATCCAGTGGTGCCTGCTCCTCGAGTACTCGCAGACACCTCTTCAGCTGAGATATATGGAAGACATCATGAACTCCTGAGAGGTTGGTGGGCAACTCCAGGCGATAAGCAACTTCGCCTTTCCTCTCTAGCACCTTGAATGGACCAACATACCGAGGTGCTAACTTCCCCTTGACATTAAACCTGCGGATTCCTCTCATCGGAGACACCTTCAGGTATACATGATCACCAACACTGAAAGTCAGGTCTCTCTGTTTGCCATCTGCATAGCTCTTTTGCCTGCTCTGTGCAATCCTCAGATTTTCTTGCACAGCCTGAACCATCTGCTCTGCATCATCTATGATCTCAGGGCCAAAGAGCTGCTTCTCACCAATCTGGTCCCAATAGAGAGGAGTCCTGCACTTTCTGCCATACAATGCCTCGAAGGGGGACTTCTTCAGATTGGCCTGATAGCTGTTGTTGTAAGAAAACTCAGCATATGACAGGCACTTATCCCAACTGGTACCATACTGAATAACACAAGCTCTCAGCATATCTTCCAACACTTGGTTGGTTCTCTCTGTCTGCCCATCTGTCTGAGGGTGATAAGCCGTACGGAAATGCAGCTTCGTATCCAACGAATCATGGAGCTGCTCCCAGAACCGAGAAGTGAACTGAGACCCTCTGTCAGATATGATCTTCATGGGCACACCATGCAAGCAGATAATCAACTCTGCAAGTCTAGCATCGGAGTAAATTGTGTTCACTGGAATGAAGTGAGCAACCTTCGTCAATCGATCCACTACTACCCATATAGAGTTGTACCCTTTCTGAGTACGAGGCAATCCAACAATGAAGTCCATAGTGATTTCCTCCCATTTCCACTCTGGAATCTTCAAAGGCTGTAATAGACCTGCTAGCCTCTGATGCTCAGCCTTGACACACTGACAGGTGTCACAAATAGCCACGTACTCTGCCACTGAACGCTTCATCCCATACCACCAGAAACGTTCCTTGAGATCATAATACATCTTCGTGCTGCCCGGATGAATAGAGTAAGCTGTATCATGGGCCTCACTCAGAATCAACTTCCGAAGATCCTTCACATCTGGCACACAGATCCGGTTCTTGTACCACAAGGTATCCTGATCATCCTCTCTGAAGTGTGGGGCCTTGCCCTTCTTGAGCAACTCACGGATCTCCTACAGCTTCTCATCTTCTTTCTGATGCTTCCTGATCTCTGACTCTAGAGTCGGTACTGCCTCAAATGCTGCACTGGAGGTATGATGCAAGAAGCCCAGACTCAACTGCTCGAACTCCTCGCATAACTCTAGAGGCATCTGGAAAGCCACGGCCATGTTGACTTAGCTTCTCCTGCTCAGAGCATCTGCTACAACATTGGCCTTGCCCGGATGATAGTGAATCTCCAGGTCATAGTCCTTGACTAACTCTAGCCATCTTCTCTGCCGCATGTTCAGCTCATTCTGCGTGAAAATATACTTGAGGCTCTTGTGATCAGTGTAGATATCACACCGCTGCCCATGCAAGTAATGCCTCCAAATTTTCAGAGCATGCACAACTGCGGCTAACTCAAGATCATGAGTGGGATAGTTCAGCTCATGCCGACGTAACTGCCGTGAAGCATAAGCAATCACTCTGCCCTCCTGCATCAGAACACAACCAAGACCATCCTTCGAAGCATCACAATACACCGTGAACCTCTTGCTCTGGTCTGGCAAAGTAAGGACTGGCGCCGTAGTCAACCTCTTCTTCAGCTCATCAAAGGCCTTCTGACGCTCATCAGTCCATATGAACGCCACATTCTTCTCTAGCAAGGAAGTCAAAGGCTTCGCGATCTTGGAGAAATTCTCAATGAACCTCCGATAATATCCTGCTAAGCCCAAGAATGACCTAACTTCCTTTACTGTCTGCGGTGTCTCCCACTCTAGCACATCCTTCACCTTGCTCGGATCAACTGCAATACCTCCCTGAGAGATAACATGACCGAGGAATGGAACCTCGTCAATCCAGAACTCGCACTTGCTGAACTTGGCATACAACTGATGCTCTCTCAATCTCTGCAATACGAGTCTCAGATGCTCTTCATGCTCTTCCTCTGTCTTGGAGAAGATCAGAATATCATCAATGAAGATCACCACGAAGACATCTAGATAATCCATGAAAACCATGTTCATCAAGTGCATGAAGAAAGCCGGGGCATTAGTCAAGCCGAAGGATATGACCGTGTACTCATATAGCCCGTACTTGCAGGTGAATGCCGTCTTCGGAATATCCCCAGGACGGATCCTCAGCTGAAAATAACCCGAACGAAGATCAATCTTCGAGAATATACGAGCACCTCGAAGCAAATCAAAGAGATCCTCAATACGGGGCGGTGGATGCTTGTTCTTGATAGTGACTGCATTCAGCTCCCGGTAATCCACACACATCCTCTTCGAGCCATCCTTCTTATCTACCAGCAATAATGGAAAAGCCCAAGGAGAGAAGCTGCGAAGGATATAGCCCTTGGCTAGCAACTCATAAATAGTTTTCTTGACTTCTTCATGCTCTATTGGGGCCATACGGTAGGGCCGCTTTGCAATAGGAGCTGTGCCAGGGAAGAGATCAATACAAAACTCAATGGCGCGTTCAGGCGGCATACCTGGCAGATCATCCGAAAAGACATCCGGGAATTCAGACACCACGCGAATACCGTCCGTGGATCTAGCCTCCATCTGATGAAGAAATCCCGAGGGCTCTGAAGCACTGACTGTCACCTCTTGGCCATCAGATGCCGACAAGTGAACTGTCCGCTGAGCACAATCAATACGGACTCCCCATCTGGTAAGGGTCTCCATGCCCAAAATCACATCTATCCCCGAGGAATCAATGACGATCAAACCAGTGCGGAACTCTGCCCCCTTTATGACAATATTAATTCTGGAGCATATAGAACATGTATGTATCTGGCCCCCAGGTGAGGTAACTACCATAGCTGTCCTCATACAAGAAATTGGTATACCATGCTTCTCGGCAAATGACTTTGAAATGAAAGAATGAGTAGCACCGGTATCAAAAAGCACTGTAGCGGGGTGAGAGTTGACCATGAACGTACCAATAACCACGTTAGGAGCCTCGGCCGCTGACTCGGCCGTCACGTGGTTCACCCGACCTGTGCTGGCGCCCTGGGCTGAGCTGGGCGCCCCTGCTGTCCCGTTTCCATGATCTTCTTAAAAATAAAATCTGTTTCCATGAAACTGCTGCTTTTTGCGTGGTGATTTGAAATTATAAGCGTCGTGATCTGTCCAGCTATGCTATGACGCGTAACGCACTAATCCGCAACAATGGGATTGATGGCTAATAACCTGTGGTGATTACGAAAGGTTTCAGTCGAGCCTTATCGCGTGCCTCGGCTGGGCTGAACTTTGAGGACGACAGGACGGAAAGTAGCAGCCTCCCACTCATTCCCCTAAGGCTAGTCATCTACTCATCTCGCAGAACGATACTACTACAAGTTCAGCTGAAACAACAAGAATACAAGATGGACTGGGGTTCGTAAATCGGTTTGCTACGGTTTCGGATGAAACTTTCACAGGCTACATACAGTCATATATACTGTACATACATAACACGAACAGGAAAGCTCGGTCGGTGGTAGTTGGACAACTGGTAAATCTCCAAACGGCACAGCACATCTTCAGGCTCCAGTTCCTGCAGCCAGGTGAGCAGCGTAAGAGACTGCAGTACAGTGTACAGAATACATCGTCCGTCCTAGCTGCTGGTTGCAGGAAGAAGCTGAGCATCTCACCTCCGGGCTGAACTGTTTCTGTCCTGTTCATACTACTATTTGGTGATGGCGTAGACAGCGTAGATGATCCCCGGGAGGTAGCCGAGGAAGGTGAGCAGGAGGCAGATCCAGAACTCGAGCTGCAACCGGCGATCGGATTCAGTAGTTAGTTGATGATGGCGTCAGATCAAGTCGATGCAGAGTGTATTATTAGCTATTCAGATAAATGAAGTAGCAGCTAATGACATGAGGCGGCCAGGAGCGAGTAGGACCTTGCAGCCGAACTTGAGGAAGACGCCGAGCGGGGGGAGGATGATGGCGATGATGATGTCGATGCAGTTCGCCGTGCCCTCCGACATGGTGCTCCGATCCGAACGGCAAGAAGCGAGGTGCGGCTCCGATCCGGTCGGTCGATCCCTTTTCTTTCTTCCCTTCCCTAGGCTGCTGCTTGGCTCATGTGTCTACAAACAAACAGTATTGAGCCGGTATATAAGTGTCAGTTTGCAGCTTCAGCTCCAGAGCCGGTAGCTGGCGATAGCGACCTCACGCCTACTACAAATCACGAATGCAGGACGCGATGATTACCATTGTTTTCGAGGCCCTGTGAATGCTAGCGTATGTGTTTTCCTCTTCTTTTTTGAGACGTTTACTCATCTCGGGATTTTCTGTAAGAAAACAGAAAAAGAATGCTGAGGAAAAAAAATCCTGGCCAATCACGTCACTACCGCTAGTTGAACAGAACCTGCCCTATCCGATCCGTTCCCGGACGAGCACGGGAGCTACTTCCGTTCAAGTTGCTGGTACTACTACGGCTGGCGCCAGCATTTAATCATGCATTCCATTCCGTTCAAAATTATTAGTCATTTTAGCTTTTCTATAGATGTATAATTTTTATTATGCTTCTAGATACATATTATGTTTAGGTACATAGCAAAATATATATATTTAGAAACTAAAACAACTAATAATTTAAGATAGAGGAAATAGTAGATTATACATAATATCGTTTCAGATGCATAACCACTATGGAATCAGGATTAAAACTACGGGGAGCGGAAAAAACACGATTGTAATTGTTCAAAGAGTCTAGTATTGGGATTGTAGAAGATTAGTCGGATCCCCGGATAATAATAATAATAATAATAGCTGAATTTTATCTATCTTAAATTGTCCCCTTTGATGGTACCTGCTCTGATAGGAATGAGATGTACTCCCTCCGTTCCAAATTGTAAGTCATTCTAAGAATTTTGGACAGTCAAAAATTTTCAAGTTTAACCAAATTTATATAGCAAGATAATAATATTTATGATACCAATTAAGTATCATTAATTTTTTGTTAGCTATATTTTCATAGTATACCTATTTGCTGCCACAAATCTTTGTGTTTCTTTTTATAATTTTGATTAAATTTTGAGATGATTTGACTCTTCAAAATTTTTGGAATGACTTATAATTTGGAACTAAGGGAGTATGAGTCAAGCCAATCATTGCTTGGCTGTGCTAAACTTCCAAGGTAAGCAAGCATCGCCCCCTCTTATTACTCACTAGTAAATGTGCCGATGCTAACGCTACGAGTACATTTTAAACATACAAAAAAACAACACATGATCCATACTTCAAAATGGGACCTATATGTTTCGCACAAAAGGAGATATAACATAGAGTTATTATGTTGATCAAAGAATCACATCCATAGACCAAAAATCAAATTTTAAATTTTAAAATCAATTTTTTTCTCATAATTTTAAATTTTCTCAACATTTATTTTCTTGTTAGGAAATTTAATATAGGAAAATAAATGATTGTCTTTCTGAATTAAATGAAATGGTTCTATGTATGTTGCATTGGTTATTTTGTTGGTTGTGCACTTAAATTTGCAAATAAAAATACTAAAATCCACCCCAAAATCCTCTCTCTCTTCTCTATCTCTTTGCCCAGTCCAGATATCTCTCCCTCTTTCTCCCCTAAACCGAAGAGCCCAGCCCGCGCTCCCTCCTTTTCTTTCCTCTCTCCTCTCTTTTCTCCCGTGCAGCCTGACCCTGGCCCAGCTCTCCCTCTCTCTCTTTAACCTTTCTGCCCCGCTCAGCCCAGCTCGCCACCTTCTCTCTCACACCATGCTTATCTCTTGCTCTCGCATCCTCTTTCTCTCCGGTGCTCTCTACCTATACCTGTCTCTCTCCGATCCCTTATCCTATACCATACTCCATCTGTGCTCTCTCCCTCTCGCGAGAGGCCATGGCGAGTATGGCCAGCGGCCGGCACAGGGAGTCGCGGCCGTCGTTGGCTCCCCTCCTCCTCCACCCCCGCCGGCTCCATAGCCCTCCCGACAGCGGGTGCGGCGTAGCCGCAGCATCCGACAGCCGTGATACCAGCTATCGTGGAAGCGGGACAGGCGCGAAGTCGCGACCGGCGTGCGGGGCAGCCCGGCTCGACTCCGAGTGCGGGGGTGCGCACGACTGGCGCCTCTCCGCGCATGCCGTCGTCGACTCCAAGAGCACGGGTGCGCACGACTGGCTGCTCGCCGCGCATGCCGTCCTCGACTCCAAGTGAGGGGGTGAACACAACTGACTGGCGCCTCTCCGTGCACGCCGTCGTCGAGTCCAAGAGTGCGGGCGCGCACGACCGACGGCTCGCCGCGCAAGCCGTCCTCGACTCCAAGCCAGGGTTTTTAATTCCGGTAGGGGAAAAAAAATCGGAACCCACCGATAAAACCGATATATCGGGAATATCGGGATTTTTTATTTTTATTTTTTATTTTTTTATTTTTTATTTATTTTTTAATTTACTTTTTAGTATAAAAAATATTCATTAAATCAATTTCGGCCGATAAAAAAAATATCGGACCCCACCGATAAACCGGATATATCGGGTATATCGCGAAATTGCGGCCGATATTTCTAACTCTGCTCCAAGCATGCGCTCAGCTTCTGCGTCCATGATCTTGCTGGCCTGCTCCGACCCGCTCTGACCTTGCCGGCGTCATGGCGCCGCGCGTCTTTCTTCCCACGCAGCCTCGCAGCGGCGCACGCGCTATCCGGGAATGGAAGGTGCGAATCCTAGTGGCCTACTTCAGCGGCTGCTCATGGTGGTGCTCTCGTTCACGCATGAATTGGATTTGTTGGATGGATAGTTATGTAATTGAGATTGGATTGGATAGGATTGGATGATGAGAATAATTTACCAGGATTGGATTGGAGGGAAGGGTGATATGACTTGGATGTTAATTGGATATCGTTAGTTGGATTTTGGATGATGATCCATTCCCAGGTGTAGGCGGCCGACGCATATGGGCAGCCACATGCGTGCAGTGCGCACCGGCGCGCGGCTGCCAATGGGCGTGGCCGCAATGGCACGCGACTGCCGGTGGGCGTGACCGCGGTGGTGCGCGGCTGGCGGTGGCGGTGGCGCGCGGCTACATGATTTGGGGGCGAAAAAAGAGAACAGAGGGGAAGAAAAAAGAGAAAAGAGAGGAGTATGGGAATCAGATTGAGGGTGGATGGACAGCCGGTGCAGGAGAGGGAGGCGGGGGAACCAGGGTTAGTGTTAAAGATGGATGATCCAAATATTCTGGGCCATCAATTGTGTGTAGATTTTAATGGTACTATCTTTCTGGATACAATTTGATAGGTACACAACGTCAAATCTATCTTGCAGGCCCCAAATTTCTTGGTGAACATAGGAAAGTTTAATCCATCCTAAACTTTAGGGGAGAGATAGAGTAGACATGATAGCGCCTCGTGGAGATTGGAGAACCATCCAAAATCACCAAGCAAGATACATTTTTATTATTATCAACAACTATTGAGACAGATTTACAGAGACCACTGCGCGCGAAAGAAAAACAGCACGAGTTGGCAGGAATTTCTCACACGAAACACCGTATCGTCATATATAGGATCCACAAATAATCATCAGACGGATGACAATCAATCTGATTATCTGACAGATACCAATCTCCAAACTAGAGCTCAATCAGTACGAGTAGCTTGACAGATGACAATCAATCTCCAAACTAGAAGACACCGGTAAGAACTTTACATCCTGCGTCCAGAAAGAAATCAACAGCAGACCAAGCAGATTAGTATGCTGCAGCAGGTTGGGTAGGCAATTCATTTCCATTGCTCCGCTTGTTTAAGCGCTCGATCAACCTGACAGGATGTTGATCAGTTTCTCACCTTCTCTCCAAGTGTTGCTCTGTTCCCGTACTCTACTTTGTGATGGCGTAGATCGCGTAGATGATCCCCGGAAGGTAGCCGAGGAAGGTGAGCAAGAGGCAGAGCCAGAACTCGACCTGGAGGCCGGACATGGAATTTTTATCCGGTGAGTGAGCACAGCCACCCATCAGATCGCCGGCACAGCCTGAAGGGGAGAGTGGAAGTAGTACATACCTTGCAACCGAACTTAAGGAAGACGCCGAGAGGGGGAAGGATGATGGCGATGATGATGTCGATGCAGTTTGCCGTGCCCTCCTTCATCTTGCGCCGGAGAGGTGGTTCCCCTCTTCCTCTCCAACTGGCAGTTAGTTTGATGTGTGATGTGTATGGGCAGCCGCGGCAGGGAGATCGAAGGGTGGTTGGGATTTATACTTGTGCGGACAATAACTGGCCGGAGGACTCGTCTCGTCGCCTGTGTGGGTCGGTCGGCACCTTTTCTAGGCGTACCCATTGCTACTATAAATTATCAAAAATATTAGTTGACAATACTTTTCTTGATAAGAACAAGAAACAAAAATATATGTAATAGAAATGTTATTTTATAAAGAGTTGGTGTAATTAGAGCCACCCCAATAGCTAAAATAGCCAAACAAGAGTAAAACATGGATCCAACACTTATTCATTTGTCCATTCTCGCTATCTAGTTACCTAACCCCTACCCCTCAGTGAGTTATTTTTGCCGAGGCACCTCGCTTCACTATCTAGCCACATCCTCTCTCCTTTCTCCCGACCAATTAGGTCGCCCCCCCCCCCACACACCATGCCACGTCGCATCCCGCCATGCCCACCGCTGCCCCGAGCTCACACCCCGGCCGCACCCTTCCATGAGCGCCGCCGCGCCCGACCACACCCACCACCATGCCCGCCATCGGCCCAAGCTCGCACCCCGGTCGCCACACCCGTCATCCGCACGGCCGACCGGCTTCCTGTCGCCGGCCATGGCCGCCACCCCCTCCCTCTCGATGCCGCCTCGTTTCCATTGTCCCCTCCTTCTCAATCCCGCCTCCTTTCCACTGTGTACCCAGCGTCGCCACACAGCTCATTGAGTTCGCGCCGCCGCCCTCTCTACGCCGGTGCCGGCCGTCACCATCGTCGTACTCGCTGCCCGCGACGTGCCTTGACCAAGGCCGGACCGAGCCCACTTGCAGAGAGATTACTAGAGGGGTAGATCTGGTTCAGTGAAAAAAGTATAGCTCAAGGAGGTCAGTCCAATTTGACTCACTTTATTTGTCGAAAGCATAATACAGAGATGAGATCTTAGCTAAATGGCTAGTTAAAAGGGAATTTGGCTAATGAGATTTGGAGAAGCTTTTGAAGATGCTCTTAGACAACATGCAACATTTTTTACGAAAAACATCTAGCAGCAAATGTTGGAAAACTACAGTGAACAATTAGGTGCTTTTGTTTTCACAAAAGTAATATTATGTAGTCCGTGAGCATATGTACTTTAATCAGTTATATGCTAGCATAACTTCATTAATTAACTTATGTTTTAGATCGATATTCCTTCCATCTTTCATCAATTAACTTATTAATAGAACCAAAGGGTGGTGATCATCCCTAAGGGCTGGAGAAGTCTCCAAAACTAGAATCAAACCTTCTTTTTATGAAACACAATACACACTCATCTCTACAAATATACACGATGCAATTTTATATCTATTAGCACCTATGAGAGATTGAACTAGCAAATCCTCGAGACGAAGTCACTATAGATACCTCACGGTAGACGGATATGTCGTCTACCACTAAAAAATAAAAAATAGTGTTATTGGTTGCAACACAATAAATCTTACCAGCTTGTCTATGCTCGTTGCTCGGTTCGCCAGAGCCAGCTTATTAGCTGTAACCATGTTGAGGTTATCAATAGATAGCCGAATACACTAATAGTAAGGGAAAAAAATCTTCAATAGTCTACTACTTATAAAATCCTTTTAAAATTATCATAGATCCACGTGTAGACGCAATAGTGGTCACATTTATCTTGAAGTGCGTTATAATAGTTTTTTTCCTCTGTTCACCGGTCCTCTCTTCTCTTAAACCTCCACATAGCTACAATCAGACGTGGACGACTTGGCTAGCTTATGTCGACCGTTTTGGTCGTCGTTGGATATGTCATAAGCAAAGGAGATAGTAGTTTTATATAATTTTCCCACCTTGCTTCATCCGATCGTCTGTTTCTTGCTGCCTCTTCTCCGGTGGGAGCTATGCAGCACAGCTTTAACAAAACGGAAAAGGTAAAAAATGTGTTGAGGAGGCTTAATTAATTAAAGGAAGTAGATACCAATCTCTAGTAGTTCTCTATCTACATAAGGCATCACAAGCTGACTTTGGAGAACACAACACAATCCTAGCAAGAAAGAAAAAGTACTTGGAGGCGGCTTCATCCAAGTCGTGGCTAGAGGTGGTAAAGGGTCTTAATTTTTAGTTTATACTAAGAGCTGGATCCAAAAAAAGAAATCAAACTCTAATCTTATTTAATTTTAAGCTAAAAATATTAAAGACCCAGTTGGATTGTAAAAAAAGTATTAAACCCATAACCCATTACCTTTCCTAGTCGTGGCATCAGCTAACAACCCAGATAGCGACTCCCCACTCACGAATCACGTGTCACTCTTTGACTTGTCATCACGAGATCATGGGTTTGGTGGTCTGCTAAATGCTAACCCAAAGGATATTCTTGCAGGACGTTGAATAGTTTAAAAAGAAACAAAAACAAGTGTTTTTCATTTTTTTTGAGAAAACCGGGTCGGTATTTCATTCATAGTTTATGGTAATTACACCCCAAAACTTACAAAGACACTCTTGGAATAAAGAGAAAATACATCTTAGTCCTTGCAAGCGCCCGGTCTCCCTCGCCACCGGTGGTCGAAGAACGCATCTTGAGGCCGACTTCCTCTCCAGCGAAGAAACAAACTTTTTAATAGCCGTCTTGAGCAGCACATCGAGACCGACGTGCGTTGTTGACGCTGAACGAACCGGCTGAAGAAGCTGGCCGTAAGCCAACACATCGCCAGACATTAAGGATTATGTCACTGCAAGGACCACGAACCCCAAATCGCCGGACGACGAAGAACCCCGAAGGGGAATTGAACCACCAAGACTAGTGGGATCAAAGAACCAACCCGAATTTCTTTCGTGTTGGTAAGCAAACCTCCCAAAATCACACCGAAAAGACAATCTTCATCGGCGAAGACACGGGAGGGACAAAAGCTTCCATGCCTGGCACCACGGCCGGCCACGCCGGGCACTGCCGCCCCAAACCTGCTGGGCAAGCACCCGAGCCAGGTAGCACGGGCAGCCACACCGGGCACAACGGCCACAAGCCTGCTGGCCACAACCTTTGCCATCGCCAGCAACAGGACGAGCAGGTGGGTCGAGGATGGCCGGAAGCGAGGGCAAGCAGGGGATTTATTTTATTTTGACTCACCTTAGCTCCAGTGTCGCCGGCACCGAGAACGGCGAGGACGACGGCGACGAGAATGACACCAGCGCCTCCGGCGGCCGGAGGAAGGGAGGACTTTCCCAACCAAGAGAACTTCATAGATATAGTGGCTCTAATACTATAGAAGTATACTAGAGACTAGCGGGGTGGCTCCACTCCTTTCCAGTCACCGGCGAAGAACGCCGGAGACGGAGAAGAGGGAGGCCAACAAAGGAAACGGCGACTCGATCAAAGTTTATTAACGGCCCAGAGGCCGCGTGTACCAAACTGGCAGGTCCAAGTTGTCTTCCCACGCGGGCAAACCGGCCCACCACCCAGCCATCTGGTGGAGCCACGGCACAACCCAGCTGGGCGCCAAATTGGACCTCCACGCTGCAATAGGAGGCCCGCCGAGCCGAGCAGCAGTGTAGCCCGCCATCCACGGCTTCACACCACCTCTCCCCCACCGCGACCCTGCTCCGATCTCGCCTGTCGCCTCCGTCGCATGAGCGCGAGCAGCGGCAGCCGGCAGCGTCGAGAAAATTGGAATTCTGCCATCCTCAAAGGTGGGCTTTGGTGTTTTGCCATCCCGCAAATTGGTTTCGGCCGATTGCCATTATGAAACGGTCGCCAACCGGTAGAATTTTTTTTTGAGATTTTCCAATTCATATACTGATCTCTAATAGTAGACCACATGAACGGACCATTTTACCCTTGACCTCTCACATGAGAAAATGACTCCAGTTACTTGACTCCCTCGCCTCCTTGGGCACCGCCCCCGCCACGCCCACGAACTTGGAGATCGCTAGCGACTCCTCCGTCGCGAGCTCCGCCACCAGCTCGTCCACCGTCTTGGCCACCTTCTCCATCGCGCCCGAATCCACCTCTGCAGCTCGACCACCGGATAGCGACACCCGCCGCCGGCTCCGCCCGCTTTCCGTCGATGCCGCCGCATGCCGCTCCACGAAGGCGGCGATGACGCGCCGCACGGTGTCGGTGTTCCTGACACACTCTCCGGTGCCGTAGAGCGCGACGCCCAGCAGGTCCCCCGTTGGGGACCTGCTCCAGCACCGCCGCGACGTGGAGCTCCAAGTCGCGGCACGTCCTGGCGGAGGCCTCGGTGGTGACCGCGACGTGGAGGAGGCGGCAGAGGAGCGCCGCCGTGATGGGCGCGTCAGCGGCGGAAGGGAGCACGCCCACCATGGACTCCACAAGCGCGCACCGGTCCTCCCTGTCCCGGGGGTCGGTGAGGACCTCGGCCAGCGCGAGCTCCGCATAGGCGCTCGCCGTGTTTCCAAGCACCTTGGGGTCCGCGCGGCGGCACCGCAGCGCCGTGATCACCTTTTCAAAAGACGCCGGCGAGAGCGCCGCGAGCTCCGTCGTCCACCACCCCGGCGGCGTCCTGGTCGGGAACAGCGCCTCGTTGCAGATCCGGAGCGCGACAGCGTCTGCGGCACACCGCACGACGCCGAGCTCCTCGGAGGTGGGAGGAGCTCCTCGGAGGCGGGAGGAGCGCCTCGCAGGAGCAGCGCGGTCACCGCGCTGGGCAGCACGCGGAGCACGGCCTGCGCGAGGAACTCGTCGACGCGGCGTGCCAGGTTCGCCCGGTGCTGCATGTCGAGGAACGCCGCGGCGCAGCGGAGCGCGGCGGCGTTGCACGCGGTGATCTCGAAGTTGGCGCCGTAGCAGTAGCGCGTGGCCTTCTCGATCACGTCGGCGCCGCCGGGGAGGGCGGAGAGGTCGAGCTTGACGGCGGCGGAGGGGTCTTTGGCAACGTCCGTAGCCGCACCTGGGATGTAGCCGCAAGAACTGGGAGCCAGGGACGAGTGAGGTGAATGGATGAGAGCGAGCCTGATCTGAGATTCGAACGGATGGATAAGGATAAGGTCTCTGTTTCTTGTGAGCACAAGGGTAAAATGGTCCGTTCATGTGGTCTACTGTTGGAGAAATCAGCTGATGAATTGAGAAATCTCGAAAAGGCATTCTACCAGTTAGCCACCGTTTCATAATGACAATCGACCGAAATCAATTTTCGAGATGGCAAAACACCGAAGCCCACCCAAGTGCCGAAAACAATTTGCGTGAGGAGGACCGTTTGATCAGAATTCCAATTTTCTCGGCAGCGTCCGCGAGCTGACGGCCCTCCTCTCGGCACTGCGCCGCGCGCGCCACCCAAGTGCCGCTCACGCCGCGCAGCTCCACGCTCGCCTCGTCGTCTCCGCGGGCACCCGCCCGCACCCGGTCCTCCTCACGCAGCTCGTCTCCCTCTACGCCGCCGCGGGCCGCCTCGCCGACGCGCTCCGCGCCTTCCGCGCGCACCTGGCCACCGCCAACCTCCGCACCTACGTGGTCCTCGTCTCCGCCCTCGCGCGGCCGCGCCCGGGCCTCGCGTTCTCGCTCTTCGCGGGCGCGTGCCGCGGGCTCCGCCCCGGCCCCCACCTCGTCTCCGCCGTCCTTGCCGCCTGCGCCGGCCTCCCGCCCCTCTGCGGCCGCCAGGTCCACGCGCGTGCCGCCAAGGCCGTGCATCCTCGCGACGTGTTCGTCTACACCGGATTGGTCGACGCGTACGCCAAGGCCGGGGACATGGCGGCGTCCTGGAACGCGCTCCTCGTTGGTTACGCCAGGAGCAAGATGTGCCTCGAAGCAGTGTCGGTGTTCAGGGAGCTGGCAGTGGCAGGGCAGGGGCGGGAGTGTTAGGAATAAACCCAACGCGTGTGTGCGCAGCTGGGCGTGTGCGCGCGGGTGCGTCATGTGCGTGTGTGTGCACGCAGAGCTCGATCGTGAGCACGATCGAAGCCGTGGTCGTGCGGGCGATCAGGAGGCTGGAATCCGGGGGGCGGAGATTCGCGTCAGCTGCGCGGAGAGTGAAGACCGTTGGAGCGGGCGCATTGTGCGCAGGATCTCCGAACACGGCGGGAACGCGATGGAGCGCGTCGTGCGCGCTCGTGGCGGAGGTAGCGGCGTCGTAGCGCGTAGTGTGGGACGTGGGTGCGTCCCTGGGGCTATAAAGCTCCGTTGTACTCCGGTTGTGATCAGTGCGAGGTGAATTGGAGAGCGGCGTCCGGCGCCGTGCGTTTGTGCGTGAATTCCTCCGCCTGCTACTGTTCATCTTCAACCTCCCGCTCGCTAAAATTCGCCGCGTGTAGTTGCAATCGGTGAGGCTAAGCTAGTCAGGGAGCTCGAGGGTGGTGAGGCGCGTCCGTTGTGCGCAAGAACCAAAGCCAGCGACTGCCGGAGGGGTGACTTCATCGACGACCCCCCCGGCGGTCCCCTGTTTCGTGTCGCGGCGCGAGCGCGGAGCGCCAACAATTGGCATCAGAGCTAGGCTAGGGCGGTGCGCTGGTGCATGTTCTACGGTGGATCGGTGAGCCCACCTTGACAGCCGGCAAACAAGAAGCGCGTGGTCCCGCGGCGGAGTGCGACGGCGACAACCATGGCGAGCGGCGATGAGAAGACTCCTCCAGGCTCTCCGAAGAAGCCGTTAGGCGGAAAGGGCGGTGAAGACGCCGAGAGCAGTGGGAAGGGGGAGATCGTGCGCGTTGTCCGTGAGTTCGGCGGAGCAACGAATTGGCCGGTGCTCACCAAGACCAATTATACGGCGTGGGCGATCAAGATGGAGGCTATCCTCGACGCGCAAGGCCTCTGGGAGGTCGTGTCTTCGTCGAGCGGCGCCGAGGTGGACGTGCGGCGTGGCAAGACGGCACGCGCGCATCTTCTTCAAGCCCTGCCGGAGGATATCCTGATGCAGGTTTCGTGCAAGCCAACGGCGCATGCGGTGTGGGAGGCGTTGAAGACTCGGTTCGTCGGCGCGAACCGGGTGCGGACGGCGCGCCTCGCCACGCTCAAGGGGGAATTCGACCAGCTACTCATGGCGGACGGCGACGTGCTGGACGAGCACGCTGGGAAGATCAGCGGCATGGCCGCGAGGTTCGCCAGCCTCGGGTCCACGCTCGACGACGCCGCCATGGTGAAGAAGCTGCTCGACACTGTGCCTGACCGGTTGTACCCGGCGGTGGCGGGCATCGAGCAGTTCTGTGACGTCGCCACCATGCCGTTCGAGGAGGCGTTCGGGCGCCTGAAGGCGTTCGACGAGCGTTCGCGGCGGCGCGCTCAGCTTGCAGGCGGACTGGGCACGTCAGGCGGCCATGGTGATGGCGAGCGGCTTCTGCTCACGGAGGAGGAATGGCGGGCGCGGCACAAGGCGAAGTCCGGGATCGGGAGGTGCTTCAACTGCGGCGTGCGCGGTCACTTCTCCCGGGATTGCCGCAAGCCCAAGAAGGAGGTCGCGATGGCGGCCATGGCGGATGTCGGCGAGGAGCCGACCGAAGCAGCTCTCCTCTGAAGACTCCGGCGTCGGCGGCGCTGGAATCCGGCATAGGTGTGCTGGGTTTAGGGGGAGATTGTTAGGAATAAACCCAGCGCGTGTGCGCAGCTGGGCGTGTGCGCGCGGGGGCGTCGTGTGCGTGTGTGTGCACGCAGAGCTCGATCGTGAGCACGATCGAAGCCGTGGTCGTGCGGGCGATCAGGAGGCTGGAATCCGGGGGGCGGAGATTCGCGTCAGCTGCGCGGAGAGTGAAGACCGTTGGAGCGGGCGCATTGTGCGCAGGATCTCCGAACACGGCGGGAACGCGATGGAGCGCGCCGTGCGCGCTCGTGGCGGAGGTAGCGGCGTCGTAGCGCGTAGTGTGGGACGTGGGTGCGTCCCTGGGGCTATAAAGCTCCGTTGTACTCCGGTTGTGATCAGTGCGAGGTGAATTGGAGAGCGGCGTCCGGCGCCGTGCGTTTGTGCGCGAATTCCTCCGCCTGCTACTGTTCATCTTCAATCTCCCGCTCGCTAAAATTCGCCGCGTGTAGTTGCAATCGGTGAGACTAAGCTAGTCAGGGAGCTCGAGGGTGGTGAGGCGCGTCCGTTGTGCGCAAGAACCAAAGCCGGCGACTGCCGGAGGGGTGACTTCATCGACGACCCCCCGGTGGTCCCCTGTTTCGTGTCGCGGCGCGAGTGCGGAGCGCCAACAGGGAGGTGCTTCTGGATCAGGTGAGCGTGTCAAGTGTGCTGAGCGCTTGCACCTGGGCGGGCATGGTGAAATTTGGTAGCCAGGTGCATGCGTGCGCTGCCAAGGTGGGGCTGGACCCGGGCGCAGTCTGTGTTAGCAATGGCCTTCTTGATATGTACACCAGGTGTGGGTGCTCGCGGGAAGCTTTGGTCCTGTTCGATGCTATGGATAGCAGGGATGCCATCACTTGGAACGTTGTCATTTGTGCCTGCATTCATGAGAGCCGCTTGGCATTGTTAGCTCGCTTATCACCATGTATTCAAAATGTGGCAGCTTGGGCGGTGCACTCCGAGCATTTGAGGTAGCAGAAGATCGCTTCTGTGTGATGTCATGGACGGCCATGATCACTGCACTGCAGCAGAATGGACATGGAGTACAGGCGGTTGGTATGTTTGAGAAAATGCTAGAGCATGGCATCCCTCCAGACCACATCACATTTGTTAGTGTTCTCTCTTCCTGTAGCCACAGCGGACTTGTTGAGCAAGGACGCAAGTACTTCAAATTGATGACCCAAGTTCATAAGATCACACCTTCGACTGAGCATTATGCGTGCATTGTTGACATGTTTGGGCGAGCAGGCCTTCTAAGTGAGGCGAAACAATTCATTGACCAGATGAGAGTTAAGCCAGATGCATCAGTCCTTGGAGCACTACTTTCAGCTTGCATGAACTGCAGGGACCTTGAGATGGGAGAGGAGGTTGCTAAGAAGTTGTTTGTGATTAAACCTGGAAATATCGGGAACTATGTCCTGCTTGCTAATATCTACACATCACATGGAAGATTGGAGGAGGCAAAAGAGGTGCGGAAATTGATGAGGTTTCAGGAGTTAAGGAAAGAGAAGGGATGCAGCTTAATCAAAGATGAGAGCCAAAACTCTATGTTATGAATCTTCAGCAATGAGCTCGCTACACGTTTGACATACATACAGTAAACAGATTTTTGCATGCTCAAGGGTTCCTGAACATCCCAGCCATTGATTCTGGAATATACGATCCAAACCATATGTGAACACGCAAAATGAAGAACAATTACGTTACTAACAATGTGATCAGTATATGTGTTCCTCATAGTTGGATTACCAATATTGCATGCCGAATTACGCAGCAAAAGGAGGAAACAAAAGCACAGCATCTGTTGCAACTATTGAATTGTGATTTGATCATATTTGGAGCACATTCTCTTGTCTGGCAGATGAGGGCCTCAGGTTAAGGTTCCAAGTTCTAGCCTTCTCCCACATTAGGTAAGATCTGTTTCAGCTTATTGTTTTTCCTTTCCTGTGGCCTCTTAGAGTTGCATATGTGGCAAAAAATAAAGGGATATGAAGTGTCACATATTGTGAGTAGATTAACTTTATTTAAGTTTTGTGTCTATGTTTCATGTTTTCACTAAAGTGGAATTACACAGTTGTGATTCACTGATTTGACACCTTACAGGAAGTTGGCCATCCTTTGTTAATAGAATTGGAGACAAACATATGCTACAAGAGCACAAAGACTGCATTCGTATGTTCCCCCACTACTTTTTGTTCTTTTTAACAAGTGCAATTATGATTTATGTCTAGGTGTCTTATGTTTTGGTAATGTTAGATTTTATTAAATAATTGAGTAGTGAAGGTAGGATATCTTGTTTTGTTTCAAACAGTTAAAGCCAGATATCAAAGCTATCCCCAAACCCCCGCTCAAGATGGTAGTACGAGTTTGCTCCACTCATTTTTTAGAAGAATAAATACAAAATGGGAAAGATGCTTCATAGAAGGGGAAAAATATCTCTCTCTTTCATGTGTCACACTCTTTCAATACTTATACAAAGAGATCACTAGTTAAAATAGTTTTTTTTCTGGATCCTTATAATACCTTATTAGCATTTTTTGTGACTGTAATATTAAATGAACAAGAAAAGATCTGCAAGTACTCTGTTTTCCATACTTGCAAGAAAGTATATATCTTGGATTATAATATTTGGCATACAAATTCTCTGCTCTTCAACAAATAACCATGGTATTTACAAGTCAAAGAAACTGAAAAATAACGTACAAAAGACAGAACTTTGATATTTTCTAGGGAGGTAGCGAGGTTTGATTTTCTCAAGTATACTGTACACAGTTAGTATAGCCTCAGCTTCACATTCCCGCTCTGTTCAGCAAAACCATTCTCAATAAACCTATATAAAAAGAAGAAAGAAATATAAAGTCTGCCGCTTGGATAAGCTTGCTACTAGCATTTATCTGTTCTTGCAATCCTCAGTTTCTTCACACTTGCAAGGAAGAGCCTACCAGAGCAATGAACAGTGATAAGATTAACTAAAAGTAAATGAAATGCAAGTGAATCATTTAATCGGAGAAGAGACATACTCCCAAGGTACATCCCCAACCATCATCCAGTCTCCATCCTGGTCTTCATATGTGAGGATGTGTGCAGCCTTCTCGCGAGGAATTCGTTGATGGTACTCCATAACATCAGCATCTAATCATATCACATATTGATTATAGAGCGACCAGCAAGCATTGCCATACAATATAATATTGTAGCAAGATGTGACAACATGTCTCGAGTTTATCTATTCAAGCTTGATGTGTGAGACAGGAACTCCTCATAAAATTAAAGAATTCCGAAATCGGTGGTCCTACCTGTGCTAGCAAAAACTAGTGGCTAGAATCTCAAGAAAAGCTAGTGTTGGCATGGCATAACTACAATCCATTCTGTCGCTCAATTATGCAAATTTATCCATTTCTGCATGCACCAGATGGCTTAGTTGCTTTCATATATTCTACCAAAAACATTTCTATTTTTTCTGTTTTCACGTCCTCAAAAAATTGGGGGTAATGATGTTTGCTGGATGCATGTATACTTACAGGTGATGGGAGTCTTGAACATGTGGCGGAGTTTAGCAAGGAGGCTGTCGTACCCTTCCAGCAAGAGCAAATCCAGCTTCCGGCCGATCGGAACGCCTTCCATGTACACCTTCACGAACAATGTCCGCCGCCGGCGTGCTGACGCCATCAAGGCGCTTCTGAGGAACGGCTTGATTGGGGGCCAATCAGGGTGTACTTGGTTCCTGCCCATCATCCGTCCGTGTTGACAGTGTTGTTAATAAATTTGGATGATGTCCACAAGGAAACTAATTAGATGGGGAGTACTGTTGGATATTAATTGGGGGCGCTCTACATCTCTGAAATATGATAACAACAACACAGATCTGAAGTTGTTGTGAAGATTGCGATGATCAATGAAGGATCTTAAAAAGAGTGAAATGTCTGGCTCAAAGAATAAAAAAGTAAATCTGATTCTGTATACCTCTGCTTTCTTAGTATGATCGAGTATTCAAGTTGATCGTAAAAATGAAAGAAGCTTATGTGCCCAAGGAAAATAAGGGGAAAAAATGATGCAAAATCAACTGTTTGTCTGATCAAAATACCCAATACCGAAGACAATTCGTTTCGCATGTGAGAATTCCAAATCACGGTTTCTCTTCAATGAGCAAAGCACTACTAAAAGAACTGCTATACAAACTTGGGACATTATGAAATATAAGAGATAATCAAGATCTGTTTTGTATAGGCGTGGTCGATCGTGTGGAGAAGAAAGTACATGATCTAAGATGTTCTTTAGAAGACTGATTCAGCAACGGATTGGGGAAAAAATACTCGGTCTGGGGCAAGGTGATGAACTTATGGCTCATGCATATGATCTGTGTGATGAGAGTGAAGAGGTCGAGAGAAGAACACAAAGAACCAGATAGTTTTGGAAACCCCAATTCCCCAGCATGTATATGCGCCTTCATCATATAATTGATATCCTTTAGACAAATGGTGGGCAAATGTTCATCCAAGACGCCTTTGCGCCGCTGGGTTTACCCCGAAGGCCGAATTCAATGGTAGAGAACGAAAAGAGCTAGATATTCAGATTAGCCGTGCTCCTTCCTAACTTATTTGTTCTCGGAGGGGATGCCTTGCTTGCATGTACGACTTTACTGGTATCATCTACTACTACTACTTCAATTCCACAAAAGCTAATCAATTAAGAACTGAAGCGGAGTTGCAGGCGAAGAAAAGAAACCTTGGCGTAGAAGGGATGGTCGTGGTCTCCGCGGCCAGCAGGAGGGAGGAGGACGCCGGCGACAGGCTGAGCCCTAGCTGGAGGTCGGTGCTGAGGTCCCGGCGGCCCGCCGGCCGGCAGCCCGACGACGTCGTGGAGAGCACCGGGTGGGTGCTGCTGTCCATGGACGAAGACGGGGACCTGCCGCCGCCGCCGCCGCCGCCGCGCTTGCACTCCGCCATGCCGCGCGCCTGCTGGTGTGCATACACTGTCTGGCTGTTAATCCCACAGCACCTGCTGGTCTCTGGTGGTGTAGAAACGGAGAGAGGGCCAGGCCGGGGGTGAAGTGAATCGCGCGCACAACTACCCGTCAACAAGGAAGGCCAGGGAAGGGAGAAAGCAAGGGAGGGAGCAAGAGATCTATGTTTATATAGCGGGTGATGAGAGCTGAGTGGCTGACGAAAGCCAAAGACCAAGACCTGTGTGCATGTATAGGAGATAGAGAGAGGGTGGTGGACCTGGTGGTGCTTACATTTACCTTCTTTTTGTACATGCCTTTCTGTTAAAAAAACACAAATGGTTTCTTTTTGTATGCGATAGTGTGTAAGTAAACAAGTGGTTAGCTGATCATCAAACTAAGCGTGAGAGTGACACACACGTAGGGGTTCGTTCTCTTTTTCTCATTTTACACGAGCCCCATTCCATTTCGGGCTAGAAGATGCCTCGCTTTACGCCTCCTAGCTAGCAAAGCCAAACCACACCGTACCCAGATTCCATCGCCCACATATACACATATATACTTTATATATATAGTTGAGCGAGCTCAGCATACCAGCAGACGACATGAGTTAGCTCTACCAGCTGCTTAATCGCTTATATTAATCAAATGCTGAAGAACATTTTAACAAGAGAAAACAATGATATCGTGCGCCCTCCGGCCGTGTCCACGACAGCGGACGTGTTGGGTTGGTACGGGGTGCACTCGAGCGCGCGCGCCCGGGGATGCGCGGCCACCACCACCCAAATCTCCGGTGAGCCCCCCACACCGATGCATCCATCCATCCATCATCATCGTCGTCGTCCCCGACACCAACACCCACACGCACCGATCGGCCAGGCCACCGGACAATCATGTGTCCCGGATCCTGACACGCACAATCATGGGTGCACGCTCGAGCAGTCGCCCACGCATGATCAATGCGTGATGCGATCAGCTCGATCGCCACGGAGGTTGCTGTAGAGTACGTGCGTGCGTGGGTGGGTGGCCCGGCCGGCCGGCCGGCATGGCGTGCAGTAGCGACCAAGCTAGCTAGCCATGGCCGTGGATAGCCGGCGGCCAGGACCAGCCACTCGATCGTACGCGGGCGTGCGGCGGCGGTCGCCGTGATGGTAGCGGCGGCGTCAACGCACGGGCGGCAAGCTCGGCGGCCGGGGTGTACGTGCACGCGCGCGCGCCGGTTATGGAGGCGGGGACCGAAGAATCCACCGGCCGGGGTGGCCGCGGCACGGGCACGGCTCGGTGTTGACACCCGCGCGAGGCCTGCCGCGGCGCGGGGCTACAGCCCGGGGACACGCCCCCGCCCGCCGAAAGCGACCGCCGCGCCGCGCCCCCAGCTCGTGCGCCGACCGGTCGTTTTCGGCCGGGGCACGGTCGCCCGCCCGTGCCCGCGCGCCCGATCGATCTGGAGCTGCGATCAGACGGGCCGTTTGCCGAAGCAGGGCGGGCACGTCACCGCGACGGGTCGGGGGGGGCGGCGCCTTCCCCGACCGGTCAGATAGGGTCGCCTTTGGCGCCAGGGATTGAGCCGGGACGGGGGGTGGTCGTTTTCCCGTCGAATCCAATTTGCCGAGACGACGGCGACGCGCCAGCTTTACTTTTTTTTCTTCTTCTTCTTTCTTTCTTTTTCGATCGTTCACTGCCGTCGTCTGTCTGGTTGGCCTGTTTCAGACGATGGGGAGTGATGAGGAGCTAGCTAGTGGCGTCGGTTAGCCGGCGAGCGTTGCCGGTGGACTTTGCGGTGCGGGATTCGCGCAGGATCGAAACTAGTAGGCAGCTAGCGACGAGACCTTGCTCGCCATCAACTTCTGCAGGGCCATAACTCCAAAGCCGATAGATAGTCTGTCTACTCCTTACGTTCCAGCTTCAAAAGTAACAGCATACGATTGCCGCCCGATGCAAGTGGTGTTTGCACACCTAATTTCTCCCAGTCGATCGACCAGACATTCAACTGTCAAGTGCGGCAGTTAGCATGCCCCGTTTCCGGGTGAGAAAGGACGAAACGTTCCTCAGAAGGGAGGGGACACAGGAGACACCACTCCTTTTTGTGACCAAGCTTCGTTCCGACCTTTTTTCCCCTCCCGCTAGCTTCTGCCGTAGACGCACTCCGTCCTGACGCGCACGGCAGGGGAGAGAACAGAAAAGGCTCGATGCTAACCCTTTTATTGGCACGTCTGTTCCTCTTCTGCGCCCGGCATGATGCAAATCCCAGACACCCTGCTGCCTCCTGCAGGCAGCAGGCAGGATGATGGTGACCAGCATGCAGCAGCAGCGGTGTGCAGTGTACTAGCTAGTAGGAGTCGGTGTGGTGTTTATTGCATTTGTTGTAGTACACTGTTAGTCAAAAAGCTGATGCAGTATTGGAGTAGTACTATCGATAGGCAGATGGCTGATAATTACACGGTGCCGTACTGGTAGAGTATGGAATAACTGCTGTAAAAAGGGCTTGCCTTTCAACTTCCTATGAGTTGTGCATGTATATAATCTTTCAAAGGTTTTTTTTTGAAATAACTACTGTATGGAATAAAATAGGCTCCCAAAATATATAATCTTTCAAGTTTTTTTTTGAAATAGAATCGGGCAGGAGAGCAGCCCGTTGTATCAATAAGGAGAGAGTAAAGTCAAAAGGTTACAAAACTGGAAGAAAAAACTTTACAAAGAGAACCCGCATTCAAACTCTCTGGAAGAAATTCAAGCTCTACCAATTAGGCATGTCAGGTGCTTCGTCCCAGCCAAAATCCAAGCCGACACCTCTCCCTTAATCTTCTTTGTCACTGCAACCTGTACTGTTGAAGATACGTGCATTATGCTCATTCTAGATCTCCCAGCATACGAGAACAACAAGAGATTTTAAATCCTTGCGCGAAACTCCTCTTGTCGCGACCATTTCTGACCACCAATCTTTAAAGTTTTTAGATGTACGCCACTCTCACTTACAAACAATAAAGTGGAGCTGAATTTTCTAGAGCGGAGCAGTCCCAAACCAAACAAACCCTTAGTTGCTGTGCCATCCATCCGACCCCTGTGATCGATGAATGCACTAGAAACTGGAGTAATAGTGTAAAATAATGACCCGATCGAATTTAGATGCACCTTCGTTCAGCTGAGCAGAGCTAAACAAACGCGGCTCATCGTCAGTCCTAGTCCTGGACCAAGCAAGAGCATCATCTCTTGGCTGTGGAACTCTACCAATGCAAGGTATCCTCGCTCGCTCGTGGCTTTCACGCGCCCACTTTAAATTTGTCGACTCTGCAAGCAACTGATCCCATCGAACGAAGCGATGCTGCTAATGATGGATTCGATCATCAAATCGATCTAATTTTATTGCGCGTCACTGCTTGAGGGCGGCGGGCTTGTCGACCGATCGATCGCTCAAGGAGACAAGGCGAAGCACAAAAGCAGAGCCAGCTCGATCGCGCCTTTTGTGCGCGAGGTGCAAGACTGCGAGGCGATCGAAGCCGCGCGCGGCATCCTGGTACGCCGAGAGCTCGGAAAGGGCGCTAGGCCGCGCGCGGCTGCAGAGACGTGCACGGGCTTTGCGCGGACAGGAGGCGCCTTGTTTTCTTTTGTATACACTCCATACCTCGGCACCAGACTTTGGCAGGCACAACCTAACAAGAGACAGACCAGCTACATACGGGTTGTCTCGCAGGCAGCCAGGCAGTCCCGGCCCATTCTAAATTGTAGATTATTCCAACTTTTTTAGAGTTAGAATATTTCAAGTTTGATAGAATATTTCAAGTTTGAATAAATTTATATAATAAAGTACTAATATTTATAATACTGGATAAATTTATCAATAGCACATGGGGATGGGCTATACTTCTTAATGGAATATAAGGAATTATAAACGATGCTATTGAAGAGATATGTGCTGATGGATGAGAAATTATAAACGATCGCATTAGAAAGAATATACTAATTTCCGATGGCACATAAAGGGATGAGCTATATTGTTCAATAGCATATAGAAAATTTGCTCAATAAAATTAAAAAGTGGCCATCACGCTAGCATTATATTAGCAATATGAACGAACTTGTTCCTTCTTTTGTCGAGGAAAGGAAAAAGGGCAGCATGGACTGAAGCGATTGAAAGATGGAACCGCCAGCGATCGAATTAGCCGACGGAGATACGGGGCACGAACAAAGCCCATCTTTCGCTTTTGACAGCAACGGCACCGGATCGAGAGTAGATGCTCCTTGGCAGGCACCGAGTTACGCATGGCGCTCAACTCAGCGGCCACGCATGGCCTGCTAGCTCTGCTCCAGTCCCCGGACGGACTGACTGAACATTCAGGTCGGTCGACTTGTTGGCACCGGCCGCCGCTCTCCTTTTCAATTCCACACCGGCTTTATTTGCTCCTTCCTTGCTTTGCTTCGATCTTCGCAAGCAACACGCGATTCGTGTTGGTAAAAGTGACTCGCGGCACACAACGGAATGTCAAGAGGATTTCTCCTCGGCTAGTAGCCTAGCAGGGGAATTTTGTGCCCTGTGTGTCCAGACAGTGTCCACGGCGCACGACACGCGCTACGCGTTCGCTTTTTATGTGCGACGACGCATGCGAGCTAGCTAGTGGTTCGGTCGCACACCTGATATGATCGACCACCTCACTACCTGAGCTGAGCAAGCGGCAGGCCGTGCGGGTTTCACGTAACGCTGCCGGCTTTTTGGCCCCGGCCCTTCTTGGCACTCCCGTGCACGTGGCATGCATCGGCGATGATGACTCGAAACATCGGCGGCTACCATGGATGCAATGCATCGATCTTCTTCTTCTTTCGTGGTAGTCGAAAGATGAGACATCAGGTGCCAGGTGGTAGTACTGGTATCTAACTAACATCGCCTAGTGCTAGTACGTGCTTAATAAAAAAAATTCAAAAGATGTTCATCTTTGTCAAAGCACCTAGGACGGACGCCGGGAGGAGTAAACTAAACACCGCAAAGCAAATGAGCAACAAACAACTCGATCACCGTTAGCTTGTCGCACACGGAATTTTTTTTTAAAAAAAGGGCTCACTAATAATCTTTCAACTGATTAGGATAGAGCTGGTGTGCATACTAGCTAGTCTCTGAATGTCTTCACTCAGCTGTTGATCCAGTGGACCAGTGGCTTGACAGCCAAATTAATTAGGCCAGTCTCAATGGAAATGTCGTATGAGTGTTATGAGCATTAAATTTGCTGACATTGCAGAGTCATTATAAAGATAGAGGAGAGAGTTTCATAGAATGTGAGAGTCCTCCGGCTCGGTTACCTAGTTAACAGTCTTGATGATAATACTCCCCACCGAGAATATCCTGATGGTTGCGTGCCCATGCATCGAGATACGTGCGCAACAAAGGTTTGCATATGCTGTTCTAGGATGGAAAGAAAAAGGCTTCATAGAACTGTAGAGTACTCATTTCAAGGACCCTACCTTCCCGTGGGGGCTTCATCACAGTGAGTGCCTACATTCTGCAGGCCGTGCATGCAGGGTGCAGCCAGCACACTGCCAGCCTTGTTTCTTTGCTTGGTTGCTTCCTATGCATGGCTAGGAATTCAGCACTTGTATGCTACAGAAACAGGCACCTTTGTGTTAAGCAAAAAGGCTAGAAAGTTCCATGGCAGGCATTCTTGCACACACGTCAAGGGAGGTGCTGGGGCCGATCGAAGCGCGAGCCCTAATGATTATATTGTGCCCCTGTCTGGCGCCGGTCGCCGGATCACCCGGCCTGGCCCCTCGCTCCGCCCCACGGTCTCTCTGCTCCTGCTCGTCGCCGGCAGGGCCAGACAGGCTGCAGGAGACAGAGGAACAGGTTGCAGCCAAGGGTAGAAATGACACAGAAAGAAAAGGTAACCGGTGGGTGCTAGGGTAGAAATCAGCAGCCAGGCAGGGCTTCCTCATCCTCCGTGATCTGCCATGGTTTCGTGTGCCCCGAGTCCCTCGTCAGCTGGCATTGTTGTTGCCTCGACAGCGTGCAGGCAGCCCAGGGTTTGGGGCTCTCGAGTACTAGGTGTGTTCACTTTGTCATCCTTTGCATTAGCAATACATTACAAGCTATAATTTTCTAAGTGCACAGGTTGAGTGGCCGCAGTACAAGTGTAATGGTTCTCCTTCTAGATGAAGTTTCGGCTACCGGGGTACTATATAGTACCCCTGCATCCTAGGATTTTGTTATCTAGAATTCTTTTTTATACTCGGTTGCGATGAATTACTGGATTGTGTACCTCAATGCACTCCCGTTCCAATACCGCAATGCGTTCCCAGAACACGTGCTTGCAAAGAGTATCACTGCTAATAAAAATGTTACCAAGGATTCACATATTTATTCACAACTTTTTATGCTTCGCACAGAAGCAAAAGAATTATCCAAGGAAATCCCAGTTGACATTATGTTTGCTCTTGCAAGATAGTATTTGATTTTTGCTGGAACTAGTGTTCGCACGAAAACTCTACACGAGTCTTAATAGATCTCGTGGGTTAACGTGAAAGAAAATGTGTTTTGTAGGATGGCGAACAGAATTACAGAACAATGCCCTACAGCCCTACAATCTAACTAATTACTAACAGGGAAAAAAGATCAGAAGTAGCAGAACTTAGGAGATAAGATGGAAAATGCTCGTAAACTTTGTGCGCTCCTGGTTTCATTCTCACCTATGCAAAATAACGAGCAGCTCCACTTCTTTCATCACTTGTAAGCGTACTTGGTCAGGAAGTCAGATATTTGCGAGGCGCTCTCATAGGCACCCTCCACGCATCGGCCCAGGGCAACTCCTGCTACATAGTTTCCTCCGAGGAACAGCCCATCGTAGCCACCTCGGTCCAGGGCAGATTTTGCAGCCTCCAGAAGATCAAGATGTCCTACCAGGAACTGAGGTATGGCTTGTGGCCACACTCGGACACCGAGGACTAAAGGGTCCACTGCTCTAGGGTTGATTAGCATTTTCCTGAGGTCACGGTCAACTGCTTCTACCAGCTCACTTTCACTCTGCAAATGAGATGGCATCATTAGAAATATAGCCAGTACGAGGCAATTTAGTAAGACTAAAGCCAGGGCTAAATTGCATATATAACTGGTGGCTCAGATTTATCATGGACTCCTAATGCTGTTGTCGGTGAAAATTGCAGTCAATACTCATGTCGATTATTACATATTAAAGAACAATTTCCTTTTTATGGTAAATATACCATAATCACAAAACACAAGGCAATAAGTTCAACAGGAAACTACTAACCTTGGAAACAATTCCTGTGTTTGTAGCACCTCCTATGTAGTTTAGGAGTAACACCCTTCCAGCAGGAGCACGATTTGGAAAGAGTGATGAGCTGTATATTGTTCCTACAAAAGCATACCACCACTATCTTGATTCATATCTTTGGGATTTAACAAAGAAGACAAAATTTAACACCAGAATAAAAGCAAACCAGTAGGGAAAGAAAATATTATGTAGATGATGTGAGGACGTGAGGTTAATACTCGATTGCAAGAATACCTAATGTCTCAACTCCTTGACTACGTGGATGCAACTGCCCAAATCCTTGAAGCTCCCCATCAATTAGGTATTCTTTCCTAATAGCTTCCTTTGGATACGAAATAGTTACAGCAGCAACTGGTGGATAATAGAATCTTGAAAGGGCATCTGCAGCATCGCTCTGTGGAGGGCAAAGACAAGTTTCAATGATCATATGATGATGTATGTCTACTGTCTCACAGATTCTCGAAAATAACATGTTGCTAATATAAATTTATACTATACTGAACTAGATGGAGGGCAGTCCAATCTCATCTTACTATTACTAATTGGAGGCTCCTTTTAAGTCTCTACATGAAGCCACCTAAGATCCTAGGTGGACACTCTAAAAAAATAGATAAATCCTAGAAATTCTCACAAAAATCAGAAACATCCGGCTATCAATCTGATAAATCCAATAATAATAGTCGTTGGATCTGTTATCTTTCCTAATAAATTACCTAACTCTGCCATCATGAAAATAGACTAAAGTAACCCCCTCAACATGTATCTAGATTACACACCTCTGCCATTATAAAACAGATATAAAGTAACCCCTAACCTTTGTATAAATTACCCACCTATGTCATTATGAAAATAATGCAAATATGCCCCTAAATTTGCATATAAATTATCCAAATATGTCATTACTAAAAGTTATTAAAGTAAACCCCTAAATCTGAATCTAAATTATATAATTATAATAAAATATTAAAGTGCATCAATATAAAATTCTAGATTACTATTTCTATCATTATTAATATACTATTTATGCTATTGTTTATATAAAAACGCTACTTCTTGATATGCTATTAATATACTATTGTTTATGATATTATCATACATGATGGAAGAGATAAGAACACCAATTCATAAACAAATGGTCCAATAAAATACATATCAAACACATGGAGGGTCATGCAGAATAAAATCTACTGCAACTATATAATAATAAATATTTATTTTAGATTATGTGTTGAAATTTTTAAAAGATGAAAGAGAACGTGAGATACATAAGTATAATTATTAGTTATAAGCCTTATTTTTATATTAATTTTATTTAGTCCGTGCAGTAGCACGGGTTGATAGGCTAGTATAAATATTAGACATGGTGAAAGGAGAATCAAATTGCTGAAGCAGCAACCTATCAACAAGGCAGGTACAGGCCTACAGCCGTACATCACCAACCCAACAAATTGTTAGTTGTGCTTCATGATTAGGGTTGTCATGCTGGGGAACTTGGGTTCTGTTGTGCCACATATTCTCCTGTTCTCTCTTTTTGTGAATGCACCTACTTAGTTGGAAATTGTTCGCCTTTTAACATGCAGAATGCTGCAAATTAGTCACTAATGCGCATTTTTTAAAACATGGTATAAACTTAGGAGGCGTATAAACACCTACGTAGGGTCCCTAACGGGTAAGTTGCGAGAGCTAGTTGATGTAGCAATTAGGAGGCGTGTAAATATTCTATGCGTTCAGGAGACTAAATGGAAGGGTCAGAAGGCGAAGGAGGTTGAGGATACTGGCTTCAAGCTTTGGTACACGGGAGCAACTCCGGGTAGGAATGGTGTAGGCATCTTGATTGATAGGAGCCTTAAGGATGGAGTCGTAGAGGTTAGAAGGCAAGGCGACCGGATTATTCTAATCCGGTTGGTAGTTGGAGATTCGGTTTTGAATGTGATCAGTGCCTATGCCCCTCAGGTAGGCCTTAGTGAGAGCACCAAGATGCAGTTCTGGGAAGATCTAGATAGCATGGTTAGTACCGTGCCTACCAGCGAGAAACTCTTCATAGGAGGAGATCTCAACGGCCATGTGGGTGCGACTAATGTAGGGTTCGAGCGAGTGCACGGGGGTTTTGGGTACGGTAGCAGGAGTCAAGAGGGGGAGGATGTGTTGAACTTCGCGTTAGCCTACGACTTGTTGATAGCGAATACCGTGTTTAAGAAGAGGGAATCTCATCTTGTGACGTTTCGTAGTGGACAACACTCGAGCCAGATCGATTTTATCCTTGCTAGGAGGGAGGATAGACGTGATTGCTTAGATTGTAAGGTGATACCTGGGGAGTGTGTTGTCCCTCAACACAAGCTTGTGGTGGCGGACTTTCGTCTTCGGGTACGTGTCCACCGGGACAAACGTGCCAAGATTGCGAGAACAAAGTGGTGGAAGCTTAGAGGGGAAGCGGCACAAGCGTTTAAGGAAAGGATGCTAGGTGAGGGGCCTTGGGAAGAAGGAGAAGACGCAGATGACATGTGGCTAAAGATGGCAACATGTGTTCGGAAGGGGGCCTCAGAGGTGTTTGGCGTAAGTAGGAGAGGCAAACAGGAGGGGAAAGACACCTGGTGGTGGAATGACGAGGTGCAAAGGGCTATTAAGGAGAAGGAGTGTTTCAAGCGCCTCCACCTTGACAAGAGTGCAGCCAACATCGAGGGCTATAAATTAGCGAAGAGGGTTGCAAAGCGAGCTGTGAGTGTAGCAAAGGGTAAGGCGTATGATGACCTGTATCAGCGGCTAGGCACGAAAGAAGGGGAGAAGGACATTTATAGGATGGCTAGGATCCGCGAGCGGAAGACAAGGGACATCAACCAAATCAAATGCATTAAGGATGGGACAGATCGACTGCTAGTGAAGGATGAGGACATCATGGATAGATGGAGAGAGTACTTCGACACGTTGTTTAATGGGGAGAGTGAGGGCCCTACCCTTAAGTTAGATGACTCTTTTGACGATACCAACAGACGTTTTGTGAGGAGAATTCAGGAGGTAGAGATCGGGGAGGCTTTGAAGAGGATGAAGGGAGGTAAAGCGATGGGTCCTGATGGTATCCCCATTGAGGTGTGGAGATGCCTAGGAGATAGAGAAATAGTATGGTTAACTAAGCTTTTTAATCTCATTTTTCGGTCAAACAAGATGCCGAAAGAATGGAGGAGAAGTATATTAGTACCTATCTTCAAAAACAAGGGCGATGTTCAAAATTGTACTAACTACCGTGGGATTAAGCTGATGAGCCATACGATGAAGCTTTGGGAGAGGGTTATCGAGCATCGCCTAAGAAGAGTGACAAGTGTGACCCAAAACCAATTTGGGTTCATGCCTGGAAGGTCAACCATGGAGGCGATTTTCTTAATACGACAATTGATGGAGAGATATAGGGAGCAGAAGAAGGACTTGCACATGGTCTTCATTGACCTTGAGAAGGCATATGACAAAATACCGAGAAATGTCATGTGGTGGGCCTTGGAGAAGCACAAAGTCCCAACTAAGTACATTACCCTCATTAAGGATATGTACAAGGATGTGACGACATTTGTCCGGACATGTGATGGCAACACCACTGACTTTCCTATTAACATAGGCCTACACCAGGGGTCAACATTGAGCCCTTATTTATTTGCTTTAGTGATGGATGAGGTCACAAGGGATATACAAGGCGAGATCCCTTGGTGTATGCTCTTTGCTGATGATGTGGTGCTAGTTGACGAGAGTAGGGCAGGGGTTAATAGGAAATTAGAGCTGTGGAGACGCACGTTAGAGTCGAAAGGGTTCAGACTTAGTAGGACCAAGACCGAGTACATGATGTGCGATTTCAGCGCGATTAGGCATGAGGGGTGAGACGTTAGTCTAGATGGACAAGTGGTGGTCCAGAAGGATTCTTTTCGGTATTTAGGATCGGTGCTACAAAAGGATGGCGACATTGATGAAGATGTTAGGCATAGAATTTCAGCTGGCTGGTTGAAATGGCGACAAGCTTCGGGCATCCTTTGTGACAAGAGGGTGCCACAAAAGCTAAAAGGCAAATTCTATAGGACAGCAATTCGTCCGGCGATGCTATACGGTGCTGAATGTTGGCCTACAAAAAGACGACATGTCCAGCAACTGAGTGTAGCAGAGATGCGGATGTTGCGGTGGTTTTGCTGGCACACAAGGAGGGATAGAGTCCGGAACGAAGTTATTCGGGATAGGGTCGGAGTGGCACCAATTGAGGAGAAACTTACCCAGCATCGGCTGAGATGGTTTGGACATGTCCAACGAAGGCCTCCTGAGGCGCCGGTGCGTAATGGGGTTCTTGAGCGGGTCGATAATGTAAAGAGGGGTAGAGGTAGACCTAAACTGACGTGAGATGAATCGGTTAAGAGAGACCTTAAGAATTGGAATATCTCTAAAGAGATAGCTTTGGATAGGAGCGCTTGGAGACTAGCTATCAATGTGCCTGAACCTTGAATTTATTTCTTTCGGGTTTCATCTCTAGCCTACCCCAACTTGCTTGGGAAAAAAAGCTACGTTGTTGTTGTTGTTGTATGGTATAAACTTAGGAACACAGAAACTCTACAATTTCAAACATTAGGCAATGCTACAAGTCCAATTAGTTTGTCCAGAAAATCTTCATCAGTTCTGTCTAATCCAACCTCTGAAATTACTCATCACTACTAAGGAAAAATATCATAAGCACCCACAATTTGCTCAGACACACGATCCATTCAGCAGATAACAAGAATTATTCAGACGTCATTTGGCAATGGAGATGTTGACGACAGAAGGGCACATAGTATCAATTCTTCAAACAAGTGCAAACATTACCACTGACTGGTCATTTCCCAATTAAGTATGTTCAAAGGTATTGAGAAGCACAGTACTCCAGTTTCTGGAAACGTGAAAATTGACAGTTTCATACTTACTGAAAGTGGACGCAAGATGTCACTAGCAACATATGATGGAATCGTCATGATAACACTTTTAGCCTGCACTGAAACAACCCCTTCAGGTGTTTCATACACCAATACATATCCCTTGCCATCTGATTTTGTAATGCTCGTGAGTTTCCAGGAAAGCTTGACTTTACTACCCAAGCTGTAAATCAAGGAAGTACAGAATAGAATGAAAGTGAGGACCAGCACATTAATTCCGGATCAGTGATCTAAATATTACACCTACTGATGGTTCGTGCCCAAGTTACAAGGAAAGCTTGACTTTACTACCGAAGCTGTAAATGAAGGAAGTACAGAACAGAATGAAAGTGAGGACCAAAACAATAATTCCAGATCAGTGATACAAATATTACACCTACTGATGGTTCGTGCCAACTGCCAAGTTACAAGGACGCGTACACTAAGTCACTAACATGCTCCATAATCCAACCCTTATGGAATGCCCATCTATAACCTATATTGTAGATATCAGCACAAAACAGGATGCAAAGGATGAGATTGCCCTAATTGGTATCAACATTGTCTGAATAGTAGGCGCAGCTGCCTTAACCATCCAATTATAGGATTGAGAGAACGATACCAATATTGTATAGAACGGGATAACTGATTCAATATAAATAAATATACAAAAAAATAACAACAAACCTGGATGTAATGGCATTTGGAAGCATGGCGAGACCCTTCCTGAAAGATGCAACTGTTTGCCCCTTTGGCTTCGGAAGGCGGCTAAAAGAGGTGACAACAGATTAGAATGACAGAACAGCTGATGAGCTGATTGATGGAACAAAGGAAAAAAAAGGATCAATCACTTACGGATCCCTCGGTGGTTTAGGATTGTTGCCCCTCTCCTGAATTGTCTTGATGGTTCCACCAATGATACTACCTCCAGCCTCTTCCAGGCGCCACACCTTCCCAAATGCAGCTTTCATACTGAGCTTGGAAGGATCACCAGCATAGACACCTTAAGTTTGCATCGAAACTGTTAAGTTATTATGGTAATCACTGCAAGGAGCAGACCAGAACAAAGAGCCATCACACACTGCAATAAGCACCTGAGCAGAAAGGCTCAATGAGGCGCTCAAAGACTTCAGCCCCGAGGTTGCGGCGCACGAACTCCTCCACTGACTCCTCACGGCCCTGAAACCTTCGCCAGAAACGCTCAGCCCCGTTGGCAATTGAGCAATCAAAATGCACAAAGATTTAAGAATGCAGCACGGGGAGAGCACGAACTGGAGGCGGCGGTCTGATGCCGAGCGCCCCAAAGCCAGCCCTGAGCTTGCCAGGGATGCTCATGAGGTCGAAGAACGGGAGGTCGGCGGGCTTGGATGGCACGGGCCTCAGCTTCCCCTCCCACAACACGAACCGCGGCGCGTTCGGGTCCCCAAACACCAAGTCGTCCTTGAGCCCGCTGTCCACCTGCGCGCGCGCACGCACCCAACCCCAATCCATTCAGCATTTCACGCCCCCGCAGCGGTCCGAGGAGAAGAAGCGGGTGAGGGGCGCAAGGGAATAGCGTACGGCCATGGTGAGGACGGGGTCGGAGGGCTGGAAGCTGTTGGGCCCCTCCTCCCAGAGGTACCCTTCCTCGGGGCGCTCGACGGTGGTGATGTTGCCGCCGGGGCGGGCGCGGGCCTCCGTGACGAGCACGTTCCCGATGCCGTGCTTCGTGGCCAGCGCCTGCGCGGTGCAGAGGCCGCTGATGCCGCCGCCCACCACGACGCAGTCCGCGGACGCCCGCGCGCCCGCGGAGGCCGGCGCCTCGGCCGCGCCGCCCGCCACCGCGGCGCAGCGCACGATGACGCCGCGGCTGCGGTGCCGCGCGGGGCCGCGGGGCCCGCTGAGTGGAGGCACGCCAGCGGACGCGGCGGTGGCCATGGCGGCGGCGGCGGCGACCATTTCCGGCGTCGTTGCGGAGCGGGGAGCGCGTGTGCGGCGGAGTGGATGACGCGACGCGATGTGGGTCGGCGCGGTTGGGGATGGCCCACTGGAATGCAGCAGGTGGGCTGGGAATCGCATTCCCGCGCGTGATTGGTTCAGTTGGATATCCAAATCCGTCACGTGCTGCAGTGCAGTATGTATCTGCTGCGCTTGACTGGGCCTTTTCTGTACTAGCCCTCTGAAATCGGGCCCTAATTGCGGGCCAAATTTGAAGCCTAGGATAGACTGCAGCCCAGGTATTTTACTTAGGTTGGGCCTTCTTCAGTGGGTCGTTACAATGAATCGAGAATATTTTTCATCCATTTCTAAGTGCTCTTGCGTTCTCGAATCGAAAAATACAAAGATCTGAACTTTCAGTTTGATTTGAAAGGGCGAAGAATGTAATCTTCAATACTTGATACACTTGAATTGCCACAAAATTAACGGTATTTTGTGAATTTTGAGTTGAAAAATGAATGCATGCATTGCCTCGGCAAGCAGCGGTCATGTGACTAGTGGTTACCCCCTAACTCCAAAATTAGATTATTTAGCGAGTCTGAGATCATTCTGAATACTACATCCATTCTCAAACTATAGTTTTGTCGTAACTTTGTTCTAAGCCAAACTTTTATAACAACTTAACTTTTCAGCAAAATAGCTATCTTGGTCCATCAACTTTACTGTGAGGGTCAAATTCATCTCTCAACCTTCAAATTGGCCTATATTAGTTCCTCAACTTTATTTAGGGTGTGCCAAAAAAAACTTTATTTTAGTGTCATATCCGTCCTTATGCAGATATTATACTCCATAATGATATGAGGTAAATGCAAAAAAAATCTTTTTTACCCTTAATTTTTTTCTTCTCCTCCTTAATTTCTACTCTATCTTCATGCGCCCGCGATACAATGTGATGCATGAATAAATAAAATCTATGTTCCAAATTTAACACTGTGATGTTCAGCTCCTAAATGCATGCATTGATGCTCGATTTTCTTGCATTGGCCAAATATTTGCTAGTAATAATAAATTGTTGAGATATTTAGAAGAGGGAGGAGACAACGGTTAAGAGGACTTCTTGCATAAATCTCATGTTATTATGGAGTATATATAATATAGCACAAGGATGAGTTTGACCCAAAAATAAAAGTTTAGGGACTATATTAGTTTATTTGAAAGTTGAGGGATGAATTTTACCCTCAGATCAAAATTGAAGGACCAAAACGTCTATTTTCCTAACTTTTTATAGGAAAAAAACATCAACACTACATCATCAAATTAGTTTTACGGAATCAACTATGGAATGTCTTGATGATGCATTTATCTGATATAGTCTTGTAGATGTTATTCTGTTTTTCTATAAATTTGGTTAGAGTTGGACCCCTTTAAGCTGGGACAATTCTAAAGTGATTTACAACTTAGAACGGATGGAGTAAAAATTACAAGATGTTGGAAAACCATTATTCCTGTCAATTTTTTTTATCAGTATGATTGTACGACTAACTTTAGAAAAAAAGTGCAGTAGATCTAGCTATCGACATAAATGCGCGGGAACATGGGCGGCGTATTTATTCTCCGCATAGTCGTAGAGAACAGTAACGCGCAAGTTTTTCTCCTCCGCCTCATACGGGGTATCGCCCAAGACGGCAAGACACGACAAGGGTTGCTTGACTTGTTTGCGTTCCTCTCAGGACACGCACACGATATGGCTCGTCGAACAGCCAAGCCTCACATCCCGTCGTCGGGACGGGCGGCGGCAAGTTGCTTGCCGCTTGCTTTGCAACTTGTACGTACCAGCGGACCCACGGCCGGTGGCGTCAAGAGAGACCCCTCGCGCTCCGCCGCCCGCGCTCGCGTCCGCGTCGGCTTCCGGTCTCAGCTCCCCGCGGTGGACGTCGCCGTCGGCCCGGGCCCCGGGCGCCTTTGTCCCGGTCCGTGCGCATCTTGGCGCGCACGTGAACGTCCACGCGCCGCGCGTGCCCGGCGCCACTGCTGCAGCTAGCGAGACCTCGCCATCCATCTCCTCCGCGCCGGCCGGCCGGCCGCGCGCGATCGAGAGCGCGAGACGCCGAGACGTAGCCGCGGGTCGGCGTCTGGATCGGAGAGAAGGATTTGGCGGATCGCGCGGCCAGCCGATTGCCGACACGGCGCATTGGCTAGCTCCGGCGCGCGCGCGGAGCCAGAGATGCCCCGGCCCGGCCCCTCCTGGCCCCGCCCGGGGGATGGAGAGGTGAGGGCCTCACCTGAGGCGATGGATACCGCCGCCGTGTCCGGCTGGGTGCAGCGCGGTGCCCGACACGCCTGCCAGCCACACCTGCCGTCTCGAGGTCTAGCAGGCCATCGCTGTGAGCTTCACGGCCACCTTTATTCCGTCGGTTGGCCGGCCGGACTCAGCCGCGGAGACCGCTTTGTCTCGGCGTTGGTTGATGTCTTGATGAACGGTCGGAACGACGCGCGTTGAGGAGGGCCGCTCCTGAATCTCGAGCCTTTCGACAAAAAGGGCAGGCATCAGGTTGGTGGAGGCTGAGGAGCTGCAGCGCCCACGCGTGCATTATATGATTTGTTTCCGTGAAACTACTACAATGTGCCCTATACATAGGGCCGTGATCATCCATACTTCTTTCGTCCTGAAATATAAGTCATTTGAGGATTTAAAATTATACCCAAACGTAAGGCATCATAGAGTTTTTGGACAAAAAGTCATAATAATCTCTTTGGTTTTGGTGCTAATTTTGTAAAAAGAATAATTGTGGTGGATCAAGGGAGTAAAAAAGGCAGCTAGTCTCTTTAGTTTTGGTGCGAACACTAAAAATTAAACAATTGATTAACTAAACAATGCACTAATAAGGAGCATATGCGTCTTTTCTCTACCTCTATAATTCGTCTGTAAAAAATCAGGATGCTCTATATTTCAGGATGGAGGAAAGTACATGATTTTTCGAGGAAAAAAAACATTCATAAATGATGCATAGGAGGAAATAAACGTTCAAATTCAACACACGGTTAGTTTCCACTTGCAGAATCGAAGTACATACACTCGTCACAATCGATCAATTTACCCAAATTAGCAAACTCAATAACTCTCGAGCACATTACTATGACTGGTGTAAATAACTTTTGTCCGGTATGATTCAAGTTAATTTGCATATCTCTTGTAATGTTTGACACAACAGATTTAGTTATCTATGCATTCATGACACATAATGGGCTAAGATGAAGCCATAGACATTGCCCATCATTCTTTTTGTCTCCCAAAGTCTGGCTGATGTGATAGACTCATGTATTTGCTACACAAATGTGCACATCGAGAAGAATCTAAGGCAGTGTGTCCTATATATATATACCCCTAGAGAATAGTCAACTGTATATATTCGATTTATCAACTTACTAACTTAGATAAAACTAATTTAATGCTAACTACTTAAATTGATCAAGTTTACCCTCTAATACTTTTTTCCATTTTTTGTTTCTCCTCGTTTAATAAATGTTGTGTTTAGACCCCGTTTGGGAGGGCTCCTTGTGCGACTCCTCGAGCGGCTCCAGGCGAATCCCTCCCAAACGGTGATTCCAAAGCGGCTTCGACGTCGGAGCCCCCTGAAATCCCGCTGACTGGAGCGGTTTGGGCGAGCCGGAGCCACAAAAACGTGGCTCCGCGTGGCCCCGGCAGCTCCGCGAGACCCCCTGCCACCTTTGCCCCCCGCCTACGCGCGCTGCGCCTCCTCGCGGAGGCCGGGTAACAACGGGCCACGGCGGCGGCAGGAGGCCGTGGCCCCGAGGTGCGGCAGGGCGGGAGGCCGGCCGCAGCGGAAGCCTGTGCCCCTGGCGCGGCCGGGTGGCGGCGGGAGACCGAGCGGGGCGGGGCGGGAGGCTGGCGGCGGGAGACTGGGCGGACCGAGGCAGGCCGGTCGTGGGAGACCGGGCGGGGCGGGAGGCAGACGGCGGCAGGAGACTCGGTGGTGAGGAGGGAGGCCGGCGGATGATGTGAATCGAGGGAGAAGGGAGATAGATAACGGGAAAGAAGGGGACATAGAAAAATAAATAAGAAGAATAAAAAATAAAAAAGAAGAGTATCTTGGTCATTTCATGCTTTCTCTGTATTTTAATAGCTAGCCGGAGCCGTTTTACCAAAACGCTTTTTCCAAAACAGTTTCAGTTCCATCAGAGAAGTCGCTCTACCAAAGGAGCTAGAGCTAGAGATGTTTTTGGAGGAGTCGGAGCTCTACCAAACAGACCCTTATTAGTTCCCTAGTATTAGATCTATGGAGATCGATAGGAGTCATCACTTAATCGAAACCTCAATTGGTTGCAATTTTAAAACTTGATAGCAATTTTTCTCTTACCAAGTGACGGGTCAGTTAGGATTATAACTTGCATGAATGATAAATACTAATTTCCTACTCATCATGAAATTATTCATTTTGTTATTTTATTCACAAACTACAATTTGGATGGGTCACTTACTTTATTTTAAACATGATTGCATGAATATACTGAATGGTACTAGTTTAATTTCTAGGTGTGGTACGGTCCAAATGTCCAATAAAGGGAGTTTCTATCTAGCTAGTCTTCCCAGCTTGCATAGTATGTATACTAGGACCTTCTGGAATTCTCGAGAGTACCATGAGTATCCCGTGCTAGCTGCCTTGTTGAACCATCCTACAAAGCAGAGCATTTCTCTCAATACCCTGTTCTCAATCAGCAAACCATTATTAATCCTGAATTTCATTTCCAAAGAATATATTGATCCTACCTTCACTACCATGCACGTTAGTAAGACCCTCATTGTGGGTTTCCTAAAAAAATAAAAAGACCCTCATAGTGGCACCTACCGAGCGAAACGAAAGAAGTAAAGATCGTTTTCAATTATTTTAGCTGTCAATATTCAGACCACTATAGATGATGTAGTTTAGGCACTGTAGATGAACAGCCAACAAAACAACACGTGGAGTTGATGCCTACGTCTACGTGCACTCCGAACGAAGAAGCATAGATACTCAGGATTGAGTCGACGGGGGGGGGGGGGGGGGGGGGGGGGGGGTCCGGATGACAGGATGCGATAAAATGGACAAATCGCAATGTAGCTTGGTAGGGAAAAAAATGCTTGCATGGAGGGTTTCAGAAAAGCGACAGTGATGCGCGCGATAGTACTACAGCATGCAACTGTTAACATGGTAGGGAAGAAGCAGAACACCTTACATAAGAGATCAGAAGAGATCTCGTCAATTTTTGTATTATAAAAAGCACAAACGGAGTGAACCAACACCTGTAGATCGGCTCATCACACAGTACACATATTACTATTTCGTTTTTCATTGTGCTTATTTAGCATTTGATCGAGTAATGTGACAGTGCTTACATCGACATGTCTTGTCATACCAACCGAGCCACATGTATACTCCCTCTGTTCCAAATTATAAGTCATTCTAAAAATTTTGGAGGGTTAAATCATCTCAAAGTTTGACCAAAATTATAAAGAGAAATACAAAGATTTATGACATCAAATAGGTATACTATGAAAATATAGTTAACAAAGAATCTAATGATACTTAATTGATATAGTAAATATTATTATCTTGTTATATAAATTTCGTCAAACTTGAAAAAAATTTACTCTCCAAGATTCTTGGAACGTCGGAGGAAGTATATTGCAACAAAATTCCGCAGGTTAATGATGCATGCAGACAAGAACAACGTTTTTGGGCCACGAAGGGACATATAGGCATGTTAACGGCTGGCCCAATGATGACCACAGCAGACCTCATCATTTTGAAAATTTCCATTCGTGCAGTACGTGCTTATAATTTATTAATTAATAGTATACAGCTATGTGCCGAGTTCAAGTACGAGGAAACTACTAGATTATTATTCGCAGCAGAATTCAATCGCGGATTGTTCTTTCACGAGTGCAAATACCACAGCTAAAAATAGCTTATTAGTACCGGTTATGGGATGGCTTTGTACCGGTTGTTTCAACCGGTACTGGCCGGCCGGTACTAAATGGATGATCATGTAGTACTGGTTGCACCAACCGGTACTAAAGATAGACAATAAAGACGAAAAAATGCATGCATTTTGAGGAATCGAACCCACAACTTTAGTCTTCACGTGGAGCTTCCTTTACCATCCCACCTACACAGCACATGTGAGTGCATTGAAGATGTCATCCTTTTGAAGTAACCGAAACAGACCATTTAGTACCGGGCCATAATCATTTAGTACCGGGCCATAACACCAACAGGTACTAAATGCCACCATTTTAGTACCGGGTGGTGTTATTACCCGGTACTAAATGGTTGGGGGGGGGCCTGAGAGCTATTTAGTACCGGGTTGTAACACCAACCGGTACTAAATGATGGCATTTAGTACCGGGTAGTGTTACAAACTGGTATTAAATGATTTCAGGAGGTACTGTGTTATTTGACCGGTACTAAATGGACATTAGTACCGGTTCAAAAGCAACCGGTATTAATTGAACGTGGACGAATAGACTTTTTTCTAGTAGTGTACGCACCCTTTATCCATCGGTTTGGGTCGTCAATATAATAATGTGCCTGGCTAACAAGCTTTTTCTTCTCCACAGAGTTTAGTGATAATAGCTAGTATAATAAGCTAGAGCAAAAATAATTGAGAAAATTCTCTATATAGCATCCGTAAAACTTGCTCTTCCCTCTATAGCACCTAAACTCAAAAACTTCCCTATGACTGCACCACCGAAATTTTTATTCCCTATGTAGCACTTCTGTCCATTCCGTTAGCATGTACCGTGAGTTTGGTTGTGAATGTAGCATGAAAAGACCAAAATACCCCTTGCCTCCCCACTCAGTCCAACAAAATCCCGTGCGCCTCTGTTTCTCTCCCTCATTCCTGAACCCTAGATCGAGAATGCTGAGCTCTGGTGAGGCCCCCGGTGGCGAGGCCGCGGGTGTGGAGCCCCCTGGGCGGCGCTTGGCGGATGCCCCTGGGCGGCGCGAGGCCGCAGGCGCGGAGCGCCCAGGGCGTTGCTCGGCCGCGTGCGCGGAGGGCCCCGGGCAGCGCGAGGCCGTGTGAGCGGAGGGCCCAGGGCGCTGGTCGGCCGCGGGTGTTGAGTCCCCCGGGCGGCGCTCGGCCGCGGGCGCGAAGGCCCCTGGGCGGCGCGAGGGAGCCGGTGTGGACCCCCCTAGGCGGCGCGAGTTCGCTAGCGCGGAGCCTTCTGGGCGGTCCTCGGCCGCAGCCAGCCCTAGCTCAGGGAGCTTCGGAGCACGGGCAGGATCATGGGTAAGTTTAGCAGAGTGTTCCTATTGCAGATTGTTTTGTAGCATTCAATAGCAGATTGAATTGTAGATTTACCTCTCGTGCATGTCGATCTATATTGACAGGATGTCAGATAGTAATTATTTGCTAGACATAAAATTGATTGGCAACCGCAAAAATGCTAGAAAGTATGTCAAATGTTGGAACTTTGAGATGGTTGTTGATTCGGAGAAGACACATTATAAGGATTTCATTCAATCAGTTGTAGACAAGTATCCTCCTGGGTACTTGGAGGTTTCACATGTTCAGTACTATGACGATGTTCTCAGAACTTTTCCAGAAGTTAAATCTAACCAAGATTTGCTAACCATGTTTGATATGCACCATAAGAAGAAGGCTGTAGTTTTGTTCATTGTCTATTGTGATCCGTCTGAGTCATTTCAGCCTATTAGTGAGTGGGATTTTGAAGGGGAAGAGCAGCCTGAGAAAAATATAGAACTCGATGGTGACAATTACCTTAGTAATCCTAAGCCATTGCATGAGCATGATCTTCTTGATGAGGAGAATATGTACCCGCAGAGTGCCCCTATGAGTGCCCCTGTGAATGAAGTGGTTCAGGAGGAACATGATTTGGATGATGACTCAAAGTCTGGTTCAGATGTTGACAGTGCCTTGGAGGATGACTCAGAGGATGAAGAAGAGGTTGAGGAGGAGGATGAATATGAAGAAAAAAGTCATCACCAAATTATTGGCTACGATGAAGATGATCCTCCTATGAAAGTAGGATCTACTTATCCTACTATGGCTGAGTTCAAATTGGCTCTTTGTCAACATGCAATCAAACATGAGTTTGAATTTCGCACAAAGTACAGTTCAAAGCATAGATTTAGGGCCTACTATTCAAGAAAGATGGAGGACAACTATCCATGGAAGATTCATGCATCTACAACAGCGGACAAAGTGACTGTCATGGTAAGTACCGTTAACGTTTTTATCTATTCTTCCTTCATTGTTTTGTATGTTGCTGTTCACTAATGCCATATGCTATCGTCTTGTAGGTGAGGAAGAACAGCTTTGAGCATGATTGCTCTAGTACTAGAAGAAAAAAGAAGGTGAGGAATCAACATGCACTAGCATTCATCACCTCACTTCCTAATGAACCTATTGAGAAGCATGTTGATTTCTACTTCTCCATTGAGAAGTTTAGAGCAGCTTATAGTGCATGTATCCCTGCTTTGCCTGGAAAGGCCAACTGGCCTAAATCTGATCATGGATTTTTTATGCATCCGCCACTACTAAAGGCTGTAGCTGGTAGGCCTAAAACTGAGAGGCATAAAGGTGGTAGTGCAAATAAAGGGAACAAAAGGAGTCATCAATGTCCTATATGTAAGGAATATGGCCACCATTGGCCCACCTGCAAGAAGGGTAGCAAAGAGGACATAGAAGCAATTAAAGCATTGAGGTAAATGTCTATGTTACATCTTACTTACATGTATACATGTATGTTACAATTGCATAATCAGCTAAAAATTACTTTAATTTGCTAATGTAGAGAACCACCAAAGAAGAAAAAAGGTACAAGCACAACTATACAAAATTCCATTGTGCCATGGGAGGATGAAGCTACAGCGGCTTCTATGCCATTTCCACCACTAAGGTTTGCTCAACTCTTAATTTCTGGATTTCAGTTTGCAATATAATAGTGTCTCATCGTCCTTCTCACTTCTAGTCAAACATTGGAGAGTACTACTACTAGTACTAGTACAAAGAGAAAACATATTGACTCTTTTTCCGAAGCTCCCAAAAGGTACCTCTACCATTGCTGCAACTTCATGCTGAATTTTTATTAAGATGTACTAATTTTAATCTTTTCTCCATAACCAAAGCTTGGACATTGCAAGTAAAAAGAAAGGGAGACAGGGAAACTCTAACTCTGCAGCCTCGAAAAGGTAGCTCTGCTAAATATGAATTTGTATTGCATGATCAGTGGTTTCATTTGTTCTTCAATTAATTGATCATATACATATGTAGGTCAAGGAGCGGCTCAAATCAGCCTACGGCCGATCAAACAGTTGAAGTAGATAAGAACAGGAAGGGCAAAACAAAGAAGAAGGCTGTTGCAAAAAGATTAAAAAAACTAAGCAGCCACTGTTTGATAGCCCAGCAATGGCCACAAGAAGCAAAATGGTTGCTGCTGCTGCTAGTCCTACAATGAGCACAAGGAGTAAACGAAGATTGAGTCTGTGATTATGGATGTGAACTTTTGAACTTGTAATGTGAAATTGTATGTAAATTCAGTCTATGATCTGTATACGTGGATGTGAACCTGATATTTATGCGTGGATGTGAACCTGAATGTGTGTTTGTGAACCTGAATGTTTGTGTGGATGGATGCCAACCTGTATGAGTGGATGGATGCCAGTTCTGGTGGCATTTTAACATGACAATAGATTTTTAAATCTGCTGCTAGCAATTGATGCAGCTGGTGCTGGTGGTGCTAGCGGCAGCTGGCTGCCATTTTAACCGTTGCGGCTAGCAGCAACTGTTGTCGGTCGAAACCCACCGGCGAGCAGCGACAGGCAACACGAAGAGCCGGGAAGTCGCCGGAGCGCTGGCAGGCACTGCTCCCTCGTCGACGGCCCGCAATTCCGTCACGCGCCCGGAGTTTCCGGAGAATGTCGGGCTTGCAATGATTTGCCTGCATACACAAACACGTGGAAACATAAGTCCGAGCCGTGGTCAGCTCCCCGGGATGACTCTTGCATCGGCTTTAAAGAGCCGATCGAGTCCCGGTGTCAGATTGGATCTGTATCTATCCGGATATTGATAAATAAAGCAAATGACTGTAAAGCTGCTTCAATTAAACCTAACTAATCTAATCCACGATGGTAAAAGCTTCACCGCTAAATCGGAATATCCTACACGTGATTGGGCCTAATAAATGTAACAGATAACTAAACCATAACCCAAAACAGAGGCCTAAGAACAAGCAAGAGCCGATTCCCGAATCAATTCCCTGTTAAGACTAGAGCAAAGCATCTAATACATCACCGGATCATCCAATCCGTTTGTAAGGCCTAACCTAGCAGATATTACGCCAACTCTTAAGAATAAGAGCAAACCATAACAGATTAGATCTACTAGACGGAAAAGAAGCAGGGTGTTGTCTCCGTGTAACTAATTCTATGCAACAAGAACTAGCATAAGATTGAAACATGACTGCACGGAAACAACATGATATTCGTAGATGATAAGCAACGAAGCACAACAGATCTATTAAAAGCCATGCTACGAACATCAAGATAACTAGCATTACTCGCCATCAAAAATGCTTCAGTACGAGTAACACCAAGGTAAAAGCAAGAACAACGCTGCCCTGATCGCAAGAAGCGATCAGGGCAGCATGGCGCTTACTTGGATGAAAACCTAGAATTATGGGTGGCGATGCGCCGAGAGTTGTTGTTTGCGAGACGTGATGACATTCTTTTTTATGAATAACATAGGGTACATATTTATAGTCCGGAGACTTGGGAAACAATCTAAACTAATCTTGTCCCGATCAGACTATATCTCTAATCTTAAACTAAATCTAAAGATACATGGCCCATGTGGCCCAAACGCTCACGCAGGAGCCGATTTACAAGCCTTCTTCAATCTCATGCTTCAAGCCCATCTTGCTTTCGGCCCATAAATTAATCCTGTTAATTTATGGCGATAACACATGCCCCCCTGGTTTTGGCAATGATAGTTCCAAAACCACTCTGTCGCTCCATTTGGCGTTAATGCTCATTAAAACTGCTGCAACCACCAAGGAAGATGCAACGTCTCTGCAACTGGCTCCTCGTAGAATGTGAAACTGCCGATCCATCTTCATCTTTTCACTATTTAACCTCACCCCGAATCGGCTTTTCTTCACAGCAAACTCTTTCTTCCTCCCAGAGCCAAATAGCACAGAAAACACCACTCCTCTGCCAGCCATGGCGATCTCTTCTTCCTCTGGCTCCAACTTCTTCGGAGATTCCTCTTCCTCCTCTTCTCCCTCTTCTTCTTCTTCTTCCCTTTCCGCCTCTTCCATCGACTCCATCTCGGAAAGCCGAGAGCCGACTTCCGAATGGGACCCAACAGCAGCCTACGAGGCACTAGCTCCTCTGCACTGGGATGCAGAGGAGTTCGACTTCGGGACCGTCTCCGAGGAGGATGAGCCCAAGACCGAGGGAGAAGACCTCCGGCTCCTGTTCTAGGAGGAGTCGGAGAACAGCGATGAGGAAGACCCCTCTTCGGACGGAATCGACTCCTCCTCGGAAGAGGAGATCGACTCCTCCTCCGACGATGACAAACCGATGGGCGGAAAGCCCTTTCGGTTCCTTGGGTCCTCCGAGGAGGACAGCGAGGAAGAGAACAGCGGCGGCGGCGACGGCTGGAGCGACTACGGGTCCGAGGGCGGCAACAGCGCCTGTAAGGATCGATGGACCAAGAGGGGGGGGGGTGAATTGGGCCTTTTTCAATTTCTAAAACAAAGTAAGGCAACCTTAACCTATGCAAAGCTAGTAGGGCACCAATTCACCAACCGGATAACTAAGCTACCTACACAAGCTAAGAGAGATAAAAACAAAGTAAAACCTAGCAAGGTAGAGCTAAGTTATGATCTCTAAGTCAAGCACATGAGTAAATTGCATGAAAGAAAATGCTTGAACAAAAGGAATGGACAAGAGACAACCGGATTTTTTCCCGTGGTATCGATGTGTTGGCACACACCCCTAATCCACGTTGTGACACTCACAAAGAGTCTTGTCACCTCCCAAGTCACCGAGACGAGGGCGCTCACTAAGAGTCTCCGTTCACCATCCCGGCGTGGTGGAGATCAAGCCACGTACAATCTTCTTCTCCGGGCTCCCACAATCCTTGGCAAGCTCCGCGAGAAACACCTCGATCACCAAGATCGCCTAGGTGATGCCAATCACCAAGAGTAACAAGCTAAGGCCTTCACTTGAGCAAGAACCGATCACCAAGAACGGATGCACACTAGCTTCTCTCTACTCAAGTCCTTAATCTTGCTTCTTGATTGATTGAAAGCACAAGTATGTGAATGATGAAGCTCAAGGTGGCTCTTGACTATGGTATGAGTGTTTGGATGTTGCCTGGTGTCAAGAGTGGGCGAAATGACCCATTGGAGGGGTATATATAGGCAGCTCACACAAATAGAGCCGTTGGAGAAAAGCTGCCAGAAAACTGCGTAGCGCCGGTTAATCCGACGTACCCCCCATTGTCATCGTCGGTTTAACCGGTGAATGTAAACTGCCTCTTCTGAAAACTAGCCGTTACAACTGGGGCAGATTAACCGACGTAGCATCGGTTTAACCGGTGAGTGTAGTTGTCCACTGAACCACTGAAAAACCAAGTCTCTGGACAACTGCACCGACGTTAACTCAAACCTATCGTCGGTTTAACCGGTGAGTACAACTTTTAAATTCCTCTGAAAAACCATCTCACTGGTCAATTGCACCGACGTCTTGATTCAAACAGCGTCGGTTAATCCGGTGAATAGAACTTGAATTTCCCTGGAAAAACCAACTCTGGACCAATGCACCGACGTTAAATTCAAAAACGTCGGTTTAACCGGTGTATTGAATTTGTCCAGACTCTGCTGACTTCGTTTAACCGACGTATAGAAAATTGAGAGCGTCGGTTAAACCGGTGTATAGACTTTTTCTGATTTTGTCTTTTCTGATTTGAGTCTTGAATGAAATCCAAATATTCTTGAGATATAGTTTGAGAACCACTTATTTGAACTTCTAGAAACCTGAGTGACCATAGTGTGCATCCATTTTCAAATGACCATGTCCATGCTCAAGTTACTAAGTCTTAACCCCTCTTAATAGTGCGATCACTTACAAAACTATAAGACCTATACTAACCTAAGTGTCCTTCTCAACCTTGTGACACTTAGGACTAGAAAGATCCTTAGCCTTGACATATATAAGTTGAAAACCGAGATCGCCTTTTAGAATAACCGAAATTGAGGGGCCTCTTTTGACATATGACCAAATGAGCGATAATGATCTATTAAGCTGCACAAACTCATTAGTCACAATAATGGTTGTCATTAATCACCGAAACATACCTTGAGGGCCTAGATGCTTACAATCTCCCCCTTTTTGGTGATTGATGACAACACAAACATAAATAATGAGAGAGCGAGAAAGATAAAGCAGGATAAACACAAGCAAACTCGAAAGCAGGACCAAAGAGCTCAACGGCTCAAACGAAATCCATAGATATGTCTCAAAGAACGGCAAACTCAAGCGACAAATGTACATATCCATGAATTAACACCAAATGTGATACAAAGAAATAAAGTCCTGATAACTACGAGCTCTCTCTAGCTCTACCCTCCCCCTAACTCTGGTGCTCCCCCTAACTCCTCTCCCCCTTTGGCATCAAAGCACCAAAAGGCGAGCTACGGGTCGTGCTGTCGTGGTACGGCGACGAAGCGGTCTGGGTCGTCGTCGTCGGACGGAGAACTCTCACCCTCAGTGACAGACGGAAGCTGCTGGTCTGGGTCTGAGCTCACTGGGGGAGTAACTGTCGTGGAGGCTCTCGTGCTGGCACTGCCTGGTAGAGGATCCGTAGAAGTCGTAACCGGGTCAGCAGAAGAAGTATCAATATCTGAAGAGGTGACTGCTGAGGCTGCCGGCTGCGTCGACTGTGGAAGCAGGGACTCCTCTACTGCTCCTCCCCCTGAAGGTGCTGCCTGAAGTGAGGAAGGGAGGGCGACCGACTGAACCGCTGACGGTGAGTCCTGAAAGAGTGTGGTCGCCGGCAGTGGTGAAAAGAGCGGACGACCGGCAGACCCAAAGAGTGCTGACATCGAGAACGTGGTCTCCGGTGTCGCTGAGGTAGCTGGAGCTGCAGTAGGAGCTGGAGGAGGAGGAGCTGGTGTGACGGCAAGCTGAGGTGCTCCTACACCCTGAAGTCCGGGCTGCTGCTGCTGTGGGGCGAGTCCGGTGTGAGAGTAAAGCTGGGAGATCATCCCGAACATCGCCATCATGCCCTGCTGCATCTGCTGGAACTGAGCGTCTGTCCTCTGTGAAACTCTGTCAATGAGGCCGACAAAACGCTCCTCTGTCGCTGCACGCTCTCGGGCTGCCTCTCTCTGAATAGCAGCAATCTGAGCCTCATGGGCTCTCCTGGCCTCCTCCTGAGCAAGCCTGTCCTCTCTCTGCTGGGTCACGAGCTGCTGTAGTAGTGAAGTGAGCTCGGACGGCTGAGTCACCTGAGACTCAGAGACTGTAGCAGCTGCTGAAGTCGGAGGTGCTGGCTGTCCTGAACCTCCTGCCTCGTGATCGTGACTGGCTGGGGCAGCTGAAGGAAAGTACTCAACGTCGTCGGAGGAATCTGACTCAAGCTCAGACCAGTGAATCTCATCATCTCCCCCGGGAAGCTGTGCCTCTGCTGCTAGGAGTGCCTCATCCTCCTCTGCCACTCGTGCCTGAACCTCCGGTGACAGTCGAGCCATCGCTGCTCTATCTGCGTGTCTGCCCCTCCTCCTGTCCTGTGGAGCTGTGGGTCGGTAGACAGGGAACCTGGGAGCCTCGTCGTGACGGTAAGGAGCACTGATGGGTGACTCTGCTGGCACTATCATAGAGCATATGTAACTGATCCAGTGCGCATAGGGAAACTGTCGCACCACACCCATCCCGTCTGTGATCACATCCTCTATCTCAGCCAGAATAAAGTCAACTATGTCAAACGGCTCGTGAGTGAGGATGTGTAGAAGCAGGAGCTGCTGCAGTCCCGTAAACCCCTCTGGGTAGCCACTCCTCGGTAACAGAGTCCTCCGGAGTGCCATGTGAACAGCGTAAGCCTCTGGGGTCAGCAAGCTCGGCACTCTGGCGTAAGAGGCTGGGAACGGCTGGCGGAAACACTGAGTGATCGCCTCGTGAGAAGGAGCAATCCCGCCAACCATCGCCCTGCGGGGTGGATCTGAGTCCCCGTAAACCCTCTCGTGCAGCGAGACGTCGACCAGGTCAACTCCAAGAATACCAGCAATGGTCGCCCTCGACAAACCAAAGTCCTGCCCTCCAAACATGAAGTGTACAGCTCTGCGCTCGGGGGCTATCCAAGCTGTAGCGTAGAACACTCTGACCCAGTCCTCGATATAACGGTTCTGCTCCATCTCTAGCAGTCTAGGCAGACCTCTGAAGTGAGCAAAATGTGCTCTCACATCCGCTCCCCCTGCGGCTGTCCTCAGTGAGACCCAGTCAAGAACCCTGTGCTGAAAGATCCGGTGGCCCCGCCTCTGGTAGGTCTCGTAGAAACTGGCCTGTAGCAAAGTCCAGAACCTCCTGTCGACTCTGCTATCTCGGGTCACCGGGAACCAGACCTCCTCGTCAACACTCCACCTGAGTCTCTTGACCTTGGCCGCATTGGCTCGGGTCAAGTTCTGGAGCAGCACACCTGGCTCCAGACGCACAACAGTGTCCATACGGAACACTGCGCGCTCGGCCTCTAGGGCCTCGGCTCTACGAGCTGCTGCTGCTGCAGCTGTGGACCTGCGAGGCTCCTGTGGCTGGTGACCTCCTCGCGTCCTCGGTCCAGTGCGACGCTCGGTCGCTGGTGAAGTCTCTGCTGCTGGGGATGTCTGCCGAGTGCGGCCAGACCGTCGTAGTGTCGGTGACTCCTGTGTGCTCTGCCCCTGAGACTGCTCGGACTGCTCTGCCTCTGAATCTGAATCTGCAGCTGTATCTGACTGATCTGACTCTGCTGCTGCTGCTGTCGCGGCTCTGGTGGCCCTGGCACCTCTCACTCTGCCCATGCCCCTGCCTCTGCCTCTGCCTCTGGGGTCCTCCCTGATCTGGAACGGACGAGCGCGGCCTGATGCCTGCTCCTCGGCGGCCTTGGCCACCATCTCGGCCCTCTCTGCCTCCTTCTCTGCACGAGTCCGCTTGCGAGCGGGCTTCTCGACCACAACTTCCTTACCCTTCCTCTTCTCGCGACCCATCTCGACTGACGGTGTGTGGAACACGAACGCGGCGCGAAAGAAGCAGCCCAGGCAAATCGTCGAGCACCTGGTGAGCGCAGATCGGCTGCGGCTGCGGCGTGGAGGTGCGGCTGCGTGGGCGGCAAGGCGTGTGGGAGCGGCGGCGTGGCTGCGAAAGTGGTGGTGGCGGCGTGAGTTCACGGCGGTTGGCGATCGTGGCGGCGAGCAGCGGCGCGGGTTGTGCAGGTGCGCGCGGGCGGCGCTGGGTGAGCGCGAGAGTGCGCGGCGGCGGCTAGGAGTGACGGCGCACGGCGGCGGCAAGGTGGAACGGTGGTGGCAGCGCGGGCGCACGGCGGCGGTGGAGAGACGGCGGCGGCGCGAAGGGAAGGCGGCGGCGGCTCGAAGATGGATGCGGGCGAAAACAGAGGAAGGAGAGGCGGCGGCTCGAGCACGACTCATATATGACAGGTGGGACCCGCGATTTTCCTTTACACCGGTTGATCCGACGCGTAGGGTTTGAACGCCGGTTGATTGCGTCGGTGTAGTTCACCCGAGATTCTACCAGATCTGTTTTTGAACGCCGGTTGAACCGATGCTGTCAAAAATGAACTCGTCGGTTGATTGATCAAAACACCGGTTGATTGCTAGGTCTGATTTGCATTTATGATCACCGGTTGATCCGATGCACTGACTTTTGAATACGCCGGTTGAACGCCTGAAAACTTGACTGAGCTGAGACAAACTTAGTAACGCCGGTTAAACCGATGGGTATAGATCCTTTCAACGTCGGTTTAACCGGTGAAGCCAAAAACCCCACACTCAGCTCACTCTTCTATGCTAAGTCCAATAAACTTATAAGATTCAAATAAACTCAAGTTAATGGACCTGCATAGGCGACTTTACCCCTCAAAATAAATAAGATAGCACACTTGCTTAAATAATTTTCTTTTCAAACACAAGGAAAAACCGTAAGAGAGACAAAACGCCAAATAAAATGTATGAGCCATGTCATAGGAATATTGAAGATAGAAAGCTTCAAACTCATCATGACATTGCTCACTAGGCAATAACGCACCTAACACTTTGCTCTTTTCACTTTTCATGAATTAAGATCTTGTATATGAAAACAAGTCTCATTTTCATCAAGTGATCTCCTTTGTGACCCTTACGCATGCAATGATGATGCAAACTACAACCACATGCGAAAGTATAATAAACATGAAGTGCACACCTATATGACAAGAAATGCATAACAATAAATTAAGATCTACTTGTCAAGTTTGAACCCACGGGAAGCTTCTTCATGATGAGCCTTTCTACAAGCCTAGAGGAAAACAAGTGGACCACCACCTCTAGCTAAACCCTTGCTCATCACTATCTTACCATGGTTAGACAAGTGTCCTATATGTATGCATTTTTCTATATGACATGGCAACTTACATGACGTTTGCCGCATCTAACACATTGAGCTCATTTCTTAGCCTAACAAAGGTACTCTCGTCTAAAGGTTTTGTGAATATATCCGCCAATTGCTCCTCGGATCTCACACCTTGAAGGGAAATGTCCCCCTTGGCTTCGTGATCACGCAAGAAGTGATGGCGAATATCAATGTGCTTTGTGCGAGAGTGTTGAACTGGATTCTTGGCAATTTTTACGGCACTTTCATTGTCACAAAGGAGTGGGATCCTATCTAGTTTCACACCAAAGTCCAAAAGGGTTTGCTTCATATATAGGATTTGGGCACAACATGCACCGGCCGCTATATATTCCGCTTCCGCGGTGGACAAAGCCACGGAATTTTGCTTCTTACTTGACCAAGAAACTAGAGAACGCCCAAGCAAGTGGCAACCCCCGGAGGTACTCTTGCGATCCACACGGCTTCCGGCAAAATCCGAATCCGAGTATCCCAAGAGATCTAAACTAGCGCCTTTGGGGTACCACAAGCCTATGCTAGGAGTGTGCTTGAGATACCGAAGGATCCTATTCACAGCCGAAAGGTGTGACTCCTTTGGGTTAGCTTGAAAGCGGGCACACAAGCACACACTAAACATTATATCGGGCCTAGATGCGGTAAGGTAAAGCAAAGACCCTATCATAGAACGATAGAGGGATTGATCAATCGGTTTACCGTCCACATCCAAGTCGAGATGCCCATTTGTTGCCATGGGTGTCTTGATTGGCTTGCACTCATCCATCTTGAACTTCTTCAAGATATCTTTGGTATACTTTTCTTGATGGATGAATGTCCCTTCCTTCATTTGTTTGACTTGAAAACCAAGGAAGAAGGTCAATTCGCCAATCATGGACATCTCGAATTCCCTAGACATCATGGTAGCAAACTCATGGCTTAGCAAATCATTAGTTGAGCCAAAGATAATATCGTCAACATAAATTTGACAAATAAAAAGATCCCCGTTGACGTCTTTTGTGAACAACGTGGTGTCCACCCTCCCGATCTTGAAGCCTTGCATGATTAGGAAGTCACGAAGCCTCTCATACCAAGCCCTTGGAGCTTGTTTGAGCCCATAGAGTGCCTTGTGCAACCTATAAACATGGCTAGGATTCCTCGGATCTTCAAACCCGGGAGGTTGCTCAACATAAACAAGTTCGTTAATAACACCATTTAAGAATGCACTTTTCACATCCATTTGATACAACTTAATGTTATGATGTGAAGAGTAAGCAAGAAGGATGCGGATAGCTTCAAGTCTTGCAACCGGAGCAAAAGTTTCACCAAAATCCAAACCTTCGACTTGAGAAAACCCTTTTGCCACAAGTCTTGCTTTGTTGCGTACCACCACCCCATGTTCATCTTGCTTGTTCCGAAAGACCCACTTGGTGCCGATGATGTTTTTGTCTTTTGGAGGAGCTTCGAGAACCCAAACTTCATTGCGGGTGAAGTTGTTCAATTCTTCTTGCATAGCCATCACCCAATCCGAGTCCTCAAGCGCTTCCTCTATGCTAGTGGGTTCAATACAAGAAACAAACGAGTGATATTCGCAAAATGAAGCATGTTTAGAGCGAGTTCTTACTCCCTTTGATGGACTACCAATGATTTGACCAATTGGATGATCCTTGGAGATGCGACCATGCTTCACTAGCGGTACTTGCGTGGATGCTTGTTGGGGTGGATCATGGGTGACTTGTGCTTGTGGTGGAACGTTTTGCTCTTCTTGTTCTTGGACTTGGGGTGTTGGCGTTGGCACATCTTCTTGAGGTTGTGTATCATCTTTTTCTTGATCTTCATCCACTTGAGGCGCCGTGGAGGTGCTTGGTGTAGATGAGGAAGGTCCTCCCCCTTGATCATTGTCTTCATGCACCTCTTCCGGCTTGATATCCCCAATGGACATCTTCTTCAAAGCTTCATCGATCTCCTCATCACCTACATTTTCATAGCCAACAACCTCCTCTTGGGAGCCATTAGATTCATCAAACTCCACATCACATGTTTCTTCAACTAACCTGGAGGTTTGATTGAATACTCTATATGCTTTGGAGTTTGATGCATAACCAAGAAAGAAACCTTCATCACATCTACTTTCAAACTTACCGAGCCTTTTCTTCTTATAGATGAAGCATTTGCAACCAAAGACTCGAAAGTATGATATATTTGGTTTCTTCCCGGTGATGAGCTCATATGGAGTTTTCTTGAGGAGTCGGTGAGGATATACTCGGTTGGATGCATGACACGCCGTGTTGATTGCTTCCGCCCAAAACTTCTCGGACGTGCCATAATCATCCAACATTGCTCTAGCTAGGGTGATGAGAGTCTTGTTCTTTCTTTCCACCACTCCATTTTGTTGAGGCGTGTAGGTGGCGGAAAACTCATGCTTGATGCCCTCTTCATCGCACCATTCTTCAATCTTCATGTTCTTGAACTCGGTGCCGTTGTCACTCCGGATCTTCACAATTGGGGAGTTGTACTCCCTTTGAGCTCTTCTTGCAAATGTCTTGAAGAGTTCCGGAGTTTCACCCTTATCGCCTAGAAACATAACCCAAGTGTAACGTGAAAAATCATCAACAATTACTAGGCAATAGAGGTTACCACCAATGCTCTTGTATGTAGTTGGACCAAAGAGATCCATGTGAAGTAGCTCGAGCGGCTTGGAGGTAGACAACATCGTCTTGATGGGATGATGTGTTGCAACTTGCTTCCCGGCTTGACATGCTTTACATAGCTTATTCTTGTCAAAGGTGACGTCCTTCAAGCCGGTGATCATCCCTCTCTTGTGGGCTTTCTTGAGGTTGCTCATGCCAATATGAGCAATTCTTCTATGCCAAAGCCACCCAAGAGAAGACTTGGTGAAGAGGCATGTCATGGTGCTTGTTTGCTTGGAAGAGAAATCCACCAAGTAAATGTTGCCATGCCTAAACCCCGTGAATACCAATGACTTGTCTTTTTCATGAGTTACTACAACACCATTCTTGTCAAAGGCACACGTTAGTCCAAGATCACACAATTGAGCAATTGAAATAAGATTAAAACTAAGTGCTTCTACAAACAAAACATTAGAAATAGATAAATCTTTAGAAATTGCTATTCTACCCAAACCTAAAACTTTTCCCCTTGAGTTATCACCATAGGTGACGTGTTCATGATCGCCGGGGTCTTCAAGGGAGGTGAACATGCTATCATTGCCGGTCATGTGTTGAGAGCAACCGCTATCAAGTACCCAATGTTTTCCACCGGCTTTGTAGTTCACCTACACACATGAGAATTCACTTTTGAGTTTTAGGAACCCAAACAAGCTTTGGGCCTTGCACATGTGTGACAAGAGCTTTTGGGACCCAAAGTTGCTTGGGGAGCTTCTTCTTTGACTCCTTAGTGAGTTTGCCAATGAATTTGGCCTTCACCTTGCCCTTCACTTTACTCAAGAGAAAATGGTTATTTTCAAACATTGAAGAGTAATTCTTGGGTAATTTAGGAAGAGGACGTGATGGTAAAGTGCACTCCCTAGTGTGGTGCCCGGTGACTTGGCAATGTTGGCAATATGATCCAACTTCCTTGATGAAGCTAATCTTGATCTCCGGAGAAGGAGTAGTAGCTATGTTTGGCTCCGGAAATGAACCAAGACCTCTCTTGCCATAGTCACGGGCATTGTTGAAGAGAATCTCCTTGTGGATGTATTCTCCTCTTGAGAGCTTCTCCACACTACTCTTGAGGCTTGCAACTTGATCCATCAATTCCTTTTCCCTAGAAGGTGCAAGCTTGGACAAAGCATTAGTAGCATTTGCATTAATGAGTAGGTCATCACATGAAGTAGAAGCATTGACCTTCTCAATAGTTTCATGAGCAAAGTTCTCAAGACTTGAGTCAATTGCTTCATAGGCAAATTCAAGTTCTTGATACTTGTGAGCCAACTCCCTATGCTCTTGTTTAAGCTTTTTGTGGCTCTCTTCAACTTGCTTAGCAAGTACAAGTGACTCATTGTGCTTTTTGAGCAAGTCATTGTACTTGCCAAGCAAATCGGAGTGGGCAAGCTCTAACTTGGCACGAGTGCTCTCAAGAACCTTGACTTTGCCCTTTTCCCTCTTGATGACGGATGTATACTCATTAATGAGATTAGCAAACTCATTAGGGTCAAGCTCATCATCACTATCATCTTCACTCTCACATACCTTAGAGTTACCTTTGGCCATGAGGCACATTGGAGGTGGAGGTAGTGATGGTTCTTCATTTGTGAGGGCGATGGTGACTATGTCTTCTTCATCACTTGAATCTTCGCTTGATGAGACATCGGTCACCCACTCTTGTTTTTCCACCAAGAAGCTTCTCTTGGTGTGCCCTTTCTTCTTTGGGAAGAGCTTGGTCTTCTTGTCATGACTCTTTTTCTTCCCAAGTCTTTTGTTTTTGTTCTTCCTTTCTTCTTCTTCATCATCGCTTGAATCATGGCGATGCTTGCTCTTGTGATCCTTGTTTCTTTTGTCCGGCTTGGGGCAATTTGGACGGATGTGACCTTTTTCTCCACAATTGTAGCAAATTTTGTTCTTGACATCCATTGGCCGGAACATTCCCTTCTTAGAGTCAAAGTTGAACCCCTTCTTGTTGATCTTGTCATTCAAGCGGGTGAACTTTCTCATCATAAGAGCAAGCTCTCCATCATTTTCAACATCGGATGAGCTTTCATGATGATCATCTTCTTCATTGCTTGAGCTTGAATCTTGCTTGATCATCTTGAGCTTGCGGGCTTTGTTTGCCTTGGTCTTTAGAGCAATTGATTTGCTTGAAGTTGGCTCTTCGGACATACCAAGGATACTCATCTCATGAGCGCGAATTTCGCCCACAAGTTCTCCTACTTCCATTGTGTCAAGATTCTCCTTTTGAAGCATAGCATTGATGATGTTATACTTAGGCTTCGGGAGGAGCATGAGAATCTTGCGATTGATGGAGGCACTGTCAATTTTGGATATTTCAAGTGCATTAATGTCCTTGACAATGACATTCAAGCGAGAGTACATATCATTGCAATTTTCATGAGCTAGCATTTTAAAAGAATCATACTTAGCTCTAAACAAGTGATATTTTTGCTCACGAACTTTAGTGGAGCCTTCATGAATTTCAATGAGCTCCTTCCAAATATCACTTGCTAAGTCCATGCCATTAACTCTAGCAAAGACTTCCTCACTAATGGCTTCGAAAATTGCATTTCTAGCCTTGGCATTCCATTTTAATTGTTCGGCGGTGGGAGTTCCGGTGAATCCGGTCTTAGTGGCCAACCACACTTCGGGGGCAATCGCATCAAGGTATGCGGCCATGCGAACTTTCCAATAAGCAAAGTTCTTGCCCTCGAAGTGAGGCGGCGAACCACCCATCTTGGCCATAGCTCTAGGCGGTGAAGCCTAATGATCCAAATGAGCAACGTGGCTCTGATACCAATTGTAAGGATCGATGGACCAAGAGGGGGGGTGAATTGGGCCTTTTTCAATTTCTAAAACAAAGTAAGGCAACCTTAACCTATGCAAAGCTAGTAGGGCACCAATTCACCAACCGGATAACTAAGCTACCTACACAAGCTAAGAGAGATAAAAACAAAGTAAAACCTAGCAAGGTAGAGCTAAGTTATGATCTCTAAGTCAAGCACATGAGTAAATTGCATGAAAGAAAATGCTTGAACAAAAGGAATGGACAAGAGACAACCGGATTTTTTCCCGTGGTATCGATGTGTTGGCACACACCCCTAATCCACGTTGTGACACTCACAAAGAGTCTTGTCACCTCCCAAGTCACCGAGACGAGGGCGCTCACTAAGAGTCTCCGTTCACCATCCCGGCGTGGTGGAGATCAAGCCACGTACAATCTTCTTCTCCGGGCTCCCACAATCCTTGGCAAGCTCCGCGAGAAACACCTCGATCACCAAGATCGCCTAGGTGATGCCAATCACCAAGAGTAACAAGCTAAGGCCTTCACTTGAGCAAGAACCGATCACCAAGAACGGATGCACACTAGCTTCTCTCTACTCAAGTCCTTAATCTTGCTTCTTGATTGATTGAAAGCACAAGTATGTGAATGATGAAGCTCAAGGTGGCTCTTGACTATGGTATGAGTGTTTGGATGTTGCCTGGTGTCAAGAGTGGGCGAAATGACCCATTGGAGGGGTATATATAGGCAGCTCACACAAATAGAGCCGTTGGAGAAAAGCTGCCAGAAAACTGCGTAGCGCCGGTTAATCCGACGTACCCCCCATTGTCATCGTCGGTTTAACCGGTGAATGTAAACTGCCTCTTCTGAAAACTAGCCGTTACAACTGGGGCAGATTAACCGACGTAGCATCGGTTTAACCGGTGAGTGTAGTTGTCCACTGAACCACTGAAAAACCAAGTCTCTGGACAACTGCACCGACGTTAACTCAAACCTATCGTCGGTTTAACCGGTGAGTACAACTTTTAAATTCCTCTGAAAAACCATCTCACTGGTCAATTGCACCGACGTCTTGATTCAAACAGCGTCGGTTAATCCGGTGAATAGAACTTGAATTTCCCTGGAAAAACCAACTCTGGACCAATGCACCGACGTTAAATTCAAAAACGTCGGTTTAACCGGTGTATTGAATTTGTCCAGACTCTGCTGACTTCGTTTAACCGACGTATAGAAAATTGAGAGCGTCGGTTAAACCGGTGTATAGACTTTTTCTGATTTTGTCTTTTCTGATTTGAGTCTTGAATGAAATCCAAATATTCTTGAGATATAGTTTGAGAACTACTTATTTGAACTTCTAGAAACCTGAGTGACCATAGTGTGCATCCATTTTCAAATGACCATGTCCATGCTCAAGTTACTAAGTCTTAACCCCTCTTAATAGTGCGATCACTTACAAAACTATAAGACCTATACTAACCTAAGTGTCCTTCTCAACCTTGTGACACTTAGGACTAGAAAGATCCTTAGCCTTGACATATATAAGTTGAAAACCGAGATCGCCTTTTAGAATAACCGAAATTGAGGGGCCTCTTTTGACATATGACCAAATGAGCGATAATGATCTATTAAGCTGCACAAACTCATTAGTCACAATAATGGTTGTCATTAATCACCGAAACATACCTTGAGGGCCTAGATGCTTACAGCGCCTTCGGCAGCGGGGGCACGCCGGCCCGAAGCCCCAAGCGCCGTAGGTACTAGGTACCTACGAGCAGTAGAAGTAGTACTGTAGCATCGTAGGGGTAGGATCACAAAGCCGAAGGATTAATCCTTTATAACAATCGGCTTTTCCTTGTAATGACCTTTCTATTAATGAAATCAATTTCCTCCAATTCTGTATACTTGTTTACTTTCCAAAAAGCCAATGGCAACGCATCAGGCTTCTATAAATATCCAAGAGCCGACGAAATTCAAACTAGAATCAACCCGCATAAGAGTAGAGTATCACTTCCACCTTGAACCGAACTCGAAACAAGCTCTCAAATCCGAGCGTAATTCGAAAACCCAGCTCTACAAATTCGAGCAAGAACTCTTCAAGCATCCGAAATTTGAATCAAAGCCCACAGCAACCAAACCCCAAGTCAACGGATCTGAACCATGGCAGACTCTGCAGCTCATACAACAAATTCTGCAATCGGTGATGCGGCAATCTGCGGCCTAAAGGTAATATTCGGCCTAATCCTTTAGCTTCCCTCAGCTTATTAAGCCTCTGAAACACTAAACTCTGAAACATGACACCATATGCATACTTCTAAATTTCTGAACTTCAGGTGTCAGACATCCTTCTGCCGCATCCCTCCAATCTAAAATCTTTATGTCTTGGCCCACGAACTTATGAAAATCCCATAGATTTGATCTCTTGTGAAGCAAATAGGATCCCTTTCGTGAGTCAAAACATTGATTTGAACCTCTGGGCCGACTGCTTAAGAGTCTGGCCCAACCCTCCTGAGAGCTGGATTACATAGTACAGCAGAGTAGCAAAAGCTTATATGCCCTTGTGGCAGGATTTGAACATAGCCGATGCACTCAGCTTATCATTATCACCCCTTGACAAAGATGAAAACCTTCTGAAAACCATCGGCTATTTCTGGTCCGATCCTCTAAACTGTTTCTTCTTTGGTCATGGACCCATGACTCCCACTCTGCTAGATGTCACCATGATCACTGGCCTAAACATTGGATCTCCTAATCTAGCTGCCCGCAAAATGGCAGAAGTCCCCTTCAAACTTTCTTCCAAGGTTAACTGCACAAACTGGGGCACTTACATGAATCAGCACATGAAAACAAAAGGTCCAGTGACTGAGAAGGAACACACAGCTTTCTTAAATCTTTGGCTAGAGCACTTCATCTTCTGTGGCCCTTCTTTAGCTCCAACTAAGAACTATCTTCCCTTGGCCTATCACCTGGCCCATGGCAATCACATCAGCCTAGGCAAACTTTTTCTTGGAGAAACCTACAGATATCTCCATTTGATGACATCTAACTTGCTTAACCAAAAGAAACTGAGAACTGGAGGCCCTTGGTGGTTTATTCAGTTGTGGGCACAACTGTACTTTCAGCACCAGATTCCGAACTTCCAAAGCCTAACCAAGAACTCTTTTCCTGATGAGAGTGGCAAACCAATTAGATGTACTAGCTACGGCCAAGCTTTATTTAGTCTACCTGGCAGTAAACTGAATTCAGCAGATACAGCAAACTGGTTCAGAATCTTCTACAAGGGACTGGATAATCCACTCTATTTCCCATTCACTGAATCTGAATCCTTTGAAAACCCAACTGCCTTCAGATTAGATAACTTTGCCGATGACAACAGCACTCGGCATTTATACTCCTTAATGATCCGACCTGGCATCCTTCTCGTTGGCATCAGTACCTCTAATAGAATAATCAAGCCAGGTTACGAAACTTACCAACCAGTCATAGCAGCTCGGCAATTTGGCCTAGGACAGGTCCCTCCCCACTTCCATATTCACCACTTGGTGGAGAGTAGAGCCGATCTGCCTGATGGCCTCACCAGTTCAAGATGCTACAGCATGTTCGATGATCTCCACATTCCAATACCAGCCGATCTATCCTTTAATCTTTCATCAATCGATTTTAGCACATGGTGGGGAATGTGGAAAACACATATATTCAGGAAAGCTCTAGGTCCTCGACTGCAGCAAATTGATCCTGAATATGTAATCCCCGAGGAAGAGGTACCGAATCTATGCACTTTATCCCTTCTGAGTACTCTATCCTTCCACTTGTCTAATTCTTTCTCACCCTGTTTGCAGCAACAAGATGGTCCAGAACCTATGACCAGCAACGGGGAGCCATTCCACTTTCTTCCAACTGCCCCTGATGTACTCTTCTGCAAAGGATTGCCATCAATGAAGAAAGTGATAATGACCATTCAGCCAGACTTACTTCAGTCGACTTCCAAACGAAGACAAGCTTCTGCAATTGTTGCCCCCCGAGTCTTAACCAAGAAAAGGAAGATGATCACGAGGCGCGTTATCAAGAAACCAGCACCAGCTTCCCCGAGTCCATCAGAGTCCAACACCAACCAGGTAACTCATCTTTCTAAAACTTCTTCTTTATTTCATACACACATACTCTGGTTGACTGTAATTCTATTTTCAGGACGCAACTGAAGACATCCTTGAAACTGACACTTCAAATGCTCTGACGGATGTACATGACGAACAGTCTAACACAGTCGAAGCCCCTGTTGTCACCTCCAATCCAACCGGATCGGCTACACCTGAACCGATCATCACTTCTTGTTCAGAACAGATAACTTTTATGAGAACCGTTTCTGAACCAGCCTATAGCTTCATAAATACATCTTGTTCTAACTCCAGATATGTCCATAGGGCTTTGATATTTCAGGTTTGCTTTCCTTTGACCCAGCATCAATGGGTCTGACTGTCCCTAGAGCAGAAACACCATCTTTGCAGCAATCGCCTAATTTGGCACATCAGCTTCATCTCATCAAGGATCTACTATCTGCTCCACTCACTGCTCTAGTTGGCGATTCCAGTGAAATAAAGAACATCTTCGAGCAAATAGAATCCCAACTCCCGGAGCCATTGCAAATCAAGCTTTGGCCAGCCAGCAATCTTCCATTCTTCTAGGTAGAAGTGAATAAAGCACAACAAAGAATAGAAGCACGTCGCTCTCAAGCTTCTCTGAAAGCTGACATTGCTCAAAAGTGCAAGGCTCTCAACCAGAAGAAGGCAACTCTAGATATCAAAACTGACGTGTCTGCCAACATGAACCGACTCGACCTCCTGAAGAAAGAACTGGCAGAACTCGAAGAAAAGGTTCGTACCACCAAGAAACTCATCCAGGCCGAGGAAACTTCCATCGCAAACTCCGAACAAGAAACCCAGGAAATAGCCAAGCAGATACAAGCAGAGTTTGCAGAGATAAGCACCTTGAGACGGCAGATAGTTACAGGCAATAACAAGGATGACGAAGCGATCATAGCATGAGCAGACGCCGTCCGCACAGAAGCCATCCATGCCATAGAAGAATTCCTAAACCAATAGATAGGCTCAAGAAACAATTAGTGTTGCCCGTTATCCTGAAACTCGTAACTGTTTAAAACATCTTAAGTCGATGGTCGCACATCGGCTATCTTGCTTCTCATATGTATTTTTACTAGCCAACTCAATGTGTTGGCCTTCTCATTTATTTTTTTTACCGGCCAACTCAACGTGTTGGCCTTTCTCTTTTTTTTACCGGCCAACTCAATGTGTTGGCCATTTACGCTACAGCCAAATGGGTCTCATCGGTTCTTGCTACTCGCTTTCCCACATGCTCGGGAAATACTTCTTGAGGTGTTGACCATTGACAGCAATAGGAAACTTGACACCATCCAGCTCCTCAAGCATGTATGCATTCCTAGGCAAAACCTGATCAACCTTGTACGGCCCGTGCCAAGTTGGAGACCACTTGCCATACTTTTTATCTTTAGTTCCCAATGGCAATACTGCCTCCCAAACCAAATCTCCAACCTGGAAATTCTTTGGCTTGACCTTCTTGTTGTACGCACGAGCAACTTTAGCCTTATTTTCCTTGATCTTCTCCAGCGACCAAAGCCTTAGCTCTGTCAGATCCTCCACATTATCGTTCATCAAGGTTGCATACTGTTCAGCAGATAGATCATTCTGAAACTCAACACGCCTTGATCCGGCCGTGATTTCCCATGGTAACACAGCGTCTTGGCCGTAGACTAAATGGTACGACGATGTCTTGGTGGACCCGTGACATGAAATACGATACGCCCACAAAGCTTCTGACAACACCTCATGCCAGCGCCTAGGATATTCATCGATCTTCCTCTTTATGAGCTTGATGAGGCTCTGGTTGGATGCTTCAGCTTGTCCATTAGCCTGGGCATAATATGGAGATGATCTGATCAGCTTAATCCCCATGTCATCGGCAAACTTTCTGAATTCCTCTGATATAAAGACCGATCCTCCATCGGTTGTAGTAGTTTGAGGAATCCCAAATCTGTGAATGATGTGCTCTTTGACAAATCGGATCACATCTCTTGACGCTACTGATCTCATGGGCACTGCTTCTACCCACTTTGTGAAATAATCTGTAGCAGCTAAGACCCATTGGTGACCCTTGCTAGACGATGGGTTGATCTGACCAATCATGTCCATGGCCCAACCTCTGAATGGCCACGGTTTGATGATAGGATTCATTACTGATGCTGGCACTATCTGAATTTTGCCAAACCTCTGACATGCCTGACATCCTTTGTAATATTTGAAGCAATCTTCAAGCATAGTGGGCCAGTAATAACCCGATCGCCTAATCAGCCACTTCATCTTATGAGCCGATTGATGAGTACCGCAGGCTCCTTCATGAATCTCATGCAAGAGCCGATTTGACTCTGAAGGTCCCAGACATTTAAGCAGTAGTCCTTCCAAGGTCCTGTAGAACATGTCATCCCCTATCAGAACATACTTCATGGCCTTGAGTCTTATCCTTCTGGGTGCCCCCCGAGCTGAATCCTTCAAGTAATTGAAGATATCTTCTCCCCAGTCTCCGGGTTCTAGAAACTGAACTTCTACATCGACTCCATCGGCTGTTTCCTTGTACCCAGAAGCCATCTGTGCCAAACCATTGGCTTCATTGTTCAGAGTTCTTCGTATCCAATGGAAATTAATGTACCTAAATCGTGACATCAACTCACGGCATTGCATCCATATTGGAAAAAGAGCCTCGCTCTCACACCTATATTCTTCCGTGAGCTGAGAAATCACCAGCTTCGAATCTCCAAATATTTCCACCGCTTCTGCACTAGGTTCGAGGAGTAGTTCCATCCCTCTGCGAACAGCTTCATATTCCACCAAATTATTGGTGCATGGGGCAGTCATCCTGATGGAAAAAGAGTAAGTCGCCCCTCGAGGTGACACCAACAGAATTCCCACACCGCATCCATCATCACAAGCCGATCCGTCAAAAAACATAGCCCAAGCACGAATAAATAGTGCACCAATATCAGTGCTGATCCCTTCTGCAACAAGATCCGCCAGTGCCTGTCCTTTGACTGCTTTCGCAGGCTGATATCAGATATCGAACTCTGACAATGGAATCATCCATTTTCCAAGCCGGCCTTTCAGAACAGGAGCCGACAGCATGTGCTTTATGACATCCGATTTGCATATGACAATTGTTTCCGCCGAGAGCAAAATATGACGAAGCTTTGTACATGTAAAGAATAAGCAAAGGCAAAGCTTCTTGATTTCAGGATACCTGGTCTCGGCGTCTAACATGCACCTGCTGAGGTAGAAAACCACCCTCTCCTGGCCGTCGTGCTTCTGGATTAACACCGAAGCAATGGAAGTGTCACCCACGGATAGGTACACATAGAACAGCCTATCTTGCTGAGGAGGAACCAACACTGGGGGCATTGATAAATATTCTTTAATTTCATCGAAAGCTTGCTGCTGTTCTGCCCCCCAGCGAAACTCATCATCGGATTTAATCTTCACTAAACCCATGAACGGTTCGATGCGCCCAGACAGATTAGAAATAAATCGTCTGACAAAGTTAATTTTACCAATGAGCTTCTGCACCTCTTTCTTTGTAGTAGGTGGCTTCATCGTCTTCACAGCTTCTTGACTCTTCAGGCCGATCTCGATTCCCCGTTCATGCACCAGGAACCCCAAAAGTTGACCAGCTGATACGCCAAAAGCACACTTCTTTGGGTTCATTTTGAGCCCAAACCTTCGAGTCCGCTCCAAAACTTGACGCAGATCTCCTAGATGCCCCCAGCTGATTTGGACTTGACCACAACATCATCAATATAAATTTCTACCAGTTTGCCGATGAGATCATGAAAAATATAATTCATGGCGCGCTGGTACGTTGCACCGGCATTTTTCAATCCAAAGGTCATAACCAAGTACTCGAACAAGCCGACCGCGCCTGGAACTCTGAACGTGGTCTTATTTACGTCTTCTAGGGCCATGAAGATCTGGTTGTAGCCGGCATTACCGTCCATAAAACTCATCATTTTGTGGCCGGCAGCTGCATGGATCAATGTTTCTGCAACAGGCATCGGATACTCATCTTTTGGCGTTGCTCTGTTGAGGTGTCTAAAATCGACGCAGACACGCCATCAGCCATCCTTCTTTTGTACCGGTACCACGCTAGAGATCCATTCTGCATACCGGCACGGCCTGATGAACCCAGCATCCAACATCTTCTCCACCTCTTTCTTGACTACTTCTAGGACTTCGGCCTTCATCTGACGTGCTCGTTGCTGAAACGGCCGAAACCATTTCTTGAGCGGGAGCCGATGCTCAACGATGCTTCTGTCTAGACCGGGCATCTCGGTGTAATCCCATGCAAAACAATCCCGGTACTCTTTCAGCAGTGCAATCATCTCCTCACGCAAGACCGGATCCAACTTCTTGCTGATAAATGTCGGCCGTGGCTTATCCCCAGGACCGATGTCAACCTCTTCCAAATCATCAGCTGACGTGAACCCGTATCCCAGCTTGCCGTCGTTTGAAAAACCAGCTGCGAATGCAGGCGAGTCTTCGTTATCCACAAGATCAGCGGCAAACACAGGGAGATGACAAGAAAAATTATTTGGCCAACCGCATGGGCTGGCCGCTTCTATACTCCCATCATCATCCGAAACTAAATAGTCGATGAGTGTCCAACTGCTGGAGCAGGCCATCGTATGATGTAACAATTCTGACCCCAAACAGGATTTTTCTATTTTTTGGGGCCGGTCGCTGAGACCGGCCTCTCCTACTCTATTACACCCCGTAGCATGCCAGGATGTGTTTACTCTGTAAGGCCAGTGGATAAGATCAGCCTCAGTCTGTTTTTTGTCGCCTCAATCTGATCACAGTCTTCCAGTGAAATCCCTGAGATCGGCTCTTGTCCTTCTGAAGCGTCCCCTCATATGAGAGAACTTAAATGTGATACAAACATCAGTCCCAGGAGGCTGATGCCACATTTATTACATTAGATGGTTCATTACCGTACAAACCTCCGAGGAGGACACTCGATACAGATAATAATAATAAGTAGCCAAGCTACGACATAACACCAGACCGCAACCCACATGGGGTCTAGCTCGGGCTCAGAGTACTGCGTCAGCGAAAACATCTCGAACAGGGCCGGTTCCACAGGCAAGGTTGGGTGTAGAACGATAACCCTACTCGGCGTCGTCTGGTACGAAGTCTGGGTCTTCTTCTGTAAAAAGTAAGAATGGGGTGAGTACAAACGTACTCAGCAAGTCCAACCACACCCACGGAGGGGGTTATATCAGAATAACATGCATAGGTAAAACAAGGATAAGGTTATGGCTTTAATTTGTGGAAAGCTAAATTTTATGCAAGGGTTCGTTTAACCAAAAACATTTCGGAAAACAGTTTTTATAATGAATAACATGGGGTTTAAGTTTTAAACTGCTACCGGACTCCCCGTCCGTCGTAGCACACGGCACAACTGCCGGACACAAATCCAAAACAACTCATGCTAGCCCAACCCAAGGTAAACACTAGTTATGTGACCACACCGTAACTCGCCCATTTCCGTGGGCACGGACTATTCGAATAGATTCTTAACTCTGCAGAGGTGTGCAACTTTACCCACAAGCGGGTACCACAACACGAGCACCGAAGTGTCGGTGTAGATCCCGACATAGCCATTACCCACCTTAGCTAGACCTGATTCTCCATCACGGGATTTACCAAGGGGTCATCGACCCAACTCTGAGGTATAACCGGGGTATAAGTCACACTGAGCCTATCCCTTCTCCTTGGTCACCGTTGCTCTCAGCCCTCCTGATGGCTATCACATCAACTAGTGGGGTTTATGCTAAGCCGTTGCCCATTCAACAGTCGAGTGGTTTGCACGATAGTGGAGTTAGGTGAGATGACACACCAACTCGGTCCTTAGTTGTGACAAGATGGATATCTCCCTTCCTTGCCCTGCCACACAGGCACGAGCACACCGTAGGAATGCCATCCATCCCATCTAAACTTTCTTTACAAAACACCACATTTATCCCATCCCACATACGCACACATTTTTCTTTATAAGAATAAATCGTATTATGAGTAAAGTCCTAAGCAATCTAATATCGATTAACGTCCAAGCAAAATCCGACATTAATCTAGGTGGTCAAGGAATGGTCATCACAAATCAAGGGGTGGCTATCCAATCGTGTTTTTATGCAAGCAAAACATATGCAATTTTATAAAGCAGGCCATGGGCTATGTTTATAAAAACTAGGACTGAAACATGCATCAAAGGGCGGGATTGAACTTGCCGTCTTCGTAGCCTTCGGGGAGGTCCTGTCCTTCGGGCTCGGGGTCGCGGAACGGGTCCTCGTTCACCTACTCACAGTACTGCTCGCTAACGGGCTCTTCTTCGTTCACTCCGTGGTCTACATCGCACACAAACAAGCACACAATCAATACATAGAAAAACAAAGATCTATCGTTGAGCTCGAATCGGGAACACATAAGATATGGGGTACGGAGTAATATTTTTGGGTGGATTCCTAATGTCATGGTCAAAACTATGTTATGAGAGGTGTGGTAAAGTTTTAGGTTGATCCGAGGTCGTTTGGCGCATGAAATGTTAGGTTACATAAAAGGGTTAGGGGTTAAATCAGGGTCCAGGGACTTAGTTGTAATTAATGAAAGAGCTTAATTAGAATTTTTTGAAAGGTTTGGGTTATTTGGGAAAAGGATAGGGTCTTATTTCTAATCAAATTTATGTAGTGGAGGCTTTGTTTGTGATTACCATAAAGGATAGGGTTTTATTTGAAAGAAAACCAAGGGTGGGAGGGCTCTTAAATAAATAGAAAGGAATGGAGGGGGTTAAGGGCAAAAACACCATGTCTTCATCCTCCCCCTCGCGCTGGAAAGCAGGGGAGGCGGGGTACGCCGTCGGCGGCCCTGGGTCGGCGGTCCGAGGGGTCGAGGGCGGCCGGGACCATGGGGGAAAGGGTAATGGGGCCCTGGAGGCTCGATTCCCTTTTCCAATTTCGGAGAAGGGGCCTGCAAGGGTGGGAGTAGCGGGAGATTTAGATATCAGGTTCGGTTCCTCGGGGTATCGGGAGATCGGGCAGAACAGTGAAAGTTCCCGAAAAATTAGGGTTAGGGTTTTAGGGAAAAACTTGAGCTCAACGACGGAAACTCGATTTTGAAACTAATTAGCTTACGATTTGACTTAGCGGATTTTGGGATGTTACAAACCTACCCCACTTAAAATGAATCTCGCCCTCGAGATTCGGCTGGTTTCTAAAAAGGTGGGGAAACTCCTTCTTCAGAGCGTCTTCGCGCTCCCACGTAGCTTCTTCCACTCCGTGTCTGCTCCATTGGACTCTGCAGATCCGTACTTCAGAATTTCTCGTTCTCCTGGTTACAGTATCCAGAATCTTGACCGGTAACTCCTGATATCGCAAGTCTGGCTGCAGATCTATTGTTTCTACTGGCACGTGTTCTGCCCCGGGTACCCTCAAACACCTTCTTAATTGCGACACGTGGAACACTGGGTGTATATCCGACATTTCTTCCGGTAGTTCTAGTCGGTACGCTACTGCTCCGACTTTCTTCAGATCTTGGTATGGTCCAATGTATCGGGGAGCCAACTTTCCTTGTACCTGAAATCTTCGGGTTCCTCGAATGGGTGACACCTTGAGATACACGAAATCTCCTGGGTTGAAACTTATTTCCCGTCTTTTCTTGTCAGCGTAGCTCTTTTGTCTGGACTGGGCTGCTTTCAGCTTTCTCTAATCTCGGCGACTCTTTCTTCTGCTTCTTTTATGAGTGCGGGCTCGACTAGGGCACGTTCTCCAACTTCTGACCACATCAGCGGTGTTCTACACTTCCTTCCGTAGAGAGCTTCGAATGGTGACATGCCTAAACTTGCTTGGTACCCGTTGTTGTATGAGAACTCTGCATAGGGTAAACTCTGCTCCCAATATTTGCCATAAGTGAGGACACACGCTCTCAGCATATCTTCCAAAATTTGGTTTACCCTTTCTGTCTGGCCATCTGTCTGCGGGTGATAAGCGGAGCTAAAATCTAACTTGGTGCCCATGGTTTTATGCAAACTTTTCCAAACCTAGAGGTGAACTGGGTCCCTCTATCTGAAACAATTCGGCTGGGCACACCATGCAACTTCACTATGTTCTCTATATAGAGCTTGGCCAGCTTTTCTCCGCCGTAGTTGGTTCGTACAGGTATGAAGTGAGCTGATTTAGTAAGTCGATCCACTATTACCCATATGGAGTCGTGTCCTTTCTGGGTCCTAGGCAGACCCACCACAAAATCCATTCCTATCTCGTCCCACTTCCAAACCGGGATAGGTAGGGGTTGCAACAACCCTGCTGGCTTCTGATGTTCGGCCTTGATCCTTTGACAAGTATCACAACGGGCGACAAATCGTGCAATATCTGCCTTCATCCCGTTCCACCAATACTTTTGTTTTAAGTCCATATACATTTTGGTGGATCCTGGGTGAATGGAATATGTCGAGTTGTGAGCTTCGTCCATGATTATTTGCCTGAAGTCTCCTTTCTGGGGTACACAGATTCTGTCTTTATACCATAACATTCCCTTATTATCCACTCTAAAATCTGGTGCCTTATTTTCTCCGGTTTGTTTCCGGATTTCCATCAGCCCCTTATCCGAACTATGTGCCTTTCGGATTCTGTCTTCTAGCGTGGATTGAACGTTCAGTACTTGGCTGGAACCTCGAGGGACAATGTGCACATTTAATCGTGCCATCTCCTCGCGCAGATGGTCATCTTTGGGTCCATAGGATTTCCGACTTAAGGCATCGGCTACTACGTTTGCCTTTCCGGGGTGGTAATAGATTTCCAGGTTATAATCCTTAACCAACTCCAACCATCTCCTTTGCCATAAGTTCAAATCCGGCTGGGTGAAGATATACTTCTGGCTCTTATGGTCGGTATAGATCTCGCACTTATTTCCAATCAAATAATGCCTCCAAATTTTAAGGGCGTGCACTACGGCTGCGAGTTCCAAATCATGGGTTGGATACTTTTGCTCATGAGACCTGAGTTGGCGGGAAGCATATGCAACGACTTTCCCGTCTTGCATCAGTACACAACCCAATCCTTGTCGGGATGCATCACAATAGATGACAAAATCCCGATGAATATCTGGTAGGGTCAGTACTGGAGTGGTAGTCAATCTTCGCTTCAGCTCCTGGAAACTCCTTTCGCATGACTCTGTCCAGGTGAATTTCTTCTCCTTCTTGAGCAGCTCTGTCATAGGTCGGTCTATCTTGGAAAATCCTTCAATGAATCTCTGATAATACCCAGCTAACCCAAGAAAACTTCTGATCTCACTGACGTTGGTCGGTTGCTGCCAGTTGGAGACTGCTTCGGCCTTCTCGGGATCCATTGCTACTCCTTCTGCGGTCAGAATATGACCAAGGAAGGCTACTTTCTCCAGCCAGAACTCACACTTGCTGAATTTGGCATATAGCCTATGCACTCTCAGCTTTTCCAAAACTACCCTCAAGTGCTGCTCGTGCTCCTGAATGCTCTTCGAGTAAATAAGTATGTCGTCGATGAAGACTACGACAAACTTATCCAACTCGTCCATGAACACCTTGTTCATAAGGTTCATGAAATAAGCAGGTGCATTTGTCAGACCAAAAGACATCACCGTGAACTCAAACTGCTCGTATCGGGTGACAAAGGCTGTCTTCGGGATATCGCTCTCCCTAATCTTGAGCTGAAAATATCTGGACCTCAAATCGATCTTGGAGAAGTACTTGCCCCTTTTAACTGATAAAAAAGGTCATCGATCCTGGGAAGGGGGTACTTGTTCTTGATAGTGACTTCGTTTAGTGCCCGGTAATTTACACACAACCTCATACTTCCGTCCTTCTTCTTGACAAATAGAACTAGGGCTCCCCAAGGAGACGAACTTGGCCTGATGAAGCCAATTCGTTGTAGTTCTTCCAGCTGTTTCTTCAATTCAGCTAACTCCGAGGCTGCCATCCTATAGGGTCTTGGCTATAGGGGCGGTACCAGGGACAAGGTCAATGACAAACTCTACATCCCTATCCGGTGGCATACCAGGAAGTTCTTCAGGGAAGACATCTGGGTACTCATTCACTACTGGTACTTCTTCCAAGGACTTGGCCTCCATGCTAAATACCATTGGGTTTGATCCACTTTCCCGGGTATGGCAGGTCACTCGTATTCCTTCTGGGTTTGTTAGGTGTACCACTTTGTCAGTACAGCCTATGAGACAATTATGTCGGCTTAACCAATCCATTCCGAGGATCACGTCTATCCCTTCTGACTTAAGTACTACTAGGTCTGCTAGAAATTCTACCCCACTTAAATTGATCCTTACCCGTAGACAATCCAGTTGACACTTGATGTCACCTCCAGGCGTCCGGGTTATTAGGGGTGTTTTTAGTAGTACTATAGGTATTTTATGTTTCTCCACAAAACTTGAGGATATGAACGAGTGTGATGCTCCAGAATCAAATAGTACTATTGCGAGGGTTGAGCTGACTAGGTACTCACCGAGTACTACGCCCTGAGCTCCCTGAGCTTCCTGTGCGTCGATGTGGTTGACGCGGGCTCGTCCAAACGACTGCTGAGGCTGCCTCATCTGTTGACTGTTGTTGTTGGCGTTGTTGTTGTTGTTGTTGCGGATGGGCACCCGGTTGGCACCGGTCAGGACTGGCTTTGGTCCGTTCACCGTGTTGGAGAAGGCTGACGTAGCGGGCTTGTTCTTGGCATAGGGGCAGTCGGCGATGAAATGTCCCGTCTCTCGGCAGTTGAAGCAGGCCCTCACATTGCTGTTGTTGGTGGTGACCTGGCTTGCATTACTTTGTGGGGTCCTCATGGTGTTCTGGCTTCTAAGCTGGGTGTTAGGGGCCCGTGGTCCTGTCACTTGAGACTGAGTTCTGTACTGCATTTGGGCTTGGGACCTTGGTGCGTTGTAGCTGAAGCTCCTGGGCTTCTGGAAACGATCCTGCTGGCGTGACTTGCACTCCAGAAACTTGCGCTTGTTATCCTTTCTTTCATCAATCTTGGCCTTCTCTGTGAGGATTGCCTTGTTCATCAAGGTGTTGAAATCAGGATAGATCTGAGGAGTGAGCAGGGTCCTGAGTTCTGGGTTTAGTCCCTTCTTGAACATATCCTGCTTTTTCTCGTCGTCGTTCACTTCTTCTGGCGCATAGCGAGCCAGCTCCATAAATTGGTGAGTATACTCTTCTACCGACATACTCCCCTGCTGAAGTGCGCGGAATTCATCTGCCTTGTGCTTCATGGTGGCCGAGGGGATGTGATAACGGCGGAACTCCTTCATGAATTCATTCCAAGTGATGGTGGAGGCATCATTGGCAGCGGCGCAGTAATTCTCCCACTAGGCTAAGGCAGACCCGGTGAGTTGATGTGCTGTCAGCAGAACTTTATCTCGATCCTGTCACTCGAACGGCTCGAGCTTCCTCTAGATCACACGCAGCCAGTCATCTGCATCCAAAGGGTTGCTGGATCCAGCATAGGTGGGCGGCTTGGTCCTCAGGAATGCTGTCAGCTTGTCATTCATAGTTTGTCCTCGTGGCTGCCTATTGACAAGGGCATTGGCCAGTGTTTCGAGGATGAGGGTCTGATTGTGGATTATTTGTGCCAGGTCCCCGAGGGGTGGTGGTGGTGGCAGTGGCATTTCTTGGTTTTCTCCTCGGTTCTGGCTCACTTCTTGTTCATCCTGAGGAGGGCTCTGTCCATTCGGCTGTACTCCCACATCAGCGACTGGAGGGATCCGGTTGCGGGAGGCTCTCGTGACACTCCGGGATACCATATGCAGATCGAGTGGATTGGGACTAAGATTAGGTGATGTTTAAGTTGTTTAATTCATATTTTTGAAAAGGCAATATTTATCTACTGCCGATAAGCACACAACTAACAAGCACACAACATACCAAACAACAAGCACAACAACTTTATTACTGCAAGGGAGGGTACAACACGGGGCAAGACCAAACGCGTACTACACGTCCAGGTACACAACTTCAAAAGAAAAGGGGGCACAGATCTTCTTCGGACCACACGGCTTCATCCCTTGACGGTCGCTAGCACTTTTAGGCAAACTCATCGGCTTGAGTGGGTTCCTCCCTCGGAAGAGAACTCAGGTCTTCTAGGGGAATGAGCGGTCCTTGCTCGCCATCCACTAGATCTCCATTTTCTCGAGGTTGTGTAGTGGCTTCTCTTGCGGTGGCGGCCGTAGACCTTCCAGGGTTCTCGGGTGGGGCTTGTGGGTGTCCAAAGAGTGGTCCCCATCCTATGACGGGCGTTCCGAGCAGAACATGGTCTTCTCCAATTGCTGGGATTGGGGTTCCACTTCTAGTTCATTCCTACATACGCCGATCCGGTGCTTGCCTAAGGCTCTCCTGAGCAACTGCTTCACTGCTGACCGCGGCTGCGGCTCTTGCCTCGGCTTGGACTGCTCGGATCTGTTGCAGTCTTACCGCGAGCACTGCTTGCTCGGCTCGATGGGTCTGTTCCCTCAGCAAGTTGGCTTGCTCGTCAAAGAGCTGATCCAAGGAGGCTAGGTAGGTAGCCACTTGGTACAGGAGGCCTTCTTCATGGCGGCGCCGTTGTAGGCTTCTCATTCTGGCTTCCCAAACTGGGGTTCTGATGGCCGGCGGAAAGAACCTCATTGGTGTGGGGGCGAGGTGTCTTTCGAAAATCCGGCACAGGTAACGGAGCGCTTTCCTGACGGCTAAGGGATAGGTGTCCTGGTGCCTAAACCCTGTAGCGGTTACTCGCCATGACTGGATGTCGGGGTAGCAGTCACTTCTGGCGATGACTAGGATCACCCTGCAGCGGAGAGTGCCATGATGCTCGTACTCTCTGCTGTAGTACCTTGGGCGTTCCGTGATGCCAAGGCTTTCCAGGGCGTTGATCAAGAGGCTGGGGAAGCCAGGTGCAGCTTGGCAGTCGCCCTGGGTCCATCCTTCCTCAGCCATCTGAAAACAAAGATAGGGTGAAGAATTTGCACAAATATTTGAGGTACACAAAGGGAGTAGATGATATTTATTATTGCAACATGATGGGATACAGACTTTATGGATACACGATTATTAGAGTAGAGGTCCTAGCTTAAGGGCTACTCTTATCATGGGGCTTCTTCAGTGGAAGATACCGATCCATCGCGTCATCTTCGGTTTGAGTACCTTTATCCCAGGGGGGGTTCTTCGGGTTCTTCTTCTTCTGTCTGAGTACCTACATCCCAATGGGTTTCCATGGGTTCTTCCTCTTCTTCTTCTTCCCCTATCCATCCACCTATTCCTCTGCGGGTCTCGTACTCTCGCATACGGGCTTGGAGGGCGGCTAGGGAATTCTCGGCGCGTGTGACTCTTGCCTGTTGTTCTTCCAGTTCTGCCTCTTTTTCTTGCATCTGGACTTGGAGAGCAGCTAGGGAATATTCGGCGTGTACGGTTCTTGTCCGTTGTTCGTCCAGCTCTTGGGGTTGCCTTTTCTGCTCTGTGGACTTGTTGCTTCAGTTGCGCCGCTTGTTCGCGGTAGAGTTCATCCAGGCCGATGAGATAGATGGATAGGTGAGAGACCGTGTCTTCTAGGTCTTCTTCTTCTCTTCCAAGTCCTCTCATCTGTGCGATCCATGTGCATCCTCTTCCTTCAATCGGCGGAAAAAATACCATAGGAGTTCGCTGAAGGTGATGCCTGTAGATCACGCGTAGACGTCGCAGGGCTTTGCGGGCGGCTTTTCGATAGGTGTCCGGGAAGCGAAAACCAGTGGTGGAGATGAACCAAGGGTCCACATCTGGGTAGCGGGTGCTCCTTGCCACGAAGATCATCAGGTCGCACCGAAGAGTGCCCTTGGAGTCGTACTCCCGGTAGAGAAACTCTGGTGGGTCCACAACTCCGATGCGTTCCAGGCTGAGTATCGGCAACTTAGGAAGGCTGGGCTCTGCGTGACAGATTCCGCCAATCCATTCATTGTCAGCCATCTGGAACAGGGCAAGAACCAGTGGTGAGTGTTTGGGTGAAAGAAGGATTAAGGAAAGAAAAGTCCTAGTGAAAAAGGGTCAGAAAAAGGGTTTCGCTCCTAGGGTCACGTCCTACGGCCAACCTACGGCTCTGATACCACCTGAAGCGTCCCCTCATATGAGAGAACTTAAATGTGATACAAACATCAGTCCCAGGAGGCTGATGCCACATTTATTATATTAGATGGTTCATTATCGTACAAACCTCCGAGGAGGACACTCGATACAGATAATAATAATAAGTAGCCAAGCTACGACATAACACCAGACCGCAACCCACATGGGGTCTAGCTCGGGCTCAGAGTACTGCGTCAGCGAAAACATCTCGAACAGGGCCGGTTCCACAGGCAAGGTTGGGTGTAGAACGATAACCCTACTCGGCGTCGTCTGGTACGAAGTCTGGGTCTTCTTCTGTAAAAAGTAAGAATGGGGTGAGTACAAACGTACTCAGCAAGTCCAACCACACCCACGGAGGGGGTTATATCAGAATAACATGCACAGGTAAAACAAGGATAAGGTTATGGCTTTAATATGCGGAAAGCTAAATTTTATGCAAGGGTTCGTTTAACCAAAAACATTTCGGAAAACAGTTTTTGTAATGAATAACACGGGGTTTAAGTTTTAAACTGCTACCGGACTCCCCGTCCGTCGTAGCACATGGAACAACTGCCGGACACAAATCCAAAACAACTCACGCTAGCCCAACCCAAGGTAAACACTAGTTATGTGACCACACCGTAACTCACCCAGTACCGTGGGCACGAACTATTCGAATAGATTCTTAACTCTGCAGAGGTGTGCAACTTTACCCACAAGCGGGTACCACAACACGAGCACCGAAGTGTCGGTGTAGATCCCGACATAGCCATTACCCACCTTAGCTAGACCTGATTCGCCATCAAGGGATTTACCAAGGGGTCATCGACCCAACTCTGAGGTATAACCGGGGTATAAGTCACACTGAGCCTATCCCTTCTCCTTGGTCACCCGTTGCTCTCAGCCCTCCTGATGGCTATCACATCAACTAGTGGGGTTTATGCTAAGCCGTTGCCCATTCAACGGTCGAGTGGTTTGCACGATAGTGGAGTTAGGTGAGATGACACACCAACTCGGTCCTTAGTTGTGACAAGATGGATATCTCCCTTTCTTGCCCTGCCACACAGGCACGAGCACACCAAATGACAAATCCGTAGGAATGCCATACATCCGTTCTAAACTTTCTTTACAAAAACACCACATTTATCCCATCCCACGTACACACACATTTTTCTTTATAAGAATAAACCGTATTATGAGTAAAGTCCTAAGCAATCTAATATCGATTAACATCCAAGCAAAATCAGACATTAATCTAGGTGGTCAAGGAATGGTCATCACAAATCAAGGGGTGGCTATCCAACCGTGTTTTTATGCAAGCAAAACATATGCAATTTTATAAAGCAGGCCATGGGCTATGTTTATAAAAACTAGGACTGAAACATGCATCAAAGGGCGGGATTGAACTTGCCGTCTTCGTAGCCTTCGGGGAGGTCCTGTCCTTCGGGCTCGGGGTCGCGGAACGGGTCCTCGTTCACTTGCTCACAGTACTGCTCACTGACGGGCTCTTCTTCGTTCACTCCGTGGTCTACATCGCACACAAACAAGCACACAATCAATACACAGAAAAAGAAAGATCTATCGTTGAGCTCGAATCGGGAACACATAAGATATGGGGTATGGAGTAATATTTTTGGGTGGATTCCTAATGTCATGGTCAAAACTATGTTATGAGAGGCGTGGTAAAGTTTTAGGTTGATCCGAGGTCGTTTGGCGCATGAAATGATAGGTTACATAAAGGGTTAGGGGTTAAATCAGGGTCCAGGGACTTAGTTGTAATTAATGAAAGAGCTTAATTAGAATTTTTGGAAAGGTTTGGGTTATTTGGGAAAAGGATAGGGTCTTATTTCTAATCAAATTTATGTAGTGGAGGCTTTGTTTGTGATTACCATAAAGGACAGGGTTTTATTTGAAAGAAAACCAAGGGTGGGAGGGCTCTTAAATAAATAGAAAGGAATGGAGGGGGTTAAGGGCAAAAACACCATGTCTTCATCCTCCCCCTCGTGCTGGAAAGCAGGGGAGGCGGGGTACGCCATCGGCGGCCCTGGGTCGGCGGTCCGAGGGCTCGAGGGCGGCCGGGACCATGGGGGAAAGGGTAATGGGGCCCTGGAGGCTCGATTCCCTTTTCCAATTTCAGAGAAGGGGCCTGCAAGGGTGGGAGCAGCGGGAGATTTAGATATCAGGTTCGGTTCCTCGGGGTATCGGGAGATCGGGCAGAACAGTGAAAGTTCCCGAAAAATTAGGGTTAGGGTTTTAGGGAAAAACTTGAGCTCAACGACGGAAACTCGATTTTGAAACTAATTAGCTTACGATTTGACTTAGCGGATTTTGGGATGTTACACCTTCTGCATCCCAGGCATTCATATCTGCAAGCGAGACTTCGCTGGAATCATCTACAGGGACCACTTCTACTTCATCGCCATCCCATTGGACCAGATACTGATGCATTGTGGAAGGGATACAACAGTTGGTGTGAATCCAATCTCTCCCAAGCAACACCGTGTACGTGCTCTTGCTGTTGACGATGAAGAATGAAGTCGGAATCGTCTTGCGGCCCACTGTCAACTCCACATTAAGAACCCCCATTGCTTCTGATGGCTGCCCATTGAAGTCATTGAGCGTCACGTTGGTCTTAATGAGGTCGGCAGAAGAACGCCCCAACCGGCGCAGCACTGAATATGGCATCAGGTTGACTGCAGCACCGGCGTCAACCAACATCCTGTTGACGGGTTTACCGTTGATGAAGCCCTTGAGATACAGCCCCTTCAAATGTTTGTAGCTTTTTTCCTTTGGCTTCTCAAAGATGATCGGCTGGGGGCCAAGATCCAACTGTGCAATAGGCAAATCCTCCGGCTGGGGTGCCCGGAACTCTGATGGGAGCACGAACACCATGTTCACATTAGCCGATGGCTTCTCATCGGCTTTTGCTTGCTTGAGGCACCACTCTTTCCTTGGAGGGCGCCTTTCCACCCTTCGCGGGTGCCTGACCTATTCCGTGAGATCCGGACGTGCCTTCCTCAGCACGTCGAGATACCTTGCTTCTGCCTCTTCTAGATTGCGCAAGCGCTGCACTCTGCGCTTCTGCGAGCGATTAAGCCCGTCAGGGCACCACCGTGGGCGATGGTACCTGTCTTCTTCTTCTGGCTCGGAATCACCCTTGGTCGGCCGCTCAACATGATCGTCGTGACGCACTTTGGGACCCAAGCACCGGAACACCGATGTCTCGCCTGGCTGGCGTGTCCAAGGCCTGCACTCCAGACAATCATCTATAGTGGGCAATCGGCTCATGCCGGAATTCCAGCAGTACCTGAAGAACGGGCAATGCCAGTGGTCACGTACAGCCTAGCGCCTTCCCAGCGTCCTCCCTGTGCGATACTCAAATTCCTCTTCTTCCGATTGATATCGGCGACACAGCTTGTGCTGATATTCATACTTTTCCAGAAGCCGATCGGAAGCAGAAAGCTGATTACGGATGTGACGCACTTGCTCTTCAGTAATATGCTGTCGCCCTGGCTCATTTTGATCCTGGGGCCGTTTGCCAGAAACGGCCTCTCTCCTTTGCTCGTCACAACGACGTACAGACCCCGCCATGTTGATCTGGAATGAAAAATTCTAGCCCGTAGGAGTGAAGTCCGACAACTCTACCACGTTAGCTTGCGGGAAGGGCTTCGTGTCAACCTTCATCGTGTGTTGAGCCAGAATTAATCGGCCTTGCTCGATAGCCGATTGGATCTGACGACGGAGCTTCTTGCATTCACCCGTGGCATGAGTGAACGAATGATGCCATTTACAGTATAGCCTCCCCTGCAGCTCTTGTGCGGTTGGCAGCTTGTGATTCTTTGGGAGCTTCAGCTGTTTTTCTTTGAGCAGCAGATCAAATATCTGCTCTGCTTTGGCTACGTCGAAGTCGAAGCCCTTCACAAGCCCCTACTGTTTGATCCATTTGCATGGGACGGGGTTTGCCCCCGAGTCCACTTTGCCACGGCCACTTCTTGTTCCTCGCCAGAGTCATCAGATTCATCTGCTTGGGCCATGTTCACATGGCGCTTGAACTTGTCCTGGTACAGCTCAGGATGGTAGAGCTCATATGCCGTAAGCTTCTGCACCAGGTGCGCCAGAGATGTGAACTCCAACTGGAAAGCCATATCCTTGATCGGCTTAGCGAGTCCCAGAACCGCCAGATCGATTGCCTCCTTCTCCGTAATGCGTGATGAGTAGCACCGATTCTTGACTTCTCTGAAGCGTTGTACGTACTCTGAGACAGTCTCTCCTCGCTTCTGCCTGACTTGGGCGAGGTCGGCAATCCCAGCTTCAGCAGCCTCTGAGTGATACTGAGTATGGAACTGATCCTCCAGCTGCCTCCAAGTTCGAATAGAATCTGGAGCCAATGACACGTACCATCCAAAAGCTGGGCCTGTGAGGGATTGACCGAAGAACCGGACCCTCAGCGGATCCGATACTGAGATCATCCCAAGCTACATTAAGTATCGGCTCACATGCTCAATGGAGCTGGCTCCTTCTGACCCGTTGAACTTGGTGAACTCAGGGAGCCGATACTTGGGTGGCAATGGGATCAAGTCGTAGTCACTCGGATACGGCTTGGAATAGCCGATCGCTTTTCTCTTGGGCAGGATGCCGAACTGGTCTCTCAGTATTGCACTGACCTGCTCCACACTAAGAACTCCTGGGGCCGATGGCTCAGCAGTCGGCCCAGTAGCGTACTTTGCCAACCACGCTTGTTTCTCCGCGTCTGCTCCAGAAGCTCCTGGGTTTACCAACTGCACCGAGCGTGTTGGACTGACGCTGTCAGGAATGTATGTGCACGTGTAGCCGTGCGGGATTTCCTTGGGTGGCTCGGTGAGGAACTGGCCTTCTCCAAGATCACCGCCGATCTTGTGGACGACGTAGATCGGCGAATAATGCGAGTAGGACACTGGCGGCTTGGTTTGCAATGCAGCTTCCCCCTGTGACTCCCCAGAGTTGGTCCCGACGGGGAGTACTGGCTCTTGATTACCTCCTGGACAACGCGATGTGCCACGCGCTCAAGCTCGTTCACCAGGCTTTCTGAGTGCCGATGGAGCGTGTGAGCCACCATGTAGTTCATCTCCTGGCGTAGGGCCCTGGTACGTTCCTCTAAAGGCACGGACAGATCAACGTTGTCGAGGGCGCCCTCTGGTGAGAACCCCTTCCACCTGATGCCATGGTTGCGGGTCCTCTCAAAAGAGCCGATGAGATCGGCTTCGAACTGAGCTTGTGTTCTGGAGTCAGCTCTTCATACGTGACAGGTTTGGTGACCGGCAGAACCGATGCTTGGTCCTGAGCTCCTGTCATCTCTGCGGTGGGCGTTATTGTTGATGAAGGTCCCACTGGGCGTGCCAGAATGTGTTGTCGGTCGAAACCCACCGGCGAGCAGCGACAGGCAACACGAAGAGCCAGGAAGTCACCGGAGCGCTGGCAGGCACTGCTCCCTCGTCGACGGCCCGCAATTCCGTCACGCGCCCGGAGTTTCCGGAGAATGTCGGGCGTGCCACCTGACCTATACCCGATCAGGAAGGTGCGAACGTGCTTGCAATGATTTGCCTGCATACACAAACACGTGGAAACATAAGTCTGAGCCGTGGTCGGCTCCCTAGGATGACTCTTGCATCGGCTTTAAAGAGCCGATCGAGTCCCGGTGTCAGATTGGATCTGTACCTATCCGGATATTGATAAATAAAGCAAATGACTGTAAAGCTGCTTCAATTAAACCTAACTAATCTAATACACGATGGTAAAAGCTTCACCGCTAAATCGGAACATCCTACACGTGATTGGGCCTAATAAACGTAACAGATAACTAAATCATAACCCAAAACAGAGGCCTAAGAACAAGCAAGAGCCGATTCCCGGATCAATTCCCTGTTAAGACTAGAGCAAAGCATCTAATACATCACTGGATCATTCAATCCGTTTGTAAGGCCTAACCTAGCAGATATTACGACAACTCTTAAGAATAAGAGCAAACCATAACAGATTAGATCTACTAGACGGAAAAAAGCAGGGTGTTGTCTCCGTGTAACTAATTCTATGCAACAAGAACTAGCATAAGATTGAAACATGACTGCACGGAAACAACATGATATTCGTAGATGATAAGCAACGAAGCACAACAGATCTATTAAAAGCCATGCTACGACCATCAAGATAACTAGCATTACTCGCCATAAAAAACCCTTCAGTACGAGTAACACCAAGGTAAAAGCAAGTACAACGCTGCCCTGATCGCAAGAAGCGATCAGGGCAGCATGACGCTTACTTGGATGAAACCCTAGAATTAGGGGTGGCGATGCGCCGAGAGTTGTTGTTTGCGAGACGTGATGACGTTTTTTTTTATGAATAATATAGGGTATATATTTATAGTCCGGAGACTTGGGAAACAATCTAAACTAATCTTGTCCCGATCGGACTCTATCTCTAATCTTAAACTAAATCTAAAGATACATGGCCCATGTGGCCCAAACGCTCACGCAGGAGCCGATTTACAAGCCTTCTTCAATCTCCTGCTTCAAGCCCATCTTGCTTTCGGTCTATAAATTAATCCTGTTAATTTATGGCGATAACACAACATACCTGTTCGGCAGCCACAGCTACCAACAAATTTAATTCAAAAATCTACAGTAAAACTAGAATCAATTTTGATACGTGATACAACAAAATATTGGCGCCAAAACAGCTATGATACAAAAAAAAATATTGGCGCCGAAACAGATATGTACCAGCAACAAAGACACGCCACACGAAAGTGAAGTAGGGGCAAAATCGACCTTTTGCGATTGAGTTAACACCGTTATCTGCCCAATCTAACGGAAGTGCTATTCTGGAAACAAAAATTCCAAGATAGGCTAGATAGGGAAGATTTGAAGTTTGGATGCTATAGAGGGAAGAGCAAGTTCTACTGATGCTAGATAGAGAATTTTCTCAAAATAATTGGTGCAGTCGTGTGAAAAATCTTCTCTGACGCCTACAGCTACCGACTCATCAGCAGATGCCTACAACTGTCTCAGTTAAATACTGCGGCCGCGTAGTACATAGTACTAGCTCTCCCCCAATATTATAAAGCCATAGCCCATAACATACGCTCTCTCATGCGTCACGCGTACCTGATTGCCCGAGTTCTGACGCGCCGTTGGTTCCGTCCCCAACTTGGAAACGGGCTAGCCGACAGGGCACGCCCATACTCCCCGTAGCTCAACATGCCGGATGTTTTTAATGCGCCAAACACTCCACGGCCCCCCGAGGGGATGGCCGCTAGCTCCCCGCGACGACCTCCAAAAGGAGGTAGTACTAGGATATTAGTTAGCCTCACTAGTCGTCGTTAGCGCCACTAATTAAGGCTAGAGCAAGTCAAACCACGCGCGCGCGCGCTTCTCCTCTTTCTGCCTCAGTCTCAGCAGCTGGATCAATGATTAGTAGTGGTACCCGCAAAAAAAATGATTAGTAGTGGTACTTGTGTGACGCGAGGGGGGCAGCCTTCGCGCACGCGCCACCGTCGCCCACCCCGCGCCTTTTCTTTAGCGGCGGAGGTGGAGGCAGGCTCTCCGGAGTGTCCTCGGCGAGTACACCTCGACCTCGTCATCATGAGCCGCTGCGGCGGCCACCGACTCGCCCCATACGCCCCCCCGCACGGGCAGCGCACACGTCTGGGCTGGATGCCTGGATCCGCCGCGCTGCCCAAAGAGTGCGTTTAGATTTGCGAAAAGCTGGTAAAAAGGATTGCATCGGATACTGTAGTATATTGTAGCACTTTTCGTTTATTTGTGGTAAATATTATTCTACCATAGGCTAACTAGACTCAAAAGATTCGTCTCGCAACATACATCAAAACTATGCAATTAGTTTTTTTATTTATCTACATTTAATACTCCATATATGAGTCATTTGTTATATTTAATATTTCGATGTGATTTCAATGTGACGAAAAGTTTGAAAATTTTGAAGGAAGTGAACACAGCCAAAGTGGCTTTGCCTTCCACCCTTCTCCTTCAGCTCCCTTTTTCTTTTCTGCTTTGGCAGCCAGCGATGCCGCTTTTTGGCTTTGCAGATGCCAGAGGCCGGCCGGACGGAGTCGTCCTCGCTGGGACGACGGACTCTGCTGCAGTTGTTGAGGTGGATGCCCTGCCCATAGATCGATCGGTCGCAAGTACATGTACACTTGGTGGCGCAGCTGCTCGCGGCAGGCTGTCTAACTGCTGCACTGCACGAGGCGCAGCAGTGTTCCCCGCTGCTCATCATTCATGCGATGGGGATTTCGGTCCCCCGACCCGGCGATCACCCAATCATTTAGATCTAGCTGTGCAAGAAATAGTGCTAGCGAGTTAGTAGTAGCAGCAGCAGCAATTCCACTTACCAAGGTGGACTGTAGAGAACGATTGCAGGTTTGTATCTGTATAAATAAGTGGCTTCATGCTACACCAGGTAGTAGATCTTTCTTACAATACAGCCTATGCGACAGTAATCATCTGGAGTAGATAACCAATGCAAGCTAACTAATATTGTACTGAAGTTATAGGATCCATGCATGTCAAGGTTACTACTACTAGTAGTATATACGCGTGTGTGATCTGATTCTTATGGTAGGCCAGGCCCTGATTAACATGCAAGTAACAAAGGATTATTGTTAGTAGGTAGTAGCTACGGAGCATGGGATCAGCACCTAGTATTGTAATAGTACGGCAGGCAGCCAACTGCGCCTAGAAAATAATTGCCGCTGTACCCAACTCCTAACTAGGAGGAGAGGAGCGGAGCGGAGCATCAATCCAAAGAGAGGAAGAGTACAAGGAAGATACTGTGGCTAGCACAGTGGGCGGATACACACACCCATACCTTGGGGGGGCGGGCGGGTACAGAGCACCGCCTAGGCCGACGGCGTTGCCTTGCACATTTTTGCCCATCTTATCTGCTTGTCCATTTCCATCCACCGCCTGCCGGGGTCCCCACGTCTTATCTCCCGCAGGGCAACAGTGCCCGCAGCTTGCCCTCCCGCTCGCTGTTAACTGCCATTTCCCACCGAGCTGAGGCCGAGAGCTCCCAGCCCCCCTCCTGTAGCCAAGCTCGGCTCCTGAGCAACAAGAAGCAAGCAGCACCAGCAGCAGCAGAGGCAGAACCAACCGGTTAGCCGTCGCGTTCGATCAACAGCCAGTCCGCTGTTGCGCCGCCGCCGCGATCTCTGTTCCCAGTGCGCTCACCTCCACCAAGCGTGCCTTGCCTGCTGTCCCCTCCCCCTGCGCCTGCTCGCCGCGAGCCCCTGTGTCGTCCACCGAGCTCCAGGCCCAGATGTGAGCGATCCTTTTTCCCTCCCAGCTGACCATGCTTCTGTTCCAATCGGTTCTTGCTTGCTTACGGTCCTCGTGCATGTACGTGGGATGCAGGTCCGACGGCAACGAGTTTGCAGAGCTTCTGTGGGAGAACGGGCATGCAGTGGTGCACGGGCGGAGGAAGCAGCCGCCCCAGACCTCGTTCCCGCCCTTCACCTGCGGCGCTGCCAGCAGCAGCCGGGCTCAAGAAAAGCAGCCGGGCGGTGACCCCGTGGCGCTGTTGAAGACAGGAGGTGTCTTCGGTGCCGGCGGCTTGGCCCCGTCGCTTCACGACTTCTCCTCCGGCCTAGACGCCACCCGTGATAACGGTGATCTTGATGACACCGTGCCCTGGATCCACTACCCCATCATCGAGGAAGACACCGCCGAGCCTGCCCTTGCGGGCAGCTACAGCCCGGATTTCTTCTCGGAGCTCCATGCAGCGGCGGCGGCGGCGACGAACCTCGGCTCCCTGCCACCACCTGTCCAGCACACCAACACCAACAGGAGTAACCCGGTCGTCACCACCAGCAGAGAACCAGAACCCTCAAAGGAAAGCCACCGCTTACCGATTCCAGGTCCAGCCACCTGGCCTGAACCACAAGCCGAGTTCGCGGCCACCAAGCAGCCTCGGCTGGGCGGCAGCGGAGAGGGCTTGATGAACTTCTCCCTCTTCTCTAGGCCGGCCGCCATGGCGCGAGCAAGCCTGCAGAACGCGCAGAGGCCGCCACAAACAGGCACGGACAAGGCTTCCAATGTCACCACGAGCACCCGTGTGGAGTCGACGGTCCTCCAGTCGGCCAGGGGGGCAAGAGCTGCCCCTGGGTTCACGGAGCAGAGGACGGCGTGGCCACAACAGCCCAAGGAGGTGCGGTTCTCCTGCACGGCAGCACCGACAGCTGGTAACCTGCAGCAAGAGATGCCCCCGGACAGACTTGCCAGCATGGCTCTGCAGAAAAAGGTTGAGACCAGGAAGGCGCCCGAGGCCGCAGTCGCAACTTCGTCGGTCTGCTCCGGCAATGGCGCTGGAACAGGAAATGACGAGTCCTGGCGCCAACACAAGAGGAAGAGTCAAGCCGAGTGCTCTGCTAGCCAAGATGATGTGAGTAGATACTATGGTATATGCAATGTCTTTGATCTAACAACATACCTTGCAGTGCTAATTAAAAGGATTGGTTCTCTTCAGGACCTTGAAGATGAGTCCGGTGGCATGAGAAGATCTGGCAGCAGAGGCACGAAGCGCAGTCGCACCGCCGAGGTGCACAATTTGTCAGAAAGGGTAAGCAGGCCACTTCACAATATAACGCATTCATCAAGATACAGGCTAATTTCCTGGCCTTCAAAACGCGCGCTACAATTGAGCTGATCGCATTGCAATGCAACAAACCTGCAGAGGAGAAGAGACCGGATCAACGAGAAAATGCGCGCCTTGCAAGAACTCATCCCCAACTGCAACAAGGTACAGCTAGCCAATCTATCATTGTTTCCTCATCCATCTCTTGGTCCCGAGGCATTTGGTAGCAACAGATGTATCGTGTTTTGCAGATTGACAAAGCTTCAATGCTCGACGAAGCGATTGAGTACCTCAAAACCCTTCAGCTTCAAGTTCAGGTAATTCCAAATGTAACATGATTCTTTCAGATAAATGCAAATACAGAAGCACTGACAAGTTGTGTGGTTCTGTTTGGCACACAGATGATGTCCATGGGAAGTGGGCTGTGCATTCCTCCAATGCTGCTGCCACCAACCATGCAGCACTTGCAAATCCCCCCAATGGCTCATTTCCCTCATCTTGGCATGGGTTTGGGGTATAGGATGGGTGTCTTCGACATGAACAGCACCCCAGCGGTTCCATTTCCGTCTATGCCTGGTGCTCACTTTCCTTGCCCAATGATCCCAGGCCCACCACCACAAGGTCTTGGAATGCCTGGCAGAAACACGGTACCAATGTTTGGACTTCCCGGTCAAGCAATACATCCACCAGCATCTAGTGTACAACCATTTCCATATTTGGCTGGGCTTCCTGTTAGGCCAAACCTGCCCCCTCAAGTCTCAGCAGCCATGGCTAACATGGTGCAGCAGCAAGACGTAGCAACTCAACAACAGCAGAACATGAATAATGAAGCTCGACGGGGAGCAAATACAGGAGATCCAGAATTACAGACCATCCTGCAGGTAGCACTTCCACAAATAATACAAAAATAGTTTGAAAAGAATTTCTCCAATTTTTATCTGGATCTCTCATATATACATCCGATCTGCACAATTCTTCCAGGTTGAGAACCGGCATTTTAGTGTACCCTCTTCAGCACAAACAGAAAGCGGTCAGTTCTTGGATAGTGGCAGCAACAGGACTGATACTGCAGAGAGAAATGGGCCTGAAACATAACACCGGCATGGAAGTGTGTGTGATTTGACTCCAGTGCTAAAGTTGAGAGAAATTACTGGATTTTGCACAAAACTCATATCGGAAAGTACACAGCTCATGATTTTTCAGGTCCCAACTAACAAGCTCCAGATGTGAAAATTAGCAAGTCATCCTGGAACAACTTACCGTGTTTCAAGATCCACGAAAGCTGATCTATGACTTGACAAGAGAGCCCAATCAATCGAGATGGAATGAATTGTTGGCACGAGTCAAGCTTTAGTGAGCTAAGATGCTCAAAAGTTTTGTGTAAAATATAGATGGTAGGTGCAAACTAGTTACAAGCTGCAAGTCTTGACAGCCAGTGCAGTTTTCCTTGAGTATTTTTTCTTGCTTCACTAAAGTCTTCTTGGACCAATATGTCTTATTTTCCAAACATATTCTGCGATCATATGCAAAGGATCTCGGTCTCCATATACTGGGTCTGCTTTATGTATATCTCTTCCTGCGCAGATAACAATGAGCTAACAACTATTCTGAGCCATATTCGTATATATGTAACAACATTCTTCCGCAACTATGTACGTGAGGCCCAAAGATAACTATTATGAAAGTTCTAGCAGTAGCCATTAATGACCCTACAGCTAAATATCATTTGAACATCAAGAAGCAGATAGAAGCAATTTACTTGATTCTAAATGGTACGAACTATTGAGCATGTTTATCACGCAGATGATGTGTACATTTCAATATATCTTGTGCCACATGTTCTTGACTACTTATTTTGCCCCAAAAGAAAAAAAAAAGGAGCAAAAGATGCAATCTACATGCTGCTTGATCCATTTATTTCTTTAAAAGGTATATTGTTCGGATATAAGGACACAAGCTATGGGAGAGATGTCCATAAAAAAGGAAGCTTCTGAGGAGCATGCAAAATGCTCAATCATGAATATATTTTACCTACACTTGATCTCATGATAGCTCAGCATGTCGACTTCAAGTGTCACCTTTGTTTGCCCATCAGGAAGCAGACATTAAATTATTAGTGACAATATAATTGTTATGCTATTAACAATAATAAAATAAGTTCCGGACCCAGCATGTAGGCAGGTACAATGTAAGAACGAAAAGATGGCGCAAAATTTAATCAGAAATGCTGCTCATGAATGAAGAGTCTTAAAGTATGTACATCTTTCGACTAGAAGAAGCTTTCGCGCACCCGGCACCTCAGTTTACTACTAGCTCATTTGCCCTGGTATTTTCAATCTTATGTTTTTAATTGCCCTGCAACATCAGTCTACAGTAAACTGTGTAAGAGGATAAGCTAGTTATGGTATCTAGCATTATTGTACTACTTAATGGAGGTACAGGATTGCTTTTCCCTACCTATTTTATTCCTGATTTGACATAACTTTGAAGACTGGTGTGGACAGGCATCGGATGGATTCATGCATCTATGCATGTGGAGCAAGCACAAGCGAAGTCCTCTCCAATAATTCAGGTCTTATCATTCTGGCCTAGGTGGTGTCGTCAGTTTTCAGGCCTATCCTCAGATCGTCCATTGATGGACCTTGCTCCCCTCAAAACGAGGAAATACTGTGCGCCTTGCAAGATAGACCTTTGCCAGCTTATCCTATGCTTCTCTTCTCTTTTCTTTTCTTTTCTTTTCCTCCTCTCCTTTTTCATTACCAATATTTTACTAGCTCCATCCCGAGCTGTAACTTTTGGTCAGCACCTATCCATGCCCTGATCATCTACAGTAAGGAAAATCACAGACAACGATATCTGAGAAAGGAAACACTGATGTTTATATATTCAAGGACTGAAGTGGGTACAGCAATGAAAACATTACATGTGGTGTTAGTTGGCCACGAACATGGACATGACAAGGTAACTCTATTGTCTTTATTCTACATATATTATTCCAGCGAACCCGGATTTGTACTATGATAGTCTCAACAATCACAATCAAGTCACCCAGTTAATCTTACTGAGATGCTGCTGAGATTCTCATTTTGCACCACAGAAATCAAAGCAAGGACTGGTTTCCAACCAAATAGTGTCAGTGTCAACTAGGTTCATAACAATGACTAAAGCCAATGGATCATTTCTGTTTGCTACTATACCAACTCAGCATGTCCTTCAAATGTTCTTGATATGTTGAAATAAGCACTCATATTGGATCTGCCCTAATTTCTTTTGGAGCTGTCCATAATTGCAATTATTCAATAGCTGTATCTTCCCACATGTTGATATGTTGTGACTGATAACATTTCAAACTCTGGTACTTGACATCTGATATTTTTTTACTAGAATTAATAGATGCAATAGTAGCATGTCGGTGGTTTAATAGATAATTAAAATTTGTTTAAGCAAGGTAGGCAAACTATATTATCTTTTTGTCACACTCAACCCCAGTAGGAGTTAAACTTTGCATACAAATCAAGTGAGGCCAGCAGAAATTTGCCCCTTTCAATAAAGTATAATCTACTAGCAGTTTAGCCACAGGCACTGCCTAGAAGCTGCAAAATAATGGCGATGCTTAAACAGTTCTAAGAACCCCACTACTGTTAGCTATAATCTCCTAGCGTGATATTAGGTTAAGCACACGGTGCCTAGCTAACTAGCTAATTGGTGAGAAAGGTAAGGTTATGGCCCAGCACAATAGTTTACAACTGCTAGTCTCTTTTAGTACTCACATCATTAAAAAAGAGGCTCAGATAAGCATGTGTCAGTTCCAGGCTTTATGTTCCTGTTATGAGCCTTTGATAAACTGTTAGCACTAGCATCATCTGTAAGGAGACGAAAAAGCTTTATAATAAGAAAACTTCTTAATTTGGAAACCCCATAGACTCACCAATTAAACAGATTCTTCAGTACTTCTACATTTAGTATTGCCGACCTTTCTCATAAGGAGTAAGACTGGTCTCAAAATGTCAGCATCATGAAGAAAGAACAGAGCAGATCAATCACTTCCATTGCTAATATTTAAGATCCACCTGTAGATGATCCATCCATTCTCCGTCATCCTTCAGGCAGCAATGATAAAAAGGGCTCACAATTCAACAAAGATAGTTGGTATAATAAGAAGTTAACTTTATGAAAGGATGAACTTACAGCCTGACACATCATAAAGCAGCATCACAAATATAGTGATACATATGATTTATTTCCGACAAGTCCAATACCACCCACACAGCATTATCCTATAGTGAGATGTGATCTTTGATTTTTTTTATAGATGCCAAATAAAAATGTGAACCATAGGTTCAATGCACAGAAAGCAACCAAAAATGTAGGCGGCATAAGAGAGAGCAGGGAATGTCAGCATAGGAAAGTAAATGCGAGTAAAACTGAATGGTATATGAATTAAGGTATTGAAACCACAAGTTTCAAAAAGTAAGAGGCAAACTGTTGAGGATCAATAAAATAGCAAGCATAGTTGCACGCCCTTGTCAGTAATATATTTGCAACAGTGTTAACCTTTTATAAGGATGTTTCAGAACAAACACAACACATACTGCGGGGACAAGATGATTCAACTAGGTCACACTATGTACAGATCAAATTGATTTAAGTGAAAAAACGAGCATTTAGATGGCCTCGAGTTTAATGCTTGACAAGTTATTGCTCAATGATTCAACGACTTCATCAGGTGATTCCTCGTTTGGATGTGGCATTGGTTCTTGAACTTGAATATGAGGGATCTCATCCTGCAATTCTGCTTCAAGCTTCCTGAACTCTTCCTCAATATCGCCTTCATCATCTATCGAATGGAGTGGTACTGATTCTGCAAAATAACTTGGTCAGAATGTAACAGAAAAACATAAACTACATAGAAAATTCATTAGTCCTTTCAAGATACTCCCTCCATCCACTTTTGATAGCTATATTTCAAAATCTCAAATGTTCAAAAATGATAGCTATATTTGCTATTGGCATGGGTTGTGGCAATAAATAGCACTAGAAACGAGGAGTTCCCAGTTAAAACATTGGAGGACCAACAAAAAGTCTATGTTACATTTATTAGATTGATAAGCACACTTGGTGCCATTGGTCATTGTGCCATATGGAAATATATCAATCAAAACTGGATGGAGGGAGTATAAGTGTAAACGAGGGCCAATATATAGAAGTAAATGGGGCGCATAAAGATTAGCCGAAAACATACGTGTGTAAGTTTGCAATGGTAACATCACGATCATGTTACTGTATTTCAGTAATTAGAGAGAACTTTGTATGCAAGTAACACTAGTTTTAGATGAATTAACTTGATTATAAACTCTTGAATTCCGAGTAAAAGAACCACAAACAACTTACCCAGGGCAGCATCAACTTCTCTTTGTGCAGCAACAAGCTCATCAACCTCCTTCAGATGGACATTAACCTCCTCAATGCTGACATTGTTCTCCTTCATTGCCTGGATACCAATTTCTATTGCCTCATAGACCTAGTAGCATGTACAGAGTTAATTTTTTATGCAACAAAGTGTCCATTGTAATATATATACAAACAAATAATTTAACTACTAGAATATATACATTTGTAAAAAATCGCACCTTCTTAGTTGATTCAGCACTAGCAATCAGGCTGATAACTTCTTCAACTCTTTCTAACAACTGCGTGCATCTGTTCCGGCTTTGTGAGAATACCTTAGACTGCCTCACATAATGATAAGCACCCTGTTTGTCCCCAGACTTGAAGGATGCCAATGCCCTTCTTCTTGAACTATGATAAGATATTTTTTTTGCAAAGAACAATTTCAGCATCAGCATTTTTCAAAATCCACTATAATCACACTAAGTCTATGGAATTCAGAATTAATCCATAGTGCACAGCATTCTTCAGTTCATCATTTAATCTAGAGCCGCCTAATGTTATGTTAACATACCCATGATTGTATGACCTAATTTTCAACATTGCGAATGTAACAAACTATTCATCCAGCAGCCAAACATAGGAAGTTGAAACCCTAAGAGAAATAACTTGTCAAATGATGAACTTGTCATGAAAATGTGAAATGCTTGACAAAGGGATGAGAACGTGATGGAAAACACAAAAGCATAAACTTGTCAAATCCGGTAGCAGGAAGCAATGGTCTGGCCCCTTCGCAATGCACAATGTCAGACAGGGAAAATCATAATAGCCAGCTACTTATGTGCTCGTGTTATTGTGTTGAAACTAGATGGATCATGTTAAGCAACCAGAAATAATTAATCTTGTGTTGAACTTCTATGTATAAAACTGGCCAAAGAAGTGTCATATGCTAGAATGAGTAGTCCAAGTCAGCAATCTATAGAAAGCAACAATTGCAAGGATGTCCTTTCGGAAGTCGAAACACTTGACTGCTACATGCAAATCGTAGACTCAAATTGTGAAATATACTAACATCTCGCATCTGCGATGAAGCACATCAAGCTGCTGCTGCAGCCTCTCTTCTGTCCAAACTAAGTGCAAGGTGTCATGGTCAAACTTGGATACAGCAGGAACTTGTGCCGAGTTGAGTGCAAACTTGACACCCTGCAGGCATGCATCCAACTGAATAAATACAGCAAGTTACTTGCTTCAGCAGAAACAATAGAATGCAGAACAAAAAGGAGCATACCTCAATAGGATCCTGCTTCCTGGCTACAAGGTACCGAGCTTTCCCAGATTGCGTCAAAATGCATAACGCGGCATGTGCATCCTCCTGATCGCAGAAGAAGCTATTGAATCTGCTAATCGTAACAACACATGCCGATGTCCAGTGAGAGTCACTCAATTGCCTAGCAATATCTGCAGCCCTTTCCTGCAGTGGACTAGCAGAGAAACAAATAAGAATTCCAGCATTCTACCTAGCAACAACTACACTTGGGTCCATCATTTTGACATACCTCGACCAACGATTTGAACACGAGGATGTCCTCCTGCGAAACAGGCCGCCTCGAGCTGATGGCCATCTGGCTCACCCTCCTGACCAGCTGGTACAGGCTCCCTGTGGACGGATCGATCAGCTCGGATTTGAGCAGTATGTCCCCATCTGCACGCATCTCTTCCTGCAAAATGAGCAGTAAATTTAAAATCCAGTTTCCCCGATCACCGTAGTAACAACATAATCTGAAATTGAGGTGGGAAGGACAGACCAGAACTTGCGGCAAGCAGAGCGGTGTGAGCCCCCCGGGACGCGCGAACCAAGCATTCGTCACCTGCAATTTGTCGCCGTCGTCGCGTCAGAGTGGGATGGAGGGAGGGAGGGAGGGAGCGAACCCAAGTGAGTTAGGGAGGAATCGGGTTGCTTACGAGGTGGGCGGGGGCGGAGCAGCGGCGGAGCCGGCGCGCGACGCGAAGCAGGAGGTCCTTCCAGAAGAGGAGCGTGGGGTGGGGCCAGTCGCGGCGCTGCCCCGTGAAGGCCTTGAACCTGGCGCGGAGGTCGGCACTGTCGGGGTCGTCCCACCAGCCGGCCGCGCCCACCTCCGCCCGCACCGCCGCCTCCCACTCCTCCCGTTCCCCCTCGCCGGGAACCATAGGCGGGGTACGCTGCTGCCGCGGCGGCGGGCTCGCCTGGAAGCGAGATACGAATTGCGGCAGCGGGTGGGTTTCGTTCGAGAACCGCGTTGAGAAGACAGGGAGAAGAGAAGAGAGTAGGGAAATGGGGAATTGGGTCGAGGCCTGTGGCGGTCGGTTTGGTTCGTTTGCGTTAGAGAGCTAGGCCACTTTCGGCCCAGTTTCAATCAGGCCACCAGGCCTATGAAGCCTCTGACCAGGTCTGTACACAGCCCAAGCACTTTCAGGCCATTTTCAGGGCCGGCGAGCCGAGCCCACACGGTTCACTCGTGGGCTCGTGGCGTGGACAAGCTTTGACAGCACGCAGGGCAACAGACTCTGGAGGAGACGGGCATGGGCGCCATTTTTTTTTTTTGAAGCCTCTACAGCTCTACCTAGATGAGAGGCTTCAAAAAAAAAAGTATGGTTACGCGAACCATCAACTGAGGCATACAATTGTTCGTGCATACAGCAATTTGGGTTGTAATTAGACCTAATTATCTAGACGAACTATTTCTAAAAGGTTTTGTGCATGCAGATAAGAATAAAGGAGGGTGACGTGACACATGCATGCAGATTTCAAAATTAAAAAGGCATAAGCATTAAACCGGACATGCTTCAAAATTAAATTTGGATTATATCATTATTTTTTTTATGCTGCAGGAGCACGAACCACAAAGCACATGCAAAATAACATATAGAGGAAATAAGAAAAGGAGCACAGATCACATGCACCCTAGTCCCTAGCGCATGGGCTTGCGTCTGCCGTCTGGAGCGAGAAATAGAAACGGCCCAGTTAGAAAATTCAACGGACCACGTACCACTTCAGATAATGGAATCATAATTTGCAGCACGCTGCACGCGTGATGTATAGTCGGGAGGGACGGGCAGGACCGTCTGGTCGTCATCGCCAGCAAGCAGCACGGCACCAATCGCGGCTGCTGCGCTAGTGCGGCAGCCTGGAGCCGTCGCTGTCCGGATGGACGACAACGACGACGTCCTGGGGACGGCACTGGCGGCCCGCTGGGGCAGTAGCCCACAGCCCTCTATCGTTTGTCCGACGAGTAGTCGAGTAGTGATGGCTGATGACACCCAGGCAACAGTGAACGCCCAACTAACGATCAAAGAATCACCCTTTTCCCAACCGGTTTATCAGCGAGAATCTCTCTGGCCTCCTAAAAAGATTTCTGACCTTTGTGAAGGAACGTTTTCCAAGCGGCCGTACGTGCTCGGCGGCGTCGGCGCATGGCGGCCGTCAGTTGATCCCTCGCGCCGGGGCCGGGCGGCCAGCAGCGACGGTCCATCATCATCTCGCCACGTCTGGCCCGGCCAGCGGCCGCGACGTCGCTGCTAAAGGCTCTGCTGCCGGCCGCTAACAACTGGTTCTAATTTCACTATGTTTGGCAGCTCCACCAGCCTCACTGTTGAAGAAACGCTTATCGGTACCAGCACGTTAGTGCCGGTCACATGGGAGCCGGCACTAACGTGTATCTACAGTACACCACAGTCACTTTAGTACCGGCTATTCTCTACAGCCGGCACTAAAGTGTCACCCCCAACGGTCAGCAGCCTGCGCCCTAACGGTCAGAGCCAATTTAGTGCCGGCTGGAGCCTCCAGCCGGCACTAACTTGGCACGGTGCAGGTTAGTGCCGGCTGAAGGGTCCAGCCGGCACTAACTGTCTACAGTTTGTGCCGGCTGAATTCACTGGCCGGCACTAAGTTGCCCCGTATATACTGACCCCTCCTTTCTTCCCCAGCCCGACCCATCCATTTGGCCGAGCTTCTCCTCTCAACCATGGCGTGTTAGAGGGGAGGTGCTGCCCATTTTCTCCAAAATTTATGAGGATTTCGTCCATCCAAGTGCATTAAAGGTTAGCAGCTTCTTCCACTCTTCTTTCACAGTGTTTATTCTTTTGTTTCATGCTTTCTAGGTAAAGAAAATAGTGATTTTAAGGTTGAGGAACAATGAGCATAATTTTTCAATTTGTTCATTAATTTGAACAAAATAGAATTGATTTATTGTGTTTTAGAGAAGGATTACTATATAGTTTGAGTATGACACATTTAGATTTTTTTTTGAATTATTTCATGGGGACATGTCTATATGTTATTATGCAAAATTTTAAGGATGAGGGAAAATGAACATGATTTATCAATTTATTCATTAATTTGAGCAAGGTAGAATTATTTGTTGTTTTTTAGAGAAAGTTAACTATATAGTTTGACTATCACATATTTAGAATGATTTTTTCGAATTATTTCATGGTGACATGTGTATATGTTATTGTGTCAATTTATTTTGCTATTTACTTTAGGTTTACTAGATAGGTGGCCTATGACACATTTACAATTTGTTTTCGAAATACTTCATAGTAACTTGTTTTGATATATGTAGAATTGATTTTTATTTTTATACGGTAATTAATTACAGATGGACCGGCAATGGATGCACGGCAGCCGGAGCACCTCGGCGTGGATTCAGGGTTTAGATTCTTTTCTCAAAGCGGCAATGGCAAATAGGTCGCCAAAGGGTTTAATGTGTTGTCCATGCAGTATTTGCGAAAATAAAAAGGAATTCCGGAAAAGAGATACTCTATGGAATCACCTGGCCTTGAATGGATTCATGAGTAACTATACCCTTTGGACCAAGCACGGCGAAGTTGGAGTTATGATGGAAGATAATGAAGAAAATGGCGATGATGATAACAACCTTCCAGATTGGGCATGGGTTCATGAAGCAGGTGGCTTTCAAGATGAACCAATTGACGAGGGTGAAGCAAATGTTGCACAAGAGGAGCCACCTGACGAGCTAGGTCAGGCGTTGCTTGATGCACAGAAAGACAGTGAAACTGTGAAGGAGGCATTAAAGTTCGAGAAGATGTTGGAGGATCACAAAAGGCCGTTGTTCCCTAGTTGCAAACCGGAGCAGAAGAAGTTGGGTACCACGCTAGAAATGCTGAAATGGAAGGCAACTAATGGTGTCACCGATAAGGGATTTGGTGAGCTATTAAAGATTGTAAAGAACATGCTTCCTGAGGGTAATGAACTGCCGTTAACAACATACGAAGCTAAAAAGATGGTTTGCCCTCTTGGATTGGACGTGCAGAAGATTCACGCATGTCCTAACGACTGCATCCTGTATCGCGGCGAATACGAGAACTTGGAAGCTTGTCCTGTTTGTAGCGCATTGCGGTATAAGATCAGGCGAGATGATCCAGGTGATGTTGATGGGCAGCCGGTAAAGAAGAGAGTTCCCGCAAAGTTGGTGTGGTACTTCCCTATAATACCACGTCTGAAGCGCTTTTTCAAAAACAAGGATAACTCTAAGTTGATACGGTGGCACAAAGAAGACCGTAAGGAGGATCACATGATCAGACACCCAGCAGATGGGTCCCAGTGGAGAAACCTTAACCGAGAGTATCCTCAATTTGACAACGACCCAAGGAATATAAGATTTGCTCTAAGTGCGGATGGAATGAATCCGTACGGTGAGTTTGGCAGCGCTCATAGTACATGGCCCGTGACCCTATGTATGTTCAACCTTCCTCCTTGGTTGTGCCTGAAGCGTAAGTTCATCATGATGCCGGTGCTTATAGAAGGGCCAAAAGAACCTGGCAACGATATTGATGTGTTCCTGCAACCCTTGATGGATGATCTCTTACTGCTTTGGAAAGAAGAAGGTGTACATGTGTGGGATGAGTATAAACAGGAGTCTTTCAACCTCCGAGCTTTGCTTTTTGTATGCATCAATGATTGGCCTGCACTTGCAAAACTTTCGGGACAGTCGAACATGGGATACATGGCCTGCACCCACTGTTATGATGAGACCGATAGCATTTATTTGAAACACTGTAAGAAGTGCGTATACATGGGCCATCGCCGATTCTTTCCTACCGATCACCCCCTAAGAACCGAAGGGAAGCATTTCAAAGGAGAACCCGAAACTCGTCCTAAGCCTCTGTTCCGTAACGGAAAGCGTGTGTTCTCGATGATCAAGAATGTGAAGGTAGTATTTGGAAAGGGTCCCGGTAGCCAACCTGTTCCCAAGGATGACCAGGGACATGTTCCAATGTGGAAGAAGAAGTCTATATTGTGGAACCTACCTTATTGGCAAGTCTTACAAGTTCGCAATGCAATTGATGTGATGCATCTGTCGAAGAATCTTTGCGTGAACCTACTAGGCTTTCTGGGAGTGTATGGTAAGTCAAAAGACACATTGGAAGCAAGGCGCGACATGCAGCAGCTAGCTGGGCGACAAGGCTTGCAACCTGAGAAGAGAGACAAAGGAGGCCACTATTTAAAACCTGCCAGCTATAATCTGAGCAAAGAGGAGAAGGAAAGTATATTCGATTGCTTGAACAGTATCAAGGTCCCGTCTGGGTACTCCTCAAATATACAGGGCATAATAAATGTGAAAGAAAAGAAAATCCAAAACTTGAAGTCCCATGACTGCCACGTCCTGATGACACAATTACTTCCGGTTATACTGAGGGGTGTTCTACCAGAAAATGTGAGATTAGCAGTTGTAAAACTTTGTGCGTTCATGAATGAAATTTCGCAGAAAGCAATTAACCCAAATAATCTAATAAAGCTGCAGAAAGATATTGTCGAATGTCTTGTCAGCTTCGAGATGGTCTTCCCACCTTCCTTCTTCAACATTATGACACACCTTCTAGTTCATATTGTGACAGAAATAACTATCCTGGGTCCTGTTTTTCTACACAATATGTTCCCTTTCGAGAGGTTCATGGCAGTATTGAAGAAGTACGTGCGTAAATGTTCTCGTCCAAAAGGATGCATTGCTAAGGGCTATGGAACAGAGGAGGTCATTGAGTTTTGCGTTAACTATCTTCCTGATCTCAATCCGATTGGGCTCCCCGTGTCACACCATGAGGGGCGACTAAAGGGAAAAGGCACACTAGGAAAGAAATGTAATGTGAACATCTCTTGTAGTGAATTCAGCCAAGCGAACTTCACGGTTCTTCAGAATTCATCCAAGGTGGCTCCATATATTGACGAGCACATGAATATTATACGGTCCGAAAATCCACAGAAGAATCTTGCTTGGATTACACGCCAACATATAAAAAATTTTGACGGCTGGTTCAGACGAAAATTATTGGGCAACAACACAGTTGATCAGGAACTTCAATGGCTGGCTAGGGGACCATCAATCACCGTCCAGCAATACCAAGGTTACGAAATCAATGGGTATACATTTTACACGAGAGCTCAAGACAAAAAAAGCACCAACCAAAACAGTGGTGTCCGTATGTGTATAGTAAACAGTAATGGAGAAAAGAACAACTACTATGGTGTCATAGAGGAGATATGTGAACTTGAATATGGACCCATAGTTGTCCCTCTGTTTCGTTGCGAATGGGTGGCTGGAGGAAGCGTAACGAAGGACCGATATGGGATGACCACAGTCGATTTTAAAAAGATTGGATATAAAGATGAACCATTCGTTCTAGCCAAAGATGTTACACAAGTATTCTATGTCAAGGACATGTCGAGCAAACCGAAGAAGAAGTCGGATAAGACACCTGAAGCAGACAAGGCTGGAAATGAGCCGAAACGGCACATAGTTCTTCCAGGAAAAAGAAAAGTTGTTGGAGTTGATGATATTTCGGACAATTCGGAAGATTATGACCAGATTGATGACCTTCCTCCATTCTCAGTTGACATTGACCCTAGCATCCTCTTATCCAAAGAGGACACACCTTATTTACGCCGTGATCACGCTCAAGGCACTTTCGTCAAAAAGAAGATTATCAATGTACCAGTAGATAATGATAATGAGTAGTAGTTTTATATAAGTTATATATTAATTGAATTCTCTGAATCAGTGATGTAATGTAACGCACCGCATCGTATTTATCTCAATTCTCGATACTATTTGTCCAATTATGACACAATATCATGTTCATATAATATTATATTTTTGCATGGTAGAAATATTTTTTACGCTACCTAATTTTGCATTACTAGAAAAATTGAAACATTAAATTACAAACAAATAATCAAGTAATATGCGAATTGATTAAATCATTGTATAGGGTACTATTGAAAAGCTTTTTGAATATTTTTGCATGGATCAAAATGAAATTTTTTCGATTTATTACGAATTAAAGAAACATATTCACATATAAACCTATAAGCTACACATAATTGATAATGGTTGCATATTCGTTAAATTACTTCGATTACTATTATTAGTGTGTAGATATAATTAACAATATGCTAAAAAAATTAAAGATATCAATTTTTGTTATATTATTGTAATTATTAAGCCTATTATGAATAGGTTTTTGTTATATTATTGTAAATATTAAAAAATTAGGGTAAAATGGAATCGGCGCAGGCAATTTTGGTTTGGCGGCAGATTGGAACATGTTAGTGCCGGCTGGTAAATCTAGCCGGCACTAACTTCAGCACGTTAGTGCCGGCTGATATTTCCAGCCGGCACTAAACTACACCATCTGACGTCACGGGGTCAGGTTAGTGCCGGCTGGAAATGTCAGCCGGCACTAACGTGCTGCTCTGCCCCCAAAACAGAGGTCCGCCACCCACACTTAGTTATTTCTTCAGATCGACGTGGAGCGCCGCCGCCGCCCTCGGCTCGTCCTCGCCGCCGCCCCGGCCGCTTCCCCGACCTCGCGTGCCGTCGTCCTTGCGCGCCTGCGCCGCCCCGGCACCTCATCCCCGGCGGCCTCCCCGACCCGACGCCTGCCCCCGCCGCCCCGGCTCCGCGAGGTCGTCCTCGCGCCCCCCCTCCGCGCCGGCACCCCGGCCTCGTCGCCACCGTGCCCGGCAGCCCAGCTGCCCCCGTGCCGCCGCGCACCTCGTCGTCGTCCAGGCCCTGCGGCTACGCGCCTCCTCGACCTCGTCCAGTCCGCGCTGCTGCCCCTCCTCGTCCCCATCGACGTCCCGGCCAAGGTCCCCTCCTCATCTGAATAATAGTCCGATCCTAAATTCTGATCCTTTCGATCCCAAAGCACTGAACAATTAACGCTAACACAAGTTAAATTTTTGCCCTGGTACTGATCCTTTCTTCTTACCGGGTTTGTGGTTGGGGAGCATAACTATTGTGTCCACTAAATATTTAGGGAAAATAGTCAATTCACATATTTATACTTGCATGATCACACGTGTAGTTTTAACTGAAACTTGTGTGAAATTAAATCCATATGTTCAATTTAGCATCTTCTAGCAGAGGTATGCAGAGCTGTACTTCTCTCTTTCCAATAGTTCAAAGTATCTACCTTACTGCTGTGTACCGGAATGCTGTCTTTGTTATTGAAGTACACTCACTGATTGTGGAAACTATGGTGCATATCAGCTCACTCAGACTTCAACCTGGGAATGGTTCGGTCCAAAACCAGTTTGCAAACATATTGTCAACAATTGCTAAATGTATGAGCATAAGCTGATATTTTCTTAGCACAATGTCATGATGACGCCTACTCATTGATTTGTGTAGAGAAACTTCTTTAGCAGCGGTGCTTGCAAGTCATAGCAGTATGGAAATTTGTTGGTGTGGTGCCCATCAATTGGCACAGGGAGACCACATTACCAATGTTTTAGGCAGCCATGGGCTTTGATTAGAGGTTCTGTGTTTATGTAGTACTCTATAGTAGCTCCTTGACAATATCTTGCAAGTGTTGCTGAGAAACTATGGTCAGTGTTTTACTGAAGGACTGAGAAATGTTTTAGATGATTTTTTTTCTGGTCAGCAAACAATATCTTGCACATAAGCCACACTATAACATTAAAGAATGGTAGTTTAATTGTGCAGGAGGCCTTGTGATATTTTTTTCTCCGAAATTACAGACTCTGTCATTTTAGTTTATGGCTTATAGCTATGTGCAAAATAATATTTATCACAGGTATCAAAGAGTACTAGTACTAGTTGAGTCCGACCAATCGACAAACGTGGCCTGGCTGCTATATATGCTCCACGCTAGCACTGGCTTGCAGGCACTAGTTATTCAAAATCACCTAAACTATTATTAGTTGATTACATGGTGTGCGACGTCTGTCGAAAAAAACATACCTATTTCTAGTTGTTATTTTAATTTAAACTTGAAATGAAGCTCAGATCTGTTGGTAGCTTTGTACGGTATGGAATAAGATGCTTTCACATTTGCAAACCTAAAGGACAAAAAAAACAAGAGGAAAAATTCATGACCTGAACCTTGAAAATTAAGATGTGCAAATATACAAATACTGCTTGACTGAATTGAATCTAACTATCTGAGTGTTTTCTCTCTTATCTCTTCTATAATACAACACGACTATTCATTATATTATTTACTTGCTTTATGCTTAGTTTACTAAAATAGGAATCAAAAGGAAGAAACAGGATAACCTTTGATTCATTATATTATTTACTTGCTGTTTTTTTATTGTTTCAGTTACTGGAAATGGATCCTACGGACAACCAAGACGAGTTAATGCACGACCTCATTCGTGATAGTACTGCGTACGAAGCTCCAGAGTTTGATGAGGACGAGAACGATGGCAGCCAATTTTTAAACTTGCATTATCATGGCGACGAGGAGCAAGATATTAGTGGGGAGGAAGAAGGAAATGTCGAGGAAGCCGAGGTATAAAAGTTTAGTGATTCTTTCAGGCATCAGGATAAATGTTTTGTCAATATATATGTTAGGAGCAAGATATTATTTGTGACACATGCGGCCCAGCTGCGAACTATTTGTGTTATGTTGCTAGCTTTGTTGATGATTTCAGTCCTTGTGTAAGGAGTCGTGCTCCAGCTAAAAATTCTTATGAATGTTTCAGTCAATAAGTTACCTAATATCATGATAATTTTCGATCTGGAACCCTTGCTTGCGGGTTATGAAGGTTACGCATACCTGCCGCGACGTCCACTAGTTGCTAGCAACCCGCTTGATAAATTTGCGATTCTTTCAGGCATCAGGATCGACGAAGCCTAAACGGAAACGTGGCTCCAAGAGGAAGATGGTAGGATGTACGACCATCACGGAGATCAACGAAGCAACCGGCGAGCCACTAGCCCCTGGTCAAATTAAGACGACATTTGTAAATCAATTGGGATATCTTGTTAGGGAATCCGTCCCCATAAAGTATAAGCTTTGGAAGAGAAATAAAGTCTCTGATCGACCTGAAGATATCGTGCCAGATTCAGAGAAAGATTTATTATGGAAAGAGGTGTCGTTGCACTTCAACTTTCCCCCAGGCAAAGCTGACAAAATAAAGGGATGGGCATTTAAGAAGATGGCAATTCAGTTCGCCTCGTTCAAGAAAAAATTGGTGGCAAACTTTGTCAACAAGGGCCTCACACCAGATTTTGATAAAGTCTGGAAGAAGCAACGAGAGTGGTGGAATGAATTCGTGAATTACAAGCACAATGCTGACAGCATGGCAGCCTCGATTCAAGGCAAAATGAATGCTAGCAAAAAGAAAAACTTCCATAGACTTGGGCCCGGAGGTTATAAGGTTGCCATTCCGAAATGGGAAAAGATGGAAAATGATTTAATTGTAAAAGGAATCGTATCGCAAACCTTGAGTTGGCCCAAACGAGCAAGGTATTACTTCTATGCTCATGGAGGCACACTAGACCCCGACACTGGAATGTTTGTGACTAGCGACGTACTAAGAGAGGCTGCCCAAAGACTCGAGGACGCAATGAGGCGTACCGAAGAAGGAACCTTCCAGCCCAATAGAGAGAATGACGAGCTGACTTACGCTCTTGGGAATGCGGAACACACTGGACGGACCCGAGGCGTGGGCGTAGTTCCATGGAAATATGGCTTTTCCGGAGATCTCGAAACCTACCGAAGCCGATGCAGAAGCAAGGCAGTAGTGGCTGAGAAGATCCATAGCCTAGAAAACCGGATAATGTCACTTGAGGCAGCAGTTGGGCAACGCTCGGACCAACCAGCTGCCAATGTGGAGATCAGCCCCCCTTCTCAGCGTCGTAGCAGTGTTGCTTCCACGGAGCACCCTAATTTGGGTGCCGACAGGCCGAGGGACCCCATTGACAACATCACCGTTAGGACCCAATGTGAGCTTCTGGTTCTTTATGGGAAAAAGCTCAAAGTTTGTGCTGAGGGTTATGCGGAAGTCCAAAAAGAGGGCGGGACAATACATTGCCAGCCGATTCCTGAAGGATTCGCCAGAGTCTTTGTTGACCGAATTACTGAAGAACGCTGGGAAGACATGGACCTCCCGATCCCTATAAGTTCTGAAGAAACAGAACTACAACATGCCGTACACACATGGATCGCGTGGCCAAAGTGCGATATAAGATTGGTGCAAGCAGACACAGATTCCGCTCGGTGCTCAAGGCAAAGATCACCAACGCCAGCTGACAGGAATCCTAGTGTTGGCCCACCTTCTCCACCGCCTGCACGGGACCCCAGCATGGATCCGCCATCATCAGCCGCACAAAGCGAGCCAATTCCGGCATCATCACCAGCCGCACAACAGAATCAGAGTCAGCGACAGAAGGCTTACACGGTACCTTCGGTCCAGCCATCTCAAAAGCAGCAAAGAAAGAAGAAAAAGAAGGCTCCAGAAGAGGAAGAGGCAGAAGAATCGTTTCAAACCTTCTTGTTGAAGCGCAAGCTACTGAGGGAGGCTGCGAACAAGAAGCCAGAAATAGATCCGGTTGCAAAGGCACACTTTGTTAAACACTTCATTAAAGATCCCACCAAGGAGAAAGAAAGAGAGTCGGATTATGATCGGCAGATCAGAAAGTGCTACAGCAACCCCAAGAATCGGCTGATTAATGCAAAGACCGTTCCCCAGCTCGGAGAGCAGTCCAAACAATCGATCCCTCCGTTGATAGTGCCACATGAAGACTGTCCCGATGAATCAAGAGATCCGTTGACTATGGCTGGGATGATATTGCAAACTGATCTAACAAGGGCTCAATTGCTTGGGGAGGCCCTACAGAATGCCCGCGGCAGGAAAAAGTTTGTACTTGGTGAACCTTTGATATGGCCAGAGTTGCTACCATTCCTACCAACGAGAATGGCCGAGTCACACAAATGGTATGCCGTGCAATCTAAAGCTAGTAAATTAGAGATGTTCCCGGCTCGGATTAAAGATGAGCATTTCTGGCGGGGGGCAGATGATGTATATATCGAGTTTGCATCACTCTACGATTTATACCATCAAGATGCCCTTCACAAGTCCCTCGTCAGTGTATGGTGCATGTAAGTATTGTCTCTCGTTTCATTATTTTAGCCTTGTGTGTTGACTGATCCCCGTTTTTCTTGTGTCCCGTAGGTCAAAAATTCAAATTTGCCGAAAGAAGAACTTCCATAACGTCGGGTTCTTCGACCCCGATATTATACACGAGAAATCGCTAGCGCTAAATCCTGGAGACATAGTCAATGTTATATACAGGGGGTTGCGTAAGAATAGCATGTGTCCCTTCATTCTCTTGCCATACAACCATCAGTGAGTCGTTCTTTGTTAGCCTTTTTTTTCAATCCCTTCGTATTAATAATACTGTTTAATAACTATTATAATCAACATTAATTGGTTATGCGTATGTATATGCACAGCTTTCATTGGATATTGCTTTGTATTCGGATTGAGGAGCACAAGGTCTTGGTGTATGACTCGTTAAGGCAAGATAAATCAAAGTACCAAGATATCATCGAGGTGATAAATACTGCATGGAGTCGTTACCTCCACAAACACATAGGCTTGCCCATAGGTGAAATCGAACCTCTTCATTGGGTGACTGATTTTCCGGTATGAATATACTCTCGCTACTAATGTCATTCGCAATAAACATCAGAGAAATTCTATATCGTAACTTACATTTGTCCATAGTGTTGGAGACAGGGCCAAGGAAACAACTTATGTGGATACTACGTATGCGAGTGGATCAACTCTTTTGCAAGTGAAAAAGGGCAAATGACAGTGGAGGCATTCAATGTACGTGAGCACAATCACATCTGCTCATTATTTTAATTCATTATTTTTTATTCTCATGTTTTTATCGAAAAATGTGACAGCGTTGGCGGATGAAAGAAGAACTCATTGAAATCGCTCGGATCAGGGCAATTCAAGAAGCTATATGCGGATTTCTACTCGATGAAGTCATAAATCCTAAGGGCGAATTTCATGGCGATCTCCGTCTAAGCGTCGCCCAAGAAGATCCGACGACGAGGAAGCTGATACGTTATTATAGTTGATGTGCGCAATAATTTGTAATATCTCATGTACTTTTGAACTCCTAAGTGTTCCATACATGACAAATATATATATATATATAATATTAGTGTAATATGTTGTTCTAATAATACTGTGCAATGCAAATAGTACGACTATGTAGTCACATACGGTAGAAATACGCATAGCCATACGTATAAAAACGAAAAGAAAAGAAACATAAAGAAGAAAAAACATTTAGTGCCGGCTAGTTATACCAGCCGGCACTAACTTGCTGTCAGGACTCAGGTGGGTTCGGGCACGTTAGTGCCGGCTAGTATTACGGACCGGCACTAACATACGCACATTAGTGCCGGTCAGAGTAGCCGGCACTAACGTCTGTCACGTTAGTGCCGGCCATTTAGTGCTGGCCACAGGAACCGGCACTAACACGTCCTGTGACCGGCACTAATAAGCAGAGCGGTGTGAGCGCCCCGGGACGCGCGAACCAAGCATTCGTCACCTGCAATTTGTCGCCGTCGTCGCGTCAGAGTGGGATGGAGGGAGGGAGGGAGGGAGCGAACCCAAGTGAGTTAGGGAGGAATCGGGTTGCTTACGAGGTGGGCGGGGGCGGAGCAGCGGCGGAGCCGGCGCGCGACGCGAAGCAGGAGGTCCTTCCAGAAGAGGAGCGTGGGGTGGGGCCAGTCGCGGCGCTGCCCCGTGAAGGCCTTGAACCTGGCGCGGAGGTCGGCACTGTCGGGGTCGTCCCACCAGCCGGCCGCGCCCACCTCCGCCCGCACCGCCGCCTCCCACTCCTCCCGTTCCCCCTCGCCGGGAACCATAGGCGGGGCACGCTGCTGCCGCGGCGGCGGGCTCGCCTGGAAGCGAGATACGAATTGCGGCAGCGGGTGGGTTTCGTTCGTTCGAGAACCGCGTTGAGGAGACAGGGAGAAGAGAAGAGAGTAGGGAAATGGGGAATTGGGTCGAGGCCTGTGGCGGTCGGTTTGGTTCGTTTGCGTTAGAGAGCTAGGCCACTTTCGGTCCAGTTTCAATCAGGCCACCAGGCCTATGAAACCTCTGACCAGGTCTGTACTCGTGGGCTCGTGGCGTGGACAAGCTTTGAGAGCACGCAGGGCAACAGACTCTGGAGGAGAGACGGGCATGGGCGCCATTTTTTTTTTGAACTCTCTACAGTTATACCCAGATGAGAGGCTTCAAAAAAAAAAAGGGTATGGTTACGTGAACCATCAACTGAGGCATACAATTGTTCGTGCATACAGCAATTTGGGCTGTAATTAGACCTAATTATCTAGACGAACTATTTCTAAAAGGTTTTGTGCATGCAAATAAGAATAAAGGAGGGTGACGTGACACATGCATGCAGATTTCCAAATTAAAAAGGCATAAGCATTAAACCGGACATGCTTCAAAATTAAATTTGGATTATATCATTATTTTTTTAGGACAAGATCTTCAAAATAAGATCACACTTGCCTATGTTTGCACGATATTTTGAAAACATATTTTTTATAATTTTTCAGTAATTAATTTTGGCTACTAGGAACAAATATTTTAACAACACGAAAAATGATTATTTTCACAAACAAAAAAATTTAACATATCGAATAAATAATAATGTACAATTAACAAAATATTACATATCGCGAACATTTAATTGTATAGGATAAATAATGAAAAATGAATATCACAAATAAATAAGTTAACATCATGAAACAATTTAATCTACAAAAGCGAACAAATAATTTAACATTGCGAACAAATTAATTATACACAGATAAATAGATATAAATATGAATAAGAAGGAAAATAAATAAAAGAGAAGCAGCTAAAGGAAGAAAAAGGAAACAAAACATGAGAGGAGTGACTGCATGTGCCAACCGTAGTGCTGCATTAACTATGCATGCGCATGCTGCAGGAGCACGAACCACAAAGCACATGCAAAATAACATATAGAGGAAATAAGAAAAGGAGCACAGATCACATGCACCCTAGTCCCTAGCGCATGGGCTTGCGTCTGCCGTCTGGAGCGAGAAATAGAAACGGCCCAGTTAGAAAATTCAACGGACCACGTACCACTTCAGATAATGGAATCATAATTTGCAGCACGCTGCACGCGTGATGTATAGTCGGGAGGGACGGGCAGGACCGTCTGGTCGTCATCGCCAGCAAGCAGCACGGCACCAATCGCGGCTGCTGCGCTAGTGCGGCAGCCTGGAGCCGTCGCTGTCCGGATGGACGACAACGACGACGTCCTGGGGACGGCACTGGCGGCCCGCTGGGGCAGTAGCCCACAGCCCTCTATCGTTTGTCCGACGAGTAGTCGAGTAGTGATGGCTGATGACACCCAGGCAACAGTGAACGCCCAACTAACGATCAAAGAATCACCCTTTTCCCAACCGGTTTATCAGCGAGAATCTCTCTGGCCTCCTAAAAAGATTTCTGACCTTTGTGAAGGAACGTTTTCCAAGCGGCCGTACGTGCTCGGCGGCGTCGGCGCATGGCGGCCGTCAGTTGATCCCTCGCGCCGGGGCCGGGCGGCCAGCAGCGACGGTCCATCATCATCTCGCCACGTCTGGCCCGGCCAGCGGCCGCGACGTCGCTGCTAAAGGCTCTGCTGCCGGCCGCTAACAACTGGTTCTAATTTCACTATGTTCGGCAGCTCCACCAGCCTCCAGCTCAATAGTATTTTTCTCTGACACCGCTCCAACACTAGTCTCTAGCCACCAGCCAGCCAACAGTGTTTTTCTCTCATATCACTCTAGCACCAACCACCGGCTCCAGCTGAGTGTTTGTTGGCGTGCGGCGCGGCCGCTTCGGAGCGCAGCGCACAACGAGAGACGTGGGGCAGTACCGACCGCGACACCGCGTCGCGCGTCACGTGTGACGTCGACAGGTAATGGAGCACGCGTGAAACGTGCGTACTTTGCTGCCAGACCTTCTGCACGTACGTAGATATCCATCAATAATCCACGCATATGCCGCTTACTCCGTAACGAGGACTACCGTGTCATGTTAATAGCCGCGGTCCCGTTTGGATGGGATAAAACAGGAGGGCTAATAAAGTTTAGCCCAACTTGTGTTAATAGTCTAAACATAAGAGAATCGGTGATATATCAAGGGGCTAATGGGTTCTAACTATCAATTAGTCTAAACATAAACATTTCACAATCAAAGCAGTAGACAAGCAGTTCTTGAGTCCAACTCAGCAAAAGAAGACCGGCAGAAGCCCGCTCGGCTACAGGGATGGCGACGGCCAGGCCTCCTTTCTTCGTCTTCTCCATTTCCGGCTGCTACTGCAGGCTTTCTTGGTGGCGGGCCGGTGGCAGCCGTAGTCTTCTCCGTGGCCAGATTTGGGCCATGTTTAGTTTCTACCCTGTAAATGCAAAAAAGCCGTAAACGCAAAAAAGTGTAAAGGAATCTTGCTAATTTGAAGTACTAAATGAAGTCTATTTACAAAACTTTTTGCATGGTTGGGCTGTAAATCGCGAGACGAATCTAATGAGCATACTTAATTCATGATTTGCAACAGTGATGCTACAGTAACCATCCGCTAATTATTGATTAATCATGGATTAATTAGCATCATTAGATTCGTCTCGCGATTTACAACCCATCTATGCAAAAAAATTTGTAAATAGACTTCATTTAGTACTTCAAATTGGCAAAATTCCCACGCAAATTTTTTTTTGCAAAAACATGTAAAACGAACTAAACAGGGCCTTGGTATCTACATAGCCGGATTTAAGCGGGAGCTCGCCGCTCGAGGTTTAGTACTGTGTGAGTGTGTGATCTGTCGGCGACCTGATGCTACACGCTCATCTCTGGAGTTGTTGTTGGTAGCGTGCTTCACATCCGCACGAAAGATGATGGCTTCGGCAAGAGGTTCATCCAGTTCTGGTGGTTGCCAAAAGAGGCCTGGCCACGGCGGCCAGTAACTGGCTGATGGTATCTCCTCGCATCGTAGGTGCCGGTGGTGGGGGCTGCGGTCACGGGTGCCTTGGGAAACTCATGCTCTTCCGGGCAGGTCTTTTGGGGCAACGGCTCTTAATGGGGTGGCATAAGCCATGTCGTCGCGGCTTATCCTAACTGCGCCTCCACTTCCTCCATTGTGGTTGTTCTTCACGCTGAGGCGGTGGTTCTGGTAGGCAGGTGCTCCGAGTGAAAGCTCTACCCAACTTTGTGTCAGCATTGACAACGATGGTGTTTTTTTTAGAGTTGTTTGCCCCTATTTGAGGCGTTGTCATGGTGTCTCCTATAAGTGTCGGTAGAACTCCGGGTGAAAACCCAATTATATCTTGCCAGATGGGGGATGGTGACCGCATCTTCGTTGCCATGTTCTTCTTGTAAAGTTGCCTTGGAGGCTCTACGATCTAGCATTGTTACCCCGGCGGCATCACACGATTTGAACATCATATTTTAAACAGACAAGAGATGTGATGTATTAGTGCTGCGTGAAGACTTTGCGAGTTTAAAATGTGAATGAAGAAGAAGAATAAAACTTAGTCTTTTAGTTTTCTTTCTTTATTTTAGAGATTTCTTTCTTGTGTTTTTGAGCTCCTCATTTGAGGTTTCAAGTGTACGAAATCTTATACTTCTTGGCTCAATATATATCCACCATGCATGCAGTGGCGGATGCATGATTGGAGGCAAGGAGGGCTGAAACAATAGAGATGTTGATTTGTGTGAAGATTTAATGGTGATTTGGAGGTCTTGCTACAGTGTTTTATGTGTAATTAGGGGAGCTTAGGGGAGGGCTTGAGCCCCCCTAGCCCCCCTCCTGTATCCGCCCCTGCATGCATGTGGATATATAGTAGCCCGTTCTATCCTTTATGTGAAAAAACTATCAATTAGCTAGCTACAATCAGCCATTATTTGTACAATTAGTCTAGCAATTAGTTCACGTATAATTCTTTCGTTTCGATCTCCAAATAACATGCCTAATGTTTAACTCTCGAATCCAAACGGAGCCTTATTACAGATCGCATACGAATCTATCTTAGGCTGATAAAGGATAGCTGGAGTAGCACACTTGTAGGGATGGTAAATGGCTTTAATTTTTAGCCTAGGTAATTTAAGAGCTGGATTCTAAAAGGGTCGGGCTCCAATCTTATACAATTTTGAGCTTAAAAAATTAAAGGCCAAATAGGACCATGAAGAGAGCATTAGAGCTTTGGTCTATTACCACACCTATACACACGCATAGCGCACTGTACATGCATGCAGCAACTAACTCAACTCTTGTAGCTAGATTATTCTTCTATTGTCACAGATATCAGACGATCGATGATGGCTATGTGCCTATGTGAACAGAACGAATATGGACAAGCGAGTGAGCTGGAAAGGTGCATGTCGTGGGGAGTGTACGTACGTGATGAGCAGAACACGACGACGCGCGACGGTGGCTGCATGCCAACATCGACATCGAGCGGAAGGGTGCGTGTAGCCGTGTACTACAACTACTACGTACTTTTGCCGGTGTTAGCTTGTGTTTGAGCGCTTCCTCCCGATGATTCTTCTCAGGAATGGCGCGCGTACGTAGGGCCTAGGCGACCGACGGCACACATCGTTTCGTTCCTGCTTTACCTGTTTATTGGGCCGTGAGGTTTCCTTCGTTTCGACCGACGACAGTCGACCTAAGTACTGCGACGAACTTCTCGTTGGTTGGTTCATCATCTTATTCCCAGGACCGTTCACACGTTTCTTGTTGGCAGGTTCTTTGATCCGGGGGGGGGCACGGGCTGGGCTGTTACATCCCGACCTCCCCGGCTCTCCCCTCGGTCGTCTTCTCGTCTACCTTTGCTGGCGGGAGCTACTCGTGCCTGCTCAGTGCTCACTGCCGGATCCGCCCTCCGCGGGCCTAGATAGGCCTGGGCATTGGGCATTCGGTTCTAACCAAACCGATCGGTTCGGTTCTTGCACAAATTTGGTTCTAAAAAATTAGGGACTGATCGGTTCTTCTCAGAAATAGGAACCAAAGAAATTCGGTTCGGTTCCGGTTATAACCGAAATAACCAAACTTTTACCAAGCCACTAAAAAAGAGAAAGAATGAAAAAAATGGAGGCGCGAGAGGAGGGGCTGCCTCCGCGCCTCGCTAGCTCGCTGCTGCTAGCTCACGCACCGTCGACCTGCCGCCGCCGTGCACCGTCAATCCACTGCCGCCGCGCCCTCCTGCGGTCGCGCGTTGCCGTCGCCGCTCCGCCGGGGAGGAAGGGAGGGAGGTAGGGAGGCCAGAGGCGCTGCCACGCCGGGAGGGAGGCACTGACCGCTGCCGAGGGGGGCGGGTGTGGGCGTGCGGCGGCGGCCGGGGAGGTGGGGATGGTGGCGGCGGCGGCAGCGGGCACTGTGGGTGGGCGCGCATGGCGGCGAGGCCTGGGGAGGCGGGCACGGCGCGGCGGGCGCCTGGGCAAGCCAGGACAGCCGGCGGCTAGAGGGGGGCAGGGGCTGGGGGGCTGGCGGCTGGCAAGTTGGAGCTGGGAGCGGGAGTGGGAGGATGGAGGATGATCTAGGGTTTGTGACTTTGTGGGTCAGCCGGGCCTTTAATGGGCTATTGGGATGAACGACTCGGTTCTTCGGTTAACCGGGGAACTGAACCGAATTAACCGAGTAAATTCGGTTTCTAAGAAACAAGAACCGAACAGGGAACCGAACTTCTCGGTTTTGGTTCTTTCGGTTTCGGTTCTCGATTATTTCGATTCGGTTCTCGGTTTTCGATTAAATTTGCCCACCCGAGGCCTAGATCTACTCTCCTGGCCGGATACCGGGGTTTGCGCCATCTCTTGTTGTTGCTTGCGGCTGCCCGCTGCCGCCCATTTGGGCCGCTGTGCCTTGTTACCAGCCGCACCATCGCTTCGGTCACCTCCAGCTGCCCCTGCTGGCCGGGATCTAGGCCTGCTCTGTCGGTTGCCTGGGTTGCCCCCGCCGCACAAACAAGATTGCCTGCTGCCTGGGAGCCGCCGATGCACCGGTCGTCCTATCGCTGCTCTTTGGAATGTCATTAACCCATCATCTTCTTTGTGTGCTACTCGTGGGAGGGCTCGCCTGACGTCAATGCCTCCTTGTCTCTGGGTTGCGTGCTAGGTCGTCGTGGTGTAGCATGGTGTTGACAGCCAAAATTGGCATCGACCGGTCTGACCGGTCGGCGCTGTAGCCTGTCCGGCAGGAGACCGACCGGTCTGACCGGTGGGTCTGACCAGTCCAAGAGGAGTCCGAGTAGAATTAGGTTTTTTTATAGATTCAGATGTGTAAAAAGGATTCCTTGTGGGACAAGTCCACCCGCCCTATAAATATAAAGTGCTACGGACGATTGAGATATCCAATTGATCAAAAACATATCAATACATTACTTTTCATTATTTTGCATTACTTTTTGTCTTCCTCAAATCCTAGCTCTTCCAATCTCCATCTGTTGTTCTTTTTGCGTCTCCGCGACGTCTGAAGGCGTTCTAAGTGGCTTGCCGATCCTAGAGCAACCCTATGCAGTGGCGGAACCAGGATTGAGTTGAACCCCGGGCCGAGTTTTAAATATAGTTGTGACAAAAACCAGACGTCGACAAACTCATAGTTCAAAAGATACACAAGAACATAATGGAAGTTCAAAAGATACACGAAATCATAATGGAAAGATAGAAAACATACAACAAGTGTCATCGCGAAATAGTATATTTATTCTTCTTCAGCAATTTTTTGGGCTTTTTCAACAATTTTTTGGGCCGAACCCCGGGCCATGGCACGGGTGGCCCGGGGTGTACATCCGCCACTGACCCTATGCGCGCCTGCCCAGACGGGGTCCCTCCCGGGCGAGCGTTCGTCAGACTTCGCCGTTCTGCACCGGCGAACCGGTCTGACCGGTTACCCCGACCGGTCTGACCGGTCTGAGCATCGGCGCTGCAATTGTGCCGTCGTTCACCGCGCGATCAAGCGCATTCGTATGTTTGCCCTAGATTAGCGCCAACACATGGGAGTTGAGGTCTGCGATGGCTTGAGCGAAAGCTATGCGGCGGTGTTTGCCGACGCTAACAATAGCTACATCCACTGGCGTAGTTTACCTTGTTGGAGGTGTTGTTACAGCCACGTATACTAGACCTCTATTTTAGCATAGTGAAAGCTCGGTCCACTTTGTCGGATAGATGACAGTGGTATTCATGGTGTTAGAGCAAGGATAATAGTCCCAGCCAGCTGGGAGAGTGCCAGCGCACCGTGGGATGGGCCTGATGTTATTTAATGCAACACTGCTCAGCTAGCCAATAGCAGCGCGCGCAAGCATCTCCACCGGCTGAGAGTGGGCGCGACTAGGGATGGCAATTTTACCCGCGGGTGTGGGTACCCGCAGGTACACCCGACCCAACGGGTGAGGGTATGGGTATGAAATTTTTACCTACGGGTACCCATCGGGTACCCGAAATACAAAAAATAATCTAGTGAACTTATATATATCATTCACAAATTTTATGTCTCATTTTCTTATGATTGTATGAACTAAATAGACGGATAGTGAGATTGTGTAAACTAATAGACGCAAGTCGCCCGCCCGGCTCCCTCTCTCTCTCTCTCCGTTTCTCTCCCTTCCATGTCGGATTTCACCGATATGTTGCCCATCAGTATACTTGCTCTTGCTACTTTTTTGGAGGCGTCATCTTTGTTTTTACCTTTCGTAACCTTGGTTGGCCTCTCATCATTCGGTCGGTCAATTTGGGTATCTCAGGTGTAGGCTTGAAATATCTCTTTTTTTGGAGGGCACCCGCTATCTCTAGTTGTTTGGTTGGTGGTTGTGCGTTGGGGGTTTCCATTCTTGTGTTTCTACTTTTGCTGCACTGTGTTTGTGTGGCAGGTTGTAATTTGCACTTTGGAAATCTTCAATAGTTGCATCGGCGTAAATCTCTTCATCTTAATGAAATACGTGCTCAGGCATGTTTGCGAAAAAAGTTGATCGTGGGCACATTTTGATGCATAAGTAGCTACTATAATCACTATACCACAACATAATATTAGTGTCAGACATCTGAAATTATAAATAGATTTATATTGACGCCACTTTTACCGGGTCAACATAACTTTATGCCAACTGATGATTGATCTCTATAATAACTTATATTGATCACAATGCAGTCGCTATTTTTGGGTTGTGATATAGTGAATGCTTTATATACGCACACAGGAAGATACATGCCCAGCGCATATCGCATCGTATATGATGGCTAGTTGTTGGCGCATTAATTTTACAGGACATGATGTTACTTCGCATTATGTATGGTCTTCAAAATTAAACTTGAACGAAACAAGCATCGCTCGCGGTTCTTCTAATTAGGAAAACTTACATTACATTGTTTTTTCTTTTTCAGAAAACAACGAACTGGAAAGAAAGTTGTCTCTTGGGGATGCCTTTCGACAAAAGCAATGCAACGAGCCGAAAAGTTTCGAATCAAAAGTCATGGCGGTGAATTCAGTTCCGCTTGGTTAGCAATGGTTACGAATGATAACTCGAGAGTATTTGAAAATGATATATTCCATATGCAGGTAGTGCGACGGGACTTTCGGAGGGATGGATTCGGGACGAAAGAGGATAGAGGTCATCGAAGGACGCTTTGGGATCCGAAGGTATCACTGCAAGTGAGTGCGGATGACAAAATCATTTTGTACATATATATTCTTTCGTGCAAAGGACAAATAGCAGAGGGACATTCCTGTTCATTTGATTTTGATTGATCGAGACAAAAAAAGGAACATTGTACTGAGTTATTTCCTCTTTTCTTTAATCCTCTTATCCATGTTTGGTTTGGAAACAACACTATCAATATAATAATATCAAATATCCTAATGAGACAAAATACAGAATAAAAAGTTTTATGGGCAAAGGAAAATTTCTCAAAAAAACAAACAAATATGTGTTCTCTGTGAGATACAAGGCTAGCTACTCCGCAGGGCCGGCTCAAGGGGGAGGGCAGCCGGGGCGACGACCGGGCCCACGGAGAAGGGGGGCCTAACATCTAGTATATCGTAGATAGTATTATTTAGTCCAACTCGAAATATACGAGCAAGCATCCAGGAACGTAGCTAGGCATGTGGATTTTCTAGTAAATATTAGGAGTCACACATGTGACTGGCAGTCAAACTATCACACATAACAGAACAATTTTTTATGCTGTAATAATTTGTTGTTCTTGCAATATAAAAATTGTTCCATGTTAAAAAAATATATTTCAATTTTTTATATTTACCATGAATTGATATATTAGACCAACCTAACTTCTTACTTTCGGCTCATCTTGCCTAACATCCACTCGGGGTCCGAGTAGCACTCGGTCTTCCGAACTTCCGCCCTTCCGCACCGCGATCGCAACTCGAAGTTGGCCATTTCGTTTTCATCTGCTTTTGCTCGGGGCCGGCACCAGGTGTTCTCCTTCTCCACCAGACACCGACAATGGAGACCGGAGCCCAACGCACTCACGCACAGACCTGCTAATGTTGCGGCACCGCTATCAATAACGCTCTAGCAGGTTGTAGGTATTTCTAGTTTTATATTCTGCTATTTTAATTTCTAATATTGATATTATTATTTATTAATTTTTATTTTATTTTTAATTACCATCATAATTAAAAAATAGTTGGGCTAAAGGGCCATAGTATGTGCTCGCTCTGGGGCCCTTCAAAACTATGAGCCGGCCCTGCTACTCCCATGTATATAAAGCGCCCTAGGTGCTTCGCTCCCATGGTAATCCATGTCCACACCTCCTCTTGGATCTTACAAATACACTCGCTTTTCCATGCGTTAAGTCTATCGTGCGATCCATCTCGTGCTTGTACAGTGCGTGGCTCATTATCGTCGTGCTGCCACTGCGAAATGCCACTAGATTAGGGAATCGGGGTTGCTGGAGTAAGAGATCATCGATGGTCCTACAAGAAGCTTTGAGACGGTCAATACAGAGTGTGGACCGTGGCACGGCGGTGCAGCGAAGCAGCTATATCGCTACCAGCGCTGCGAGCGGTCGGAGAGTTGTGGGTGCAGGGCATACGGGTGTCTCATCTAAAGATTTTTAGGGCAATGTGGGGTTGAGGAGTGGTGGTGGATGGTGGGCGGCGCAGCGAGGTGGTGGAGACGACAGACGAGGTGAAGAGCGGGGTGGAGGGGTTTGCCGGTTGCGTGCTTATGGTAAAATATGTGGGCATTTTATGCCATCCATACCTCCTAGCATGGCACGATGACGAGGGACTGTATAATGCCTTTCTTGTAGGGACTAAAGTTCTAAGTTTTAGTAACATGTAGATAACGACTAATGTATTGTGTCGCATGGTGGCCATTGTTGCGGATGCATATCTGGGTGCTGCACTTTACAAGGAGATGCTTCTCCAATGCCACTGGACAGAGGGGGCGCGGACCATGTTACAGCAATTCAGAGGCAGATTGGACTGCAAATACGAATATACGATGAAGCACTTTGGAGGTGCACAAACTTTCCAGATTACTTTTTAGTACACTCTGTAGGATGTGCTTCTCTAGGACCAACCCAGTTTCCCATTCTTGCAGAAACAGGAGCCCTATATAAATGTAATTAGGGCAAGTACATTAGTGTCATCTTAAAGACGCTCTTATGCAATGACACATAATATTGAGACGACCTACCAGACAACTTTTACAATGACTTATCTTTTTAGTTGTCTCATAGTTATACGTACCACATCCCTTGATTTATGGACGAAATAAATAAATATTTTAAGTTGCATGGCAACAACAACTCATATAATGGTAGAAAGTAGTCTCATACTCCTAAATTTTAGCCTATGAGGCGGTTGTTTCGCGTGACAACTGTCAGACCCGGGGCAGCAGGACTTCTTATAGGCATAGAACGTTCTAGAATAAGGGATAGCACATGGATGTACCTTACTTCTATTGTAACTACCCGAATAGGTGTAGAACTAGCTGCAGTACAAAGGAAACTACCCGATTGTGTTGTAGTAGGACTCCAAATGTACTCGGCTAGGACATTCCATGTAACCCTGTCCCCCCGGATATATAAGGGCGGACAGTGATCCCCTCAAAACATCATCAACACCTAAGGCAATACAAACAACCATATAGAACGTAGGGTATTACGCAACTCGCGTCCCGAATCTGTCTAAATCTTTGTGTTCCTTGTACCATCGAGTGTTCCTTGTACCATCGAGTTCCAGAGCAGTCGATCCTTACCTACGAACCTTACTGCTAAGGGTATCCCTGAGCAGGCTTGGCGGTAAACACTGACAGCAACCACCTCTTTCTCTCACCTCACTCTCTTTCTCTCCTCCACATCACCAAAAATCCTATGTGGCATTGCATGAGACGACCTATTGAGACCGCTAACATGTAGCAATGTACCTACCCTCAAGGTGCGCCATGTCACTGCATGCAATCCATTGTTTAAGTACTTTCCTAAAAGCGCTTATAACAAAATAGAAACCTACAAGCTACATGGAGAGGGCTCTCCATATAAGGATGTCTTGAGATTCCCTTTATTACTTTCTTGAGTACATAGCACGAAGTAACTCCCAGAAACGAGAAGTAACAAGTTGAAACACCTTCAACATGATCTCTTCCACCTGTGATGAGGACCTCATCTTCTCCAGTGAGGACACCAACTCCAGTGAGCTCCAATATTTCGGGATACGGTTCATGGTTTGGGGGGAGGAGGGGGCTGGAGGAGAGGGGTGTACGTCTATGCTTGCAGAGTCTAGGGTAACGCCAAGGAGGCCGCTAGACTGGCGGTGGTGGTGGGTTGTGTTAGACTCTAGGATCGACACAGCGCATAGATCGAGAGGATTTCTTTCTTCTTTCCTTTGTTCTGAGTACAAGAGTCCTAGATCTACAACAAATACACAGAGAGATAGGGTAGAGAAGACCTTCGCCGCCTCCAGAGGAGCTTGAACTGGATCCGGCCATCTCTGGTTCGGTGATGAAGACCCACTCTAGGGCGGCGATGAGCGGTGAAGAGTCGTCGTGGACGTGTCACCGGAGTTGTAGACGGTGGCAGTGACGGCGATGCAGAAGCGACGGCGGTGGCGGCGGAACTTCCCGCTGCTCCAGCGCCCCCTAGTAGATCAGCTTAGGGTTTCTGTGGGTGAGGGTGTTGGCGGCGCGGTGAACCTCGTACCGAGCCACCCAACCCCTCACCCCTATTTATTGTGGCACTGTGCAATGGGGGCCCACCAGCCAAAGGAAGGCTGGGTGCCCCCGATCAAGGCGCGAGGGGGAGTCCGAGCTAGGCTTTGCCGTTGGGCAAAAGCCCAATCCGAGATCAATTTCAACATTCTCCCCCTTGATTTCACTTTATACTTTTCAACTTTATACTTTATCTTTAACACTTTTAACTTTACTCATTCCATCACGAATTAGCGCATAGGGCATGCTTCATCGTCACAGTCAATTGCCAATAGATTCAACAGCTACCATACACTTCACTGTTTTGAAACAACTCTTTAACTGTTGGGCCCTATATTGTCCAGGAATAACAAGCTTTCCCTTAAACCCATGCCGGCTACGTGTTCACTGAACACGCTGGGTGGTAAGCCTTTTGTGAGTGGATCCGCAAGAATTTTCGTTGTGCTTATATGATCAAGACTGTTGACGTGATCCTGGATTTTCTCTTTTACAACATAACATTTTATGTCAATGTGTTTGGCAGCACCATTTGACTTATTGTTGTGAGCATAAAACACTGTGGGTTCATTGTCGCAGTACATTCTGAGTGGTCTTTGAATGTTGTCTACCACTCTTAAACCGGGTATGAATTTCTTTAACCATTTAATTTGCCCCGAGGCCTCATAACATGCAACAAATTCTGCATACATCGTTGATGATGCAGTGACACTTTGTTTGGAGCTTTTTCACGATATAGCTCCCCCTGCAAGAGTAAAAACATAGCCGAACTTGGACTTCCGATCATCTATGTCTCCCGCAAAGTCTGCATCTGAGTACCCTTCTATCTCTAGGGTGTCAGATCTTCTATACGTTAACATGAGGCATTTTGTGCCTTGCACATAGCGCAAAAGCTTTCTTTACCATTATCCAGTGTGTCTGTCCTGGATAACTTTGATATCTGCCAAGTATCCCGGTAATAAATGCCAAGTCAGGGCGTGTACACACTTGAGCATACTATGCTTCCGACAGTTGAAGCATATGGATTCGCTTTCATTTGACCGATCTCATATTGGTTCCTGGGACATTGAAATTTCCCAAATCTATCGCCCTTGACTATAGGAGCAGGTGAAGGCTTACAGGCATGCATACTATATTTTTCTTTAGAACTTTTACCAAGTAAGCCTTCTGTGACAATCCTAATACCCTTTTTCTTCTATCTCGGTGAATTTCAATTCCCAAAACAAATGAAGTTTCACCAAGATCTTTGAAATTTTGAGGACAAAAATTTCTTTGTCTCCAGTAGCAGACCGACATCTTTACTTGCAAGTAAAATGTCTTCCACACACAGGATAAGGAAAATAAATTTCCCACTTTAAACTTTGCATAAATGCAATTGTCCTCATCATTCTCTTTAAATCCAAATTTTCTTATGGTTTCATCAAACTTCAAAAACCACTACCTAAAGGTTTGCTTTAATCCATAAATAGATTTCTTTAGGCGGCATCCCATACGTTTTTTTCCTTCCACGAAAAAACCTTTCGGTTGTGCCATGTAAACATTTTCAATTAGATCCCCATTAAGGAATGTCGTCTTTACATCCATCTGATGTAACTCTAAATCATAATGTGCCACCAGTGCCATTATAATTCTGAAGGAATCTTTACATGAGACTGGAGAGAATGTCTCATTGTAACCAATCCCTTCTCTTTGCATAAAGCCCTTTGCCACGAGTCATACTTTAAACCTTTCTACATTCCCTCTGGAGTCACGTTTAATCTTGTAGACCCATTTACAGCCTACTGTTTTGGCTCCTTTCGGAATTTCCTCTAAGTCCCAAACACTGTTGGAACTCATCGATTTCATCTCATCTTTCATAGCCTCAAGCCATTAGTGTAGGCGACTGATACCATTGTTAGATTCTAGGATCGACACAGTGCATAGATCGAGAGGATTTCTTTCATCTTTCCTTTGTTATGAGTACAAGAGTCCTAGATCTACGACAAATACACAGAGAGATAGGGTAGAGAGGACCTTCGCCGGCTCCAGAGGAGCTTGAACTGGATCCGGCAATCTCTGGTTCGGTGATGAAGACCCGCTCTAGGGAAGCGATGAGCGGTGCAGAGTCGTCACGGACGTGTCGCCAGAATTGCGGATGGTGGCAGCAACGGCGGCGCATAAGCAACAACGACAGCGTCGGTGGAACTTCCCGCTGCTCCAGTGCCCCCTAGTAGATTGGCTTAGGGTTTGTGTGGGTGAGGGTGTTGGCGGCGCGGTGAACCTCGTATCGAGTGCCCCGGCCCCTCACTCCTATTTATTGTGGCATTGTGCAACGGGGGCACACCATCCAGAGGAAGACTAGGCGCCCCCGATCAGGGCGCGAGGGGGAATCCGAGCTTGGCTTTGCCGTTGGGCAAAAGTCCAATCCGAGATCAATTCCAACAGGTTGTGGATGGCGAGGCCGATGGTGATGGCACCACCGAGTGGTGAGGGAATCAAGTGGAGGCAGATGGGATGGGGGAGGGGAGCGGGAGCGGGAGGAGAGGGCGGTCCTCGCTAGCATTGGAGTAGATGCCGGTGAGGTGCATGTCGGCGCGGGGGGGGGGGGGGGTATTCGCACGCATCTTTGGATGGAAAGGGGGAAGGGAGGGGAGGGGTGGGGGTAGGGCTGGGTGAAGTGGGCGCGGGGTGAGGACAAGAAAGGTGGCGGGGAGATGGAAGGCACACAAGGAGGAAGAGGATGCGGCATTTTTTTTATAATATAGGGGCAAGAGGGCCTTGTCTCTTCTTATTGGGAGAGCCCTCTCCCTCTGTATCAACTTTTCAAATGGACTTTTCTCTTCTATGTTGGCACGATTGACACCCTCTATCACCAACTCGTCAGCAAGACAACAAGCCGAGTGCCACTACATTTCCCCTAAGGCCAGTCTCAATGAAAATATCATCTGAGTATCATGGATATTATATTTGATAACATGGCAGCCTTATTCTGAAGAGAGAGGAGGTAGAGTTCGTGGTATGTTAGGGAGTGTTATCACCATGACACTTATTTGGCTAAGTTACCTAGTTCACAGTCTTAGTAACCGTACGATGACACTCTTCACTGAGACTGAGCTAAGGTTTCAACTACCAACATTTCTAACCTCTCACATACAATTGCTTAAAAATTGCCATCCATCAAGCGCCTCAAGTAGTCCCTGTCGCCGTACTTATAGCGGGCGCCCTCACCATTTCCCACAACGCGCTGTGCAGTGTGCACGCACTTAATTAATGTAAATAAAACCCCAATTGGAGTAATAATCATGTGGCTCCCTCCTCTTGATTGCGGTTCAATTCCATGGCAAGTTGATGACAGCTGACAGCAGGATCGGTGAACCCTCAAATCCGGACAGCAATCAAGGTGTAACGGCCAACGGACGACAAAGGGGATGGGGCTCCTCGGGACCTGCCTAGGAATCCATCGAGGACGACGACGGGCAACAGGACCGCGCGCCCCCCGCTTTCTCCGGGCCGGCTGCCTGCGGCCCCGCGCGTGGCAGCGACGCCGCCGGCCGTCGTCGGACCAACGCCGGCCTTACGTGCGGTGGGACGTCGCTGACGGCGGGCCGGATCGCCGGGGCCGGGGGCTGTCTCGAGCTACTAGCTCGATCGGAGCCGGAGCCATGCGTTATTACGTCACACTCCGCGCGGCGTCGGCGGCGCGTGACGACGCGTCCCGGCCGGCCGCGCCCTGCCGTTGCTAGATCGGTTGCCGGAGCCCACCGCCGCTGCCTTTTCTTTTTCTTCCCCCGGCCCCACACTGGTCGCTCTCTTTCTTTCTTCCCGGCCGGTTGCGCTCGCTCGCTCGCTCGCGGGCGTTGTGTGCGGCGACAGCGGCCGCGCCGACCGATGGACGGTTGCGCGCGAGCCGGCGCGTGGGACGTTTTCGAATGGCCCCCATGCAGATGCGCGTGCGTGCTCCACCACTGTCGGTGCACGGCGGCACGTCCTCGTCGCCGCCTGCGCTCCGGCCGCGCAGAGAGGTTTTTTGAACGTACAACGCATTGCTGACGTGGAGATGACCCGATCGATCTCTGGAGTACAAATTACAATGCACGACTAATTATTGACGACGTACGTATACGTGATCGCTTAATTTTGTGCATTTCCCAAAGTTAAGACTGATGATCGTACGCGCTCGTGACCTCGACACGTACGAGAATACTTGCAACGTACTCGTACGTGTACGTACGTGCTGACAGAGACCGTACCTCTCTCTGCTGCCTGTGTTAAGGCGACGTCCTGTCGTAGGTTGGGTCGAGCGTAAGCATCTCGACTTAAACTGTAGTGTGCACGCGCGTGCTAGCGGACGGGCCGGGCCAAACATCAGCGACGATGACGACAGGGAAAGGCCGGCCGGTACACGAACGTCGTCGATCCATCCCCATGCCGCTATATATATGACTAGTAGTAGCTAAGTATAGTAGCTAGTGTCACGGGGTATAGTATGTGGGCGATGGAAGCCAGCGGCTGATCCAGAGCACGAAGTACGTAGCCAGTAGTGAAGGCTCAAGCTCACCCGACCGGTGGACCTGGCGACGACGCTGACTGTCGGCGAGCTTGGCGAGCGCCGTTCTGCGGCGTCGACGAGACCGGGTGACAAGTAGTGGTCGTTGTTTGTCGCCGTGCAGCTTGTCGTCTGTGCACCAACAAGCTCTAGCTGCTGGCTACCGCAGATGGGCGTGTGTCAGCATTAAGGGGCAGCCACGGTGTCCTACTGTCCTGTGTCCAACGGACAAGGCATGCAAGACCGTACGTACCAACCTGTAGTTACTGATCAACGATCTTCTAGTAGCTAGTGCAAAATAGGACCATTTTCCTTACAATGACGTGGCTATCAACGGCGAGAAGCTAGTCATTCGTCAACCCCATGATCTTTTGGCAAGTCCCTTAGGAGATGCTTTTATAGAGTATGCGAGCGTGGATTGACGGAGGCGAGAGCGCGTACGTGTATATCAGCGTCCAAGTCTATATTATCCTATAAGCTACGGAGAGGCCTCTCAATTTAGGATAAATCAAGAGCTCTCTCTGTACTTTGTTGAACAAAAGGAAAACCAAAGAGGAAGTAACGACTTCACAAGTTCAAGAAAAGTAACAAATCGGAAACCAACTCCGACAACCTCCTCCTCTTCCTGTTAGAAGCGATGGCGATAAAACGACAAAGAACAACAAAGATCAAACCGCAGGAGACACGAGGATTTAACGTGGAAAACTCCTCCAATACGAAGGATAAAAACCACGGGCGTAAGCCAGCAAAAACTTCACTATATCGGGTGTTTGTGTACAACGCCTAGCGGCAGCTTACAAGAGGAATAATGAACTGTGGAGCAAACCCTAATCAAAAGTATATGTACCGTACCGCGGAGGGATGCCTCCCGGCGACGGGCCTTCGCTCCGCTCCGTCGGAAGTTGGTCTTTTTCTTGTACAGAATTTGGATCACAATATAACATACTCTATCTTAAGACAAATTCCTTCTTGTAGCATATATCAAATCATCACCCGAACACAACAAAGAACAGAACTTCTGGCGCCAAATAGCCTCTTGGGCTAACCTGTCAAACCAACTAAGCTTGAGCAAAGCTCGAACTTAGCTACAGGAACTGGTTTAGTCATCATATCAGCTGGATTATCATGAGTACTGATCTTGCATACATTCAGTTTATCTTGTGAAATAACATCACGAACATAATGGTACTTGACATCAATACGCTTTGTCCTCTCATGAAACATCTGATCTTTGGTGAGCCATATAGCACTTTGACTGTCACAGAATAGATCAATGCTTATCAACTCCACACAGCTCAACAAACAAACCTTTTAGCCAAACTGACTCCTTGCACGCTTCAGCAATAGCCATATATTCTGCTTCTGTGGTAGATATAGCAACAACAAGCTGCAAAGTAGTCTTCCGACTCACAGCACAACTGTCAATAGTGAACACATATCCTGTGAGTGACCTGCGCTTATTTAAATCAGCAGCAGAATATGAATCCACATAATCAATAAGTCCCTGATCAGTTCTCCCAAACTTCAAGCAAGAATCTGCTGTCCCTCTGAGGTACCTGAAAATCCACTGAACTACCTTCCAGTGTTCTTTACTAGGATTAGACATGTATCTGCTAACCAAACTCATAGCATATGATAAATCTGGACGAGAGCAAACCATGGCATACATAAAAGAACCAACAGCACTAGAATATGGGACTTTGACATGTATTCAACATCCTCATCAGAACTAGGACATTGAGCGACTGACAATTTAAAGTGAGGTGCAATAGGAGTACTAACTGGCTTTGAATCATGCATATTGAAACGATGAAGAACTTTGTTAATGTAATTGTGCTGACTAAGAAATAATAAACCAAATTTTCTGTCTCTAGTAATCTTCATACCTAGAATTTTCTTAGCAGCACCAAGATCCTTTATATCAAAGTCACTACTCAACAATTTCTTTACTGTAGTGATTTCTTTTCTGCTCTTGGCAGCAATAAGCATGTCATCAACATATAACAGCAAGTATATAGGTGATCCATCAACAATCTTAATGTAAACACAGCTAACATATTCAAATCTTTTAAAGCCATGTAACAACATAAATGAATCAAACCTTTTATACCACTGACGATGAGACTATTTCAAACCATACAAGGACTTCTTCAATTTGCAAACATAATTCTCCTTGCCTGGCACTATAAATCTTTCTGGCTGATCCATATATATTTCCTCCTCAAGACCTCCATGCAAAAATGCAGTCTTCACATCTAACTTCTCAAGCACAAGACCATGTATAGCAACAATACTAAAGAATGTCCGAATTGAACTATGCTTTACAACCGGAGAGAACACATCATTATAATCAACACCAGAAATCTGACTGAAACCCTTTGCAACTAACTTTACCTTAAATTTTGGAGACTCACTAGGAGATAAATCCTCCTTTCTTTTGAGGACCCATTTGCAGCGAACAGACTTCTTTTGCTTAGGCAAGCTCACAATTTCTCATATGCCATTCTTCTCAAGAGACTGCATCTCCTCCTGCATAGCTGAGATCCACTTCTCCTTATCAACAGAATCAACGGCTTCAGAATATGTTGCCGGCTCACTAGCATCCTCCACCTGTTCAGCACAACTCAAAGCATAATAAGTCATATTATACTCCTCTATTAAACGGTTTGGAGGTCCACAACTCCTCTTTGATCTGCGAAGAGCAATAGGTATATCTAAATCCTCCTCATGTTGCAAAACAGGCTGTGAATCTGGAAGTGAGTGCTGAACAGTATCAGAAATATTATCTGGAACATCATTACCACCAACTTCATTTTCCTGGTCATCCATAAGCTCCACCTGCACACTAACTTGTGGCTGCAATTTCTCAACTAAAACATCATTTGTGGACAAACTATCAGTAAACATCACAGACTCATTGAAAACAACACTTCTGCTCATGAAAGTCTTTATAGTTTCAGGATTCCACAATTTATATCCTTTGACTCCTGAACCATAACCAAGAAACAGACATTTAATAGCTCTAGGCTCTAATTTCCCATTATCAATATGAGCATAAGCAGTGCAGCCAAAAACTCTCAAGTGTGAATAATCTGTAGGTGTACCAGACCATACCTCAATAGGAGTCTTCTTGTTGAGTGGATTAGAAGGCGACATGTTGATCAAATAGTATGCAGTATTAGCAGCCTCAGCCCAAAAACGCTTGTTCATACGGGCTTTGGACAGCATGCAACGAGCCTTCGAGATGATGGTCCTGTTCATGCGCTCGGCCACACCATTCTGTTGCGGAGTGTATAGGATGGTGTGATGCCTAACAATGCCTTCTTTTCTACAGTAATCATCAAAAGCATGCGAACAAAACTCTCCACCATTATCAATTCGAAGCACTTTGATCTTCTTCTCAGTTTGCCTTTCTATCATGACTTTCCACTCTATAAAAGCAGCAAAAGTATCATCTTTATTTTTTAGAAAATAAGGCCAGACTCTTCTAGAGTAATCATCAATAATGGCAAGCATATAACGAGCACCATCATATGAAGGCTTACGAGAAGAACCCCATAAATCAGCATGAACATAATCTAGTGTACCTTTTGTGGTATGAACAGAGGTATTGAATTTGACCCTTTTGTGCTTACCAAATACACAATGCTCATAGAACTTCTTGCCACTCAGAATGCAGCCATCTAGCAGGTTTCTCTTCATCAATTCTGCCATACCGAGTTTACTCATGTGTCCAAGACGCATATGCCAAATGTCAGTCTTATTAGGTTCAACATTAGTAATAGCAGCAGCAGAAACAGAACCATGCAAAGTACAACATCTGAGAACATATAAATTTGAAGGATTGAGATCACCCAGCAAACACACAAGAGAACCTTTAGATACCTTCACAACTCCACCTGAACCGTTGTATTTGAGTCCTTCTTTATCAAGTGTGCTCAACGAGATCAGATTTTTTTTCATCCCTGGTATGTGCCTCACATTCTTTAGTGTGCGAATCATGCCATCATGGGTCTTGATCTGAACAGAGCCGATGCCAACAATCTCTGTTAGTGCAGATATGAAAGGAACATACAGAATTAAGTATCCACTCATCATGACCAGCAACACAACCAGCAAAGACAAACAATCTGACTCAGAGTTATCACCAGCGGAAGCAACACAAGCCTTACCATCAGATTTATTTTTCTTCTTCTCCTTATTCTGCAATTTCCAACAATCTTCAATCATATGAGATTTCTTCTTGCAGTACTTACAGAATTTCTTCTTGGGACCTTTGGACTGGGAGCGGCCTCTACCGTCATTACTCTTGTTACGATCGTTGTTGTCGTTGGATGATCTTTGCTCTGATCTGCCTCTAACATGCAAGGCGTCGCCCCTTGAGGACGACCCATCAGACTGCACCATGCCTTTTATCTTCTCCTTGGACTGGAGTGCCTCACAAACTTCCGCAAGGATTAGTTCATCACGGCTTAATAGTATGGTGTCACGAAAACTTGCATAAGAACTTGGCAAAGAGCATAATAAGAGAAGATCTAAGTCCTCATCTTCATACTTAACCTCCATCGACCCGAGGTCAGCAACGATCTCCTTGAAAACAGATAGGTGACCCAACACCGAATCACCCTCCTGCATCTTAAGTGTGTACAGCTTCATCATCATATGCATCTTCACGACTACAGAATAGACCTTTGTTCTAGGTCATTTGTCCCGGCTGCCTTTGGGCCCGAGACAATAGGTGGCTTTTGTCCCGGGTCCAACGGCTAGCCGGGCCAGCGGGGGGTCAGTGGCCTTGTATTCATGGTTAATAAAGTGTTCCTTGAATATTCATGGATGACAACTTGCATTGATTAATGCTTATGTGAAGTATTTGTGAAACTTTTTACTTGTATGAATATTCTAAAGTGTTCCTAGTCGGAGTTCATGTGAGGACACACATGAATATTAGACTAGCACATGTATTAGTTGATTGACTACGTTTCACAAGTCATGGACATGGTGGTGTCAAACTAATAATGTGGGCTCATGTGAGACATGAGATTGAACTGACCCAACACGAGATGATGATTTCTCATTACACAATATGTACGCTGTGTCCTAAGACCTGAGATCGTTGTATGTACTTAAGATGTGAACCGACTTACTTATGAGCCATCAAACGCTGCACCGTAACAGGATAGTCATAAAGGTGGCTTTCGGGTCTGTCAAGAAGCATGCTGTGAGACATAGTCGGTCAAGATGGGATTTGCCCCTCTCTACAAGAGAGAGATATCTCTGGGCCCCTCGAGTGATTCGGATCAGGAAATGCATGGACATGCTGGGGTTAAGAGTTAACCAAGTATTCCGAATCATAGCATCGAGAAAGAGTGGTCGGCTTTAAGCTAGACCAAATATCGTGAGGCAAAGGGAACAGCATGTATATGATATTGTGGCGGCTCGTCTGATATGATCTTTGTGTGCGTATAGGAGTTGGCATGTCTTGCTAGAGGCCACTGTCTACTATTGGGCCGAGTAAGAGTACTCGGGCCATGTCTATTCGCATGTGAGCCCATAGGGTCACACACTCAAGGGAAAGAAGCCTGATAAGGATGAGATCTGAATTAGACTGGGCTTAGGTGCACTAATGGGCCATTTAGGCCCAAAAGGGGGCACCCAAGGTGGGGCCCAAGGTAGCCCACCTAAGGGGTTATATAAACAGAGGAGGGGGCGCCTAAAAACCCTGGCTACTATTCACATGGATGAACAATACTATGAATAGTAACAACGCGCTACAGTAGGGCCCCCTCCCTATTCCTCTTCCTCGTGCATCTAACCCTAGTTCGTTCTCACGAGTCTTGCAATCCAGAGTGCGATGCTTCTTCCTGTACGTGTGGACTTCGTGGAGGTGCTGCGTTTCTGCACAAGGACGAGCCGTTCATGAGGTGGTTCATGCAACTGCACTATCGGCTTCCATCTACACTACACCGACGCGCTACAGAAGTTCCACAACCGCGCGTCTAGTGGTAATCCCGTGATCTATAACTGCAGTAATCTTGGTTTATGTGGTAGAAAATTTTTGTTTTTGCTACCCCATATTCCTACAGCGGTATCAAGAGCCAGTGCTGTCTCGTTATAGATTCGAATATGTGCATATGGAGTTATGCGTAGTTTCAGATCGATCTATGACCTAGTTTCGTAAACTAGCTGCGAAGGTTGTGCAACGACATACTCTTACCGGTCGGTTTTCGCCATCGGAGTTAAGTGATGCACATAAATCCGGTCGTTGCGGTTGGAGATCAATGTGATTGGTCGAATCAAAACTTAGGGCATAAGCTAGATGCATGAGATGCATAGGGCAGTAGATTGGATCTACTGCGAATTCTGTTTTGTTGCAAAAGAGTGTTTTACAGTAAACCAGTCATATCTTTTGCATACGAACTCGGATTTAGGCGAACTTTATATCGATTTGTATCTACAAAAAAAGTTAGACTTGGTTCAGAGCAGCGACGCTGTTTTTGCGAAATTTAGATTTGCAAAATTCGGCCCAAAAGATAGAGTTTTCGGCGTTTTAATTTCGGACATCGGAATCGCATAACTCTGTTTTGCGGGTTTTGTGATCGGTATGGCCTCTATGTGTATGTGATGTATGTGTGTAATTGTTTCATGACCTGCGTGTCGTGATTATGACAATTCGGCCGGAGCCATATGAATTATTGCATTTGATGTAATGGCCTGCGTGCCATCCTGTGATGATCCAAGTCGTGAATGTAATTTTATTTACTATCTATTAGGTGTAATAGCAAGTTCTAGTTCTTGGAGTTTTCATCACATGAAGGATGGTGCACATGTACATGGAGATGGAGATCAACATGGTGAACAAGTTCCATGAAGATGGAGATCTACATGGCGAACAATTTTTATGGAGATGGAGATCACCAGAAGAACAAGGGCCATACTGATTCACAATTATGTGCTTGCCGTTCTTGACGTTTTTCTACTACGTGGGTCATAGTAGAAGTAGAACGATCCCTCACAAATTTCGAGTTATCATGCCCTACCAACTAAATCTTGCACTGTCCCATGTCTTGTACGATTGGTGGTGGGTCTATGAAATTAGGGTGCCATTGGTTTTCCTTGACTAGACAGGCTGTATCGGATACATGCACGCATAAAGGGTTGGTTAGCTTGACAAGGTCATCTTAACGGTTAAGGACCTAGGGGCATAAAGGTTGGGAGCGTGACATGGAGATGTCACCCAACAACAAGAATCATATGTGATATGATTAGCAAAAAATTGCTTACCGATCTATCTAGTCTTCTAGCGGTGATGCTAAAGCTCACTAGTCGACTTAATAGTTGTGGGTCTTGAATCGCTAAGAATCAATAGAGGGATATTGATTTTAATGGGAGTAAATTCTGTTAATTGCTTAATATCGTTCACTCCATCATGAATACGTTTGTCTTAGTATTTTGCATTATTATTTTTTTGTAGATCATGGTCCACAATAACGCCCAATCCTTTTCATTGCGTTCGGTCCTTGAGAAGGACAAACTGAATGGGACTAACTATGCAGATTGGATCCGCAACCTGAGAATTGTTCTCAGGGTAGAGAAAAAGGAAGATGTTCTAGATACCCCATTACCAGAAGAGCCTGCTGATGATGCACCTGCTGAGGAAAAGACTGCTTACAGAAAGGCTTGTGACAACAACCTTGAAGTAAGCTACCTTATGCTCGCTTGCATGGAACCTGACATACAGATGCAGTTCGATACAAACCATGAGGCACACTATATGATCGTGGCGCTTCAGGACATGTTTCAAACTCAGGCCAGGACTGAAAGGTTCAATGTGTCCAAGGCCTTTGTCGAGAGCAAGCTGGCAGAAGGCATTGCAGTGGGTCCGCATGTAATCAAGATGGTTGGTTACACACAGAGGTTGGAGAAGCTGGGCTTCCCACTTGGCCAAGAGTTGGCCACTGATTTCATTCTCGCCTCTTTACCGCCAAGCTATGGGAACTTCATCTCGAACTACCATATGCATGGGGCTGAAAAGGGCCTGACTGAACTATGTGGCATGCTCAAGACAGCAGAGAGTGACATCAAGAAGAGCACAAGCAGCGGTCATGTGATGGCTGTCCAGAACAAGCCTGCTTTCAAGAAGAAAGGTTCTTCTTGGAAGAAGAAGGGCAAGGCTAAGGTTGCGAACCTTAAAGCCAAACCCTACACCTAAGGCTAAACCTGGACTAGCTACAGATAATAAGTGCTTTCATTATCACGAGAAGGGACACTGGAAGAGGAATTGCAAGCTGTACCTCGCCTCATTGAAGAACCGTTCTTCCACCTCGGGTACGCTTGTTGTTCATATTATAGAAATATTTCTCGCTGACTCTTATGTTAATTCTTGGATATTTGATACCGGATCGGTTGCTCATATATGCAATTTGATGCAGGGAATGACAAAGAGTAGAAGCGTTGAAAGAGGAGAAGTTGACTTCCGCGTCGGCAATAATGCAAGAGTTGCTGATGTGGCCGTCGGGACGATGCAACTTCACCTACCGTCAGGATTTGTCTTGGAGCTTAGTAATTATTATTTTGTTCCTAGTTTGAGTCGAAACATTCTATCTCCTTCATATTTGATGAAGGATGGTTATTCTTTTGCGAGTGAAAACAATGGTTGTGCTATCTCTAAGAATAATATGTTTGTGGCTTTTGTGTCCATTGTGAATGGGCTATTTGTTTTAAATCTTGATGATTCACCCATCTGTAATATTAATGCTAAAAGGACTCGGCTTGCTGATTTGAATCCTACCTACATGTGGCATTGTCGTCTCGATCATATAAGCGAGAAACGCATGAAGATGCTCCATTCGGATGGACTTCTAACTTCGTTTGATTTTGAATCATATGAGACATGCGAAGATTGTTTGCTAGGCAAGATGACCAAGACGCCATTCACAGGTTTTCTAGAGAGAGCACCAGACTTATTGGAACTCATACATACTGATGTATGTGGACCAATGAGCTCGATTGCTAGAGGTGGATTCCAATACTTCATAACTTTCACTGATGACTTGAGTAGATATGGCTATGTCTAATTGATGAAGCATAAGTCTGAAACATTTGAAAAGTTCAAAGAATTTCAGAGTGAAGTTGAAAATCATTGTGGCAAGAAAATTAAAGCTTTACGATCTGATCGTGGAGGTGAATATCTGAGCCACGAGTTTAGCAATCATCTAAAGAGTTGCGGAATTGTTCCACAACTTACGCCGCCTGGAACACCTCATAGAAACGGTTTGTTTGAGTGATGTAATCGAACTCTATTAGACATAGTTCGATCAATGATGAGCCAGTCGGACCTACCGTTATCGTTTTGGGGTTACGCTCTAGAAACAACAGCTTTCACATTAAATAGGGTGCCATCAAAATCCGTAGATAAGACACCATATGAGATATGGACGGGCAAGACTCCCAGTTTGTCTTTTCTAAAGATTTGGGGTTGTGAAGCATATGTCAAACGACTCCAGTCTGACAAGCTTGCATCCAAATCGGATAAGTGCATATTCGTGGGATACCCAAAGGAGACCTTAGGGTATTACTTCTATAATCGATCTGAGGGCAAAGTGTTTGTCGCTCGGAACGGAGTTTTCTTAGAGAAAGAGTTTGTCAAAGGAGAGAAAAGTGGAAGAACGGTGCAAATCGAAGTTCGAGATGAGCCGATAGGACAAGACTCTACAAGTGACGCTAATGTAGCTGAACAAGTTGAGATGCCTATGGCAACAGAAGCACCTCCGAAACCACAAAGGTTAGCAAGACTCCACGCAGCGCAGAAATTATTATTGTTAGACAATGATGAGCCTGCACATATGCAGAGGTGATGGCAGACCCTGACTCTGAGAAATGGCAAGATGCCATGAAATCCGAAATAGAATCCATGAAGGAGAATCAAGTTTGAAACTTGATAGACCCTCCTGATGGTGTGAGAACCATAGAGTGCAAATGGATCTATAAGAAGAAGAAAGATATGGATGGAAATGTTCACATCTATAAAGCTCGACTTGTCGCAAAAGGTTTTCGACAAGTTCAAGGAGTTGACTACGATGAGACTTTCTCGCCCGTGGCGATGCTTAAATCTGTTCGGATTATTCTAGCTATTGCTGCATACTTTGATTATGAAATATGGCAGATGGATGTTAAAACAGCTTTCCTTAATGGAAATCTGACCGAGGACGTGTATATGATGCAGCCCGAGGGTTTTGTCGATCCGACCAATGCTGGAAAGATATGCAAGCTTCAAAAATCCATTTATGGATTAAAGCAAGCATCTCGGAGTTGGAATAATCATTTTGACGAAGTAGTCAAAGGGTTTGGCTTCATTAAAAATGAAGAAGAAGCTTGTGTTTATAAGAAGGAAAGTGGGATCTATGTTGCATTTCTAATCTTGTATGTAGATGGCATACTGCTGATTGGAAATAATATTCCTATGCTTGAGTCCATAAAGACTTCATTGAAAAATAGTTTTTCGATGAAGGATTTAGGAGAAGCAGCATACATACTGGGCATCAAGATCTATAGAGATGGATCAAGGAGGCTTATAGGATTAAGACAGGATACTTATATTGACAAAGTGTTGAAACGGTTCAACATGGAAGAGGCGAAGAAAGGGTTCTTTCCTATGTCACATGGCATACATCTTAGCAAGAGTCAGTGTCCTACGACAACTGATGAGTGGGATCGCATGAGCAAAGTTTCATATGCTTCGGCAATTGGATCTATTATGTATGCAATGATAAGTACATGTCCAGATGTTTCTTATGCTCTAAGCGTTACAAGCAGATACCAGTCTGATCCGGGTGAGAGTCACTGGACAGCTGGGAAGAACATTCTTAAGTACTTAAGAAGAACTAAGAATGTGTTTTTGGTCTATGGAGGTGAGGAAGAGCTCGTTGTAACGGGTTACACCGACGCTAGCTTCCAAACTAACAAAGATGATTCAAAGTCCCAATCAGGTTACGTGTTCACAATAAATGGTGGTGCTGTTAGCTGGAAGAGTTCCAAGCAGGAGACGGTGGCCGATTCTACAACAGAAGCCGAGTACATCGCCGCTTCGGAAGCTGCGAAGGAAGGTGTTTGGATAAGGAAGTTCCTTATTGAGCTTGGTGTGTTCCCTAATGCCTCTAGCTCACTGGATCTCTACTGTGACAACAGTGGAGCCATTGCGCAAGCCAAGGAGCCAAGGAATCACCAGAAGAGTAAACACGTTATGCGGCGATTTCATCTCATTCGAGAGTTCATCGATCGGGTGAGATCAAAATATGCAAAATACACACGGACCAGAAAATTTCAGATCCGTTGACAAAACCCCTTCCACAGCCCAAGCATTAGAGGCACACAAGAGCAATGAGTATTAGATACATTCTGGATTGATGGTTAATAAAGTGTACCTTGAATATTCATGGATGACAACTTGCATTGATTAATGCTTATGTGAAGTATTTGTGAAACTCTTTACTTGTATGAATATTCTAAAGTGTTCCTAGTCGGAGTTCATGTGAGGACACACATGAATATTAGACTAGCACATGTATTAGTTAATTGACTACGTTTCACAAGTCATGGACATGGTGATGTCAAACTAATAATGTGGGTTCATGTGAGACATGAGATTGAACTGACCCAACACGAGATGATGATTTCTCATTACACAATATGTACGCTGTGTCCTAAGACCTGAGATCGTCGTATGTACTTAAGATGTGAACCGACTTACTTAGGAGCCATCAAACACTGCACCGTAAAAGGGTAGTCATAAAGGTGGCTTTCGGGTCTGTCAAGAAGCATGATGTGAGACATAGTCGGTCAAGATGGGATTTGCCCCTCTCTACAAGAGAGAGATATCTCTAGGCCCCTCGAGTGATTCGGATCAGGAAATGCATGGACATGCTGGGGTTAAGAGTTAACCAAGTATTACGAATCATAGCATCGAGAAAGAGTGGTCGGCTTTAAGCTAGACCAAATATCGTGAGGCAAAGGGAACAGCATGTATATGATATTGTGGCGGCTCGTCTGATATGATCTTTGTGTGCGTATAGGAGTTGGCATGTCTTGCTAGAGGCCACTGTCTACTATTGAGCCGAGTAAGAGTACTCGGGCCTTGTCTCTTCGCATGTGAGCCCATAGGGTCACACACTTAAGGGAAAGAAGTCTGATAAGGATGAGATCCGAATTAGACTGGGCTTAGGTGCACTAATGGGCTATTTAGGCCCAAAAGGGGGCACCCAAGGTGGGGCCCAAGGCAGCCCACCTAAGGGGTTATATAAACAGAGGAGGGGGCGCCTAAAAACCCTGGCTACTATTCACGTGGATGAACATTACTATGAACAGTAACAACGCGCTACAGTAGGGCCCCCTCCCTGTTCCTCTTCCTCGTGCATCTAACCCTAGTTCGTTCTCGCGGATCTAGCAATCTGGAGTGCGATGCTTCTACCCGTACATGTGGACTTCGTGGAGGTGCTGCGTTTGCTGCACAAGTACGAGCCGTTCGTGAGGTGGTTCACGCAACTGCACTGCCGGCTTCCATCTACACTACACCGACGCGCTACAGAAGTTCTGCAACCGCGCGTCTAGTGGTAATCCCGTGATCTATAACTGCATTAATCCTGGTTTATGTGGTAGAAAATTTTTGTTTTTGCTACCCCATATTCCTACACTTTTGTCCCGGTTGGTGGCTCCAACCGGGACAAAAGGCCCGCGCAGCCTTTTGTCCAGTTGGAGCCACCAACCGGGATAAAAGGCTTCCCTTTGGTTCTGGTTGGTGCCTCCAATCGGGACAAAACTCCTTGGCCCCCTTATCCCCTTCCCTCTCCCGCCGCCTGAGCCATTCAGCTCACTTGTTCTTGCTGTTCTTGGCTCGGGAGAGGGGAGTTCTTGCTCATTTCTTCACCCCATTTGTGAAGATCTTTGATTCCCCCGTCCATCCATCAGCGCTAAAGGTTTGGGGCTTGTTTTTCTCTTCTTCCTTGGCTTGTGTAGCTCATTTCATGCTTTAGAAATAGAGAAAATGTGTAGCTCATTTCTTGGACATTTAGATTGCATATGTAGGTGTGATTTTCTTTTAGATTTAGATGAGTATGTGGATAGTAGAAATTTTTATAATGAGTGTAGACACTTCATGTGATTTACTTATATATATGACCATATTGTGGATTATTGATTTTTGTATTAATGAATGAATTAATGAAATGAGTATATTAGAATTTTTTGTATTATGAATGGATTATTTTGACACTCTAGTGATGTATTCGTTCATGCTCACACTGAAACCATCTAGAAACTTAAAAAATCTTTATTTCGAAACAAGTATACGTCGTTAATCTCCATTCAACGGTGGTGGCACTACATTTCGGGGATACATGATGCGTTATAAGGATGTCACCAATGGGTTGGTTGCAACACCACCACTTGCGGTTAATACGAACACAACATTTGGCACAGTCAGCGTGGCCGTTGTTGCACTGAGAGCATATCAACGAGCATGCTGCCTATGACAAGTGTTGTGTTCCTATCAACCGTAAATTTTGGTGTTGCGACTGGCCTATTGGTGACGTACTTGTACAGCACCGTGTCCCCCCGAAAGCCAGTGTCATCACCGCAGTGTCGAGGTTATCGACATATACATTTTTTGTGAAATAAAGTTTTTTTTCTTCTAGAGGGTTTCTGGATATTGAAAAGAGTGTTCTCCTGGAACTGAAGGGTGTCAAAATAATTAGGAGTTATAGAATTTTTTTTAATTAATTAGAGATTTCGTCTTTTTTATATGTTTTCATTGTTATTTACAAGAGTAATTAATCTGATCATTGTAATTGTAATAGTAAATAATATTTGCATTGTAATTGTAAGAATTTATAATTTTGTGAAAAATAGAAGTGTTTTCCAGTAAAATATGGCTTCAGCAGCTGGAGGGAGTGGCGGCGGTGGGGGTGATCCTTGTCCTTCTAGAGAGATGGGCACAACTCCAGTAGGTCGTCGGTGCAAGAAACCTAGCGCTTTTCATAGGGCAACACTCCATTATTTGGGAAAAGAATATAGAGAATGTGTGGCAAGGGGCGAGGAACCTCCGTTTGATCTTGAGGATTTGTTGCGGCGTTACGGTTCGTCACCACCAAACTCAGAGGTTTCAGCTCCGCCATCTTCTTCTGCACCAGCAAGAAATCCGGCAGAGCATTCTGCTTTCTCACGCAAGGACAGTTGAAAACTTATGTGTTGTTGTGCGAATTTTTAAGTTGCATGTTGAGTACTCCTTTGTTAAGTTCTGAAATGGATTAAGTACTCCTTTTAATTAATCATGATATATGATGGATATTGCAGATCTTTTAATTATTCATGTTTTGTTACATTTAGTTTGATTTAGGTTTGATATATTTTATTTATTCGATACATGTAAAGAATTCAAATCGATTTCTTTAAAATGCAGATGGACCGGCAGTGGATGTACAATGCTGACCGACGTTCGAACGAATTCATTGAAGGCTTGCATTATTTTTTGTCTGTGGCTGAGGTAAACAAGCAGAACGGTTTTATGTGCTGCCCGTGTGTTCATTACAACAATAACAAGGATTACTCCTCTTCATGAATCCTACACAACCACATTTTCACAAATGGTTTCATGGAGAAGTATGTTTGTTGAACGAAGCACGGAGAACAGGGGTTACCATGGAAGACAATGAAGAAGAAGATTTTGACGACCACTTTCCCGGGAATGCTAGATTCGGTGCATTGGATGACGATATTCCCATAGAAGAGCCCGAAGTAGATGTAGCAGAAGATGATCCCAGCGACGATCTGGGGCAGGCACTGCACAATGTGCGGGCAGACTGTGAGAGTGAAACGGAGAGGTTGAAGTTCCAGAAGATATTAGAGGACCACCGTAAGTTGTTGTACCCAGATTGTGAAAATGGATTGAAGAAGCTTGGCACCACCTTGGAGTTGCTGCAATGGAAGGAGACAAATGGTGTATCCGATAAGGGATTTGGTGAATTACTGAAACTTATTAAAAAATACTTCCTAAGGACAACGAATTGCCTACCACAACGTATGAAGCCAAACAACTTGTTTGCCCTCTAGGATTGGAAGTGCAAAAGATACATGCATGCCCCAACGACTGCATCCTCTACCGAGGCGAGTACGAGAATTTGGATACATGTCCCGTATGCAGTGCATTGCGTTACAAAATCAGAAAAGATGATCCTGGTGATGTTGAGGGGGAGCGTCCCCGGAAGAGAGTTCCTGCGAAGGTCATGTGGTATTCGCCTATAATACCACGTTTGAAGTGTCTGTTTAGAAATAAAGATAATGCTAAGTTGATGCGATGGCACAAAGAGGAACGCAAGCAAGACTCGATGTTGCGACACCCCGCTGATGGGTCACAGTGGAGAAAAATAGATAGAACGTACCCTGAATTTGAATTGGTTGCGAGAAACATAAGGTTCGATTTGAGTACGGATGGCATGAATCCTTTTGGTGAGATGAGCAGTGGTCATAGCACTTGGCATGTGACTCTTTGTATATACAATCTTCCACCATGGTTCTGCATGAAATGGAAGTTCATCATGATGCCAGTGCTTATCCCGGGCCCAAAGCAGCCAGGAAATGACATTGATGTGTACCTAAGACCATTGGTCGAAGAACCCATATTGCTCTGGGGCGATGAAGGTGTACGGATGTGGGATGAATATAAATAGGTAAACTTCAACCTACGAGCATTGCTGTTCGTAACGATCAATGGCTGGTCTGCTCTTAGTAACCTGTCAAGACATTCGAACAAGGGATATAAAGTATGCACACACTGTTTAGATGATACCGATAATATATGGTTGACTCACTGTAAGAAGGTTGTATATATGGGTCATCGTCGATTTCTTCCCATTAGGCATCTGGTAAGAAAGAAGGGCAAGCATTTCAAAGGCCAAGCGGACCACTGAACAAAACCGATGCACCGTAGTGGTAAAGACGTCTTCGACATGGTAAAAGATCTAGAAGTTACTTTTGGAAAGGGTCCTGTTAGCCAACCTGTTCCGAACAAAAATGGAATGGCGCTCATGTGGAAGAAGAAATCTATATTTTGGGAGCTACCGTATTGGGAAGTCTTAGATGTTCGTCATGCAATTGATGTGATGCACCTCACAAAGAATCTTTGCATCAATCTGATAGCATTCTTGGGAGTTTACGAAAAGACAAAAGCTACACTAGAAGCACGTCAAGAATTGCAACATATGGAAGAACGAGATGCCTTACATCCACAATAGCGAGATAATGGACGAGAATACTTAAGTCCTACAAGCTATACTCTTAGCAAGAAAGAGAAGGAAAGTATGTTTGACTGCTTGAGCAGTATAAAGGTTCCATCTGGATACTCATCTAATATAAAAGAAATCCTAAATTTGGCCGAGAAGAAATTTATAAATCTCAAGTCCCATGACTGCCACGTGCTTATGACCGAACTTCTTCCGGTTGTGCTGTGGGGGATTCTGCCTGATAACGTCCGGTTAACCATCGTAAAGCTATGTGCCTTCCTCAATGCAGTTTCTCAGAAGGTAATTGACCCGGACAATTTGATAAAGCTGCAAAACGATGTGGTGCAATACCTTGTTGGCTTTGAGCTGATATTTCTATCATCTTTCTTCAACATCATGACACATCTTCTAGTGCACCTTGTGAAAGAGATTGATATCCTCGGATCAGTATTTCTACACAATATATTCCCATTCGAAAGGTTCATGGGGGTACTCAAGAAATGTGTTCGTAATTGAGCTCGTCCAGAAATAAGCATCGCCAGTGCCTACGAAACTGAGGAGGTCATTGATTTTTGTGTTGACTTTATTGTTGACATTAAACCAATTGGGGTCCCTGAATCACGATATGAGGGGAGACTAAATGGAAAGGGTACATTAGGAAAGAAATCTTATGTCTGCACAGATGATTTCTCATTCAAGAAAGCGTATTATGCGGTTCTTCAACAATCATCCTTGGTTGACCCGTATATCGAGGAACACAAGAAGATTCTGCTCTCCGAATTCCCGGAAAAGTCAGAGGCATGGTTTACACGTGAGCACATGAACACTTTCGGCAGCTGGTTGCGGAAGCATCTAATGCATAACTTGGATATAAGTGAACAACTGTTTTTATTGGCTAGGGGACCATCTTGGAATATCTTAACATACCAAGGGTACGAGATAAATGGCAATACATTTTATACGATAGCCCAAGATAAAAAGAGTACCAATCAAAACAGCGGTGTTCGTATGCATGCCACAGACAATATTGGAAAAAAGGACACATATTACGGCTACATTGAAGAGATATGGGAGCTGGATTACGGTCCTAATTTCAAGGTGTCTCTATTTCATTACCAATGGGTTAAGCTATCTGGAGGAGGGGTAACAAAAGATGAGTATGGGATGCCAATAGTTGATCTCAACAATCTTGGGTATAGAGACGAGCCGTTTGTCCTAGCCCAGAATGTCACTCAGGTTTTCTACATTAAAGACATGTCCAACAAACCAAAAAAGGGGATAAACAAGCAAAAGGATGAGCCTAAGTGACACATAGTTCTATCAGCGAAGAGAAACATCGTTGGAGTGGAGGACAAGACAGACTTGTTAGAGGAATATCATAACTTTGTTGCCATTCCACCTTTCGAAGCAAATGCTGATCCATGCATCCTACTAGCCAATGATGATGCTCCATACTTGCGCCGTGATCATAATCAAGGGACATTTGTCAAGAGAAAATCTGTTACAGCTAATCTTTCATGTACTTGAATCATTTCCTATTATTCTATAAAAAATAATGACAATTCGAATACTTTTATTATATATGTACTGTACCATTATCCTTTATGTGTTATATATATATATTATTTTTTATTTATTTCATACAATAATATGGATTACTCAACTAATTTTATTTATTCCATGAAATTACATTCACATTAGCACACTATACTCTCTCACTAACACACACACTATCTCATAAACTCACAGACTACTCATTAATGTCATGAAATTGCTTATTTTTATGTAAAACTCACTTTTTAAACATTAATATCGTTATAGAACCCACTTTCTGTCAAAAAGCAAAAGTTTTAAAAAATTTATTTACCTAATATATTTTTGCATGGTCAACATAAAAATATGATTTCAAAAAATTTAGAAATTTCGTTGACCCAATCACTTGAATGAAAATTAAACATTTTTGTTGCGTGTATCAAGTCTATATAGAGATAAAAAAATTTCCATAATTTTTGGAACCATAATTTTTTTAACTGAATTAACAAATGAAAGCCTATTTTAAAAGAGAAGTAAAAAGAACCAAAAACAAATAAAAGATTTGGCGGAAATGAGGGAAAACGGGCCTCTTTTGTCCCGGGTGGTAGATCCACCCGGAACTAAAGGTGGGCCGCAGGCTGGGAATTTTTCCGGCCCGCCAAAAAACATCTTTTGTCCGGGGTGGAGCCATGATCCGGGACAAAAGGCTCTTTTGTCCCGGGTGGTGGCTTCACCCGGGACAAAAGGACCCCTTTTGTCCCGGGTCATGGCTCCACCTGGGATAAAAGACCCCCACCCCTATATCTCCCTTCTTCTCCCCGACCCCCTCCCCAACACTTGGTGGTTTTCTTGATCTGCGCCGTACTGCTGTCGTCCCCTGCTCCCACCATGCCTCCTACTCGCCGCCGCCGCAGTCCCCGAGCGCCGCTGACCTCCACCGCCCGAGCTCCGCCACCCCATCGCGCCGTTGGTGCCGAGCTCCGCCGTCCATGAGCACCGTCGATGTCCCCCATCCCGTCCCCAAGCGCCGCGCGCCCGAGCTCCGACGCCCCACTACCGCCGCCCGAGTACTGTCGGGCCACCTCCATGCCTGGCCGCCTTCGACGACGACCCCGCCAGGCCGATCACCGGTGCGCCACCGCCCTTCCCCCATGCCGCGCCTTCTGCCACCTTGTCTTAGCTGCCACTGTGTGCCACTATCCAGGGACGCCGCTGCCACTGCGCCGCCGTCCAGGGCCGTCTCTGCCAACACGCCGCCACCCTCTCCGCTGCGCACCGCCAGATCCACCACGTCCAAGGCAGCCGCCCTTCAACCGCCCTGTAAGATGGCCGCCGGCCAACATTTTCTTTTTTTCAAAATTTAATGTTTAAGTAATTTTTTATATTAACTAGAATTCAATTATGCATATAGATATTTTTAGAATTATATTATGGATATAGTGTTTTATTTATTATATATTAAGTAGAATTGATTTGTAGATATATTATTAGAATTCAACTATGGATATAGTGTTTTCTTTAATTATAGAGATATAGTGAGAATTAGAGAGAATTTAGAGAGAAATAGAGAAGGAAATAGAGAATTAGAGAGAATTTCTATTATGATGTATTCAAAGACTTTAATTTATCATGTATTTATTATTTAATTATGTCATTCAAAGACTTTAATTACATGTATTCATCATTCTTAATTCAAATGTGTCATTCATATTACTTCTCCAGCTCGCAAACTCGCGCTAACACACAAACTTACGCTCGGTCTCTCGCTCACTCACTCACCGATGCGCGCACACACACACACATTCATTCAACGCTCTCTCGTTGTCTCTTCACCGATCCCGACGGCTTGGAAAACCGGTTCCTAAGGCCGTTTCCAACCGTTACCGACATGTTTCCGATCGAATGATTAGAATATTTTCCATCTAAACGTCCATGTAAACGTAGTCCGATCCAAACATAGTCCCCTTCTAAACAAATTCCGATCCAATCCTCACCAATATGTGAATTTTTTAGAGAATTTTCTTAAGGGTTTTATTTGTATTCATTTTTTAGTTACGATGGACCCGCGACAACAAACAGACGCGGAAGACGAACAGTTCCTGTTGAATATGATTGCCGAAGGTGGTGGTGCACAAGGAGATGCCCCCGAACAAGTTGATGATGGCAGCAATACCGACATATATTTGAATATGTCCGGTGACGGAATTGAGGCACCATCCATTCAGGATGACGCTGCTGCAGAGAAAAATGACGCTGCTGGTGAACAAAGTGCTAATGTACATATCACAACTATATTTACTTGTATTGAACATCTTATTTTTATCTGAATCTATATGAATAATATATAAGTATATGAATGTTTTTGTATAGCCGTCTGGATCATCGTCGCAGCAGAAAAAGACGAAGCGAGGCCCAACAAAGAAACTGGAAGGGCGGTACATAATAACGGAAGTTGGTCCAGATGGTGAACCGATCGCTCCAAGAAGCTGCCACTAAAAAATTCGTTTGACAATCCGGATGTATTGTCAGGTACCACATCCCGATCAGCTTCAAGCTATGGAAAGCTTCCAATCCAAGCGAGGAATGGGATGCGGTACCCGAGAGAGAAAAAGAATGGTGCTGGCGAGAGCTTAAGAAGAACTTCACGATTCCAGCTGAATTAGAAGAGATATGCAAGCGCTGGACCCTGAGCAAGATGGCCGAACAACTGCGATCATTCAAGAAAATTTTGACGAAGAAATATATCAAGACCGGGACCACGCCCATGTTTACCGGCGAGCTCGAAAAGCTCAGGGGTCACTGGGATGCATTTGTGCAATACAAGTCTTCAGAGCTTGGGCTTCAGAAGGTGCAGAAGGCCAAAGATAATACCTCGAAGAAAGTGTACCATCACACTCTAGGGCAAGGAGGCTACAAGCTTGCAATACCCAAATAGGAGAAGATGGAGCAGGATCTGCTTGACAGAGGCATCCAACCTGCTACCATGAACTGGCCTGAAAGGTCAAGGACCTGGTTTTATGGTCACGGGGGAAGCTTGGACCCATTGACTGGGGCCTGCATCTATGGGCCAAAAATCCAGCTAGCAGCCCAAAGACTACAGGAGGCCATACAAGCAGCGGCCGAGGGAACATTCCAGCCGGATAGAGAGAGGGACGAGTTGACTTACACCCTTAGGAATCCAGAACATCTGGGCCGCACAAGAGGCAAAGGCGTGGTTCCGTGGAAGTATGGGTTCAGAGATTACATTGAATCATATAGAAGCCGGCAAAGAAGAAAGAATGATGAGCGCGAGCACTTGCGAAGGCTAGAGGAACGGCTCATGTCACACGATCAAAGACTGGAGGAAGAGGTTCAACGCCAAGTGGCCATAGCAATGAGCCAGCAACATCAAGCGCAACCGGTGCCTCCAGAGCCTAATGTCGCTGCCGATCATCTGTCTCAGCGGAAAAGCAGCTGCACTTCCACAGACGTCGTCGTCGAGACCACGGGGATCCAGGCTGCAGTTGAAGCGATGGCCCCGCAGCGATTTCCGGTGGATGAGATCACCCATCGGACACCTTGTGACCTGCAGACTGCCATTAAGAACTTAATATTCACTGTTGCGTACGGTATCGCCATGCCAACTGATGTAGACGCGGCCCGATCTTCCGAGAGGTAGGATAAATTTGATTGATGGAGTATGTGATGTTGGCGATCCGACTTCTAATCAGACACGAATTCGAAGCCTACAACCGTTACACCACTGCTCTGCTGGTTATCAACCAAGCACAACTTGATTGACCTCGCCGAGAAGGCTTTTCCTGCAAGCGAATCGAAGGACACAAGCAAGAAGAGGTAAACACGCAATCTGATAATTGCAGATATGGATTAAGTGAATCACAAGAGGGGTTCAAGAACTCAATTCCAAAGGACTAATTGACACAGTGGAGGAGATCAAGAACGGGGGCCTTGGATCAATGTATAAGGACTTGTCGCCACAGATACAACGACGCAATCTCTGTTTCTTGAAGGAAAACAAAAGAACTAAACAAAACCCTAACCCTAATGTGGCGGTGGCTACTGAATATATGAGGTTTAGGTCGTGGATGACCCCTCTGGAAATGCCCCTATGGGCTCCAAAACGATACACGGGCGAACGGACCAAAAGATTGTGTTGTGGCAGCCTGACAGATTCTGGACATTTACTTGTTTTGACGATCCCATCGACTCCAAATGAATTTGGGCCTCAAACCAATTCCATTGGAAGCTCCTTGAAATTATCTTTCCATCAATATAAAGATCATCCAAAACGGACTCTGTATGCGGCCTGAGCGTCGATTTTGGTGCGGGCTGCTCCTGGACTCCGAGATGGACTCGAACTTGAGTTCTTTTGGGCCTCCACCTTGGAGACTCGAACTGAATCAACCTCGGGCCTCCTTCATGACTTGGACACCCTTTCTGGACTCCTCTCTCTTGATGCCATGCAGCAATCATGGTCATCTGCATGGGTGTCATGTCCTCATCACCAACCCAACCAGATGATGTGTACCACGGGCAGCAAAATCCGATAGGATACACAAGAGTTGGCGTGGAGTAGGTGTGCCAGGGTTGGGAGATGCTCGAGCTTGATATTTCTGGAGGTGATGGGGAGAGGACACTAGCAGAAGCCATTCATGGGATAAGCGCTACATTGTCCTAAAGTTGGATGATCGAACACCAAGACCGGCATCTTAGCATGCCTCTCCAAGGCCGGCATCTCCGCAAAACTCCCCAAGGGCAGCACTGTCTCGGCAAGGTTCACCGGCACATTCTCTATCACCATCATCTCATGCGCCGATGAACACTCAAGTGTCACCATCACCTCCTTGGTCACCCCCTCCGCCGCCGGCAAAGAAACAGAAACAGCCGCCGGCAAAGAAGGTATCTGCACCGGCTAAGGAGCCTCCAAAGAAGAAGGAAAAGAAGAAAAAACAAGGAGGCTCCTATTAAACCCTGGGACATGAGCCTTGAAGAATGCGATCGGATAACTCAAGAAAGAGTTAAAGAGCACTTCAAGCCGAAGCCGAAGCCGGAGCCCGAGAAAGTGATAAATCCGGGAGATTTGAAATTTTTAAGGGAATATGCGAAGCAAATAAGAGAAAATTCATTCCGAGATATCCCCCTTCTGACTACGATCGCACAATTATCAAAACTACTGAGAAAAAGAAGAGACAATCAAAGTCGTCGTCGTCGTCCGACGTTCCACAGCTCGGAGCCCAAAAGAAACAATCAATAGAGCCTCTCGTAGTGGGACAGATGACGCAACAACAAGACTTTGTTACATTTTTTAAAGAAGCAAACTTGACGGCGGCTCAGATTGCAGGGGGAGAAGATATTCCAAAGGCCGATGTGGTCATCAAATGGACGTATGAGCTGGGCAAATCTCTTGTACCCCCCGAAGTAGTGTCCGTGCTTCCAACGCAAATGTATAAGCTGCACCAGCACTACATGCGTGCGATGGCTGATTGCATCTTCATGCAGGGTGCAAAGATTAAAGATGATGATTTCTTACAGGGGGGCATTATATGGATAAACTAGGAAGAAGTTTACCAACTATTCCATCAGGAGGACCTCGATATCTCTATCGTCGGCTTGTGGGTTCTGTAAGTATTTTACTCTCCTGACGTATTGTTTTGCATGATCTCAACATACTGATCCCTTGATTTATTCAGTATCATGTAGAATGGAGATACAAACTTGCAGGAGAAAGGGATACTCTCACCTCAGCTTCTTCAACCCAATTACTTGTAATTGGAGGCTTCTACATGACAATTCTGATGAGATATTCCAAAACTTGTTCAAGTACATAAGCGTTCATCACAACAAGCAAATGATATTGTTTCCCTACAACTTTGTGTGAGTGATTCATTCCATCTAACTCTTTCTATTCTGTATCATCGAATTGTTTAAACCTTAATTATTCCGTATAATCTTGCAGTCAACACTGGGTCCTAATGCTCATACTTGTCGACATTAGCATGATGGTGGTTATGGACTCATTAAGGAGACCTCCAGAACAATACAGTGATCTTCTTAACATGATGAAAAAGTAATTCTACCACTACTTTGTCGATGACTGATACTTTGAATCACTTTGTTACTTGACTATAATTGTTCTAATCATGCACAGGGTTTAGAAACAAGTCGCTAAAAATCATCCAGGCAAATTGGACAAGGAATTGAAGATCAAGACAGATTTTGCGGTACGCACTTGGATGATTCGTTGCACGTTTCATTAGTTTTATTATATATTCATGTAAATACCTGATAATTTCTTCTCTCTTAAAGTGTATGAGGCAGAAACAAGGTACTAATTTATGTGCATACTATGTATGCGAGAACATCCACGGTCTGGTAGGTCCTCCAAGGGCCTTGGCAGATTGGGAGGAGGAAGTAAGTAAAAAACTTGTTAATGTTTGAACTTGTATTTTAATTAGTCGAAATTAATTATCCCCCTTTTCCATAGGTCGCGGAGATGCGCGATAAACTTATACCGGAGGAAAAGATTATGGCGATTCAAGAACAATTGTCTGGATTTATTGTTGAGCAAGTCATCGATCCAAAAGACGAATTCTACTATGATGGACAATCTCACATTGACAGTCGCAGCAAATATGATAATATACGCGTATATATATAATTAAGAATGAATATACCTATGTAAATATATATGTGTGTGTGTATGTATTATATTTCTATTTATGAGTATATCTGTATTATATATTTAAGCCCACCAATAATATATATATATATATATGTGTGTGTGTATATATATATATATGGAAACTATCTAGGACAAATATTATATAAGTAACTATATATATGTATATATTAGTGGAGATCTTACACACTGATTTCCAATACATAAGTTTAATTGAAATGCAAAAGTATAATTGAAATAGAAAAAGAATTAAGAAAAGAGGAATAGGAAAAAAATGGACCTTTTGTCCCGGTTGGTAACACCAACCGGGACAAAAGGGTGCGCCAGGCACGTGGTGCTGGCAGCCCCTTTTATCCCGGTTGGTGTTACCACCCGGGACAAAAGGGTGCTTTTTGTCCCGGTTGCTAGACGCGGGACAAAAGGGCACCCCCTTTTGTCCCGGCCTGGCATTCCCGGTTGGGAAACCGGAACAAAAAGGGTTTCCCAACCGGGACAAATCGCCTGTTTTGTAGTAGTGCTTACTGGTAAGATCCTTTGACATGCAGATCGATTTCATTTTCAGCCATAATTCTGCAGCAGCCTTTTCCTGCAGCACTTCTTGCAGAATATCATTACATAGATGAAGCGGAATAAGAGATAGAGCCTTACGGTCCTTGCGCTTCTCCTCATCGGTCCACTCATTCTTCTTCTTCTTCCCGAAACCTTCCAACGCCTCATCGAGGTCATTTGTTTGCGCTAGAATAGCTCTCATATTGACTTGCCACAGCGAGAACCTCATCTTGTAGTCCAACATCGGTAGATCATACTTCATCGACGCCATCACAAAACCCTAACTTGAAACCACGGCTCTGGTACGACTTGTTAGAAGCGACGGCGATAAAACGACAAAGAACAACAAAGATCAAACCGCAGGAGACATGAGGATTTAAGGTGGAAAACCAGTCCAATGCGAAGGGAAAAACCACGGGCGCCAGCCAGCAAGAACTTCACTATATCAGGTGTTTGTGTACAACGCCTAGCGGCGGCTTACAAGAGGAATAATGAACTATGGAGCAAACTCTAATCAAGGGTACAATTTTTTTACAACTATGAATAAAAGCATACATCTAAAGCTACAACAAAAAAATACTAAAGCATAGCATATTATATGTTCACTGTGTAGTTCTACTCATTTGGAGTCTAACACAATTGGATTTTCTATTTTATGATTTTTCTGTGATTTACTATGATTTTTCAAAACTGCTTTAGGAGGTAATTTGACCGGTTTTGGAAAGTTCAGGGGGTGATATAGACCATTTCATAGGTTGGCGGTTATGTATTCCACCCTCCATAGGTGAGGGGGTGATATAGACTTTTTCCATTAACCAAACAAGAATGTTATAATGTGCACTGCTACGGAACGATACATCCATCCCACGCATTAGTCCCGGCCGTAGTTAGGCCCGAAACTAATGTAGCCATTAGTCACGGGTCTAATGGTTAGAGGTAGGGAAATGCTGGTCCTGGTTGGAGCCTCCATACGGGACTAAAAGTTTAGTCGTCCATATTTTTAGTCTCGATCGGTTGATAACACCAAATCGGGCTAAATGCACCATTTAGTTCCAGTTGGTGTTACCAATCAGAACTAAAAATTCAGTTTGGACTTATTGGACTTTTCAATCTCGGTTCATAACACCAACCCGAACTAATAGATCATCATTTAGTCCCATTTGATATTATTAATCGATATTATTAATCGGGACTAAATGGTCTCTACTCCTAGCTGGGATTATCAATCGGAACTAAAGGGTCCTCCGGAGGTTAGATCAAAAGAAAAGCATCCTATAGAGAGCTATGTGTTGTATAGATACGGTGGTAACACTACTACAAAAAAGATTTTTAGGGGATAGTAATAAAATATATTTTTAGAGGCAGGTGTCATACCCGCTCTTAGTTTTCACCGCTAAAAATGTCCAGTCAACCAGCCACAAGCCCTGTAATGTCGAGGTACGATTTTTTTTTACGAAATATGCACACTTACATCACCGAGAATTTGAACCGCCGACCTCAAACCTCGCGCGCTCTTTTCTTACCACCACACCATACAGCTAATTGTCACTCAGAGGGGTATGATATTCTTTTATATTAACTATGAAGTTGATTTGTAGGAGTAGGTGACGGCATCACCCGCCCCTAAAAATATTTTTTCAATTTATTTTGAAAAATCGTTCAATTCATTAAAAATAGCAAAACACTTTTAAAAAATATAAACTTTTTACAAGAAACTTATTGCGACCTGTATAATTTAGGATAAATACTAAAATCTAATTTGAGTGTCCATACTAGTTCAAGGTGTGGAAACCACAATGAATAGCTTCCACACTAACTTATCTCATACAAAGACTCACTTTGTGGTTTTCACACTCATAATCACTTTATTATACTATGAAATGTGTTTATAATATTTTTTCTAGTTCTACATATCAAAATAGGTTTATGGTAAAAATTTTACTTTTTTGACGTGTTTTGCTTTTTTTTATTTAAACGATTTTCTGAAATAAATTTGAAAATCATTTGTGAGGGCGGGTGAGGGGGTGTCCCGCCCCTGAAAATGATTTTTTTTCAGGGGTGGATCGGGTCTACAGTAACTCTACTTCATTTGTAGCAACGTGTCAAATTTTGACCCGCCTCTAGAAAAAAAAACCGAGACATTCCTCAAATCATTTTTTAAGTAGTGTAAGTAAGTTACATATACACGAGGCAAGAGTTTTTAGTTTCAATTACTGTGGACCGCAGGGTTGGTTCTTTGCCAATTATATTTCTGAACCTTGCACATTCTTTAGTCCCGATTAGAAATCTGGCAACGGGACAGTTTGCAACGGGACAGTTTTTGTAGTAGTGGTACGTAGTTGTACTGCGAGGTGATGCTGATAGCATACTAGCACACACGGATGTATAACTTACATTGTATAAATTTGTGTGCGTGGTGCATACGGTGCTCGGTGCATGCATTACAGCGACTTAAAACTGCCGCTTGATAGATGGATCGACACGGCGGAAGGTGCGGCTTCACATCGGAGGGGCGCGTACGGACGGCTCATTATTATGGACGTGCTGCCTTGATTAATTGACGGGTTACCGGTTAAACAGGGCCGCTGATAGTGCCCCATAACTGTGTCACACGCACAAAAGATACATTAGCATTTCATAATTCACACCTAACTTTTTTTTTCCTTCCTTTTTCTTTTCAAAAACGTGTGCATGCAATGCGCCACACTTTTATGATGACAGCCAAAGTAGTTCCGGTGAGCTCTCTCTAGCTAGCTATATATAAAGGTTAATTGGGCGTGCTTGTGATGAGAAATCAGTTACAGTAAGCTACAAGTGTGTTTTAGTTGCTCCTGTAATACACGAAGGTTATGGTGTCTCTTGCAATAAGAAGGAAGCTAAGATCAGTGTAACGCGACTCGTGCAAAGAAGATCAGACGTAACTAACCAATCGACCACAACAAGTACTAGTTTTAAGACACTACCGGAATCCGGCTCGTTGTCGTGTGCCCAGTAGTTTGCCGTGTGCTTTCTATTGGGCACACGATAAAAAATATTTTTGCCGTGTGTACATACAACAAAGATATAACACATAATAAAGACATGCTTTGCAGTGTACTTTCTTTTTGCACACGCAAATCCATATTTTGACGTGTGCTTTTCTCTTGCACACGGCAAGGCGTGTTTTATTTTGGCACATGGCAAAGTAATATTTTTTCTCTTTTTACCTCGAAATCTTTTCTACTCTTCACATACAACAAGTGGTACTCTATGTTAAAATTTGGTACATTTTTGTATTAATTTGCTATATTTGACTAATTAATTGCATTTCAAGCAATTTTTTTGAATCAAGTCAAATTTAAACTGCAAGTGATTCAAATAGTAGAATAAAATGAATGAAAAATAATATTCATATTATTTAACCTAGTTTGAGGCCATACCCATCAAATGAAAAGAAATTTCAAACATCTTGTGCAAGAAACACGACCACGAACCTGTGTCTGAATGATTTTAAAATTCTAAAAAAGCAAATGAAGTCTGAAAATTATGAGATTTGTCAATATCTCATGATATCATACGTGGAGGCTATGGTAAAAATTTGAGTTGATTTCGCAATTTTGTCACGTACGATGCTTACAAATGGAAACATTTGTGAAGAAGAATCAGAGAGTTGAAAAGGATGCAGTTAGGTTTGGAGCGAAAGTGACGATCGAATTTGGGTTTGACTTCAAAAATTTTTCTATAGCCAATAGACAATTTAGATTGTTTCATGTAAAATTTTGGTTATTTTTCAGAGCTGTTTGATAATTTTAATTTTTCTTGCAATTAAACAATATCATGTGATATACATTGAAATTGAGCTATAACTGCATGAAATAATGGATTTTTTTCCATAGAATCATCAAACATGAATTATTTTGTCACTTTGGTAAGGTACAAATTGTGACAAAGTTATGGAAATATGAAATAGTAGAACAAATTAAATGGTACAAAACTGCATGAAATAACCAAGCTTTGTCGTGTGCCCTAGATCTGGCACACGACAAAGTTAAATTCAAATTTTGGAAAACGACCTCGGATGGAGAAACTGCCAAAATGAAAGTTGTAGATCTCAAAAAGTTATGGAACTTTGTAGTTTATAATTTTATAAGTTTTTAATTTGAAATTTGTTTAGGGTCTCAAACAAGCAATTTATACTCAGTTAAGTATAATATGTGGGGAAAGAAAATGGAGTATAGACATAAATGTGAGTGTGGCGCAGTGGTAGAGAGTGTTACATGCAAGAGGGAGGTCGCGGGTTTGAATCCCGTCGGCCACGCAGCGTGCAAAAAATGCCGCGACTTGCATCTTGGGATGGGGATGGGCAGCAAATGACAGGTGGGGCCTCTCCCCATTAAAAAAACTTTTTGCTATTTTTTCGTTGTTTTTTTTTTGCTGTTTACATATTATCTTTGCCGTGGGCCAAAACAGCACACGGCAAAGACTTTGCCATGTGCCCGGAAAAAGGCTCATGGCAAAGCTGGCTTTGCCGGCCGAGATTTATCATGAGCTTATTGCCGTGTGTTACACACAGCAAAGCCTTTTCCGTGTGCATAAGGAGCTTTGTTGTGTGCATGTGGCACACAGCAAACCCACGTTATCTCGTAGTGAGACTTACTAGTATGCAAGAGCTACTCCCTCTATTTTTATTTACAAGTTGTATTAGATTTTTTTCTAAATCAGACTTGGTAAATTTTGATCAAATTTATAGAAAAAAATAATATTTACAATACTAAATTTGTTTTATTAAATCCATTATAAAGTATATATTGATAATGCATATGTTGTTGGATATTATAGTTGTTGCTATATTTTTCTATATATTAGATAAAAATAATCAAATTTAACTTAGGATAAACCTAACATGACATGTAAATAAAAATGGAGGTAGTAGGATCCATTAGATCCATGCCAAATATGAGTCTCAACAAAGTAATAATGATTACGTAGGCAACCAAAATGAATGCCGCAGGTTTGGGAAAGTTGGGAAAGGAGAAGCTAATTTAGGGCACATGTCATTAGATAATCTGAAAAGGTTACGCTGATTGTTGAGCGCGACAAGACGCAACTGCAACATCAACGTACAAGACACAAACCTAGAGTTAAAATACATAGCAAAATTGAGCACAGCACGAAGCAGCCTGCTCCTTCTAGATTTAGAGATAGTTTCTTTCTGTGGCCGGCCCGTTGGACCGAACAACCGATCAAACACTTGTATAGAACAAGATGTTGCAAACATCCTATTATTGTCATGGTCTTTTGGAACAGACGGTGATGCTATAACCTAGCACCACCGTCGGGTTGTAGTATCAACCCGCCGGACCGTTGATGCAACAACTACCTAATCTCTCTCTCTCTCTCTCTCTCTCTCTCTCTCTCTCTCTCTCTCTCTCTCTCTCTCTCTCTCTCTCTCTCTCTTTGTTTCTCTTGGTTTTATTGCCCCCCGTCACACCACCTCCCCAACTCTCCTCCAGCTCTCCCCCAACATCTCCTTCCCTCCTCCTACCCAATGCACCCCTCTCCTCCACCACCAGCTCCCACCCCCTCCCCATAGCCACCCCCTTCCTCCCTCTGGCATCCCCCATCTCTGTCGTGGTTGCCTCCCCTCCTCCCCCGGCAACCTCCACTCCTCCGTCTCTCCTTCCCCCCTCTTCGTGAGCGTAGCGCCGGACGCGCACGTGGCGCGGCAGCATCAGCGCTGGTGAGATTGCGAGTGCGGCATGGGAAAGCCCAGGCGGGAGGGCGGTGTCATAGTAGGAGGCCGACAACGGGTGCCTCTCCCCAGCTGCCGGCTCCCCCTTCCCCCGGCCACCTCCCCGCAACCGTGTGCAGTGTTTTTTTTGTTTTTTTCTAAAAATAACATCACCATTGGTTCGATCCCTGCTAACTGACATCCAGAGCCCACCAAAACCGTTGGTGATGGGCATTTAGAACCAACGATGATTGGGGCGCTGGAGTAGTGAAAGTAGTTGACGCATTTGCAAGGGGCGGCATCTGATGTACTGCAGTTCGTATTTACCCAACTAATTAGCTAACTAGTTAGGGTTTGCTCACGGTCATCACACTTTCTTACATGAACTAATGACTCTACCATCATGGGCGCATGGAAAACAATTGGTTTAGCTAGCTCATAAGATCTTTTTCCTTGTCGCGTCACTTGTAATCACCATAGCATAACAAGAATGACTCCTTCAGGGGCGGATCTAGGACCACAATGGGGACTCATTTTCGAAGTCAGTGTTTTACCACCAACCTACCGAGCGATACCCCGAGGTAGTATATTGTAGGCAAGGTGTTGCCAAGATCTTGAACTCGAAGGTGCACACCACACAAGATGTAGACAGGTTTAGTATGTTGAATACCGTAATAATCTACATATTGTATGGTGGTTTGTAGTGCTTGATGTTGAGATCTGCCCTAGTTTAGGCTTGAGGTGATTCTGCCAATCTATGTACCCCTACCCTCCTTTATATACTTCAGGGGGAAGAACTACTACTCGGATACAAGGTAGGATTCCTAGTAGAATTATAAAGGAATCCTATAGGAGTTTGTTCTCTTCCTTCCTTGCGGGTACCAGGGGATCTATCCCTAACAAGTTCTCGAGCGCTTCATAGTCAAGTGGGCCCCTAGGGGCGGACGGTCTGCCGGCTAAAAAAATGTTTGGACAGAAACCTATTTGTCTCTGGTAGGAGAAAAGTGTGAACTGAGGACGGTCTGCCACTGTGGTGCGGACGGTCCTTCGATCATCTGTGAGTTTAGACAGATGTTTTCTTCTCTAGGCGTTTTTGGAGTTTTGAAATGCTAATAGTCCGCCGAAGGAGCGCGGGTAGTCCGCCAGGACTATAATGGTCGTCTCTGACACGCATTAATTGCACTCTGACTCGCTAGTTTTGAATGGCGTATAATCCACGAAAGCCCTGTTTTCACGGGTTTGGAGTGTAACGGCTAGATTCCGAGAGGGGGCACTATATATCACTTGCTCAGCCGTGGAAGGTACTCTTGGCCACTTTGAAAGCATTCTTCTCCGATCTCCCGCATCCTCTCTTCCGTCATCCTTCTCTCTCTCGTCTCCTCTCCTCCTCTCTCTCTCACTCTCCTCCCTCTCTCGTCCTCATCGTCCTCTCTCACTCTCTCCCTCTAGTCATCTCTCCCACCTCTCTTCCTCTCCCTTCTCCTCTTCTCTCCTCCTTAAGGTTGCATTTCCTTGAGTGTGAGAGCATCCTAGTGCATTGCATCAAGTGTTTGAGCTTTGAAGCACTAGGGAATCTTCAAGCAAGTGTCATCGACTTGTTACTCTTGGGAGTTGCCACTCCCTAGATGGCTTGGCGAAGGTGATTTCGTGGAACCCTTCAAGAAGATTGTGGAGGTACCCCAAAATTATTTGTGAGAGGTTCTTGTGCTCACCTCGTCTGAGTGGTAAAGAGCAACTCTAGTGTAATCGAGGTTTGGAGAGATTCATTGATTCAAGCCGGCTCAAGATCAAGAGGAGTCTTGATAGAGGAGTGGTTGATTCTTTGAATCCACCTCAACGTGAATTAGGGGTGATCGGAAAACCATCAGCACCATAGGGAAAAATTTCTTGTGTCAAGCTCGGTTATTTCTCTTGCTCATTTTCTTACAATTTACTTTGAGATCTTTACTTTCCTAGATTTTGTTTTGCCTCTTGTCACCCTAGGATGCAAACCTCTCTAGTGATAGGTTTTATAGACATAGGAGATCTTGTGTCACTAATTAAATTTTCTTTAGTGTTTGTGTTTTTAGTTAAAATCGCCTATTCACCCCACCCCCCTTCTAGTCGATATCCAAGATCCTACAAGGGTTATCCCATCTTTATCAAGGGCCCTCTACTAGAGTGTCCGCTACAAGAATGGATGATCATCCCGCAAACAAATAATAAAAAGAAGAGAATAACTTTATCAAGAACTTTACCACTTAAATAAATTCAGGTACTTACTCAAATGATCCGTACCTGATGAGATACAAGGTAGAAGAGTGACACCGACAAGTCCGGCCTCTCCATCCTCCTCACACACTTCCTATCATAATGCTACAAAGTAGGCCTAAGGTGGAGTCTCTCTACTTTTTTTCTTCTTCTTCAAATGTGTTGTGTGTTGAGAGGGGCTCTCCTCCTCCTTTTATACTCCTCCAAGGGTGATTCCCAGTGGAGTTATACATGGAAACATTCGAAACCAACTTGAGGAGGGCGCGGGAAGCCTTCCCTCCAAAGCTAGGCTCGAGATGCTCTAGTGGTGGGTTGGCCAACCCCCCCCCCCCCCCCCCAACTCCCACCACCACACCCCACCCACCGAATCCTTTTCCATCGCCCTTTGGCGGTGGGGGGGGACTGCTAGGTGAGTCCTCATGATTGTTTGGTGCGTTTGGCGGTAAGTTAAGGTGGTTAAGCTCTGTTTGTGGGTCCATCTTTTTTTGTGTAACGCAGGATATGATCTTTTGTGCATTTCCTCTATGCTTTATGCATGTTTTGCCTCATTTCTATACATGGCTTCCTAAAATCAATAATTCACCAAAAATTGTGGAAATGGTTAAAATTAAACTCCTAGTTCTAGTTTTGGTGTTTATTGTGCCATTATAGAGGAGTTGATGCTCGGTTTTGACTATATCAAAATTGTAGCTCTTGACAAGATCTACAAGTTTGTAGTTGACAACTTTTTAGTTTTAAGTCCTTTCGGTTCCCTAAGGTTTTTCATGCCATTTTCTAGTTAACAAGGGTAGAAAAAATAAAATGCTCGGTTGCAATTAGCAATGAGGTAGGTTGGATGATGAGGCTATTATTAATTCATATAAAGCAATTAACTTACCCACTCCATCAGTTAATTGCTCATGGTTCTGGCCAAGAGCCATCACGAACTACAATTTTCTAGCACAACTAATTATGCTTTTCAGAAAAGGGACCTCCCTTCGGATAGAAAATCACCCATACATTTGTGCGGAGTCACTAATCTTACGTAATGCCCTCTATGTAATATGAATGGCAGTCTCCTTGTGGAGACAATCTTTGACCTTTCCTTAAATCCGAAGGGCACTAGAAATGACAGTGATATTGACTTCTGGTGTGAGTGCATATTTTCATGCTGTCAGCCTTGAACATGGAGGAGTAGATCAACAACAATATGAGGAGAATGAGAAGGACGACAGCAAGGAGGACAATTTAACTTAGTAGAAGATCTCCAACTATAAAGAGAATATAACCAGTGTGGAGGCAAATGAGGTAATCGATGCAGAACCAAAGGATATGGCCGAGGTTGTAATGTATCAGGGTTTTGTGTTATGTTAAATTGTGGCAAAAGATCTGCTTAGAGGTATAGTTTCATAATACATCAGCTCACGAGGATCATATTCTATTGTATGTCCATAATTTATGAATCCAAACTTCTTCCATACTATTATCCTTAATAGAGGCTATCTTCTGAGAACAGGACACCAAAAATATGATGAACCCATCTCGTGGTTCTTCACTGCCTTTCAATTTAATTGGCTATTACCAATTGGTGTTCACCACCCTACTGATCTGGTTCAAGAAATTGAACTAGTTTTCAATTTTTAAACCAGAGAGGGTGGTGAAAACTACATGCGGTGGCGGATCCAGGGGTGAGCCGTGGCCTACCCTAAGATCCGGCCCAATGAACTCATCCACTGTATTTTCATCCTAGGAAGGTAGCTTGCACCTTCTAATAGTCCGTAACAACTGCTTACAAAAAAAATTGTTTGTATTGGACCATCCTAACATTAATATCTGGATTCGCCACTAACTACATGGTCTCAAGATATTTAATTTTATTGACCAAGCAAGAACCTTGCTGCTCCAATAATACATAGCATCGGACCTCACAAGATATATACTAGGGCAATTTCTTTATCTAAGGTAGTGTTTGGATGGTGGGTCGACGTGGGTCAGGACAGGTTTGACCCACTTTGACCCTCGTTTGGTTGTAATTGGAGGTAGGTTGGGATGGACCCAAAGGGGAATATTCCCCATAGATGCGAGTTCACCTCGTCCCTCCAAAATGAAGGGATCAATCCAACCCCTACTTGAATGATGTCTCCTCCAAGCAGCTCTCGAGCATGCCACACGGTGGGGAAGCGAGCACCGGTGCCGGACAGGCGAAGCACGGGCGGTGCAGGGAAAGCGGCCAGGGGGCGGCAAGGTCGGGATGCGGCGGCGCAGGCGAGGTTGGGAAATGGTGGGGTAGCGCAGGTGAGGTTGCAATGCGGCGGTGGAGGAGCAGGCGGAGGCAAGTGGACAGGCAGTGACCAAGCTAGAGCAAATTGGAGTGGTGCAGTTGCCTAGTGGGTGCATAGAGTTGTATCATGGGGGTGCAAATATAGTGAAAATTTAGTTATAATCACTATTTTTCATTTTTTAGGAGGTGCATCTAATCAATACATAGCCTCCCCCTGCGGCCAGGGGCGGCGCAGTGAGCTCGGGGTAGGGTAGCTCGCCCGCGCCCAGCTCTGGTGGAGGAGTAGAGCCCCAGCCGCTGCCACGCCTGCCGGTGCAGCTCACCTAGCGCGGCGCGCGACGCAGAGCTCCGACTCCCCGCAGTGCTGTCCCAAGAGGATATCCTTCACCAGCGTCGGCACCGCCTGGTGCAGCTCTGCTCCCTCTATCGCACCCAGTTCTGGGCGCTCGCCGACGAGCTCCCCGCCAGGCACGGCGGATACTGGTGTCAGCACGACGCAAACCCCTCGCTCGAAGATGAGCCCCCGCACGCCCAGCTCCCACTACGCCCGACCCGAACGGAGGAGTGGTGCGCGGCCGAGCCTAGCTCGGCCTACTGCGGCCTACGCTGGCGGTGGAGCAGAGCATGGTGAGGCGGGTGGATGGCATGGGTAAGAAGAGGAGAGAAGAGGAAGAGGAGGCAGAAGGTGAAGAGGAATGATATGTCGGTCCCACAGGAATGTCTACAGTGTTAAAAACAGCCACATCTATATCCTTGTAACCGAACAGAAAACTTGGTCCAACCTATCCCAGCAATCAAACAAAAACTGGATTCAACCCAACCCTAAAATCATGGATGGACCCAACCCATCTCCAAACCAAACACATTCTAACACTACTACAAAAAGAATTTTTAGGGGTGGGTAAAAATGTACTTTTAGGAGCGGGTGCAACACCTGTCCCTACTTCCCGCAGCTTAAAATTGATTTGTACAGGTGGGCAATGTGCCCGTCCGTACAAATGTGTTTCCAAAAAATAAAAAATAGAAGAAAAAACATGAAAACAACAATATAAAAAACAAATTAAATATCCCACCCAACTGACCACCACCACAAGCCACTTTACTACTTAGGTACAATTTTTTACTAAATATGCACACTTGATATGGGTAACCTGAAGTCTCACACTTGATATGCACACTTGAAAAATTAGGGCTCGAACCGTAACCTGGAGTCTCACGCATACCCTTCTCTCCACCACACAACACAATCACTCGATCATGACACTACGAGGTATGCTATTTTTTATTAATTCTAAAGTTGATTTATTTGTAGGAGCAGATGAAGCCACCATCCGTCCCTAGGAATTTATTTTTAGAGATGGGTGACGCCATCACTCACCACTAAAAATATTTTTCTATTTATTCTAAAAATTCTTTTAAATCTCTAAATATAGTAAAAAATAAACAAGTGAAACTTCTACACTATGCTTATCGTGAACTATAGATACGGAAAAATATGTCAAATATATTTCAATGTATATAAAGATTAAGATTTTGGGAACCTCAAAGTATGACTTGACTTGTATGAGATACTATATAGTCATAGCTATGTGTATGGCACAACTAACAAATGATCTTGTGATCCTGAATTGTATTAAATGAATAATGTATAAACTATAAAAAAATTTAGATCTTACCACTACAACTTGATATGGGACTACTCTACATCTGAGGTTGTTTGAAAAAAGAATCAAAACTTTCATATTTTGAAGTTAGAACTTATAATATTTTTTGGATTATTAAATGACTTTAAATGAAAAAATTATCAACTACAAAATTTTAGATCTCGACAACCTCTACAATTTTGGTATAAAGTTTGACTTCATGTAGGATCATGTAAAAAAGTTATGAATTTTTTTTACACGAGACTATTGTAGGGACGGGTCATGCCATCACCCATCCACCATCTCAGAGCCTCTAAAAATGCATTTTCAGAGACAGATGGATTGCTATAATAATCCCGCTCAATATGTAGGAGCAGGTTAGCTTTTGTGCCACTCCTAAAAAAAAGGATGCCCCTACAATTATTATTGTAGTAGTAGTGTAAACCGTGGCAATGCAAATTAGAAAAAAAAATCCAAGCTGGAGACAAGTGTACGAGCAAAGAGCACCCTCGCTCATTGAAAACGCGTCGTAGCAGATACGTACATGTGGGCAACTGGGCATGCATGCATACGTACAAGGACGGCCAGCTAGCAACCACGCAAGGAACCAAAAAACCAAACTGACGGCGACGCTCCGCGACTTTATGCGCCTACAGTGACGCGCCTCACCTCGTCGTCGTCTTCCTCCTCGGCTCCTCCCTTCCCTCCGTCCTCTTCTCTTGCTTTCACCCTCGTCGCCTCCGGCGATCATTACGATTCCTTCACACCCATGCACCTCCTCCACGTAAACAAATATATTTATTTACATATATGTATATGCTCGCGCAGGGGGGAAATAAACAAGCGAACAAAGATTAGCCACTTGCTTAGCCGAGGATTAATATCGGGATGGCGATCCGCGTTGGGTCGTCGTAGTTGTCACGCACACCCACAGCTGCGCTGCGCCACGGTCCCCGCCGGGCGCCGGAGCTTTTTCTGATTTTCTCCGGCCCGGACGTCGCTATTCGCTGGCCACGGCCGGCCGGCGTGCCCTACCGTCCTACCGACGGCGTCGCCGCTGCCGATAGGCCGCCGGCCGGGGCGGCGGACCAGAGCGGTCTAATCGTCTGTTGCTGGTGGCATAGGTAGGGCCAGGGGTGGTGCGTGAGGACCTTTACCTATACGTACTGTTGCTATCGGTCCGTGCACCTCTGCTCCCACACAACCAGTACGAGCCATGTGTGTGTGGGCCATGCCTGCGTCTAATCGTCATCAACTCTTGATTATTAAGTCTAGCTAGAGATATTATCGACTGATTCACATAGGTAATCTGGTCTGCTAGTTGAAGGGGTCTCGTGTGACGTAATTTAAACATGGGAAGGCAAAAAAAAAATCACTGGAATAAGCCAATAAGGTAGAGAGGAAAGATTTTTCACTGGAATAGGTCAACTCAATTTGGTGAAGAATTAGGTGTCAATGACTGGAAATGAGCTGCTTGCACGCTGATTGTGTTATAGCTACGTGAAAAAGCTAAAGTTTTAGTAGCTCAAATTTTGGACGAAGCAGGGAGAAGTCCAGCCTTCCATCTAGAATAACTGAAGCATATATTACAGGTTGCAGCCTTTTGTTTTCCCTTCAAAACGATCAGATTCTGGTTTTATTGTTCAAGCTGCATGTATTTAAAAGTAAAAAATATTTTTTATAAAATAAAAGTAAGAAAAGTTGAAGGAAACTAATTGCATTTCCCCTTCGTACCCCCCCCCTAATTTCCTGTGCAGCTTCAGAGTTTGGGCGCTACAAACCAAATGCTAGCTGCGCACAGTAACCACTGGCTTAATCATTGAAGGTAGTACTATACATTAGGGAGGCTGGGCCCACCGGCAGGACCCCACAAAGATGCCTCATTTGTCAAACCAGCTTTTCCCGTGACCACCTCACCTTCCAATAAAGGACCTGCAGATGGCCTCATTTCTTTACTCACCGAGTCTATTTATTCTAAGGGCGCCTTTAATAATTGCCATCCTCTAAATGAACGGGGTCCAAGACGCAAATGATAAATAAGAAAACAAATAGAAAAATGCAGGTCCTTTCCGTGCAGATATTCTGTTCATTCAATTGCTTCCTATACATGCATCTGGAGCAAGGGGAAAGGCAACTCTTAGAAAATCGCGATAACGAGTGATGGGCAAGTTCATGAATGACCCAAAACCTCCAATTAAAGGATTGCACTGTCGAAATAATGAGCAATTTTCTGCACATCAGTTTTTTCATAATTGTGGTGAAGTGGTGATCCCGACAACACTAAATCACTCTAATCTTCGTGAGCACACACCGTTTCTATTTGTTCGCCCCAGCCTCTAGCAAACTCTAAAGACTATAAAGCCCCAGAAAATCTTCACAAGAGAACAACGGAAGCTTCTGAGCATCAGGAAAAGCCGAGTTGTACAGATCACCCTGATTATAAAACGTTCAATCAATGATAATCGATTCTGCTTGTTTAATCACAACAGTATCCACAGGCACATGGGCACTATGAGGATGCCATTGCATCTTCCAATCATCGTGTCATGAATCAAGCCACTTCTTTTAGCAGACGAGCAATGGAGGGAAGCAAATAAAATGCTCGGGTTTGCCACCTCATTAGGACTATTATACCCCCACTGTTCTGTGTCGAAACCAAAACACGGTATGGAAGTTTTCGCACCAGAACCATAAGAAATCCAACAACCAATATGCATCTCCCTATACTCACCCGACCAAGGTTTACTGAACATGTGCAAGTTGCGGTTGCGCTTCGCTTTGCGTCGGAACACGGCCAGTGAAGAAAGCATACCACAGCAGGCAATCATCTGTACAGAAGGTCTGATTCTCTCGACTGATTGCGAACTTCTTCACAGGTGCCAGCATGCTTTTTCTTTGGATTGGAGCAAAGATTTCTGATTGGAGCCTGGACGTCCTAAAGAAAATTTGCATTGCTGGCTGGTGGAGACAAAGAAAAGGAAGATGCTCTCTGTCCTGGAATGCAAATATTTGATGCTGCCCGTTGATGATTGATGGAAGGTTTCTCTGAGTAAGAAGTGATCTGGTGACTTCCCTGCGGAAATAAAACATGAAGGCTGATACTTAGGTCAGGCTCAACATATTAGGAGATAAGAGAAACTGAGAGTATGCAAACATGTGTCTGCACTGAAATCCTAGTATAGATGTTTTGATGAGGAAAAGCCTCCCAGCTGTGTACCTTTCCCTGCATGGAATACATGTGACGCAGAGGTTGCCGGGGAAAAAGTTCACAGCAGCAGTGACAGACTAGCTGCTCTACATGTCACATTCATTCACTACAGGAGAAAGAACATCAATCCTTTTCTGAATCATGTAACTTTGACAAACCATCTTTTACTCGACTGACTTGAGTGCAAAGTAACAATACTTCTTGATATAGGAAGGATGAACTACCTAGAGTTTCTTATAATAGTTTGTGGTAATGACAATGCAGTAACAGCATATTCAGGGACAAGTGGAGGTACCGACCCTGAAGCCCACCGACGGTTGGAGGGACATAGATTCTAGGGGCTGATAAGACATAAGGACACACACCTCTTACAGAGCAGAAACAAAGGGAAGGGCTAAGAGCCCTCACAACCACCAGCTTTAAAAGAAGGTGGGCAATTGGGGAGGGAGGCCTGCAAAGAAAAGGGGAAGAGTACCCTTAAGCCTACTGGCTACCAGTGCCTTCCTCCAAATCCTGATATCTGTAGGCAAAAGTTGCTGCCGTTCTCCCACAAGTTCCACTCTATCAGACACCACTATATGAGCCCATATAAGCAGTTCGTCCACAATAATCCCACCCTTGATCCATTAATCGCTGAGAGGTGTTCTTAGAGCCGGAGGATTGCCTGCAGAGTTCTGTGCTGCTCCTTAAGGTGTGAGCTGTGCAGATTGCAGAGCTCAGCTTCAGCTTCTGCATTGCTTTCAATGGGGAGGCACTCCTGCTGTTACAAGCAGAAGCTGAGGAAGGGGCTCTGGTCTCCTGAGGAAGATGAGAAGCTCATGAACCACATAACCAAACATGGGCACGGCTGCTGGAGCACTGTCCCAAAGCTTGCAGGTACAATCAAAATCCTACGCACTTTATTCTTCTTTATAATTAATTTCCACTGTTTCGTGTTCCTCTCCAAGACAACTTCTTTCTCCCAGTCTTCTCATAACTGCCCAATTAATGATTGCAGGGCTTCAGAGATGTGGCAAGAGCTGCAGGCTGAGATGGATAAATTACCTGAGGCCTGACCTCAAAAGAGGTGCATTCTCTCAGGAAGAGGAAGACCTTATCATTGAACTCCATGCTGTTTTGGGAAACAGGTAAATTTCATCCCAAGTTGCACTGTCAGAATTTTGCACCCATTGCTTTAAAGCAAGCTTTCCTTAACTATGCCTTTTTCACGTAAATGACAGGTGGTCTCAGATTGCAACACGGTTGCCTGGAAGAACTGATAACGAGATCAAGAATCTGTGGAACTCAAGCATCAAGAAGAAGCTCCGACAGAAAGGCATTGACCCCAACACCCACAAGCCCCTTGCCGAGGTTGATAGCAAAGCAGCTCCAACAATCAGTACTGAGAGAACCTCCGAGTCCAGTGACGATGACCCTTCAAGTGGTGGAGCAATTCGCAACTTGAGCCATATTCTCAGTGAGACAGCACAATCACCAGAGCTGCTGCCAGGGCTCGGTAAGCATCGCAAAGAAACTACTGGTTTGGCACATCTAAGGGTGCCACCAAAGGAGCTATTCCTTGATCAGCTTGTTTCTGGTCATGATAACCTGCCCAGCTGCCGCTCAACTGGCCCAATCCCAAATTTCCCTTTCCAGCAGTTGATATGCTACAGCAACGAACTTGGCAGCAAGCCTGGTGGCAGCACGAATTCCCTCTGGTTTAACCAGAATGAGTCAAGCTGCAGCACCGTTTCCACTGTGATGGCACCAGTTTCTCCATCAACTCTCTCAACATCAACACGGCTCAATAGGTCACCAGAGAATCCACACTCTGGAGGTACAGGCATTCAGAGTACCCAATTCTATTGGGATGCAACTAACCCTAGCAGCAGCAGCAGTAAAGGAAGCAGTGGAAACAACAGCTTGGGATTCGAGCTGCAAAGCACAAGCTCAATTCTGGAGAATAGTATCTTCCCATGGACAGATTTATCACCAGATAAAAATAGCCACCTAGAGGAAGAACTCAAGTGGCCTGACTTGCTCCATGAAACCTTTAAGGATACACCAGCAACCATGCAGAATCTTAGCCAATCACTGTATGAAGATGTGGTCAAAGCTGAGAGCCAATTCAACATGGAGGGCCTCTGTGCTGCTTGGTCTCAAAATCTGCAGCCACAACATCTGCAGGTAGTATCAGATTTGTATGACAAGGATTTGCAGAGAATGTCCTTGTCTTTTGAGAATATCTAGGCCACATGTTTCAGCACGAAGGGACCAGAGCAGTAGCAGAAAGCTGGATTAATGAAGCCTAGAAAACACAATATTTCTTCACAGATTTATTTGCAGGTTATGTGGAGGTGTTTGTGTAGGTACATTCTTATGATGATACAGAGATCAACACTGATAACTGTTCATCAGTTAAAGATACTGCAGTACATTACAAAAAAAAAGGAGACAAAAGTATGATTTATGTTACAGCATAATAGACTAGAGATAAGTAAGTCCCAGAGTTTACCTTCCTTTCACTTAAAGTTGCTGTCTTTATCTGTACATGCATGCAGCTCGACTTTTTGTATACGTGAGTCATGATTGATCTTTTTCTACCAAATAAATGAGGCAAGAATGTGGAATACTGTAGGAGAGAATAATTGATCTATTCCTCCAAACCCTAGAAGGGTGGGATATATAGTTCTTATATATGGGCTTCTAGATGGGCCTCTATACATGGGATCAATATACACCAACACCCTCCCGCAGTCTGAACTACCGGTGCAGCGGTGTTCAAGACTGGACAACAAAAAAGCCAACACCACCCTGCAGTCTGAACTACCGTCGCATCGGTGTTCAAGACTGGACAAGAAGAAAGTACAAAGGGCTACCGGCGCAGCGGTGTTCAAGACTGGACAACAAGAAAGCCAACACCCCCTGCAGTTTGAACTACCGTTGCAACGGTGTTCAAGACTGAACAAGAAGAAAGTACAAATGGCAAATACCCCCCCCCCCCCCCGGAGCCACAACTAGCCACCTGCTACGTTGAGGCTGGAGCGAAACTCCGAGAAGGTCGAGGAGGGTAGTTCCTTGGTGAAGATGTCAGCAAACTGGGAGGTGATCGGGACATGGAGTACCCGAACATCGCCGATGGCGACCCTATCGCGCACGAAGTGTAGGTCGATCTCCGCATGCTTCGTCCGCTGATGTTGAACGGGGTTGGTGGAGAGACAGTAGACGAGCGTGCTCTTGGCGAGCGGGCTGTTGAGCTCCGTTAAGAGTTGTCGTAGTCAGGACGCCTCCGCCACGCCGTTAGCGACAGCACGGTACTCCGCCTCGGCACTGGAGCGGGAGACAACCGGCTGCCGCTTGAACGACCAGGAGACAAGGTTGCCGCCCAGGAAGACGGCGTAGCCGGAAGTGGAGCGGCGAGTATCCGGGCAGCCAGCCCAGTCAGCGTCGGTGTAGACCACCAGCTCAGAGGTGTGAGAGTGGTGAAGAACCAAGCCGAAACCAACAGTGCCACGGACGTAGCGGAGAAGACGCTTCAGTGCAGCAAGGTGAGACTCCCGAGGATCGTGCATGTGAAGACAGACCTGCTGAACGGCATAGGTGAGATCCAGCCGGGTGAAGGTCAGGTACTGCAAGGCACCGGCAAGGCTCCGGTAGGCAGTAGGATCAGCCACGGGATCACCCAGATCAGCAGACAGCTTCGCCTGAGTATCGACAGGAGTGGAGCATGGCTTGCAATCAGTCATCCCAGCCCGCTCCAGAATGTCGAGTGCATACTGCCGCTGGTGAAGGAACAGGCCAGACAGGCGAGTCTCAACAGTAACGCCCAAAAAGTGGTGGAGCTGACCAAGATCCTTCATAGCAAACTCCTGCTGCAGAGAGGAGATGACGCGCTCAAGCAACCACTGACTGGAGGCGGTGAGCACAATATCATCAACATAGAGCAGCAGGTAAGCAGTCTCATCCCCACGGCGGTAGATGAACAGATAAGTGTCAGCCTTGGCCTCGGTAAATCCCAAGGTCAGCAAGAACGTGGCGAATCGAAAGTACCAAGCCCGAGGAGATCAAATACTGCATGTGTCGGTAGATCTTAGGAACCATACAAGCAATATCAATTTTTTTTTCAACTGTGACGTGCATGAGACACAAAATTAATTGTTGATGATTTGCCTTTGTTCTTTCCACATCTTTCTTTGGAGAAATTCCTGAATGAATCGCTTGCATATTCATGGGGCAGGACTAAAGCTATATTGACCTTAGTGCTACTTTTCCTTCACCTCTTTCTTTCTTTGTTCACCTTTTGATAAAGAGAATCTGGAGCTAGCTGATCTCTTTCCACTTGCATACTAAATGGAAAAGGACTGATTGAGTTGGTGTTGTCCAAAGAGGCCAAATTCCAAGGGTAAAAAAAATAAAGAAAATGAGGATATTTCTTACCAGACCTGCCATACTAAGTAGATGGATGGAATAGGACAACCGCTACTCTTACAGGGATGTCTTCTTAAACTAGAAGGTATGGAGGGAGAGGAATCAGTCAGTTACCGAAAATAAGTAGGAAACTGTTTCCATAGTGTTAAATTCACTAAATATGAAGACAACTTATAGAGAGAAGCTGACAACTGCTAATGAATTAATTAGGCCACTCGGTAATTTAACTTACTCTATTGCCTAAAACAATGCAGTTTTCAGGTTTGTTACATTCTTTTCCCTGCCCTATCTCAGGTGCGGTACATTCATCTTTATCGCTAATTCAGAATTGCAACTCTCCTGAATGTTTAGATGTATTTTTAAGCAATGTGAAGAAACAGACATTTAGTGCCAAGAGGGCAAAGCATTTTAGCATACATTAGTCTTACCTTTCAGTCATATAACATGCAAGCATTTACACTACGGAATAGTTAACTGATACAACGATTCAGAAATCTTAGGAAATCTGATTAGGAAACAAAAAAGGTAGATAAAAGCCTGCAGAAGTTGAAAGTGATGGCTAATGAATAATGATAAAGCTTTGACTGATACAATTGAGGGACTTGCATGTCCCGAGCTAGCATAGATCATTCTCTAATTTGCTTTAGTCTTCCTACTAGGCTTAGCTTGATTGCATAGACATAGGCCAAGGTTAGATCAATACTAAAGATGGTTTATTTTCAGCACAATTTCAACTGTTGTTAGCATATTTCTATCATTAACTTCCTACAAACCAGCTTCAGATGTTACATGTTAGAGGTTTTCTTTCACATGGCACCAAATTAAAACAGAAAAAAAAAAAGAAACTATAAATAAGTAGCTAGCATCTGGTAAGAATTTCATGCAGTGCAAAAGTTCCATAATCTAGCATGAACACAGGAACGTGTAATTAATTTATATTTTATGAGGTACCACCATAAATGTCATAGTAAAAATGAAGATACAATATCACAACTTTAATATTGTATTGTTGAATATATCAGCATGTATAGAGAAGATTTGGTTAGTGCGAGAGGAAAAATTGCATGAAAGAAAATAAATGGAAATTGGAGAGCAGAAGAGAATGGCAATATTATGTAATGGACAGTGCTGTAATACAGACCACCTATTTTATCGAAAAACGCAGTAGAGCTGCACATCATTATATTAAGAAGATGAAAAAAAGGGAAGAGATCCCAGCCAACACAAAACACACCCAACACACACCAACACACACAAACAACAAGCCTATAGTTACAGACGCACCCATGTCTAAAAAAGATGAAACAAGATATTTAAAAAAAAGAAGAAGAAGAAACAAGAGGAAGCCCAACACTGTGGCGGTGCACGAAGCTATAGTGTTTTTGCCTGGTGCACGTGCACCATGGTAAAAATTAAATTTCTAGTAGTTAGCTCAATTTTTACCATGTAAATTATACAATTTTGTTCTATGTATGGAGAGTGCACCAGGATCATTTCACTCCTAGCTTTGCCCCTGGCAGGGTGCACAGTGGTCATGTTAGAACTTAGACAACAAGCACTGCCCAGAACAGAACAGCTACAAACTAGAGTCTGCAGTTTAACACCATACAACAAATGCTACATTGAAACTGATATCGAATACTAACTATAAATAACACGATAAGTCGATAGAGGTCAGCTATTGCTTAATGAAATTATCAACATGCACATTAGCAGATTCAAATAGATAAAAATGTAGAAATTGCTGAAATATCATTTCTAATTATTTCTATAACTTACAAGATCGTATTCAAAGGTCAGGATCAATCTTTCTGCGCATAACAATTGAAGCATAAGAATTAACCATTGATGATAGTTCAGTAAACCGCATTGATATCACAAGTAGAATCACATGCAGCTGCTTGGCAAAACAGAAGTGCTAAAAGAGAGCTCATATCAGCAACAGTTGCAGTTGTCTGTTGGCAGTGTAACACACCTCTTATGAAAAGAGATATAGCTGAATAAAGACAATTGACGGCTAACACATTATGACACCCATTATGGCCTTTGCTAGAGCACAACTAACAAGTATTAACAAGTTGCTGATAATATCAACAGAAAAAGATGGCAACAATATAACAAACGAAATGACAGCAGGAAATATGGGAGAGTGAAAACAAATCTCCAGCAAGTTGTTACTTCAAACTTCAAGTTTTGCACTTTAGGCACCATATTTCATCTAGTATTTTTTTACAATTCTGTTCAGCAAATATTTTATTTTTCAACTTTCCGTAATTTGGTGATCCTAAGGTGTAAGGTCTCAATGATTTGGACTTGTTCTTTTTCCCCTATAACAAACAGCCTTTAAAACACATGTTTTAGCTTTACTCATCTTCAAACTTTCCCACTTTATAAAGGCCAGTTTGGTAGAGCTCAACCCGATTCTGATTGTCTGAAAGAAGTAATTCAATGGCTGAAAGTGATTCTCTAAGATTAACTTTATGAAAATCCTTAGTTCATTTCAGAGAATCACTCCACAGAATCAGCATAGAGTCACTTCTCTTAGAAAAACTATTTGGCAGAGCTTCTCCTGGATTCATCCTAGAAGCTGCTCTGGGAGCTCTGCCAAACAGAGCCTAATAAACAGCCATTTTGGGTCAAAAACAAAGCATATCAGCTGAAAAGCAATTTTTACTCATCTTCAAAGGGAAAATTTTCAAGAGTTGGCTTCATGGGATTCTACAAAACTAAGGATTCCAATTTTTTATTCATCTTCAAAGCACAAACTTTCAAGAGTTGGTTTCATGGGATTCTACAAAACTAAGGAATCCTAGTTTTACACTAGCCATGATGAATCTGAAAAATCAGCAAGTCCTCTGGTGGGAAATTTCAGCAGAGCAGAATGTTTCCAGCTATGTTAAGCGAACTTGTCAACTTCACCCAGCCTGAATTAATTTGACCCGACTTATTAAACAAATTTTGAGACAAGGTGTATCAATGTGATCACTATCCACACTGAACAGATTCAGGAACCTTTATATTGACTTTTTCTAAGGTGGTTTTCGTGGCTTCTCAACAAAACATCTGAATAAAATGTTAGATTCAGGATCTGATATTTTGACATGGAAGGCGACGGACAATTGATGATAGACAGCTCGCTACATATGACAGGTTGGCCCAGGAAAAGCTTGGAGAAGACTTATTACCTCAGTCCACGGGTTGATCCAGATTGATCTCGTTCGTTTCATCCAATAGTGGTTTCAGCAACCTATCAACCAAACATCTGATTACAAAAGTCATGAGTAACAACATTTATAGTACGAATGTTGAGAAAATAAAAGACGATTCTTAAAAAAAAAACATCCGTCCACAAACCACAAGAGTCCAACTGTTTGAGGAGGACTGAAAAAGAGCATGCACAATTTGGCCATTCATAAGGGACTTACAAAGCCAAGCCAAGGTGTACAAAAGCAACAACCAATATATAGATGCTTTACTTTTGCTTTCGATGATGGGTTCGATCCATCTGCCCCAGTTCACTTGGGCGCCATTTGGCGCCTGAGCATTGCCAGAAAAGTGAGCAGCGAAGAAGAGGTAAATACTGAATACAGACACCCAGCCTTCAGAGTTCGGACTACCGTTGCGCAAGTAATTAGCTCTGAAAAAGTTTGAAGTGGGTAAGCAATGGCAGGCGATTCGAATAACAACGCGGGTGAGGGGCGACTTTGCAAGGCGCCGGCACTCGATTAAACATCGGGTAAACACTAAACAGGCTACTGGAATGGATCAATCAGCATCAACGTTACATCAGAGAGGGTTCAGGGTTTTCGTGCCAGGTTAAAATGCTGAACGCGAGGAGCGTAAGGAAGCAAGTGGAGAGCTCACCTCGGACGAACCAACCCGCAATGGCCGGCGCTGGGGGCTCGGCGCCGGAGCCGGACTGGCGGGGGAGTCGTGGAGGACGAGGAAGAGGGAGGCTGGTTGGGGAGCGGGGAACACGGGGGTTGGCAGCCTGCGTTCGTCGCGGCGCTGCCGCCTGCCGGCGCTGGTGGAGCCGAGCGACTGAGCGAGGTCCACCTGGGGCGGCGGCACCCATCGCTTTTGCGCATCCGCGGCCCGCTCCGGCCCTGCAACGCACGGCCCCCGAAACGATTCGCGGGGCTCGCTCGGTATGGGCCTCGTGCGGGCCTAAGTGCCGTGCCGTGACAGCCCAGAGAAGCAACAGCCCGGCCGGTTTCTGCCGATCCCGCCCGCGCTACCCGTGGCCTGTTCGCTCCGAAACACGGGTCGGGTTCAATGCAGAAAGTATTAGAGGTAAGGCCATGACAGGAGAAGAGGACAGAGTATTTTGCAGTGCAGCAAATGATTTTTCTTCAACAGACCAGTGGTTTTTTTTTTTGCGAGGAATGGCTTGCTGATAGTGCCAAAATGCTTGAGAAATTTTCCCTTGCGTGCCTCGGTAGTGATGCAGATTCATTAGCAGGCCCAGCATTCCCTATTTCCCTGGCTCACGCCAAAAGGGCGGCCTGCGAGTATATAAAACAAAAGAAGAAGCAGCTGCACATTAAAAAAAAAGAAACAATTTGAAAGTTGTGCAAGCCGGCCATAACCTGGCATTTAATAGTTTTGAATTTTTTCTCGCGCGGGGCGGCGCCCGTTCCGTTCGTTCCCACGCAGCACCCGTTGCATACATATTTCCAACCGATCCGCGCTGATCCGGCCCAAACAGAAGCCAAGCAGGCGTCGCTTTCGTTCAGATTTCCAAACCTCCTCGCCGGAGCCACTTCCTGTGCCCGGCCGGCGTGCGTCGCGTTTAGAATCAGTGCGCGAGATAGCTAGTACATGATTGTCTCCGATCCGGGAGAGATGCTGCTGCCGCCGCCGCCGCCGCGACGGAGGATATAGAAACTGCAGCGGCTCGCCCCATGCCCATGTGCCGGCGCCGGGAGTTGGCCTATCAGTATCGAGCTGAAGCAGGGGGCGGCACGGTGGCTCGCTCGTCGCACGCGCGCGCGCCTTGATCCACGGCAGCTTCGCCGCACCGCTGGATTGAGATATCGTTTAGTTGCAGCTGTAAAAATTTTGAAATAGAATTTTTGTACATTTAAAATACTAAATATAAACTAATCACAAAACTAATTAAAGAACTCATCTGTAAACTACAAAACGAATTTAGTAAGACTAATTCGTCATTAACATATGTTTACTATAGCAATTTAGTGTCTAATTATAATCTAATTAGACTCATTAGATTCCTCTCACAATTTACAAGCAAATTATACCATTCGTTTTTTATTTCATACTTTTCTGTCATCGTCTTCTTTAGAGTTGCGTGCAACTACTGATACCGATTGGACCTTCAGATAGGTGCTCAACTACAGGCTTTTAAACTTTAGCGAGCTAAAAAATCGCTAAATTTTTTTAAGGAATTTTGGCTCTTCTAAAAGAAAAGAACTAAAAGAAAACGAAATGGAATGGTTGAATGCCCGGGCATCCATCCAATGCATGATTTTCGATAGCGTCGAACATGAGCGGTAGACTGAACACCCACACAAATCTCGATTTGACACAGCAACACTTTTCATGGTAGGATCGGACCAACGGAACAGACTAACTACAGTACACAGTCGTCTATTTGTTAGGCAAGCGACTTGAACATAGATTTTTTGACCCAGGTGATCAGGACTCATACGAGTATCTGACGTGATTAGGCGGGGACAGGATTCAAACCTGCAGTCTTCAGGTCATGAGCCTTTACTGGCTTCTTTCTATAACCAATGAGATCTTATTCTCACGACAAAGTGCGCAGCAAGGATTGCTAACTGAAAGGGTCCTTTCGAACCCCGGCCAGGCACCCTCCCGGTAGTGCCAGGGGCAGCCGCTTCTAATGGGTCTCATCCGAGTGGGTAATTCCATTAGTTGCAGCCAGTGACCGCCTTCTTGTCGCCTATCTCTTTAACTCCCGTAGTAGGCCTCAGGCAATGGCTTTCGATTCCCCGCCCTAAGTAGAGTCCAAGTGAAAGAAGCCCTCTGACCCACTCTTCTTTCTCCCACCAAACCAACAAGTAGTAGGTTGATGGGCCTCGATACCCCTATTTGCAAATTGAGATACCTACACTACCCAAGAGTTCGTATTATTTATTTACTAGAATCGCAAGGAGGGGTGGCCCTAGGCATAATAGGATTATAAACAAACCTCAGAACCCCCTTGAGGGGGTTTGGGGTGGGTCAGTTGGATGAGGCTTCCTGTGGACAATCTTCTGTGGAGTCGCACGGAACAAGCCTTGTCTTCCCTCCAACGACTAGCTCCCTTTTCTTGTTCCGGTCACCCTATCTCTCGATTTAGAATCGGATTTGGCGGCATGGCCAAGCGGTAAGGCAAGGGACTGCAAATCCTTTATCCCCAGTTCAAATCTGGGTGTCGCCTGACCCACTAAATACTTTTGATTTCTTATTATCATACCACTAAATACTTTTGATTTCTTATTATCATAAGTAGTGTTCGAGATCACAAGGCTAGAATGTCTTGTGTGCAGCTTCACTATGATGTGTTAATGCCAATGGAGGATATGTTGCATGTTTGGTGTCCAAAGAAATGAGGATACTGGAACTAGCTTATGGGGTCCAAGGATACCTCTGCTTTTCACTTTCATCTCTTGATACCGAAATTCGCCTAAGCAATGCCAAGAGCTCCGTCAATCCGCTGTTCATCGATAAACGAAGCTCTCTCTTTTTCATCTCGTGCCAGATGTAACAAAAGATTAGTCCTTTTTCCTTCTCGCGAACCACGGGCCCAGAAGAGCAAAGCTCATTTTCAAAACTAGGTCAAGCGGCGCATTAAAAAGGGCTGGCCCGTTAAAAGGACGCTTACTTTGCGAACGAAGTTCAGAATCAACAAGGGTTCTCCGAACAAAGGAAGTGTACAACTGAGGCGCAGCCCACTTTTTTGTTGGAGAGATAGAATGGAGTTCTTCACAAAGTTCGATACAAAGGAAAAAAGAAAAGTTTCTCTATAGCCTCTGCGTTTCGAGACATTATGGCTTTGGGGTCGATCCCGGTAACAAAAAAAGGATTCCATAAAAACTTGGGATCCAACACCATGATAAAATATAAATTTAATACTCCATGCATATAAAATAATTCTTTTTTCATATAATAGTTTTGGAATTTTGAATTTTACAACTAAACAATGCCCCCTCCATTTTCTATTGATAGTCCTATTTCATCTGGACACAATGACTAAGGAAAGACAGCCTTGCTTATTATCTAATTAATGTAACACAAATCTTTTTGCTAGTACCCCAATATCTTTGCTACAAATTACTCATTACTGGTGTTATTTATTGCCATGGTCCTTATCAATAACAAATAAGACTATCATTTATGAATATTTGAGTTTTGGAAATAGAACTATAAAAAAAATGGAGGGAGTACCTCACATTCACCGTGTCATCGTGATCTCGGAGTACAGCGACGGCGGCGGTAAACGCGGGGTGAGAAAGGCGTGCAACAATTAGTCGTACGTGCGGAGTACTTACTTCCAGCTGGTTCGTTCACTCGTCGCCGTTGATGCTAACCACCATGGGTCAGTCGTACTGACAATCTTCCCAGCTTCTCAAACCCTGGTTAACCAAGGCCCTGTTTAGATCCGATGGGGTGTAAACGCAAAAAAAAATTGCAAAGGAATCTAGGTAATTTGAAGTACTAAATGAAGTCTATTTGCAAAACTTTTTGCACAGATGGGTTGTAAATCGCGAGACGAATCTAATGATGCTAATTAATTCATGATTAATCAATAATTAGCAGATGGTACTGTAGCATCACTGTTGCAAATCATGAATTAAATAGGCTCATTAGATTCGTCTCGCGATTTACAGCCCAACCATGCAAAAAGTTTTGTAAATAGACTTTATTTATTACTTTAAATTAATAAAATTTCTTTACACTTTTTTACGTTTACGATTTTTTTGCGTTTACGGGGTGTGAACTAAACGGGCCAAGTCCAGTCATCCAACCTTCGTTTTGCGCCGCGGAGCGAGCGTCCACGCGGCGGGCGCCGACCCCTGCCCTCCGCCCGGGGGCCTCGGCCACACAGCCCGGCCGCGCGCGTTGACCAGGCCGGATCCGGGGCGGCGCCACCCTTCGCGGCGGGGCCCGGCTGGCTGGCTCTGGCTGCCCGCCCCCGACAGGGACGCCTGCCTGCCCGCTTGGCGCGCCCCTCGCGCGGCCACGTCGGCGGCGACAGCTGGCTAGCCGGCGGCCCCGATCCCAGCCGCAGGCGCCCCCCGCACGTAGTACTACTATGCTCTACCCACGTTTTTTTTCTCTTCTCATTCTTCGCCAATCCTTATCGTTAACCTTTCTTCCCTGCGGAGCAAGGAAGGAAATGCTGGGCCGTTGCGGTTCAGAAACAATTTTGTTTTGTGCTCGTGCAGCAAAGAAAGGGAGACGGGTTACGTTCTGGTGTTTTTTACCCTGTTCAAGGGGGTACTAACAGTAACAGAGGCTGGCATATGTGTCGCCGTGTAAACTTTCCGGGATTAATGTGGCGGGCAGGCATGTGGTTGATGCTTAACGGCATGATGACACAAACAAACAAAAATGCACGAGTTCTATATGGTACTGCGAGCCATTGGAAGATAGTACTGACGAAAATGCCTCCCTTCACGCACAACTGTTACATAGCATGGTTGATCAGTAAACAACAGCTAGTTTCCACCGAGGCTTGTTTCAAAAACAAATGCTCGGCCAGATGTAGGATAATGTGAAACTAAAGAACAAAAATCCACTACCACTAAAGAAGATGAATCCCTAAAGCGTGTTACAAATTTGCAAGCATTATATTTTTTCCTTCGATTATAACAGACTTACAATAATTTGTTAGCTTGGACAACCTATACTACAGTAACAATACTTGTTACACGCACGGGAGGTACTACAGTAATAATAGCTTGTTACTACAGTAATAAGGTATCCCATGACGGTGAGGAGCTGTATGTTCTTGAGGCCATTCCCGATTCCCGGCCGATATATAAGACCCATCGAGCCATTGCCTTGGAATATCGCATATGCTCTCAGCTGCTTCCCTCCACCATCTACTAACTTGCAGCAACCAAACAAAGATTTCGGTTCGATCTAGTCGCTTTGCGCCGCAAGTCTTCCCCGATCAACCTCACCTCACCCTCTTGACTCTCTCTTCTTGCCCAGCCTCCTCAATCTCCAGCTCCGTCATCACAGCTTGCTCCGCTCGGAATGGCGTCCCCGTTGACAGAAGCCTCGCCTCCCCCGACCATCCGAGACGTCATCGGCCGCGACGACGACGACGACGACGGCAACTTCATCGCGGAGTTGGAAGAGGAGGAGGACGTGGAAGACGAGGAGGACGAGGAAGAGTGGGACATGAGCAAGCGCATGTCCCGCCTATCCATGGAGGGCTCCGACGGCGGCGACGCCGACGACGAGGACGAAGCGGAGGAGGAAGACGACGACGAGTTCGAGGTGCGGTCGGACGTCAACGCCGCGACGCACGGCGGCGCGTGGCCCCCTCCGTACGACGTGCAGGCCCCGTCGTCGGCGTCGCTCCCGGGCACGCCCGACCGTGCGGCGGCGCAGACGTCGTCGTCGTCGCCGCCGTGGTGGCCCGGGCCGAGCGGCGGCGGCGGCAAGGAGTACGCGAGCGAGACGGAGGCGCGGTGGCCGCCCGGCGCTGGGAGGCGGCGGCGGTACCACCACCGCGAGCGGATGGCGCGGGAGGTGTGGCTGGAGCGCGCGTGGCGGGCGCGGAAGCAGCGGCAGGAGGCGGCCGCGGCGGTGCCCGTGGTGGTCCTCGGCGGCGGCGGCGGGGGCGAGTCCCCCGCCGCGGGGCGCGGCGGCGTGGCGATGGACATGGAGGAGGTCCGCGCGTGCCGGGACCTGGGCCTGGGGCTCCCCTGCGACTGGACCGTGGAGATCCCCTGTCACGCGCTCTCCGGCGTCGACACCGCCAGCAGCGGCGGCAACTCGCCGGCCTCCGGCAGCTGGCGCATCTCCAGCCCCGGTAACAACCCACCGTCCCCCAATCATTACCATTAACTACTCCGTACCTACCAGCTTCTCCAATTTTCTACATGCCGTCGCCGCTGCTGCTGCCACGGCAAACGTAAGCTCGAGTAGAAAAGAATGGAGTAGATCGAAGCAACCATGGGTTTGCTTGTCATTTGTCAACGAGTGCTCCGGACGGCTTGTCCGTACGCGAACGCGAGTTGCATCGGCCGGTCCGCTCGAGCCGACCGGCGCGCTAGCTCGCACCGCATCGCCTCGCCTGGCCGGCCGGCGGGTCTATTCCACCTGGCAAGCACAGAGCCGACCGGGTGCCGGGCGGACGCTGAGCCGGACGGGGAATCGCATTCCACGGCGGCCCGGTTCGTTGCCCTGCCTTACCAGGCAGTGCACTCGGACGAACCTTGCTAACGAGCAGCGCCGCCAAGTGTCACGTACTAGCTCCTGTCTAATCACTAATCACCCAAAAGCACGTAGTACATGTACATGGTACTGGAGGGAATTCCATCGCACTCGTCGCCCGTGTCTTTTGTGGCCGGGAATCGTGCTCGCGCCTGCGCTCATCAGGGCCTGATCGGGACGCGGTGGTTGGAGTTCCGGACGCCGACGCCGACGAGCCGAGAGCGACACCGTGCTTGCCACTGCTCTGCCCTGCTCACCCGAGCGTCCGCTTCCTCACGGGCCGAGCGTACCATTAGCAAGCGCACGACCCCCGGGCGCTTTTGCTTCGTCGCAAAGCGTTCCCGTTTTTTTTTTCTTCTCCGCCTCGTGATCATCTCATCAGACTCTTGCGTGGTCTTCTTGTGCTGACGTGCTGTTTGTTGGCTGTCGTCGTTGTGGGACGAACTGAGCAGGGGACGACCCTAGGGACGTGAAGGCGCGGCTCAAGGTGTGGGCGCAGGCGGTGGCGCTCGCCTCCGCCGCCTCCCGCCTCGGCTCGTGAAGGTCCAGGCGGCGAGTCCAAGAACTCACCATCCAAGCTCTTCCTTCGGCTAAGGATGCGGGCACGCGATCACCATGAGAGATAACCCCGTCATCATCTCCAACATTAACAGTCTTCCAAGTTCCAATCTCATCAAGGAAAAAAAACTACAAAAAAAAAGAACAGTTGGTTCTGACAACATTTTTGCGTTCCACTGTACAAATATGCGTCGTGTACTCGTGTGTGTGTGTGTGTGGTCATAGCTGGTCCCAAAGAAAAAGAAAAGAAAAGAAAGCTATAGGATTAGCAAACATGTGGTTTGGGCAGGGAGCTAGCCGTACGTGCACAACGGGATCGCGCGCCTCGCTAGGGGTGACACGTGCAGCGCGGCGGACCGTGTGTGTGTGTGTGTTTCTTTTGCGTTGCATGATTGTTGTTGTACGAGTATAGAGTGCAGGCGAAGAAAAGTGGAAAACAGAACAAATGTTTTTTTTTGGCATGGATGATGCCTGTTGTTTGGCCAGCGGGGAGCAAGGCGACCCCAACAGCTTTACAGGTGTTCTTCATCCATGCGTTCCAGTACAATAGAAAAGGGTGGAGGATAGATTCATGCAGAAATGGTTTCCAGGAGAAGGGAGACTAGCTGTAGCAGCTCTAGCTCTGCTGATCTGTCCTCTGTTGGTATTGCGATTAATGAGTGTTTTCCCAGGCGTGTGGCGTGAAATGCAAGCATGCTTAGGGGGTGTTTAGTCGGTGAAAAAGTTTGGATTTGGGTATTGTAGCATATTTCGTTGTTACTTGATAATTAATATCCAATTATGAATTAATTAAAGTCATTAGACTCATCTCCTATGAATCAGTTAGACTGTGTAATTAGTTATTTTTTCAACTGCATTTAATGTTCCATGCATATGTTCTAAAACTCGATGTGACGGGTATTGTACAGAAAAGTTTGGGAACTAAACACTGCCTTACTTGTCGATATGAAAGAAGCCCGACAACATTTAACCTGCTAATAACTCATCCCCTTTTTTGAGGCAACTCTGGCTAACTCATTGCCAGTATGTAGTAACATCTGTCTGTATCTCCGAGTTGGCCTTGTTTGATTCCTCCTAGCGCAACTAGCGCTAGGAGGGAATCTTGTATACATGCAGTATTGAATAAAATTTATTTGTAAAATCTCTTTATGGATGGATGTAACTTTTCGTGATAAATCTAATGACGATAATTAATTAAAAATTAACTACAGTAATGCTACAATAACCATCCTCTAATCATGCGGTCAAAGACCTCGTTAGATTCGTCTAGCGAAGTAGCACATGAGTTTTGTAATCTGACTTTATTTAATACCTGTAACTAATGGTTAAAGTTAACTACAACACCTAGCACTACTAAACCAAACAGAGCCGTCATCACACGTACTCACACAACCCAATGACAGAACTTCTTGCTCTGCACTTACAACTCAAATGATGCCACGAAACGCGCGTCGATGCTCCAAGCTTACAACGTAACAGATGGCTCCGAGCTTCATTGCATAACAGTACCGTCAACAAGGTTTGGCTAAAATAAGAACGCAGCACCGTATCATTTCCTCTTACACTGTTGCATGAAACAACATTCTCGCTCAAAAAAAAAGACCTAAAGAATGTCCTAAAGTTGACTACCTAAACGGAAATCAGTTAACCCTCTACTAGAAGGCTCAAGTTTTCCGAAGAAAAAGAAGGATGTGTCGGTTTAACCCCCAAAACTGAGCTATTGACATTGCTCAGCCGTCCAAGGGCAACTCGCCACAATTCACGATTCGGCAGGGCTGCTTGGGAGTATCAGACCTGCTGGTTTCTTGAGATTCAAGCTGCTTCACCACGTCCATCCCCTCCAGGACATGTCCAAACACGACGTGACGGTTGTCCAACCACGGAGTCTGAGAAGCATTCCATTATTTGAGTGTGAGCCAATAAAATCTAAATGACCAGTTCTTGACGGAGAAAACAAAACATGATAAGTCCAAGGGTATGCTTGGATTGGGGATAGTTTATTCTTGATATATTATCCTGCCATATCTAGATGTATATATGCTCCCTTGTATCTTGTCTTGTTCATACATAAATAACAGACCAATCAATGTAATTGAGTTGAAAATGTCTGGTGCTGACTTATGAAATATGTAATAAACCAAAGCATATGAATAAACTTTTAGTACAGAAAATTACAGAACAGTGGAAAGCATATTGAAGTGGAAGGCGAGACTGATCGTTATTTAAAAAAAACAGCCTAACAACTCAAACTTAATCAGTTGGTAGTGCTGGCCAAGGGTCCAAAAGGAACAAAGAGACTAACTTTAAAAATTTCATATGATGAAAACATTTTACAATTTGAACAATACAAATGGTTAATGTCATAATAATTCAGAGTATCAAGGTACTCGAAGACAATGAAGTTCAAGTACCAAAAGATGTAAATCACGCATGACAATTTTATCGGCCCGGATAGTAATCCTTCCAAAGAGGAGGCAGTGGAAATTTGTGTTCAAGTTGTTCAATTTTCTCTAGGATATGGGATATATCATTGCTCTAGGAAATTTGATTCTATGTAAACAGGCAGTATTGAATGGAACCTCCTCCATCCCCCTTTTTTGGACAACGAGTTGTTTCTAAGCCACTATCTTAAGGATGTATCTAACTATAACGTGGATTTAAAGCTATCTAAATAAGCTATAATAGAATAACTTCTTCTATTTTTTTTGTAATGCTTGAAGTAACAAATATACCAAAGAACTTGAAGTATGTATAGAATCATATCCACATACGTCTTCAAGACTGTATCAACGTAATGTATCGAATATTGATCAACATATTTAAATGTGAATCATTACTTAAAAAGATGTGAATCATTACTTGAAGGAAAAAGTCTACATAACCCCCTCAACTATTGTACCTGGACTACTTAACTCCCCAAACTACAAAACCGGTTGTTCTACCCCCTGAACTTTTCAAAACCGGCCAAATAACCCCCAAGGCGGTTTCCGAGGGTGGTTTTGGCTTTTTCTTTTTTATTTATTTCAGCTGAATTTTTGAAAAATCATAACAAATCACAGAAAAATCTAAAAATTGAAAATCAAATTTTGTTGGACTCTACATGAGTAGATCTACAAAGTGAACATATAATATAGTATGCTTTAGTACAAAGTTTTTGTTGTATATTTAGATCTATACTTTTTTTACAATTAATAGAAATAATTCCTATCTGCAATTTCCATTGTCCAATTGTAGTGAAATTTTTATGGTGGGCTAATTATTATATGCTTGAACTTCAGTAAAATTTCATACTCATTGGATCATGTATAATTTAGTTATAGATTTATTTAAATTTAACCAGCATGAACATAAATAAATTTATAACAAAGGTACACATGATCCAATGAGTATGAAGTTTTTACTAGAGTTGAAGCATACAATAGTTAGCTTATCATAAAAATTTCATCACAATTGAACCATGGAAAATGCAGCTATGAATTATTCTATTTAATTGCAGAAAAAACATATATCTAAATCTACAACAAAAACTTTGTATGAAAGCAAACTATATTATATGTTTATTGTGTGGATCTACTCATGTAGAGTCCAACAAATTTTGATTTTCAATTTTTGGATTTTTCTATGATTTGTTATGATTTTTTCAAAGATTCAGATGAAATAAATAAAAAAGAAAAAGACAAAACCACCCTCCAAAACCGCCTTGGGGGATTATTTGGCCGGTTTTGAAAAGTTCAGGGGGTAAAATAACCGGTTTTGTAGTTTGGGGGGTTAAGTAGTCAAGGTCCAATAGTTGAGGGTAATATAAACTTTTTCCTTACTTGAAACAGATTCTTAATGCTACAAAATTCAAGGTGTTCCAGAAGGGACAATTGTGAGAGAAAAGAATTCCTTCATTGCTGGAGATCATGAATGCCTTACCTTCACAGTGCAAATGAAAAATTGACTTCCATTTGTGTCAGGGCCAGCATTCGCCATGCTTAGTACACCTGGTCCAACATGCTTCACTGGAAAAAGTTTAAGGAAAAGAACCTCTCAATTTAAGAACTAGCGAACTGGTACCAAAACACCCACATTTCGCAATTAAGTAAACGTTCATTCAGAATCAGTGCCCTATAAGTCCTTGTATGCACTATTTGGATTTGTGTTGAAGAGGATTTTGTCATCCCTCCTTGTGCTGCCTATGATCCCATTTAAAAAGCAAATCTGACCATGTGAGAAGGATCACCAAAGAATGCAGAGTCTAATTTTTCTCATAATGATAAAAAGCTATAGGGTGAGTGTCGAAAAGCTAGAGAAAGTTCACAAAAAATGTCCATCTTAATAAGAACAAACTTAATAGCACTCCTTTCAAAAATAAAATGCAACACAAGGTAATCAGGTAGAAGGCTTGAAGAGTGTGAAGTCACTTACATGTAAAATTTTCATCGTCAAAGCATTCACCATAAATGCTTCTCCCACCAGTACCCTGTGGTCACCAGTAATAGCTTAGGACTAAGTAAAGAAGAAGCTCATGATAGAATCAAGTGAGCTGACGACCCATCATTGATTTTCCTGACAAGATCATGGTGAAATTTGTTTTGTTTTCAAGGGATGCCTTTTCTACTCTTTGACGATTTGGTTGTAAATTCTTTAACCAGTATATATAGTGGTCCCCTTAACTAAAAAGCTGCCAGTGGCAGCTTCCATTGTTCCAGGAAAGTGGTATTGTGGTAGCTTCCGTATGCAAACCCACGAGGTGATTTCCTACTCCATCCGACTCATCAGCATATTGAGTTGTTTCACACAAAAAAAGGGCTGACAAGTCGGTTCTTCACCACCAATATTCATGCTTTTTGGCTGTAGTCATTCGTCTGTGAATGATCAAGGCCGGAATTATTCCTTAATCTAAAAAAAATATTCATGCTTTTACTTCTCAGTGATCATAAACTCAAATTCAGTTTTGCAGATTAAATGTACTTTGGCAAACTTGGGATCCAGTAATCAATTCTGCGTTATGAGATACCAATTCGCATTTTCAAGTTCTGTTCAAGCCCTTGCTAGCTTATAAGAAAGTTATTACTAAAGGAAAAGAAAATCAAAGCTTTCATAATGGGTTACCTTCATTGGAACAATTTTGGAGGGAAACCCCAATGGATGTATGAACTAAGATGAATGATGGAAAGAGAATTTAAAAATTGCATGGAGGGAGGTGCATTGCACCATATAATGCAAAATGGATTTCAAGTGCTCTCAACCACAGTCACAAGAGTTCCCAGATCGAGGAACATGGTACGTGGTACGTCGTTTAAGAGTGATTTTAACACTATTGGGATGAAAATGTACCAGCGTTCCCAGTACGGGAACGTGGTAACTGTGCTCTCAACACAAGAGAATAGATATTGGATGATGTAATGCGGATAGTTGGATGCCCCTTCAAAGTGCATTCTTAATACTAATTGATAATCTCGTAGGTATTGCGTGTAATGATCAGTATTACACAGGCCTGCCCATGGAGACAATAGAAATCAGATCCAAGTATGCTCAATGAATGTCATGGTTATGGAGGACTCAATGGGCTGGAACTAAAGATCCCCTTCAATATCTTGGACCCATATGCCAATAAACTTGTGCATTGATGGCCATTTAATGGTGATACTAATCCTAAAATGGTATATTAGTTCAGATCATCAGAAAACCATGTTTTGAAAGCAAGGCATGGAACTAAACCATTTGGAGACTTGTGGCAAATATACCAATCACTAAGTGCAATATAAGTCTTATCATGCCAAACTAAACATGATCCTGCTTGGCAAATAAAAAATGTCAGAACTGATGTTTATTCTTTTTTCAAGCACAGCTATAACATTATAGCTTGAGCAGTGTTGCTACATTGAATGGGGACCTGTTTTTTAGTTGTATGTAACAAAATAGCTGAGTTGTTCTCAATGCAAAAGGGAAAGAAAAATTGGGCAAATGACAGGAATTTTATTGCCGCCATTTTTTGTAGGAATTCTTGTTCCCACTTTTAACAGTTTGACTGGGAGAAATACCTGAAGTCTAAATTGAAAGTTTCTTAAAAAATACCTAAATTGAAACTTCAGTGGAACCTACAAGTAAATTGATGGTCAGATCTAGACAAAGTTACAAGCATCCAGCCAGATCGATTGGTGAATGGACAAATAACTTTCCCTCGAATGCATATGCTCCTTTCGTAACATCTGCAGCAGCCATTAAGGCAATTCGGCAAAATGCAGATCGGTAAATATGCTTACATTGTTCTCCTGGAAGTCGCCACCCTGGATCATGAAGTCCTTGATGATCCGGTGGAAAGAGCAGCCCTTGTAGCCGTACCCTTTCTCACCTGTTCCCCAAGCCCCCAAACCAAATGTCCAAACGAGCAGCAGTAGAAGTAGAAGGTGAGCTCCTAAACCAAAAGCAACCAGTACTGATGTGAACTCGATTCGCAGCGTACGCACCAGTGCAGAGGGCGCGGAAGTTTTCCGCTGTCGCGGGGACGACCTCCCCGAAGAGCCCGATGACGATGCGTCCCGCGGGCTCCCCGCCGACCTCCACGTCGAAGAAGCACTTGCTGGTCACCTTGGCCTGCAGCTCCACGGCCCCCTGCAGAAGAACACCGATTTCCGCCCGTCAGCACGCGCGCTCGTGGCTCGGTGAGCGCGGGCGGGCGCCCGTAACCGGCACGTACCTCCGCCGCGGTGGCGCGGACGACGACGGCGCCGCGGCGGCCGCCGAGGCCGAGCCTCAGCGCGGGGAGAGCGCGGGCGGGGCGGAGGGCGAGCGCGCCGCGCCGCGCCGCCGTCGAGGAGCCGAGACGGGTGCCCGTGCCGGCCGGAGACGGTGCGAGCGCGGAGGGGGCGGACACGGCCGGCGTGCACGCCATGGTGGGGTTTGGGTTGGCTTATCGGATTGGAGATTTGGAGAAGGCGGGGGCGGGGCGCACGAATGGCGGAACGGGGGAACGGGTGAAGAAAAGAAAGGTGCATGGGAGTGGGCTGAGGCCAGAGCCCAGAGGGGCCTCTGGAGTTCGTAACGGTGGGTTGGGCTTGCCACGTCCGCCTGGGCTAACCGTTTGTTTTGCACTTGGGCTGGAAGGAAAGCTGAGGAAAGCGCGCGTGGGCTGGAAATCCAGAGGCTCCAGCCCAATAATTTCTGGCCCAACATGCAGCCCAAGCAAGCAACAGAGCCTTCGCTGTTGCGCAGCCCAACTAGCCCAAGCATGAGTCAGACGATGATGAATGATGATTGGCATGCTGGACGCATCACGATTCACACATCGCTGACGCTGGGAGGCTGGGTTGGTGAAAATCGACTTTATTAGCCACACTTGGGCACTGGTGAACGCCAGTACACAGTGCGCTGGGGGTCTGTTCAGAGCACTTTGGATTTTGAATTTTGAGATTTTGGGACGGAATTTTTCAACATTTCAAATATTAAATGTAGACTAATCATAAAACTAATTATAGATCTCGTCTGTAAACTACGAGACGAATCTAATAAGTCTAATTAATCCATCATTAGCACATGTTACTGTAGCAATTTAGTGTCTAATCACGACCTAATTCGTCTCACGATTTACAGTCCATTTGTGTAATGCGATTTATTTTTCGACTATATTTAGTACACCATAGAGACGATTTACAAAAAAAATTAGATTTTAGGTGTAAAGATCTAAACAAGGCCTAAATCTGTTTTTACTTTCCCCCCTTCTTCCAGCTACTTATCCGGTTACCAAATCCCATTATATATGCGCGTACAGATGTCTAAACTCAGACTAGTTTGATCTCTAAGTTAGTGCCGCTACCAGCTGAAAGAATCTCTGGACAAGAAGTACTACTACCGTATTACATATCAATTGTTATATGATAGGTAGAGAAAAATAGTGACTATTGTCTGAACACATACAGAGATCAAACTAACCTCACTATACACATGCATGCACAACAACAACAAAATCTAAAGGCAAAATGAACATTTGTATATGTCTATATATGTGCGCCACATAAAGTTTACTCCATGAATCGAATCAGGTATGGAAAAAAATTTAGTCATCTAATATTTAATTATATTTGAAGTTTAGTTCTAGGCGATCCAAACGGAATACGGGCTTGTGGAGAGGGGTTGTTGCAGCCTAGGTTCAGCCCAAGTAGTGCATCGTATCAGCATGTAGGTTAGTTCCCAAGATGTGATACATGCTCAAGGCAAAAAGGCCCACAAGGATAGTAGTAGCTCAGTTTACAAAAGATCTACATGTTATATGATGAGGGATGAACAACCTCTAGTTGAATTGGTTAGACGACTTTTGTAGCACTTCTCGAATTATAGGTTTGACTTTTCATGGTAGATAATTTCATGCTGAGGTTAAATTACTCTTGTCTGTCTCACACCAAAGCACTCATATAATTATGGAAAAAATCCAATTTTCATCCTTGATCTAGCATGATAGTTCGAATTTCATCTACAACTACAAAATCAGATAACCCAGACACAAAAACTGGCTGATTTCAAAGATATTTTTTTAAAAAAAAATATATTTAGATAATCAAAATTATTTTCCTTTAAATCAAAAAATATGAAAGTGGTACCAAGATTTTTTTCTCAAAATGTAATCTATCCGCATGTGCTATATTTGAATATTATTTATTAAAAAATAATAGACATAACTATAAGCAAACAAATATTAGGAATATAATAAAATGAATTCGAATAACTGGCAAGTAGAGTATTAATTGATAGGTTACATTTTTAGACAAATACTTGCATCAACTCCAAATTCTTCTAATTTAAAAACAATTATTTATGATTGTTTAGTTTTTAACTTGAAGGTTTTAAATTTTCATAAAATGAAAAACACTTTTGAAACCACTCAAAGGGCAAAAATTGTCCAAATTCAACAGTTGGATGTCACTCATTTTATCCGATTTTGCAGTTGGATGTTGAAAATTAGGGTTATTTTGTAGTTCTAGAATATAAACTGGACTTTTCCATATGAAGATTGCATGTTTGCGTGCTTGGTCGCAATCTCATACTATTTTTGTTTGGCCCAGATTTGTTCAAGAAAAGATTTATGAGTTAACAAATGTGTACATCATGGACAAGATGAGCATGATCAATTTATGCAAACCATTTTAAGGAGAAGTGCTGAGCCATTGAGGTACACAATACTCTGTTTGCTTGGCTGTGGCTGGTACTAGTGTTGATTTGTTATGAGAGAAAAGTACTACTGGCTGACTGGTGGCTAGTGGCTAGTGCTGATTTGGTGTGAGAGGAAAGCACTGCTGGCTAATTGGCTGAAGGCGTAGAAGCCCATGTGTATACCTGTACTTGGGATGAAAACTATGACTCCAGAAATTTCTCCAAAGATCTACGTTGGTATGAATTTATCTTGAATCGCGATCTTTTGGCTCAACTTTATCCTAGTTTTGCCGAAGGAGCAACCCCCTTTTCAGCTTGAATTGGTCCAAATATGCAAAATTTCTTAGTTTTCGCGGAGGACTAGATCCAATAACTGGTGGTCTATGGTTGAGCGATATTGCACACCATCATTTAGCTATTGCTTTTTTTTAATGGAAACTTGATTGGCTTGATGTTTGGCAGAGTATGACTGGTTGGTTAAACCCCGCACAGCTCAAACACGGCCAAAAGTTATTTGCAGTTCAACATTACTCTTCTTTTTTGCGAGAAAGGGTGGAAAATATATTAAAAGAGAACTGTAAGCACAGTACACCCTTTTGTTACACAAAGGACCTCGAGAAACCTGGAAACTACACAAAAGGCCCTACTATTCTTCTTCAACCTCAGGACGAGCCGACGCGAAGCTTCGCACCAGAGCACCACACCACAAACCTTGACCTTCCAAACCGGAGATCGAACACCAGGCATGGTAAAGCTGCATGCCATCCTCGAGAAGAGATCATCAGCCGTCGGACCCCACGATTTGGCCAAACCGCTCGCCCTCACGCTCCCATGCGCTCCAGCGCAGAACTCCAGCAACACCATCAGCCCAACCACCAAGAACGAAGAAGAAGAAAGCAGAGAACATCCAGGAACTCGAAAAGCCGAGAGGATCCAAACCTCCGACGCCAGATCAGGAGAGCCACAGAGGGCAACAAATCCGACCAGGAGGAACCCCACGAGCTCGTCGCCGGCATCGGATCGAACGCAGGCGAGGTAGAGGAAGAGCTGGGGGACTTTATTCCACTGTGGCGCCGCCGCCCTCACCTTGCAGCCGCCGTCGGGAAACGATACCCTACCTTTAGAGGGACCTAATCTACAACGCCGGTAGGAGAGCCACCGTTCCCCCACACCTCCGATGGCCCGAAGGCCGCCGGAGGCGGAGGGGAGCGGCGACCTCGCCGGCGAGAGCACGAGCCTCCCCCTTTTCGCCTCTTTTATCGCCTGTCTCTACTGTAGCGAAAGGAGGGGTTTCGAGAGAGAGAGCTAGTTCAACATTACTCTTCGATCTTGCGCCGTCAGAATTAATTATAGAGTTGGTATCTCCAAGTTCGTTATTAACGCCAAAAGGCATGCAATTTCGATAATACCTGTCTGCGCCCTTCGAACGTTAATCTAAACGTGTTCGCAAAGTCGATCCTTTTGTCAGTGTTGGGCATTCCAACTAAGCAAAACCTAAAAGGAGGATCAGGATACGCGCATGCGTCAGACGATAATTTTTCCTACGTAATCCCGCGCTAACTAACTGTACCTCGGTTCTGAACAACCCCCAGCGACAAGGGGAAAGGACACAACGGGGCAGGTCGCTGAGCCGAGCGCGCGGCCACCCGCCCGCGCGTCAGCAGGGCAGGTGCCTGACGGGCCGACGGCGACGGCCGAACTGATTACTCCTCGCTCCTAAGTTGCCGCTGGATCTAAATTAGGGTGGTTTGGATGCATGTGAAGCTAATGCTTCAAAGTGCTAAAGTTTAGCACTATTAATCTAAACGAAACTGCTAATAGATTGTACTAAACTTTACCCAAAACTTAAAATTTTTAGCAAAGATATAAATGTTGTCACATAATTTGGTCATATTGTGGTATAGTTTACCACTGCTAATGATCGATTAGTTAGTCTTAATAAATCATTCTTGTGAATTAACCCCAGCTTATGCAATCAGTTTATAGGTACCTTATGTTTGATTCTTCTAATTGGCATCAAACATATGATATGATCCGGATTAAAAATTAGTCACCCACTTAACAACGGTCTCTTGTTCTGTTCAGGCCGGCCGGCCACCGTCTGATCCGGACGCAGCGTGGTTGGCGGCGGCGCAGCCGGCGACTGAATTTATGAGGCACACTTGGTACTGGCAAATGGCTGACAGTACATGAGACGCTGGATCTGTTCTTTTTTTCTCTCTCCATCTCTAGTGGGGAAAACAATTTTTTTTTTTGAAAAGTAGCGGGGAAAACAATTTCAGTTGAATGAAGTCTGAACATGCTGCTGCAACGGCTCAGCAGCATATTCCTTGGGCATATACGTTCAACTTGCAATGAAGGAACTAGCGCATTTCATTAGTACTATTTTTACTTCTTTAGGATGGTAACAGCATTTTATTACCGCCGGCCGGTCGCGGGTCAGCTTCATAAGAACAGCAGCGGCAGTTCCCCACTTCCCCCGGCCGGTGCACGGTCAGTTTACTTCAGATTGCGGAAAGATTGCATGTGCGGATCAGCCTGGAACCGAGCGGAAACCACCATGTTCTTCTTCTCCCTTCTTCGGTGACGGTAGCAGATGAACGAAAAGGGGAAACAAACAACCATAATTCTTCTCCTTTTTACCTGACGGTACCAAAGGAATGAAAAACTAGACCTGGTCGAGTCATTGCTCTGATCAGCCAGAGAGGAAAAAAAACGGAGGAAAGAAACCTTCGGGAGCGGCCATTGACCGGCTGCTGCTGCTGCTGCTGCTTCCATCCCCATCGCTTTCGATCCCATCTTTAAATCTTTTGATGCAAAGAGTATGGATCGGGACAGGAGAGGCGACAGCTAGCTTCTGGGACAACAGGGATAAATGTACTCGTAGTCGCTATCCTCCTCTTTGTTTAGTCAACAAGCAAACCCGATTATACGCCTGAGAAAAACCCCAACTTGGTCAGTTTAGGCCGTGTTTAGATGTTTTGCAAAAAAAATTTGCGATGAAATTTTATTAATTTGAAGTACTAAATGAAGTCTATTTACAATTTTTTTGCACAGATGGGTTGCAAATCATGGATTAAGTAGGCCCATTAGATTCGTCTCACGATTTACAGCCCATCCATGTAAAAAATTTTGTAAATAGATTTCATTTAGTACTCCATGCATGTGTCGAAACATTCGATTTGATGTTTTTTTGCGTTTACGTGGTTTATGGGGTGTGAACTAAACATGGCCTTAGTCTTTACTGTCTAGTACTACCACCACACAAGGAAGCTCGTCTCGTCAGAGAACAGATCAGAAAAATTAGTAGGACAAAACATCCAGTGTAGTGGCAAATAAATGAAATAAAGTTTATCAATTAGAGTAGATGTGCTCCCACTGCTTATCCGGTTGTTACCAAACTAAACTCCAGATAGAGATCTAAACTCGATTAGTTTGATCTCCAATAATAGCACTGCTACCACTAGTGTAATATAAGAGCATTTCCAATAGATTACTTAATCCTCTCTCCAATACAAAAAAAATCAATATTTTAGTGATGGAGGTGCTCCAGCAGATTATCAATCTAATCTCCATTACTTATAATTTTTTAGTAATCACCAAAATACACCTTTCTCTCCTCTAAATAAAGGGATTTTCCTCTACACTATTCTTGATGATTGCATTTTGGTAGCCTGCTGCAGCAACTATTACTTAAAATATAAAAGTAGTTATTAGTTATGAAGAGATAATATATTTTGGATATATGATATAAGTAATGTGTTGGAGATGCTCTAACGCGAATATAAAACAATCTCCATCCAGAGAGGAAGAAAGAAAAGACAAAAAGAACTGTACGACTACCATCTACCATGTGCTTGGAGACAACCGCGTCGCGTGTGCGATTCATCGCTCGTCGTGCTTCCTGGTGCGCGGGGGCATGTGTGTGAGCCCCGCACAATTAGGGCGCTGTCCCCCCACGGTTTGGGAATCAAAGTCGCCTCCGTTTCTGATTAACCGTGACGGACGGTTGATCCAAGATTCCAAGGACCGAGAGGCAGCATGGCTGTGGATGATGGCATCGATCCGCAAGTGCGTGCGACGCGACGACGGAACGGAGCGGAAAGTGCGTCGCCGAGGCCCCGCCCCCGCCGGCCGGATCGCCGGAGGCGGTGGCCCATGCCCCGTCCCGTCCGCCGCTGTCGCTGCAGTTCATCCACGTACGTACGCCGAGCGGCGACGCGCGCAGAAAATTCAAAGCCGCGCCGTGCCGACGACGACGACGACTGCGTCGTCCTCCGAGCCCGGCGGCCGCGGCCCCAATCATCGGGCATGTGTGGCAGTTCGCCTATCCCTCCCCGACGCGACGCACCCACCTGCCCCTGGCCACCTTTAACAGCCGGGAAGCCGCGCTCGCTTGCTTTTGTCCTTGCGAGCTCGTTCCTGCCCCCGTCGTCGCCTTCCTTCCTCTCCCCCGGCTAACCTGCCCGTCCTCCGTGCGCGTCCGTCTCCACAGCTCCCGTGTCTTGGCGGCCGGTTAGGGTCGGCCTATAAGTACGGGATCCGGCTCTGCCCGTTTCCATCACTACCCCATCTGCCACCTGCTGATAGCAATCTCTGCTGGTAGCTAGCATCGTCCAGTGCCGAGTTACGACGATCAACCGGCCATGGCGAGGATCCACCTCTACGTCGCCGCGGCCTGCGCCGTCGTGCTCGCGCTCGCCGCCCCGACCCTCGCCGGCGACCCCGACTTGCTCCAGGACGTCTGCGTCGCGGACCTCGCGTCCCGTAAGTCAACGATGACTCTGATCCCTCCCAAGATTTTTGTGACTGAGCTTGCCGCAGCTGGCTGATTGATCCATTTGGGCGCGTAGCGATCAAGATCAATGGGTTCCCGTGCAAGGCGAATGTGACGGCGGACGACTTCTTCTTCACGGGGCTGAGGAACCCCGGCAACACCAACAACCCGGCGGGCTCCGTGGTGACGGCGGCCAACGTGGAGAAGTTCCCCGGCGTCAACACCCTGGGCGTCTCCATCGCGCGCATCGACTACGCCCCGGGCGGCCAGAACCCGCCGCACACGCACCCGCGCGCCACCGAGATCATCTTCGTCCTCGAGGGCACGCTCGAGGTCGGCTTCATCACCACCGCCAACAAGCTCTTCACCAAGATCGTCAACAAGGGGGACGTCTTCGTCTTCCCCAGGGGGCTCGTCCACTTCCAGCAGAACAGGGGGCACGGCCCCGCCGCCGTCGTCGCCGCCTTCAACAGCCAGCTCCAGGGCACGCAGGCCATCGCCATGACGCTCTTCGGCGCCACGCCGCCGGTGTCCTCCGACATCCTGGCCAAGGCCTTCCGGATTGACAACGGGGAGGTCGACGCCATCAAGGCCAAGTTCGCGCCCAAGTAGAAGCCTTCCACGACTGTCTGCACCCGTTGATTTCTGAATAAATCGCGCATGCTCTGTGCAGGATATCTATAGTGAGTGCTAGTGATTGCAACGACGTGCAGTTCAATTAGTTCATCTTTCGTTTGTATTCCTAGCTAGTTGGTGTGTGGCACAAATAAGATCAGCAGTTTCATGGTTTCTGTTATAGTAAATTGGTTTTTCAACCAAAGTATGATCACAAATAGTGCTTAATTTGCTTGCCAATTCATCGAGTAATTAGCAACAGTAACACGTGCACACCTTTGGCTCTGGTTGTTCCACGGTCGTACCTCGCTGTTCATGTTCTCACACTAGTACAAAACATAGATACGATAACACACTCTTGCAACGCAATCATCAATATGATATAAAAGAAATTTACAGGAACACAAAGCTATGTGTTACAAATGAAAGTTGTAACACATAGCGTTTGTTTTGAAAAATATGTTACTAACAACTGCTATAAAAATATGTTACTAACAACTGCTATAGTAACACAAAATTAATGTTACAACCACGATGTTACAGAATAGTAGTATGTTGTAACACTTGACTGGAACATATAAAATATATCACAAATGCATATACGATAGTAAAACAAACATAATATTACAATAAAAAAAGTTACAGAGATCTTAAACAATGCCATGTTTGCACTGCCAGCAATGGTGACATTCTTGAACATATTTTAAGGGTTAGCATTTCGAGATTTTTGGATTGGTGCTTACAATTAACATGTGGGTCTGTAGAAATTGCTCTGGCAACGCTTGTTGGCCAGCGACGGAGACAAGAGAGATGACAAGGGAGCAGAGGCAGCAAGTGGATTACCGTAGACAGACATCGGAAGAACCCAGGTTCCCGGAGTTATCTTGTAATTTGATCAAAATGTATCACGAAATTGTGCTAATTTGAGTTAATTTGATCCAAACATGTATCTACGAAATTTGTTGGGTCACCGATTGAAGAAAGGGTGTCATAAGAAAAAAAAAGTGGGATTACAAAGTTTAATTGCCAAAAAATTACAGGCCCGTTTGGAATACAAAAAAAATTAGGAATCCAGAATCAGGAAGCTGCATGGCTTCTAAATAAGTCAGATTATACTGAGGATTCTAGTAGCAAGATTTTTGGATTCTAAAATTCTCAGAATCCGAGCTGGGCTGCCTCCACGGTTCCACCAGCTGTAGGATGGCGCAGTTAGGCCAACTTCAACAGCGGTAGTCAAAATACGACATGCATATCTTCGTTTGCATTGTACACAGTAGAACCAAAGCTCACGCATTTTTCTTCGTCTCCAACAGTTAAAGCAAATCGGACTGCGCAGTCGCCTCCTCCGCCCATCCCACCCGAGCCCGCCGGCGGCGCCCCCTCCCCAAGCTCCTGCCGCTCCTCCCTCCCGGGCAGATCAAGGGCGGGGCACAGCGGCTCCTTTGTCCCGGCCGCTCAAGGGGCCATGGAGGTCCGGCCGCTCGAGGTCGATGGAGGTCCGGCGGCTCGAGGTCGGTGGAGGTTTGGCGGCCGGAGCTCGAGGTCCGGCCCGCGCGTTGCCGCTCCGCAGCCTCCTCGCCCGCCGTGCAGGCGCAGCAGCAGCCGCCCTCCTCCCCCGGTGTCTCCTCCTACGGTGCCTCCTCCTCCCCGCTCGCGCACGCGGGGCCTCCGCGGCGCGTTCCTCCCCTCCTCTGTTCCCTCCGCCCGCGAGCCCCGCCGCCCCAGGAGCTCGCCGGCCCTGGAGAGCCCCGCCGCCCCAGAAGCTCGCGGTCGCGACCACCGGCCCTGGAGCAGGGGCCCTGCCCCCGGCGGCGGGCCTCGCGTCGGTGGATGTGGCCCACGCGGCGGCGGCGCAGCGGTGGAGCAGAGCATGGGAAGGCGAGCAAGCGCAGCGGCGGCGTCGACAGCGGCCCGCGTGGCTGGGGCAGGCTTGGGTGCGGCAGGCTCCGGCCTCCCTCGCCGGCCGGTGCTGCCCTGCGCCCGGAGCTCTCTCCTCCCCCGGCCGACCTCCTTCTCCCTCCCCTGCGCGCGCGGCGGCCGCGGCCTCTGCTTCGTCCGCACGCGCCGGCAAGAGCACGACGGTCCATGGCGCCGGCGGCGGCCCTCCTCCCTCCCTTCCCCCACCGTGTCGACCCTCCTCCTTCCAGCTCCGGCGCTCGCTCCCGCCTCCGTGCTCCGCCTCCGGCACTCGCTGCTCGCAGCACGGATTTGCCTCCGAGGTGAGAGGGAATCTATTTTTAGCTCACCTCTCTCCTCGCCATGGAAATTGCCTCCGGCGTTGCCGCTTCTGTTGGACGACGAATCAAGCAGGGCACAGTGGCGGTGTTGGACTCAGTCTTACATTTTCGCCCATAGAAAATCAGGAGATTTACACTAATCTACCTTCATCTCTCTCCCGTCCTCGCCGCCGCTAGAACCCACACGCGACTCCAACTGCCGCCCCGATCTCCATCCCCGCCTCGAGACACCCAGGCAGCTCATCGATGGCCGTCGCTGCCCGTCCCCCTCCCCGGCTGCGGGCACTAAGGGGCGCCCAACCCCATCCCTGACCGCGGCCGCGCCGGTGCTGCTTGTCCCCGGCCGTGGGCGTGCGGCCGTGCCGACGCCGCCCGTCCCCGCGATGCACTCCGCCAGGGCGCCGGCTGTCCCCGCCAAGGAGCACGGCAGGGCAGCGCCTGTCCTCGACCCTCCTGCTGCTCCTGCCGTCCTGGCGCAACCACACTGCCTCCACTATCTGCAAGGAACCACGTTACCTCCACTACCTGCAAGGTGTTTGTCTAAATGTCCAGCCCCTGACACAGTAAACTCCAATGTCCTGTTCCATGCGGAAAACTTAGCAATTCTGCTGCTGAACTTTAGCGTTTTGCCTCATCACAAAAGCATAATTCTGATAAATGGTTGCACTTAGGGAGATTGTCCTCAAATTTATATATCTACCATCTATATTGGTTTCTCCATTCAAACACACATGAGGCTGAGATAAATAATTTCATCAAGTGGCATTGGTATTACCTTACTATGTCCAAATAAGCAACTCATCATGGCTTTACTCTCATATATTTGTTTTATCATTTTAAGCAAGACCATAATTGCTCTTTAAATAAGATTTCGATGCAAAATTTGAGATAGTCCTGCCACTCTCAATTGTACTATTTCCCTCATTGTATTGCATATGAATTAAATTGACATAGCGATTCTTAGTAAACCTTTTCAGATAATAAAATATATACGGAGAATTTATTCTTAGTTGAAGCAGCCATAGTATATGATGATTTATTGACCTAAAAAATGCTTGTTTGATCTGATATAAAAAAATCATTTTCTATGGATTTGAATAGCGATTCTTAGTTAAAGCAGCATTATATGATGATTATATTAACTTAAAAATGCTTGTTTGATCTGATATAGAAAAAATCATTTTCTAGGGATTTGAATAGAAGGCCATGCTGGTAAACATTTCATCGACAATTATAGAGTAGCAAACTGAAATTGTGCTTGGTGCCACAGTTTTCACTATCTAGGATATGAGAGGTTGAAACCAAGATTAACAACTCAGGAACTATGCAACCGCATTACCCAGGTATGAACATGTATGGATGAAGTAACACCGAGATTCCATGTTCTTATTTTTTTAGTATCCCCCCTTTACTGTTTGGTTTATTAATAAAGCCTCATACTAAGCCTTACCCATCTGTTTGTATGGTGCAGCTGTTTGTTCTTATGTAGTTTGGTTTCCTTTATCAGTAGATGGAGCTGCATAGTTTCTGGCGATGATGAAAAAGCAAAATTGATGAACCTAGCAGAATTAAAGAAAACAAATACATGGACTAGGAGGCTAGGATGTCAGCAAGGATTGCAGAGGCGAGTCTTTGTGATCTTAGTCATGATCTGGTTGAAGGGATTTAGAAGACATACACTGACTTAACCTTTTTGTTTCAGCTTGAAAGAGAGATTTCTGAACCTTTTTTGTTTCATCGAGCGGTCCACGCGGTCTAGCGCCAGCTACGTCATCAACATGAAGCTGGTGTGCATGACCGTGCAGCAAAATTGTGGCTGGCAGGAAGTATTAGCTGGAACATAACAAAGTGGTGTAAACTCTATTTTTGGAACAGCGAAGATCCTTATTCTCACTCTATTTGGTTTCATATTTGGTAATACCATTATTTCCCATTGCAACACACGGGCTTGTTTGCTAGTAGTATATATTTTTTATGCCTTGCGGATCCAATTGATGGATTGATTTGAAAAGTTTTATGTTTGTCATAAGTCAAAAAACTATGTTTCAGCTTTCTTGTTTCATTGAAGTTATCCAGTTCATGCTTATCATATCCACATAGAATTGAACATGCAGCTTGTTTACTTCAGTTCACTTTTAACTCCTGATCATATATCATTGTTTAATTCAGATTTGATGCACAAACAAGGAATTCATGTGAAGGTAGAAGAACAAAAAAAAAAGGTAGGTAAGAAGGATGTTTTCCATTCATTGTAGTAATATTTTACGTTATATTATTTCATATCTCATTTGAGATGATAAAGATCAGCAAGGAGTGCCAGGAGTTACTACAATCATAACACAAGCCACAAGCGTTCAAAGCATATGCAATCTCCAATTAAGATGGACAAACATAATAGTAATCTAACTTCACGATCTTAACATAAGTAATGCTCGTTTGTTGCTTAGTAAGTATGTCAATTGAAGTGGGTTGGGTCCAAGGCTGCTGTCAGGTCTAGTCCAAAATTTATAGTTGGTGGGGTCATCAAAAAAATTTAGAAAGTGTGTATCAATCATCCTATTGCAAAAGATGAACTATCAGTAAGGCCCATGACCGGGTACAACATCACTGGTGATGTCCATACCAAAATAGTACAAATTGCTTGGCCTTTGAATTATGTTTGTTACAGCTATATTTATATTTTTTTTGTGTAGCATACATGGATAGTACAATATTTAATGTTACAACTTACTTTCTCTATGCAGGTTTGAATTACCAATGATTGAATTCTTATATTGATGCGTACACGAATGGATACAGAAGCAACGAATTTCAAGAATACTAGATTTCGGATGGATACAGAAGCAAGGAATTTCAAGAATACTAGATATTTATATTTACATTTTGCTTTCCAGTAGTGCAGATTTGTACTGCTCACCACTATGTATATTTGCTCTTTATATAGACTATCATGTGATGTGAACAAGTACTACAAGTGGAACTTTCCTACAATCAATGCAAGGTCCTATATTTTTTTGAAATATTTGGTTGGTGCAATATGTTATGTTTACACTGAAATTCATGTCAACAATATATTCCACATGCTGGTGGGAAATATATATTTATTTTAAATTCTTAATGGTTAACATATGTGTTACAGACCATATGTTCCTTTGTTCCAAATTATATGCTCTACCGCAAGGTGAAAGTGTTGCTAGAGCTAAAATAATGTGTTACAAGGACAATTATTGTAACACTTGATAAATGATCCAGTAGATGAGTAATTGTGTTACAAAGTAGTAACACTTTTTTGGATGTAAATTAACATATATCTTGTGTTCTAATAGATCAGACTGTAGTAACATTGAAAATAGGAACATTAACAAGATGTGTTACTAGAAGACGTATGTCGGTACCCCAGAACTGGGGTACCCCCTCTTGCTGTGTCTGGGCAAGAGCCTTAGTAGTCATCTTTGACTACAACTAGACAGCCGGACCCCTGCGGTCCGAAGTCCTGTCCTCCCGACAATGGTCCGGTCCCGTTCCACGGCCGGGGAAGGTCTGAGGAAAGACAGGCGCTCAAGCGCAAGCAGCCAGGGCTCCGGACCCCCCGAGGAGTCCGGACCCCCGCGGGGTCCCGGACCCCTCATAGGGTCCCGGACCCCCAGCATAGCAATCGGACCCCCCCTCCAAGGGAAGGTTTCGACGTCCCGCCTCAGGATGGTCCGGGGCCGACACGTGTATGAGGCCCTTGGTCTCCGTATTAAGGTCCACCTACCTTCGCATTCATTGCGGTAGGTGGACGTCCGCATTGATATAGCAGAAGCCGAGGCGTTTGACTAGCCTGGGGACACTATTGATCGCGTATTACCAAGGTAGTGGGGGCACTGGCGCCGCCCACGCCGCGTCTACCAGGCTGTCGTAACAGATGGATACGACGGCTCGGCTTCGCCCTTTATGACGCTGCATAATAGCCTCAGCAGGTCACGCCGCAAGTTACGCTACTCCAACGGGCACCTAGCTGACGGGACAAGAGAAGACCCCCCTGTGTCAGAGAGTAGCAGTACGCTTTTCAGAGGAAAGATTCGCTATCACTAAGCCACAGTCACGTTGGGCCCACCTGTCGGGGCATCAACGTTCTATGTATCCGCTCCCCCTTGATCTATAAAAGGAGGGAGCGCCCCTAGAAAACCTCAGGCTGCGCAAGAACTAAGGCCAGCAGAGGATAGGTTGATACACACCACCAAGAACAATACATCTCCCAGTGGACGTAGGGTATTACGCTCCGGCGGCCCGAACCACTCTAAATCGCGTGTTCTTGAGTCCTTGTCTCAGCGTGGATTCAGCCCCATCGCCTAGTACTTCCCCGAGTACTCCCTCACAGGGAATAGGCGGGTGCGCTCCGCCACCCGGCTGTGGGTACCCTTAGAAACCCCGCGACATTTTGGCGCCGTCCGTGGGGAAGACAGGCGTTGGCTGGATCTTCGGGCTTCTGGGCCGTGTTCATCCTCTGCAACGACGAGCGAGGAGATGAAGGAAGGCAGGGCCACACTCACTCCACCTGTCTTGGCACCGGCGCAGCAACGCCCTCGGTGCGGCGGCGCACGGCAGCGACGCCTGCTGTGCGTCGCCACTGCGACACCTCGGAGCCGGCGTAGCGGCGCACAGCGGAGGCGCCGCTGGGCGCAGCTGCCCCTACGTCGACTCAAGGTTTTCTCTCAAGCAACGGCCACACCTCCTCTGCGGTGGCATGGTGTCGGCTCAAGGCTTCCTCTCAACATGGAGCCTGGAGCCGACGGCCATCCCGGAGGAAGTGGACCGTGTCGTCCTGCCGTCTCCAGCGCCGGAGATCCACCTCAGCGTTGCTCGGCGCTACTGCAGACAGGACCCCGCCTCCTCGTGCGGGGGCCCCTGGCGCTAGCACCAAGGACAAGCCGGTGAACGACCGCACTTCTCCACGCGTCGCGCCGGTCCATCTGCTGCGCAAGCGCTCTGGTTTCCATCGGCAACGGCGACGGCAGGGGGAGGGGGCCTCTTCCATTCAAAGCCAAAGAATTAGTCCCATGCCATGTAAGCATGTGACAGCTCTTAGGCAAAAAGGGGTCCCCCGAGCTCCCGAGGTGATGCTGGATGATGCGGTTCAGGCACGTCCAGGGCGCCTTCACCTCCGAAGAACACGCTGTATAGCATGCAGCCGTAGGTTACTCCTAAGAAAAGACTAAGAGAATTCCTCCTTTGTAATAGCGTGGCGTCTACGTGTGTGTCCAGAGCGGTCAAGGTCCGACCTAGTAAACCCGACCTCTGGCCCTATCACACAAACGGGCAAAAACGGTCCGGAGCGGTGGAGGTCCGACCTCGTAATCCCGACCTCCGATGTATACCGTAACAACCACAATAATAAAGGAGATTCTCTTTCTCAGTTTTACCTAGGCTCCACCCTGATTAAATCTATTCGCCTTGGTTTAACTATTCTTTCCTCTTGACCGGAGTTTCCCTTGTTGCTAACAATCCAAGTTAAGTTGCTGGCTTGTGGTCAGGTGAAGACACCCCTTCTAGCTGGAAGGCAGTCCGGACCCCTAAGGACCTGCTCTGGAGAAGTGGTATTTGTATCCTGGGGTAGAGAAGCTCCGCGTGGCTTAGCCTGGTAATGTACCCTAAGTTTACGTACTTCACTACCCTGTTACAAGAACTCTAGTATCCAGGACTGCTGTCTTTAGAGGTCCCGGGCTCTCTTCTAGTATAAGGCTTGGTTTCTTTGCACCTTACTATGAGGTCCGGTAACATGCTTCATCGGATTGTCAGCAACGGTCGCTCCAAGTCCACTCCGGTGGCCCGCTCCGGCGGAGACCGCTCGCCACGGTCGCTCCAAGTCCACTCCGGTGGCCCGCTCCGGCGGAGACCGCTCGCCACGGTCGCTCCAAGTCCACTCCGGTGGCCCGCTCCGGCGGAGACCGCTCGCCACGGTCGCTCCAAGTCCACTCCGGTGGCCCGCTCCGGCGGAGACCGCTCGCCACGGTCGCTCCATGTCCACTCCGGTGGCCCGCTCCGGCGGAGACCGCTCGCCACGGTCGCTCCAAGTCCACTCCGGTGGCCCGCTCCGGCGGAGACCGCTCGCCACGGTCGCTCCAAGTCCACTCCGGTGGCCCGCTCCGGCGGAGACCGCTCGCCACGGTCGCTCCAAGTCCACTCCGGTGGCCCGCTCCGGCGGAGACCGCTCGCCACGGTCGCTCCAAGTCCACTCCGGTGGCCCGCTCCGGCGGAGACCGCTCGCCACGGTCGACAAAAGCCGGGTCCGGGAAGTGGTGCTTGCTCCCTGAGCGATCCGAAGTCAGTGTAGCCGCTTAGCTTGGTTCCGTACCCTAAGCCTACACCTTCGTCGCCTCATGGAGAGCGCTCTAGTACCTAAACCTGGCAACAGGCATACCGGCCTCAGGGGTCCGGGATGCCCGCACTCTCCAAGAGCACACCAACGCAATCAAGTTGCGTAGGAACACATCACGGTGGTGGCCCCACCCGCGGGTTCGTACCTCTCCCGAGGTGGGCCCGGGGGCCACTGTCGGTACCCCAGAACTGGGGTACCCCCTCTTGCTGTGTCTGGGCAAGAGCCTTAGTAGTCATCTTTGACTACAACTAGACAGCCGGACCCCTGCGGTCCGAAGTCCTGTCCTCCCGACAATGGTCCGGTCCCGTTCCACGGCCGGGGAAGGTCCGGGGAAAGACAGGCGCTCAAGCGCAAGCAGCCAGGGCTCCGGACCCCCCGAGGAGTCCGGACCCCCGCGGGGTCCCGGACCCCTCATAGGGTCCCGGACCCCCAGCATAGCAATCGGACCCCCCCTCCAAGGGAAGGTTTCGACGTCCCGCCTCAGGATGGTCCGGGGCCGACACGTGTATGAGGCCCTTGGTCTCCGTATTAAGGTCCACCTACCTTCGCATTCATTGCGGTAGGTGGACGTCCGCATTGATATAGCAGAAGCCGAGGCGTTTGACTAGCCTGGGGACACTATTGATCGCGTATTACCAAGGTAGTGGGGGCACTGGCGCCGCCCACGCCGCGTCTGCCAGGCTGCCGTAACAGATGGATACGACGGCTCGGCTCGCCCTTTATGACGCTGCATAATAGCCTCAGCAGGTCACGCCGCAAGTTACGCTACTCCAACGGGCACCTAGCTGACGGGACAAGAGAAGACCCCCCTGTGTCAGAGAGTAGCAGTACGCTTTTCAGAGGAAAGATTCGCTATCACTAAGCCACAGTCACGTTGGGCCCACCTGTCGGGGCATCAACGTTCTATGTATCCGCTCCCCCTTGATCTATAAAAGGAGGGAGCGCCCCTAGAAAACCTCAGGCTGCGCAAGAACTAAGGCCAGCAGAGGATAGGTTGATACACACCACCAAGAACAATACATCTCCCAGTGGACGTAGGGTATTACGCTCCGGCGGCCCGAACCACTCTAAATCGCGTGTTCTTGAGTCCTTGTCTCAGCGTGGATTCAGCCCCATCGCCTAGTACTTCCCCGAGTACTCCCTCACAGGGAATAGGCGGGTGCGCTCCGCCACCCGGCTGTGGGTACCCTTAGAAACCCGCGACAACGTAGTAACACCTTTATGGGAAATTTGTATGCAGCACACTCTCAAAGAGTGGTTTTGTATGGAGCACATCACGAAAGCTGATTTTGTCTTCAACACATTGTGAAAGTGCGATTTTGTCTCCAACACACCACGCCGAGTATAATAATCATTTTTAGCTGAGCCAAAGTGTAAAAGACCATTTTGCCCATGAACTCACTTGTCATCTTCTTCCTTCGTCCTTCCTTCGTCCTCCGACAGGCCACCGCTGCCTCTCGTTGCGCCTACTCCTGCGCACCGACCGCCGCATGGCCTCTGGCCGCGGGCCTAGGCCCCGCCTCCCCGCCGGCCTCTACCCGCCGCTTCGCGATCCGGGACCCCGACTGCAAGCTCAGAAACGGCGCCGCGTCGTCGGAGCCGGAGCCGGAGGCGCCCGCCGCCGAGCCGCTGCCGTCGCTCCCGAAGTTACCGGACATCGGCGAGGCGGCGATAGGGGTGGAGGCGGAGGCACGGGAGCGGGCCCTCCCCGTCCCCTTCACGCTCCCGCCGGCCCCGGGCCCGGAGCCAGAGGACCCGCCGTCCCGAGCAGCGGGGGTCGCTGGGCTGGCGGCGGCGCCCGCGAGGCGCAAGCTGCGCTGGGGCGGCGCGGCGGCCGGGGACTTGATGTTGAAGCCGTCGCTGTCGGGGGAGGCAGGGCCGAGGCCGAGGCGGAGGGAGGTGGACGGGGACGGCACGGGGGTGCCCTGCGGGACGCCGGCCGGCGCCGGCGGTGACGGCGGGAAGGCGGCGGCCGCCGCCGCGGCCGCCTTGGCGCGTGAGTGGAGGTGGGGCATCGCGGAGGGCGTGACGGCGCGAGGGGTCTGGCTTGGGATGTTTGAGTGCGCGGGTGCGATTTGGGGCGGCCGCGGGAGGCCGTGATGGGGGCGGCAGTGAGGAGACGGAGGGGAAAGAGAGAAGAAGAGAGGCGAGGAAGAAGATGACAGGTAGGCCCCAGCAAAGGGCAAAACAATCTTTTTATCTGACCTCTCAGTTGAAAATGAATAGTTTATTGGATGCAGTGTGTGGTAGACCAAATGACACTTTCGCTGTGTGCTGGGAACAAATTCGAGTTTGACGGTGTGCTCTACACAAAATCATGCTTTCACAGTGTGCTGTGGACAAATTTCCCCACTTTTATTGTCCTATAGTAACACAAGTTAGTGTTATTACATCCATGTTACGTAGTAGTGTCAGCATCCGTAGGACATAAAGTCAACTGTGTTGATAAGAGGGTTTCTCGTCCCAAGATATCTCTGGTAACTTGTTGCAGTTATAAATTGGCCTGCTTGGGTTCCGCCTTGGCTTTCCACATTAAGTCTTACGGAGCTTAAAACTACTCTCGCACCAAAATTTACTTGGAGCCTTTGTGTATTGCGGTATTGCCATCCTCGCACCAAAACAGGTGTAAAAAGGTTAATGTCACTCATCCAGATTGGTAAAAGCACCAATGTTACTGCACAAGGTTTTCACATTCTTGGAAAAGCGAGCAAAAAATGATTTATTTTTTTTAAAAGTAGTAGAGATGCATTCTAATTGAATTTGAGTTCTCAGCTGGATACGAGTGCTCCTATTTTCTTAAATTTATCTTAAATTTAACCGGCCAATATTCTTTGAGTGGTGATAGCGAGATGCCTACAGTAACTTGGTCAGTCTCGAGATTTGTCTGCTTAGCTCATAGAAGGTGCTCACATGGATAGAGTTGCATGCATGTGTATTTAGATCCCTTTTGGCACCGCTCCACGGTACTTCAGCTTCATCATTGTTCACACACTGTTGCGCACTGCAGCACAAAGCTAGTGAAGCTAGGTAAAACTGACTTCATCAACTTCACATGTTCCCCAGTTGGCTAGAGCACCTCGGGGTCCTTTAGTTTCACGCTACAGTGGCACTATAGCACGAAGCTGAAGCTCTTCCGGTGAAGCGGTGCCAAAGAGGGCCTTATAAAGATAAGCATGCATGCATGTTACTAGCGTCTGTGCATGTACGTTATGGCAGATATACTCCTAGGACCTGTTTCTTTTAGAGTATTTATGAAAAGATGTTGCTGGGCTTCTGAAAAATTAATAACACCGTTTAGATGATATTTTTTTTAACTCTTTAGGCTTAGGAATCCAAAAAAAATTTAGAAAACCACAATTTTCAGCTTTCTGTACAAACTCAACTTTTTAAGCTTTTAGCTTTCTGACAGTTGCACGAAAAATTCACTATTTGATTGAATTTCTAGCTTTTCACGTTGAAAGGCTGTCTAGAATCTCAACAACCAGGCTACATGCAACAAAAGATAGCTAAAATTTATCGAAGTTATCATATTGGTGTAATAACATCATTATCAGTTCAATTTACGTTATGAAGCATATGCTCCTTAGTTCACCACAAAAAGCAGTTTAGTTATAAAAATGTATCAAAGTTATTTTAAATAAAAATAACAATTAAAATCCTTCGGATGCCTAGCTCTACAGCTGCACACTACCACATCATATTATAGGAGAGAGATAAAATTGCAAAAAGGGGTCTGCACTAGCAAATCTTAGATTTTAAGGACAAAGAAGGTTTATCAAAGAAGAAAAAGAACAGAAACACATTTTTCTGAAGGAAAAAGGTAAATAAGAGGGAAGATGAGACAAATTTATTAAGAAGAATGCAAACAATTTTTATATACTATAAAAGTTGAAACAATTGAAAATAATTCTCACCAAGATTAGGCCCACCGTACCCCTCACGGAGGCCCCACTTGTCAGGTCAAAAAGTTTGACGAAAGGGAGGGAGATATTGATTTCGTCGATGTTTTCCACCAAAATCCTATTACTTTTTACACCAGCAATTTTCAATACCCATCTCTTGTACCCACATAATACTTACCTTTAGCACACATATATTTTCCCTTGCATATTCATTGACCCATAATTCTCATCATTTTTTTTGGAAGGATAATATTTGACATCATTATTTATGAAAGGAAAAGAAAGACGTGTATTAACGTATTACTTTCTTTTACTATGCGCATACTTTCCTTTGCACATACATTAACCTATAATTCACGTTATTTTTTCTTTTAAAAGAATAATAATTGACATCATTGTTTATGGAAGGAAAAAAAGACGTGTATTATTTTTAGAAGAAAAATAAACGGCATCATTACTTGATGATTTCAGAAGGATATTAATGACATCATTGTTTTATGGAAGAAAAAAAAATGTGTATTATTTTTGAAAAAAAATTAAATAACATTATTGTTTGATGGAAGATAAATTAAATACGTACCTGTGGCACGTACATCTTTCTTAGTCTATCTGTACTATAAAGATTGAAAACTTTTCTCACCCTGGGTCCACCGTACCCCTCACGTCGGATCCGCGTGTCAGGGCCAAAGGAGATGAGAGGGAGTGGAGACCCATAAAAATCACATATTGGGTAACGTTTCTGCCAAAAAAGTTAATTTTTTTTTGTCACCCCTCCCGCACCTAGCCGCTCGCGTACCCGTCCGCAAATCACGATTTCTCGAGCTCCTCTTCGCGCATGAAAACTTCTGCCGCCTCCCTTCCCCATCCGTCGGAGCTCGCCCGTGGCCCGCGGGTGCTCCCGCTCGGGTGCGGCAGCGGAGCTCACCCGCGGGGGCCGGCGGAGCAGCCACGCGCGGCGGCAAAGGATTCACGCGCGGCCGATCAGGCAGCTCTCCCACGAGGCCGCGGCTCCGCCACGCGCGGCGAAGGAGGGGTCACGCGTGGGTGGAGCAGCTCCCCCACGAGGCGGCGCACGGACCGGCGGAGCAGTTAAGCGAAAAGGCACGGACGGCGGTGGTGACGGCTCGGCGCGGCCAGGGGCGGAGCTCGCCTACGCTGCCGGGGCTGCGGACCTTCCTCGCGCCGGAGCGCTCTCGCACGCTGGTGGCAGCGTAGCATCTCATGGACCTCGAGGCTACCGTCCGGAGGCAGATTGGTTGGCATCATGGACGACGACGATGTTTCATGGTGTCTCTTTGCTGCATCCTGAAATCCTGCTGCGGCTGCTGCCTCTGTGCCGTAGACTGCATGCAGCGTCTGCGACTTGTTCATCGCGGTGGTGCTCATTTGCGTGCTCGTCCCGGCCTTCGGCGTCGTCCACCCTGTCCGCGTGCCGCCGTGAAGGACGCGTCGGTGTCGTGCCTCGCTCTCACCGGCGACAACGGCACAACGCTCGCGTACGACCTGTTCTACACCGGGCCCTGTGCAACCGCAACTGCGCCATGCGCGCCGAGCACGCCGCGCCGCTCGACGCCGAACTCTTGCTCGTGGGGAGGTGCTTGACAGGCGCCCGGCTGGCGGGCGTCGGCACAGGAGCGTGGACCCAAAACAAACTTAAGGGTTCCCCATGCAGGCGGCGTCGTCGTTGCGGCCTTCCGGGACCAAAGGTGGGCGGCGACGCGGCGGCAGAGTTCGCGTGGGAGAGCGTCTCCGGCGTGGTCGAGTTGGAGACTTGGAGCTGAGGCTCACCAGGGCGTTCATCAAGTACCGGCCCATGCACGCAGGCGTGAGCAAGAGGTTGGACGTGACGTGCCCGGCCGCTTAGGTTGCCAGTGGCGCGGCCGGACTTCATGTCCACGGTGTTCGACAAAGCCATCATCACGTGCTATTACCTATTAGACATAAATGTTGCTGGAATGCTGGATGAATACCGCTAGCTTCTAGCTTCTTTGCTAGGACGTCCTCTTTTAGTACTTATAAGCAGGTATATATCAGGTACCTGATATTTAAAACATCTGAAATTTTTGTTTAGTTAAATATTAATCATCTGAAATTAGGAATACATCGATGAAAAAAGTGCAATATCTGTTTAAAACACAAGAAGCATCATTTGAATATAGGTTGATGACAGTTTTCACCATGAGGTGTTTAGGAGTTGCTTGAAACATAAAAGCCTTGGTTCAGAGGCAACAAATGTTTCAGATGACCATGGGTCAAATTTGCATCGCTGGTTTTGGAGTCAACTTAAGGGGAAAAGGAAAATAGTGAAGATCAGACAGATTGTCAGACTAAGATAAAGCTATATGCTTGTATATATATGGATGAGATTTTTGTTGCAGTTTCTGGATCCAGAGATGAGAAGATATGAAATCTGAAATTGTCACTTACTTAAGAAAATCACTGTACATGAAACTTGACGATAGGTTGCGTCTTATGCCAGTCAAAAGGAATATGCAGAGTTTACAGTTTTCCTGATCATAATAATCTATTTATAGGTTTGAATGTTTGATCAGTGGTTCATATTTTGCCGAAATAAACGTAACTGATTATATGTACGGTGGATCCACAACTCTCGAAGGTTTTTAAAACCCGTGCGGCACCTACATTTTACTAGTTTTTGATAAAAAGGAAAGAAAAGGGGGCGATGAGGCGAAGCAACCGGTGGAGGAGCGGCGAGGCTAGACCGCCAGAGTCCTCCGGAAGGTTCGGCCTCCTCGCCGCCATGAGTTGCGCCCGAAGAAAGAAGCAAACCAAAATCCCCAAACTGATCCAGAAATAAAAGGAGTCCGGTGCCGCGTGGGCGCGTGGTGATAGGAAGGCGGAGGAATTTCAAGCAGGGAGTTTGCGTGTGGGGTGGGGTGTGACGGCGAGCTTCCGCTTTGGCTCTGTGCCTCTGTGGCGGCCGGCAGTTTCGGAGATGGGGGCCGGCATGAGCAGAGGCCGGCGGCGCGGCTTCGGCCTCAAGGCGTCGAGGGGGATGCTGCCCCTGCTGGCGCTCCAGGTGCTGATGGAGTACGGCCGCGCGGGGGCCTCCCGGCCGCCCGTGACCGCGGCGCTGCTCGCCGCCAACACGCTGATCTACCTCCGGCCCGGCGCGCTCCACGAGATCCTGCCCTCGCTTGCTCGAGTCTCCTTCAATCCGCAACTCATCATCGAGGTACCCAACCTTTGCCTACCTACCCAGAGTTATCAGAGGACGGAATTTCAGTACACGCATCAAAACCCCCAAACTTTTTCTGGTAGCGAGTTGCAGACTTGCAGTAGGTTATGTTTATTAGAAAGATGGAATTTCAGTACACGCATCAAAAACCACACCCTTTTTCTGATAGCGAGATGCAGGAGGGTGTGTGCCTATGTGGTAGGAAAGGGGAACGAAAGTGCAGCCAACAATAATTAAGTTGTTTTTGTTTTCCATTGGGGCGATATTTACTCTTCAAAATTATACACAAATTCGATTCTAAGCCCATGCAATCACACTTGTAGCTCTATATTCAATTCTAAGCCCCTAGACTAAATACGATGAACATTTTTGCAGTATGGCGATTGGATGCGCTTCTTCCTGTCACCATTCTACCATTTGAGTGAAAGTCACCTCTTCTACAACATGACGTCGCTCTTGTGGAAGGGCATACAGCTTGAAACATCAATGGGTAGTGCTGAGTTTGCTTCCATGGTTGCTGCATTGCTTGCCCTGTCTCAGGGTATGACGCTGCTCATGTCAAAGGGCTTAATCTTCCTTGGTGATTATACTGCATATTATGATCAATATGCTGTTGGGTTCTCTGGTGTGCTGTTTGCCATGAAGGTCGTGCTGAACACCTGGTCGGACGATTTTGTGTATCTCCACGGAATGGTTATTCCAGCGAAATATGCTGCTTGGGCTGAGTTAATCCTCATCCAGGTTTTCATTCCTGGGACATCCTTTCTTGGCCATCTTGGTGGGATACTTGCTGGACTGGTTTATCTTTGGCTGAAGCGCTCATTCAACGGGCCGGATCCGTTTACTCTTCTGGTGACAAGCATTACCAAGGTCGTGACCTGGCCACTTAAATTTGCTCAGAAACTTCTGCGATCTGCCAGTTCACAAGGTCGCATAACAGGTAGGGGCAGGGTTGGGCGCCGTGCATCAGCAAGAGAGACCCCTCGAGGGTTATGGAGATGCTCAACCTGCACCTATGACAACTCAATTGCTACAGACATCTGTGAGATGTGCAGCACTGCCCGAGAGGACCGTTCTTTTTCACGGAGACAGAATCACCAAGCTGGGGGTAGCGGTGAGCTCTCGGCTGAAGAGATACGCCGTAGGAGGCTGCAAAGATTTGACAGATGATGCAAGTCATTGCTACCAGTGCTAAGATTGCATACTGGCAATTCTGAAGCTAGAAAGTGTTGTCACATTTGTTTCTTCTCATGATGAGGAGCAGTTTACATAATTGACTTTTTCCTCACCATTTGAAGGAGGCTGGCTCCATTTTATAGGTTCTTCAAAGCCTTGATAGTATGTAGTTATCGCCCACGTTTGTATAAATTACCTCAGGCGATGTTGAAATTAAAGTACTTGAGCATATGTCGCCACCTTCTGTTGTTAATGGTAGTCATTTTTTTTATAGCTGAAAAACTTCATTGGAATGCTCAAAGTCATCTATCCATTGTCATAACAGATGTGTTCTCTTTTCATTTTCAGTTACCAGTTGAATAACTCCCAGCAGTATGTGTTTTGGATAGTTGCATGGATAGAGGAAATTGGTTCTGATTAAAGGGTTCATACTGTGTGGTGTCGGGCAGATGTTTTGCCTGAATTCGCCTAAAGCTGGATCACAAATAGTCTGATTGTTCAGGATGATTTACGTTATGTGCTTCCACAAGTCATCTACATTAAAATATAAAGTGATGCAACACTGATGGAGTTAGTTAAGCTCACTGTGGAACACACCAACGAGCTAGGGAAGATATGGAATTTTGACAGGGCTGCACTGTCTGTATTGTCCAATTGGCCTTGGCCATCAGAGTCTCTCAACTATCATGTCTGGGAACATGATGCAACGAGAAACAGTGAGAAGAGCAACCATTAGGGATGTTTCCACTGGCCTCAAATATAGAACCGCAAAATTAGTTAGGAAGAATGAGCAACATGCTGCTATAAATTACATGTTTGAGCACTTTGCTCAGCCTATTAGATTAGTGAGATGGTGGATTGGTGGGCCCAACATTTGTAGACAATGTTACCCTAGCCAAAAACATTGTATACTTAAATGCAGGACTGCAGGAGGCATATAAATTTATTGATAATGTTTGGTAAAAAAATCTTTTAAATATGTTTAGATAACGCCGGAGGCACAAAATCTATTGACAATCTTAGTCGAAAAAATCTGCTTAAGATATGATTATGGATGTTACAGTAAACCTATTGACAATCTTAGTCAAAAAAATCTGCGTAAGATATGATTATGGATGTTACAGTCATTACTGCATACTCTTCCATTCTAAATTGTAGATTATTTTAGCAAATATAAATATATAATATATAATTTTTGCTATGTATCTAAACAAAACAAAATGTATATATAGTTCCATAATAAAAGCTATGTACCTGGAAACATGGACATATCTAGATGATCGTCTGGATGGGCTTCGGCCCCCACCTTAAGAGTTAGCTCAAATACTCCACGCGCACACTGCCTTAGCATTCAGCACAGCCAAAAGCAAGCACCTTTTTCACTCCACGTCCCCGATAGATAGCACATTCCCATTGCAATTTGGAAGTATGGTTGCAGTTGCTAGCAAGATATTTAACTAATTTTCATTGATTTGGTATCTTCAATATTAGTAGATAATTAGGCATGGTAGAGACATGTGATTTAGGTTTGATGTAGCTTGCTGCCTCGTGCAATCATTTTGTAATCTTATTTAAAGTATTATAGATCCGTGAACGTTTTTAAGCAAACTTCATATTTAGTGGTAAATTTGAAGATATTTGAACATACTTTATTAAACTTTTATGATATTAAATAAAAATTTGTCTTGTTGGACCATCCTAACTTCAAATGCTACTGTCTGAAAAAGCTAAAATGACTTATAATTTAGAATTATGGAGTATATCCTTGGCACTAGCCACCCACTGTACGCTTGTCACAATGTGGAGTCACATCCGTCACATTTACTTCCGTTGTACTGTAAAATCATGATTTCTACTATATCCATTGATTCCCCGAAGTTTATATTTTTTTTGTAACATCTTCCTATGATGTAAATGGTACGGATATTTCCCGACCGAGAGGGGTGGATATCAATTCGGATAGTTTTTCTCGAATATCCGGGTACTATATCGGATATTTAATTCAGATATCAGATTCAGATATAATATATTCAATATCCGGCAGACAGGTCGGATAATCCGGATAGTCAATTCGGATAGTTGCATTACTCCAAACATATAAATTATTAAAAATCTGATTTAATCTCTTAAAGTTTATATCTAATTCATTCAGAAAATATAAAATTAGTACCTATCTATTGGTGCTATATTGGAGTTGAATCTTAATGTCTATGCATTAATAAAAATCTGATTAAATCTTTAAAAATTTATAACTAATTCATTTGTCAGAAAAATATAAAATTAGTACTAAAATTGTTCTTAAAATATAATCTATCTATTGGTCTATATTGGAGTTGAATCTTGTTTATTGCTGTTTCAAGAATTAAACTTGAACTCTCGCAATAAGTTAACAATAAAAATATACTTGTTCCATTTTTTTAGAAAAAACTCAATATCTGATAATAGTTCAAAACTCTAGCAATAATTTAATTGCTTCTACATATTTATGCATGTAATAATTTAGAATATCAGTATTGTGAATTGAGTGCCAAAATGGTATGTAATCTTTTGTTAATTTGATTAATCAAGCATGTTTTTAGTTTGAATCTGGCCTCCTTGAACGGATGAATTGATTCGAGTGCTTGTGAAGTATCATCAATGTAATAAATTGTAATCTCCAATCTAAGCTATATTATAAGTTAAAATGTTATGTAATTGAATTTGTTTCATCTACGTAGTGAGTTAGAAATGTCATGCAACTATTTGTTAATTTGTTTTGTTAAGCATAATCTAATTAATATTTGGACTCGTAGGGTGTTAGAATGTTACAACACGTGAGTAAATGCTGCCTTTACTCGCTATCCGAAGAAATATCCATATCTAATTTTAAACATATCTGGTTCGCTCCGTATGCATCTAGCATCTATTCGTATTCATATATGTATCCGAGTCTATCCATATTTGAATCCAAATCCGATAGAAAATGTGAAAACAAATATAATATCAATTAATATCGGTCGTTTGCATCCTTACACCTTCCAAAAGGAGTCGGTTAACTAAAGTAAAAGATGGTTTCTTTTGAAAAAAAAATCAATTTCCTTGAAAGGGGGCTACCGCAAACGGAACGAACTCGGCGGGGCGCAGCGGCACCGCCGCGCCGCAATCCATCCCTTCTTTTGCGCCAGGAGAAAGAGGGAGACCAAAATTCCGAAACCAATTCAAAGCAGGTGCCGCGAGACGATTAGAAAGCAGGGGGATTTTCGAGCAGGAGAGTTTTGCGTGACGGCGGCCGCGGCTTTTGGTTCTGGTGGCGGCCGGCGGTCTCGGAGATGGGGTCCGGCATGAGCAGCTTCCGGCGCCCTCGCGGCTTCGTCTTCGACCCGATGAAGGGGATAACCCCCCTGTTGGGGCTGCAGGTGGCGCTCCAGTACGGCCGCCCGGGGTCCGACCGGCCGCCCGTCACGGCGGCGCTGCTCGCCGCCAACGTGCTGGTCTTCTTCCGGCCCGGGCCCCTCCACAGGATCCTGCCCAGGATCAACGAGGTTGCCCTCAACTACCAACTCTTCGTCAGGGTATGTAAGCGCACCTACCTATGCACAGCACAACCAGATGGTGGAATTCTGTGTTAGGTTTTGTCTCCCTGCTAGAGAATTCCACTACAGTTATCATGGCTCTGCAGTCTTTTCCCCCGTTCTAGGGCTAGTTAAGATTGAATGTTTCATCAATGCAATGCAATTTGAACATTGGTTGTTCCTGGCAAGTTGAACCGAGGTTTTACTTTATCAGATCGAGGTCTGGCTGAGTAGTGCACGATACTTTTTTTTTTGGCGGGGCGATACTAATTTCTGATAACCAGCCGGTTGCAATCGGGGAAATCTGATGGGATGGTTACAGGATTGGATATTTCCCCCCAAATGTTTTGTTGCACTGTTGAGCATAACCATGCCTCGAAGTACTTGACATAAGCTGTTGTAGGACATCAGAATCCCATATTTAGCCATAGTCTTTCAGTTATACAGATAGTTCTACATTCAACTCTTGATATCCTGACATATTCTAATGGTTGCAGTTCATGTTGTTGGAGAACTTCTTCCTGTCACCTTTCTACCACTGGAACGAAGCTCACTTATTTGGCAACATGACATCTCTCTTGTGGATGGGCGTACAACTTGAAAGGTCCATGGGTAGTGCTGAGTTTGCTTCCATGGTTGTTGCATTGCTTGGCTTGTCGCAGGGTATCGCGGTGCTCTTGTCCCAAGGCTTATCCTTGCTTGGTGACAGTTTTGCGTATTATGATCATCACAGTATTGGATTCTCTGGTGTGCTGTTTGGCATGAAGGCTGTGCTGACTGACCGGTCGAACGATTTAATGTGGCTTTCAGTGATCCTTATTCCAGAAAAGTATTGTGTCTGGGCTGATTTGTTGCTCACTCACGCTTTGCTTCCCCAGTCTTCCTTTGTTGGCCATCTTGGGGGCTTACTTGCTGGAAAGGTCTACCTTTGGCTGAAGCGTGCGTTCAAAGGCCAAGACCCGCTCACTCTTCTGATTTCAGGCGGTGCCAGGGCCGTGACCTCGCAAGTGAGATTTGCTCAGAATCTCCTGAAGTCTGTCCTGTCCCAGGGTCACATAACAGGTCGGGGCATAGTTGAATGTCATTCGTCAGCAAGAGATTGCCCACGAGGTTTATGGAGATGCTCAACCTGCACCAACTATAACTCATTTGCCACAGATATATGTGAGATGTGCAGCACTATGCGTGAGGATCATGCTTGTCCGCGGGGGCAGCATCATCAAGATTGGTGTAATGGGGAGCTTTCAGTTGAGGAGTTACGCCGCAGGAGGCTGGACAGATTGGATAGGTGATGGAAATCATTGCCACCAATACAGAATTGTAGTGCTAACCAAGCTTCTCCTTGAAGACCGACATCACCTTCTCCTCTGTTAGATAGTTTCAGCATTGTGATGTTGAAGAACATTTTGAACAATTAGACTTCCTCTCACTATTAGATGGAGATTGTTAGTCATGTACTCATGTAGCTGGGTTTTTTTTGTAGTCTCAGCGGAGGTAAGACGGCACATTTTGTATAAGTTATGTCAGGCCACCGTTGGAATTAAAGTGCACGAGTATATCATAAACACTTTGTGGCAGTGGCAAGATTCGATGATTTGCACCAGTCACTCTATTTGTTTATGTGATTCCTTATATAGCTTGAGACATAGGTGTTGAGAACATCAGGTCTGTTCATTTTTCTTCCAGCTTCTAGTTTCAGAAATCTGAAAGCATTATCTTCTGTAGCAGAGTTCTGGTTAGTTGCATATAAATATCATGTTGTAGGATAATGGTCTACCTAATAAGTACTGGGAAGTTTCCGTCCGACTTGTTGCAGATACTGATAACTGCCTGATAGGTATCATGGGAATATGGGATGAATTGACTAGGACAAGATCAATATTCTGGCTGAATTCAAATATAGTAAAAGCTACTAGGTTGCCTAAGCTCACCATTCAGTGTAAATCATTGTGGGGGGAATAGAAAATGACGAAGCTCAGCAGTACAATCTTAATCTTAGATTGAACCTCTCATGAACCAATTGGAATACATGTACATTATACTCGGCAAAAACTGGAGCAGCAGCAGCAGCAGGAGAGGAGAGGAGTCCAGCCGGGGGAATCGGAGCAGAACGCCCTCCTACCTGTGCGTGTTGCAGTCGTCGCAGTAGAAATCGTTGCGCTGGAGGAGGGACCTGGCCCCGGCCGCCGCGTCCGCCCTGCCGCCGCACACGCGCGAGGTGGAGGCCGTCCTGACGGCGGGAGCCGCGTCGTGCTCGCCGCCGCCCGCTCCGCTCCTGCTCCGGCGCACCCGACGGATCCTGATGCCTCCCCAGCACGAAGGACGGGTGCGGGTCCTGGAGGAGGGAGCGAAGGACACCCTGTCCCGGGGGCTCTCGGCCTCGCTCCCCGCGGCCGGCGGGGGACCGCCGTCAGGGCCGGCGCCCCTGCCTGCCTCCTGCCCCATTTTCGCCCCCGTGCATGCGCGCGCGGGGAGCAGAGCACCGGCGATGCGGGCAAGTGGGCTCCGCAGCACAGGACACGCACGCAAAGGTCACGGACGGGCAGGAGATGGAGATGGTGGAGAGGAATTGGGTGCAGGTGCCGTTCCCGTCCCACCTCTGCTTCCTCCTCCGTCCACACACACGTATCGACGACTGGTGACTGCAGGGTAAGGGTAGCGCGTTTACAATTGCCCGGTGCTCATCGCCTCGCTGGCAGGCGGCACCGCGGCAGGTGTCATGCCAAATAAAGCTGGATGGTTACGTTTTCTTAGTTCGTGCTATTATTTGAGCACGTACACCGTGATTGATTATACATAATTTTTCCTTCAAAAAAATCGTACAGATCTCAACTCACGTTCACATCCATTGTGTCGGCAACTCTGATGTTTGCGAACGCGGGCGGCAGGCGCTCTCACATTCACATCTATTGTGTCGGCAACTCTGAATTTTGCGAACCCGCGCTTAGCGCGTTGGCAAGGCTGGTCGGTGGAGCGCCTGCCGCCCGCTTTCGAGCTTTGCTCGGTGTGGGTTCGCATATGGGAACAATATTTTTTTTTAATTTGCAGCCTCTCACGCGTAGAGCCACAAAGAAAATGCGATGCGTCTGTCGCCTATAGAGTCATCCGGTGATCTCGAAAAGGACGTGGTCTTCTGTTTTGTATGTAGTTGTAGGGTTGTTTGTACGTGTATAGTGATGTAAGTGAAGTGTGCGTGTGTAGAGTGGGTATACGTGTGTGTATATATATATATATGAACAGATATTACAGCTGTACTAATATTTTTTTTGAGATACACAGTACAACTCAGACACTCACAACGCACGCACACTCACTCCTATGAACACACGTACACAAACCCTACCCCTATGAGTATCTTCGAAGACTGAGCCGGCAAATCCTCGAGATTGACAAAGTCACCACATGCGCCTCGCTGTCGACGGGAACGTCGCCTACCACTTAATGCACAACGTCGTTAAATCCCAGAATATTCACTCCCATGAGGAGTCGAACCCAGGACCTCAGGTGCTATCGAGACTCTTATAACCGCTAGGCTACAAGCCCTTTCACAACTGTACCTAGATGAGAGGCGTAAAAAAAACTCTAAATTTCTGCTGCTGGTTCGGTGCGGAGCAGAGCAAACAGAAGCGTAAACGGGCCGTCCGGCCCAGCGAATGAACAGAGAAGGTGTTAGGGAAAAGCTGGGCCGTGAGCTCCAACCATCGAGCCGCGCACCTTTCTTCTTCCCTAGTTCTCTCCCCTTGCGTTGTTAATTACTCTCTACATCCAATTTTAATAGATATATTTTAAAAACTTAAATATTCTAAAATGATAGCTACATTTGATATTGGCATTGATTGTGGCAATAAATAACACTAGTAACGAGAAGTTCCCAGTTAAAACATTAGAGGACCAATAAAAAATTTGTATTGCATTTATTAGATTGATAAGCACACTTGTTGTCCTTGGTCATTGTGCCATATGCAAATATGGAGTATCTATCAAAATTGGATGGAGGGAGTAATTAACGAGAGAAAAGAGAGCTCCCCATCAGTTCAAATTGTGTCGCACGCAGCCACTGGTCTCTTCGCTTTTCCATGGTGCCGCCGTGCCCTTTCGCACTCGAAAAAAGATGCAGGGAACTCAGTGGTACTCCCTCCGTTTTAAATTATAAGCCATTCCAAAAATTTTGGAGAGCCAAATTTTCTAAATTTAACCAAATTTATACAACAACGTAATAAGATTTACGATACCGCCGGTAGTGTGCATGCATCGCCTGGTGGAGGGAAGTCACCAGGGGGCCCTTCAGAAACGAGTGCATGCAAGGACACCGGGGAGCAGACCCCGTTAACCGTCGCAGGGCAGAATCCTGCCGGTTGTGTGCATGCATCGCCGAGAGGGGGTAGCCGGAGGGTGGCTTCAGCGATCATTGGGTCTTCATCTCTTGCGACCCGGCCAGCTCTCGATGACAAGAGGGTGAGGACAAGCACTTCTGCCTCATCGACAGGGAGCGGCCCGACAACCTTATCACGCGACATGGCAGGGGGTGGGGTGGCATTGGGTGCAGCACCCACTGTAGCCACAGTAGCAGCACGCCTCAGGGCCTCCGGCACAGGCCCGTGAGACGACCTTGTCGACGACTTACCGTGTGTTTGGTTGGAGGTGTGGAGCGAACTTGGTTGGAGCCGATTCAATTTTTGTCTGTTTAGATGAGCGGCAAAGAAGCGGAGCGGCTCCAGGAGAGGATATTCCCGTAAGATGCGGGTTCGCTCCGCCCGTCGAATTTCGAGGGACGGAGCGAACCGGACGGGTTCCGTCGGCGTCCGTCCGTGCTGCCTATCGTCGTCCTCGTTACGCGCCGCGGCGGCGGAGCTCGCCCGCGGCAGCTCGCGCCCAGCCAGGGAGGGGAGGGAGAAGGGGGGAGGAGCAGGGGCCACCGGGCCGGCGGCGGGGGCCGGGCGCAGGCAGGTGGCGGAAGACCGGCGGCGGGGGCCGGGTGCACGGGCTGAGGAAGAAGATAAGGGAGAGAAAAAAATAAAAAGAAAAAAAAGTGAGAGGTTGACAGGTGGGGTCCGTTGGTGGTAAGTGAAACCCTCATTAACGGTGTTATCATGTCATCCAACCCGTATTTCCAATTCCTTCAACCAAACATGAAATGGGTTCACTCCGTCCCCAAAATCAAAAGTACAACTAAACAATGGATGGGTCGGCTCCGTCCCCAAAATCCGAGTTGAATCCAACCCAACCCATTGATCCCGCAAGCAAACATACGGTTAGTGGTAGCAGCCACGGAGGGAAAGCCACATTGTCGGGCCAATCCGGCTGACAAACGAGCAGCATTCCGCTTTGGGATCGTAGACTCGGACCGTTGGGGGGCCGGCCCAGCATTGGTCGCAGCGCCGCGTGGCCAATCCTCAGAGTGCCCCGCCGAGCCACCGCCGGCGGCGCGGCCGCCACCGCCGCGGTCACCATTGGTGCGCCGACCATCACGACGAGGAAAGGCAGCGACGCGAGGGGCGTGCGCCGAACCCTGACGGAAGCCGTAGGAGTGCTCCGGGTTGCCATCCGAGCCACTGTCACCATCGTCGGAGGGGGAGGGCTCGCCGGATGAGGAGGGCGTCCGCGGCTCGAAATCAAAGATGGCGCGGAGGTGGAAAGTCACGGGATATCGAAGAACACGTTTCTTCCTCAGGTACGACGTGACATTGGCGAAGATGCGCTGGTTGGTCGGATCGGAGTGACTCACCTGGGCCTCCGGCTCAGCAATGAGGAGATTCTTGGCCGCAGGGATCGACGCCGGGTCTTTCGTCCAGGCCGTCAGCTTGAAGGTGGACATGTCTGATTTGCTGGAAGTTGCCCCATCCAGGCGTTCAAGCCAGCACTGGGGGGCGAGTAGTTTGCTTGCAGTATCGAGATCCCAGGCATGCGCTGGGATGCCATCGACCTCAATAACGACCTTAGAGAACAGCGTGTCCAGTGTCCTGCTCAGCATTCACCAACCTCGTCCATGGCCTCAGGGAGAGGAACGTGGAGGCGAGGGGAATCGGGCTGGCAGCAAGGACACGATCTGCCCTGCGACGGTTAACGGGGCATGCTCCCCGGTGTCCGTGCATGCACATGTTTTGGAAGGACCCCCTGGTGGCTTCCCTTCACCAGGCGAACTACTAGCGGTACCGGCAACGAACACCGCTGCGACGGTCACCATGAGCGCCCACCACGTGTGCACCCATGCTGCGCCGACGGGGACCACGTTGGTCTGGACCTCCACGTGCCGTCCGAGGCCGAGGAGAGCGACCACATCGACCGGTCCATGCCGTCTCCTGCCCTCCCATCCACCCCGGTGCACCGGCCACGCGTCGACGTCGTCTCGGCATCCGGTCACATCGCTCACCCCGCATCGGCAGCTGGCCAGCCACCCGTGGATAACTGCGTCCTTGAAGCCTTCATCTCCTCGATCAAGACTGCGGTGCGCACCCCGCTGGCAATGGCGCCGACGCATCCGGCTTGCCCACCTCCGGAGGTTAGGGACGCCCCACTAAAGCCACTCCTGCCTAAACGGAGCGAGCGCATTGCAAACCAGAAACTGGCAAACATCCCTGCGGCTAAGCGCGGCGAACACATCATGATGTGCCGGTTTGGCATCGCTAAAGACAATGGCATGCCGACCTCGGAGGCCAAACGCGCCTATGAGGCGGTCTACCGCAGTGATCTCAGGACCAAGCACAAGGCGGCAATCAAAGAGTTGTTGCCCTCAATGGCCACCAAACAGCATGGCCAGCAGGCTACCACGGCCTGCTAAGGCGCGCCATCCACACCGGTTGTAATCCTTCCATGGATAACATCTCCGTTCTCTCTTGGAACGTGCGGGGGCTGAACATGAGAGCCCCCCCGCCGGGACGTCGTTCGGTTGCTAGTTGATGATGTCAAAGCTTCGCTAGTTTGCCTCCAAGAAACCAAGCTGCAAACTGTAACTCGAGATATCATGCTGAGCATGTTGGGAACACAGTTTGAAGATTATGCGTACCTGCCTGCCTCTGAAACTCGTGGTGCGTGCTCATCGCCGCACGTCGACAGGACGCCTCCATCTCTGACGTGCAGCTTGGCTGCTTCTCGATCACGGTCCGCATTTGTACGCAAGCTGAGGGGCTGCAGTGGTGGCTCACCAGCGTCTACGGCCCCCAGGCAAACAACGAGAAGGAACTCTTCTTGGAAGAGCTCGAGGCCGTGCGCGACGCCTGTCCCGGCCCCTGGCTGGTCGTGGGCGATTTCAACCTAATCCTTGATTCCGCGGACAAGAGCAACGACCGCATCAACCGAAGAATCTCGGCGCTATTCAGGAGCACCATCCAAGCACTGGAACTTCAGGACGTCAATCTGAACGGCCGCACATACACTTGGAGTAACGAACGAGATCGCCCGACGCTCGTTAAACTCGACCGTGCGCTTGCGTCGCTTGATTGGGAAGAGCAACACCCTGCCTGCTTCCTTCAGGCGCTCTCTTCCGAGATGTCCGACCATTGCCCCATCTTCCTGCAATCCAACGCCTCCCTGCGCCCAAAACCAAGGTTCCATTTCGAGGTGTTCTGGCCCAAGTTCGCGGGCTACGACAACGCCGTCAAGCGCGGGTGGCAGTGTCCTGCAAGTGTTCGTGACCCGTTCAGGCGGCTTGACGCCATGCTCCGAAGCACATCCCGGGAGCTCCAAAGTTGGGCCGCCAAACACATTGGCAACATCAAAACTCAGTTGCTTGCTGCAAGGGAAATCATCCTACGACTCGACCAAGCGCAGGAACACAGAGTACTGTCTCACGATGAACTAGACATCCGCAAATCACTCAAGGCACAATGCTTGGGACTTGCTTCCCTTGAGCGCACTATTGCACGTCAACGTGCACGTGTGCTCCACCTGCATGACGGCGACGCCAACACCAGGTACTTCCACCTAGTTGCAAGAGGACGGTGCAGACGGAAGCGTATCTCCTCGATCGTCGATGGTGAACGGCTGGCGATTCTTCACAATGACATGGAGCAGATCATGTTAAACTATTTCTGTGGTCTCATGGGCGCACAGGTGGAGAGAGCAAATGGGATCGACATTGCAGCTCTGGGGCTCCCACTCGTTAACTCAGAACTGCTGGACATGCTGTTCACACAGGAAGAAGTCTGGAACGTGGTTAAGGACCTCCCACCGGACAAGGCGCCAGGACCAGACGGATTTACTGGCAAGTTCTACCAAACGGCGTGGCCGATAATCAAGAATGACGTGATGCTTGCGGTTAATGCCTTCCTCACCTTGAACAGAAGCAATCTTGGCTGTTTGAATAGCGCCCTCATTGTTCTCATTGCAAAAAAACCCGACGCTGCAGCGGCCAAAGACTACCGGCCAATAACCTTGGTTCACAGCTTCTCCAAGTTGGTTTCTAAGCTGCTTGCAAACCGCCTGGCGCCATAGCTAGCAACACTGATCCAAGCCAATCAAAGCGCCTTCATCAGGAACCGTTCTATCCTTGACAACTTCAAGCACGTGCAGCGCGCTGCAGTACTACTGAGAAAGAAAAAGATCCCCAAAGTGCTGCTGAAGCTAGACATCTCCAAGGCTTTTGACACCCTCTCCTGGTCGTTTCTGTTCGAAGCACTGGAGGCTTATGGTTTTAGTACTAATTGGAGAGGATGGATCTCTACCTTGCTACGCACAGCCACATCAAGGATACTGCTTAATGGACAGCCCGGGCCAATAATTCAGCACCGTCGAGGGGTGCGGCAAGGCGATCGGCTCTCTCCGATGCTCTTCATCTTGGCCATGGACGTGCTGAACAGGTTGTTCTAGAAAGCGGCCGATGTAGGGGTCCTTTCCCCCTTGGGCAACCGGGCGATCAAATTCCATTGCAGCATCTACGCCGATGACGTGATCCTATTCATGCACCCCTCACATCAGCAAGCATGGGCGATCAAAGAGATACTGGAATTATTTGGAGAGGCATCCGGCTTGAGAACCAACCTGGCCAAGTGTTCCATCACACCAATCTTTGGGGCTGACCAAGAACTTGATGTCATCCAACATATCCTGGATTGTCAGGTGATGCCTTTCCCCATCCGCTACCTGGGCCTGCCACTAAGTACAAAGGCAATTCCCAAAGCCCACTTGCAACCTCTGGTGGAGAAAGTGGCGGCCAAACTTCCCGCTTGGAAAGGGTCGCTGATGGGCAAGAGCGGTCGTCTTGTGTTGGTGAAATCCACCCTAATGGCAGCATCGATTTATGCTGTGATGGCTGATAAACTGCCACCATGGGTGAGAACAGAAATAGATGCCATTTGCAGGAAGTTCCTTTGGGTTGGTCACGAGCAATCGATACGGGGCAAGTGCACCGTGGCCTGGCCGGTGGTCACCACACCCGCTGTCTTCGGAGGGCTTGGCGTCATAAACTTGAAGCTATCATCCTGGGCTATGCAAACAAGATGGCTTTGGCTGCAGCGTACAGATGAGAGTAGAGCATGGTCAGAGCTACCGATCCAGGTTGAGCCGCAAGCGGAAGCTTTCTTCAGGGCATCCATCACAATCAGTGTTGGCGATGGGATGCGCACAAAGTTCTGGACCGATCGATGGTTGGATGGGCAGTCCATTCATGATATTGCTCCTCGCCTCCTCACTGTAGTGTCGGCAAGGGCAAGAAAAAACAGAACCGTAGCACAGGCAATGCCAAACCGAGCTTGGACCAGGGACATCACCGGCGGCCTATCAGTCCCAGCCATTGCTAGCTACCTTCTACTTTTGGGACCGTTTGGAGAACACTTGCCTGCAGCCAGACGTGCCCGATCGTTGCATTTGGCGCTGGACTGACCATGGCCAGTTCACTTCCAAATCAGCGTACTTGATGATGCATCAAGGATCCTCTACCTTTGCTGGTGCCGACCTAGTGTGGAAAACTTGGGCACCATTAAAGGTTAAGCTTTTTCTGTGGCTCGCATTCAAGGAGCGCCTCTGGACAGCAGACAGACGACGACGGCATGGTCTTGCAGCTCCGGCAACGTGCCATCTCTGTAATCTCCAACAGGAAACAGTCCACCACCTCTTCGTCTCCTGTCCGTTCACCGTGCAGGTCTGGGGGATCATCCTGAATCGGCTCGGGGTCGCACCTGCGCCACCCGGGGACATCTGTATTCAGGAACATTGGAAGCAAACGCGCCTCCAATTCCCGGCAACCACCCGGAAAGGTGCTGACACCCTCTTCGCACTTGTAGCTTGGCACATCTGGAAAGAACGGAATGCACGTCTCTTCCGCGGCGACTCACTGGATCATCAGCAGCTCCTTCGGAAGATTAAAACCGACGCCGACATGTGGGTAGTAGCTGGCGCCTAAGAGTCTAGGTAGTCTCTTAGGCGAGTAATCCGACCCGGAGTTGTGTATTGTACGCGAGGTTACGTTGATCACGGGTTGTAAACATCAACTTTCCATGATTCTCCCTTTCTTAATGCAATGATGCGCACTCCTCCCGCGCATTCGAGAAAAAAAAAGATTTACGATACCAATTAAGTATTATTAGATTTTTTGTTAGTTATATTTTTATAACATATACCTATTTAATGTCATAAATCTTTGTATTTTACTCTATAATTTTGGTCAAACTTTGAAATGGTTTGACTCTTCAAGATTTTTGGAATGACTTATAATTTAGAACGTATGGAGCATATTGTATATATACACACATTACCACACACTCGCAAAAATCTATGCAATGTAATCACTACTACACACTCGCACAACGATGCAAAAATAAGAAAAATACAACTATACATATCTCGTGACTATACATATTTACACACAGGCGTGGGTAACAAATGAATAAAGGAAGAAAGAAAAACGTATATATTGTACAGAGTTTACATTAACAGATAGGCAAGACTTGGAAGAAGTATGGACATCAAGTTGTGCAGGTTCACCAGCATCCTGGACCCCCCGCCGCTCGGGAGCACCTGGTCCGGCTGCGCCTGCGGATTTTGGCCGTTCGGAGCCGGCTGCGTCGTCGTCCCTGGCTGCGGCTGCTGCAGGGCAGGGTCCGGCTGCGGCTGCGGCCCCGGCAAGGGCTGGGGCGGCAGGGTCGGGTCCGGCTGCGGCAAGGGCTGCGGCTGTGGGGCTGTTGGGTCTGGCTGTGGCCCGGGCTGCGGCTGCGGCAGTGGCTGGGGTGGGTTCAGCCCGGGCTGCGGGTTCGGCTGCGGCATGGGCTGTGGCTGCGGCACGGGCTGTGGCTGCGGCAGCGGTTGCGGCGGGTTTGGATTTGGTTGCGGCAGGGGCTGTGGCACTGGCGGGTTCACCCCGGGCTGCGGCTGTGGGTTCGGGTCCGGCTGCGGCATGGGTTGAGGCTGAGGCAGCTGCTGCAGTATCCGGCCGAAGCGCGGCACCATGTCCGTGTCCGTCTCGGGGGATTCGCCAAGCGCGCTTGCCGCCGCCGCCGCCGCCGCGAGGGATCCCGCCGCAAGGAGAAGCAGCAGCGGGAGGGACGACGGGAGGCGACGCGTCGCCATGGCTGCTTCGTTTCTTAGCTCGAGGTGTGGCCGCTGCAGGGCGCGGTGGCGGCGCTCGCCGTCGTCGCTCGGAGACCTGGTGGCTCGTCGCTCGTGTCGCTGGCTGTCTGGTTCACTGTGCCCGCGAGCAGTGTAAATGCGGGGGGGGGGGGGGGGGGGGGGGGGGGGGGTCGATCGATGGATCAGGGCGGGCCTCGGTCGGTACTTATAGCCGCGATTAGCCAATGGGCGGCCGACTGCTGTCGCGGTTGCGCCGGTAATTTCTGGAGAGCACAGTGGAGCAGTTGAGAAAGCTAGCTAGCTCGAACACACAATGTGTCAATGTGCTGTAAATGTACACCGGCTAATTGTTGTTTTGTAGACATCACTAACGGCGGGTGTACGATCGATGAATTGACTCGGCACCTTGGCAACTCACTTTGGCCGTAGTAGTATGTTCTTCTATTAGTTAGTACATTAATATGGGTTTCTAGGATCTGTAAAAATATATTGTCTTAAATAAAAAAGGGTTAGATGCTATAAAAGTATGTTTATGATAAATATAGGGCATTCAGGTAGATGATCTTCATGTCTTATTGCTTTCTCGAAAGGATTAAGTTTTACTCTCTCCATCCTCAAAAAATAAGTTATTCTAGGATTTACAATTTATCTCAGAAAACTAGTCACTCTATCCTATTTAGAATGTGCATGTGCATGTAAAAATCGGCTATTGCTAGATATGGGTGATAAATAGGGGTAAACATTGTCGTTTTATCTTCTTGTTAATCTGTACTAAAATTTGTAGAATAACTTGTATTTTAGGATGGAGGGAGTATGTACGTATTTATTGACTAAGTTAAAGATATTTGAATTGAAAACCTAGATGAATTTATAGGTCTGATTGGAGGAAGTATACTGGTTAATTGAATTAATCAAAAAAGTTGCATCTTTCAATGCTAATAATGTATCCGTTCTACTTTTGTACTTGGTTAATGTAAAATTTTGTGTACATCCTACTTAATTGGAATATTTTCAACGAGCTTTAGACATTTGAGAAAATCAAACTAGCAAATCCCCAACCATTTGAGAAAAAAGTTGTAAATTATCAGCAACTTGCGAACGAACATTTCAAAAATCAAGAGACCTTGGCGGAGCATCAAACAAAGGAGGGATGGTGGTACCGATCTAAAACTCTGAACCCTATACTCTGTTTGTTTTTTTAGCACAAGACACTGTAGCAACTTTGACCATTAATTAGAGGTGTTAAATAAAGTCAGTTTACAAAACTAACTTCACAACCCCTGTGCTACTTCGCGAGATGAATCTAATGAGACCTTTGACCGCATGATTAGAGTATGATTACTATAGCATTACTGTAGTCAATCATCGCTTAATTATTGTCATTAGATTCGCTGCGAAAAATTACATTCATCCGTAAAGAGATTTTGCAAATATACTTTATTTAGTAATGCATGCAAATATACTTTATTTAGTACTGCATGCATATAAAATTCTCTCGTAGCGCTAGTTGCGCTAGGAGGAACCAAATGCACCCAGCTATATCAGTATCCAAACCCAAAAGAAAATTTAACAAGGAATTGAACAGGAAAATATCTTCTGCTTTATTGCCCCCACTTGCTGCCATCAGTAAAAAGCAGCTAGCTAGCTAGTAGCATAGTAATATATAGGCTGGTTGCATGCCTACGTATGCCACCTTTTCGATTAAGCAACTGGCTTATCGATTGTGGCTGTAATACTCACACCTTTAGCTTAGACGTTTTACAATTCCAGCCACACGCATCTGCGACTAATTAACCTAACCTCGCCAACAAACTAACTAAACACGGCTGATTCGAGCGGAAAACTACTGCTGACTGGATCGACCGTGCTTTGTGATCTTGCGCAAGGGTTAAAAAGCAACGGCACACGTAGCTTTCCCGACGTGCTTGATCTATCTATCCTCGATTTACTCTTGCAGGACACAGCGAATCACCGCGGATAGATTCGGGCAGATATTTCGTGCCGGCCGGTGGAAAAAAAGCAGCGGCCCAGGCGCGTAGTAGCTTTCTGTCCAATCGAGCTACCACATGTGAGCCACAAGGTAAGAGGAACCCTGTTCTTTCTGAAAACAGATTGAAGGCGATCGAGAGATCGCCGTGGACTGTTGGGTGGTTTCCTTGTTGCAGTAATGGCAACGTGGACAGGAGCAAAAGCTAGAGATTGTGTGCTATCGTGGTACGGTGAGATGGTACGGCACCTCTCCATTGACGAATCAGGTCTGGCCAGTGTGTTATCGGTGTAAACTGCACTTCACCGCGTAAGTGTCGGAGGCTTTTGTCAATTTTTGCACGCTAGGGTGGAGGTACGAAAGGGGGTATGCCTCCTTGTCCCAGTGAACTTCACTAGCAATGGGGCCACGACCCTCTCAAACTGGAACACGATTCAACCTTGAATGGGACGCTCCGTTCGGCTGGCCTAAATCCGGCTGCTGCCTGCTGCTGGCTGCTTTGGCGGGCTACTGCATGGCTGCTGCTGGCTCCAGCCAAAAGCAGCCGCCAGCAAGCCAGTCGAACACGGTGCTTGTTTGTCCTCGACACTCGCATCAGGATAGTGTTCCTGAGTGTGGGACAAGGCATTGATCCCGAATTCTGGGACTATGTGTTCAACTGGAGGACCAATTTCATATTATATTCAAAAAGTTGTAGAATTGGATGTGATTAAGGAAAATTTTGGTAGATATGTCTTCTCATGGATGATTTGTAGGTGAAATAATGTGGATCATGTGGTTGACCCACAAGATAATCAACAACAACTTGTTGGCTTTTATATACATTGACTCTAAACACTGCTAGAAAACTTCACATTCGTCGCTGGCGTTAGTACCAGCTGCATTTTAAGCCGGTACTAATGCATGAATTTAGTACCGGTCCTAAAGAACAGTGCCCCTGGGAGCCATTTAGTATCGGTTGAAAGTACCAATCGGTACTAACACAGGTCCGTCGACAACGGCTAGATCCCTAGATGTATTTTAGTACCAGCTGGTGGCTCCAACAAGTAGTCCAATACTAAATGGCATAGATTGAACTTAGTACTGACCGGAGGTTCCAACCGGTACTAAATATCCTGATGCATAAAACGGCAACACCTTCTTCATCCCTGATGCTAGATACAAATATGAATACACAAATGGATACAAATACGAATGCTAGATACAAATACGAATATGAATTGGAATTAAAACTAAAAAGGAAAAGAAAAGAAACATCATAAGCAAAAACAAAAAATAAAAATATAATTTAGTACTGGTTGGTAACTGTCACCCAAAACAACTCTGCCCGGAGAGCAGTTTAGTACCAGTTGTTGTTACCAACCGATACTAAACTCGCCATTTAGTACTGGTCACCTCGAGTAGCGGTACTAAATGCGGGCACATTTAGTATCAACGGATCGGTACCGGGCGGGAGACCGGTACCAACTGGGAGTTCCCGCCTGGTACTAGCATCAAGTTTTCTAGCTGTGAAACCGTCCTCATCCCTGTAATTTATTTTGTAACTTCCTTTACTCTAATGTTGATCATCTCATGTTTGTAATCAGTTAAAAAAAGCAAAAAATATGACAGCTATTTCTATTAAGTTCGCAATTGTATTGGAGTTTATGTTGGCGCTTAGATGTGTATATTTATGCACGCGCGTGTGTTGGATTTAATTGGGCTACTGAAAAAGAATAAGAGCAGGAATGGCCATCTTTGAGAGGGGATAGGCTCATTTTATCTTCAATTAAGTCATGTAAATTATAAGGCTTATAATTAATGCTAGAGAGTTAAATGTGGATAACCTCAAAAAGTTGAGGAAGATTCTAACCACTTTAATAGGTGGATTTTGAGTGTGCTTGTGCATGTATGAAGCACACCGAGATGAGCGTACTCATCTCCAACGGGACTTGGACTATGATGAACTGTGGACCTTCAATCAAGAATATAGAAAACTAAGATATAACTAATTAACATTGCCCTTCTTTCGCGAGGAATTATTGGTATTTCTCATATTGTGAACACAATTCTATCTTCAATTTCATTGAAATGAAAAAAAATATATGTCACGACAATATGATAAAGTGCTATTATTAGCATGGATATGGTGCAACCCTTATTTAGAATCATCATATCTGGTATATTTGTGGAATTGTGGTGCTAGAGTTAAATCAATGCATATAATTATTTTAGTTCTTCGTATTGCACAAATACTAAAGTTTTGGATAACTTTTTCCTACTGCCTCACTTTTTTATTGAGATTAACTATTTTAGCATCATCAATATTTAACCTGCCTATTAGAGGCATGTTCTCTACATCTCTATATTGTGTAGTGTGTCTCTAAATGTTACATGATGTCATTGTCATATACCCCCTCCGTCCAAATTATAGATCGTTTAACTTTTCTAAATCCATAGTGTTTGCCAAGCACCAAGATATGACGTGGGTTAGAGAAGTCATTTTAGCTACTAAGTAGTTTGTCTTTTATTTTTAACATTCAGCCCTATGGGCTAGTTGGACCTTAGTAGTGCCATGCATGAGGCACAATAGCTCAAGAATATTCCCAAATGGGAATTTGAGTGTGGAATGAGTAGGAAGCATTGCAACCTTTAGGTTAACTCTTTTACACAAAGCAAGGATAAAACATAAGAGGATGACTAATTTACGGTCGACCGTAGGAGGGGTTCCCTCGGTCGATAAATCATTTTTTCCTTTTTAAGTATATTTTTAGTTTTCTAATAATTTTTTTTCAAAAACAAGTAAGGAAAAATTCTGAGAAATGAAAAAACAATTTAGTGAGAAAAAATTGAAATGGAAAATTGTGATTAAAAAATTTAAGAAAAAATTTGTTGCATGGAAAATAAAAAATTTAAAAAAGAGAGAAAATGGACAAAAATTTCAATGAGAAAATTTGAAAAGGGAAAGTTTTGAGAAAAGTTGAAGAAAAATTCTTGCACCCAAAATAAAATAATCATGGTGGTAAAAGTTTTCTATAGATTTTTTTAAAAAAAACCATACACCAACTGTCGGCCTCTCTGACGCCCCGCCTCCCCGCCTACCCGCCACCACCCGACGCCGGGCCTCCCTGTGCCGCAGCCTCCCCGCCTCCGTGCCTCCCCACGCCGCCATGCCTCCCCTCCGCCTCCCCCGTTGCTGTGACCCCCGCCGCCACTCCTCGCTGTACCGGCCTACCGTCGCCGCTCCGCGCCTCCGTGCCGCCGCCGTCGCACCGCGCCTCCCTGCCCCTGCCGCACCGCGCTGCTCCGACCTGCTACCGATGCGTCACCCAGTCGCTGCGCGTGAGCTTGGCCATGGGGATGCTACAGCAAAAAAGGAGAGAGGGAGGGTGAATGGGTTGAGTCGTTACATCTGGTATCAGAGCTAACTTTCGCTGTTTCACGGAGCACGTACAAGTTAGATGCACAAGCATGGTGCGCATGACGCGTGGATCCGTGTGTGGTCATGGTATGACACATGCGCCTGCACTAGATGTACAAACGTGGTCAGGAAAGTCAATTATGTGTTTGTGTCCCGTGTGGTGAGTTAGCTCAGCTCTCGACATGGACATGAATCCTTAAGGGTGGGTAGATGTAACATCCAGCCCATGGGCCAATTGGACCATAGTTGGAGTGCCATGCATGAGGTGCGATAGCTAAAAAATATTCCCAAATGGAAAATTGGGAGTGGGATGAGTAGGAAGCATTGCAATCTTCGGGTTAACTCTTTTACGCGAGACGAGAACGAAAGCGTAAGTGAGGTGCTATGTTGGGCTGGGTTGTGCGGCGTTGGCTGCGGGTTGTTACAATTCGTTGAAGTACAAAAAGTTTCTTGCTGACTAGTTTCTACATTTCAGAAGTCATATTTACAGCTTTTGACGTTGGCCAGTGCGTTGTTTGTTGATATGAGCACATAATACTATCGTATAGGAGGGTCCGATTTTTGGACAGGAAGATAATGATAAGTATGTAGAAAGTTTCCAGTAAAATGAGCCACAATCATGTTGTTTTCTTTTCTCCAAATGGCTGATGATAATGTTTCTATGTTGTATATGTCGCATTTGTCCAAAATTTGCAAACAGTAAGCTATGCATATATTTTTTTTTAATTTCTTTTGTGTCAAATCTATATTATTTCTAAAGCAAGTAAGGTTTCCATCTAAATTTTTGGTTTATTCCATCTTGTATTATTGATTTGTGGGCCTTAGTCCATCATGTAAATGAGTCGAACAAGTTCTTCATCCACGACTCGATCATGTAGATCTCTACAAATTAATACACGCGCAACTATAATCCGATACCATACCAATTTTATCTGTAGTAAGCACGAATGTAAATAGCCTGTAAATGTAAAAGTTTGGAAATCTGACGCGTTTAACAGCTACAACACAAGATATCTCCGCCTCTTATAGGGGCTCAAAGTTAGGCCCACACATTTGTCAAACATACTAGCAGCCCAAATAATCCTTACGGGTCTTCAACCGGCAAAGAGGAGCCATTAGGCATATAGACCGTACAAAATTCTTAATTGTAGACCCATATACGGAGAGAAGTACATATTGGTTTGGGTTTTGATCTGGATGGTGGACTGGTCGTCCAGCGGCGGGACAAGGTGATAGCCGGAAAAGATAAATATCAGTAGATTGATGTGGAGACATCCAAAAATAAAATCGATTAGAAGCAAACGTTGTCAGGACAGCTATGCTCGATCAACCTCCTACCCTCCTCATCCTCCTCCCAATCCGGCCTGTATCCAGAACATTCTTGTAGTTTCGATCAATTTGCTCCTGTCAGTTTGATGGAATCAAGAGAGTGGCTTGCTATTTGCCAACTCCCTCTTATATTATAAGAAAATTAAAGTAAAATACACGGTCAGTCCTCAAACTTATCAGAATATATTATCAGGGTCCCTAAACTTGGAGAACTAGTCATTTAGGTTCATACAATAATTAAAAGTGGTTTCGAACCATATTTAATTTAAAAACTATATCTATTATCCAACAAATAATTGATATAGTTTTTGAAACATAAAAAAATTTCTAAGCCCTCAAAATTCTCTGTTTTTGTTTAAAAAAGATACTAGAGATACATCAAAATCTAAATAAAATAATTGAAGCTTATGAAAATATCTCATAAAAATATATTTTCATATTCTCCTGAGTTAAATCTAATGTTTAAAATTTTCTAAAAATATTTTCATGAGATCTAATTATTTTATTTAGGCTCCCCATGCTACCATGTATCTCTACTATCATTTTTTGAATATTTCGAAGCCTACAAAATAATTAGAGCACGTGGAGCCTAAACAAAATAATTAGAGCTCATGAAAATATTTTTAGAAACTTTTGAAAATTAAAATTAATTCTAGAAGAATTGATAATACATTTTTATGAAATCAGATTTTTTTTATTTAAGCTCTGCTGTATATCTAGTATTTTTTTTTGTAATTTTTGGTGAATTTTTGGAGCTTAGAGATATTTTTATAGTTTAAAAACTATATTCATTATTTGTAGGATTTGTTGTTGAATTAAAAATATATTTTCAAAACCACTTTTAATTATTGCATGGACCTGGATATCTTGTTTTCTAAGTTAGGGATCGGGATAACACACTTTGACAAGTTCAAGGACCCGGATTTCTGGCTTTATAAGTTTAGGGATTGAGATGAAACACACACAACAAATCCGAGGACCGACAGTGTATTTTACTTTTAAAATTATAACTATATGTATATAATTTGCAACACGCAAGCAAGTAATATGCAGGATAATACAGGCGGAGAAATATGAAGCTTCGTGCAAATTCACCAGCTTACATAGCCACTTCTTCACTTCGCTATCCTTCGATCGTGTGCGGCAAATTTAGCATATATACATGCGCGCTCTAGTTGTCGTAGGTGCGGCACTCGTCGGCCTCGGGGTTCTCCTTGCAGTAGTTCTCCAGCGGGTCGCTGTTCTCCTTGAGCTTGTCCCGGGCGTGGCTCGCCGCGGCGCTGAGCTCCTCCACCTCGTCCCACGCCGCCGCGCACTCCCCGGAGGCCGTCTCCTCCGCGCACGTCTCCTCCGCCTTCTTGATGCTCTCCGACACCTTGTCGGAGATCCCAGGCGGCGTCGCCGGCCCGCTCGACCTCATCACGGCGAAGCCGCCGCGGCGCGCCACGGGGAACCAGACGCGGCCGGCGACGACCTTTCTCCTCGGGACCACGTCGGCGGCCGCGAAGGTCGCCGGGGTGGTGAGGCTCGCCACCGTCGACGCCATTTGCAACAGCTAGCTGCTACAAAAACTTTTCTTGTGGTAGTTTTGGTATGGCTTTTACTTGCTGTCACGAAGAAACTGTACGAGGCGTTGCTGCGTTTTGGAGATCAATCCGGGGTTTATATATAGCTTTGTTCGTCAAAAGGGTAGGCCATTTCTTATCGCCTGCTGGCCACTCGTTGTGGTACATGCACGCCCCACCGCGATGGAGAAGTGGAGACATTTGAAGAACAGTTTGTGCTTGTACAGTTTGTGCTTGTACAGTTTGTGTAGAACAGGATCTTCGACACGAACGCGAGATTCGTGTTGCGCCGCCTGTGGGTGCATGAATTTCGGTGTAAGATGTGGCCAAAAAACTCGTTTTCAGGGCGACCAAATATCTAAGATATTTAAGATATTGTGGGAGGTTGCAATCTTTGGACGAAACTTGTGCCGTCCGTGGCTTAGCAGCTGAGAGAGAGAGAGCCGTAGTGACATGAAACATGTGTAAAGCTCCCATCCCCTTTTGAATCTTTCTTTTTTGAAAAAAGTTGAAGTCGTCATCTCTGAAGATGCTAATATGCTCTGATTCGAAAAATGGTAGCCCTCATGGAGAACTTCAAATGAACAAATCTCTGAATAATATCAATTTCGATAAACATGGCACAAAATGTTTTCTTAAAAAAAATCAAGGCACGAGATATCATATCTGAAGGTTACAAGCCCACAGCACTATTGTAGATCACTTCAATAAAAGACTGTTGGTCCTACTTGTCCAGTTTATTTGTCAGCAATTGCACCACAACCGGCTAACAAGGTAGGGGCATTCCAGCTGGAAATGGAAGGTCTACCGGCTACCGCCAACCTAAATGAGTTAATTCCCTCAATGCCATCAAAATTTAAGACAATCCCTTAAATGCCATAAAAATTTAGGCCATCCCTTCATTGCCACTGAAATTTTACTCCAATCCCCTCAGTGCCATTCCGTGAGTCAGCTGTTAGATTGACTGTTAAATTAGGTGAAAAAGATGTTATTGCCCCTGGGCGCCCCCCACCGCTGCGCCACTCTTCCTCCTCACCCGCGGCACTCCTCCTCCGCCCCCCTGCCACTCCCCCGCCCTGGTTCCCTTCTGCCTACGCGCGAATCTGGCCGACCGGCGGGGCTCCCGCCGGCCACAGGGCCGGCCGGCGGCGGGGCAAGGCGGCATGGCGACCAGCAGGAGCAGGCGGGGCCTGCGGGCACGGTGGCGCGGCCCAGGCTGCGGCCGCTGGGCGCGGAGGCGGCGGCCTCGCTCGCGGCCGGAGGCCAAGATCACGCGTCGGAGCCCACGACGCTGCTGCCGGAGGGGAGCAGGCTGCGGGCGCCGCCAAGATCACGCGTCGGAGCCCACAACGCTGCTCTCGCCGCCGGACAGCAGCGCGTACATCACCACCCCGGCGCTCCACACGTCGGCCTTGGCGCCGTACTCGCCGCCGGCGACCACCTCGGGGGCCACGTAGTGGGGCGTCCCCACCAGCCCCTCCGCGCGGCCCAGGCCCCCCGCGCCCACCCACGCCGCGGACCCGAAGTCCGCCAGGCGCGCGCGCGGCGCCGCCCCGCGGCCGTCCTCCTCGGCGGCGGCGTCGATGAGGATGTTGTCGGGCTTGACGTCGCGGTGCGCCACCCCGCGGCGGTGGCACAGCGCCAGCGCCTGGGCCAGCTGCGCCACAATGGCGGCCGCCACGGGCTCCGTCACCGGCGCGCCGCGGCGGAGGCCTATCCCGCGGCGCGCGCGCACGCGGACGCGCTCGCCGTGGACCCCCTCCACGGTGACGGCTCTGCTCTTGGGTGGCCGTCACGGCCCCGCGCCGCCGCTCTCGGGTGCCCGCTGCGGCCCCGCGCCGGCTCCCGGGTGCCTGCCGCGCGCCATGGGAGAGCAGTGGGGAGGGGAGTGGTCCCGCGCGCCGCCGCGGAGGGGAGGGAGGGGGAGATCCGCGCGCTGGCCGCCACGGCCCTGCCCACTTGCCGTGTGCCGTCGACCCGAGCTGCATCGAGGGAGGGAGCAGGTAGGACGGCCGGCGAGGGAGGGGCTACGCCCGCCGCCGCCGCCGGAGGGAGCAGGGAGGGTGCGGCGCGGAGGGGCGGCTCGCCGGCGGAGGGAGCAGGGTTGGGGCGGCGCGGCGGGGCGACTCGCTGGCGGGGGCGGCGAAGGGAGCAGGAGGGGTGGCGCGTCGAGAAAGAGAGAGGATAGAATTTCCTTCCTGGGGTTGGGGAAGATTTACAAGGGTAAAAATGGAACAAAAAAAATTGGCAGATGCAGTTTAACGTTTCGGCACAGTATTTTCATGGAGCAGTGCACCAAATCTAACGGAAATGGCATTGAAGGGATTAAAGTAAAATTTCAATGGCAATGAAGGGATGATCTAAATTTTGATGGCATTGAAGGGATTAGCTAAAATTTTGATGGCATTCAGGGAATTAACTCAACCTAAACAATCTGAACAATTGCGGCAGTATAATGGCTAGCTCTCTGCAAAAAGAATAATTCCATCTCTGCCCAACCTTTGTTTCTGTTGGTGTATATTACAATATATTACAATCTTAGACACACCCCTTCAATAATAAGGCTGCACTGTTCGCCGTTCACCCTTCAATACTGAACAGTGCCCCCACAATGATAATAGCTGACTTTTGAAATATTATGTTGCCAAATTGCTCAGAAACATTCGCTCTCGCATAGACTCTACAAAGGATGTCCACAACCACAAGAGTTGCAGGGATCCAATGGATATTCAGTGTTCATCCAGTATAAAGCAGTTCATAAAGAAAGCCTGTGCTTGAAGTCTTAAGAAAGATGATTCATCTGCCCTGAAAAGCATGAAAACTTAGGAATTGTTTGGATCCAGAGACTAAACTTAGACTATATCACATCAAAAATAATCTTGATATTTATAAGTATTAAATGAAGTCTAATTACAAAACTAACCGCATAACCCTAGAGCTAAACTGCAAGATGAATCTGATGAGGTATATTAGATTCATCTTCCAAATTAGCACCCATCAATGTAAAAAGTTTTATAAACAGATTTTATTTGATACTCCTATAAATGGTAAGATTCCTTTTATGTGATAGGGACTAAAAAGAAGTCCCTGAAAACAAACTAATTGCAATCAGCAAACTTCATGTCCAATCAATGGTGCATATTATCGCTGAAACCGGCCTTCAAAGGACAAAGCAAATGCATTGCTCCTGTATAGAATAATGTAATTCAGTATCCACGTCAAAAAAATGCATGTCTCTATTTAGTAGGGTCCGTCTTTCCAGGGAGCACATCTTAAACATACTTGGATACAGAAACTGGAAGAAGTGCATGGCCAGCTTTATAACATTGCTCGACCCAAGATTATTGGGGAGGAAAAGTAAACATAACCCGCCGAACCCATGGAACAGTGTCCCAATCAACGATCCAGCACTGTCCAATAGAAGACATGATGGCAGCAAAGAGAAAACAGAAACAAAAAACAGAGGTTTATTGGGCTGGTGTGGAAGGCGTCAGCTGCGGTGGTGCCTCTTGAGTGACACCGATTGTGGAATCATATTCTTCATCCTGGTTAGCAAACTTCTTGCGCAACACCTTCTCGAACTCGACCTTCTCTAGAGGCTTGGCATTCTCAAAAGCATGCGCCTTGGACAGACTATAATAGTTGGCAGCCGATTCAGCAATAAAAGCTATCTCATCAGCGGTGAGCTTCCTCAGAAATTTTGCTGGGTTTCCTCCCCATACCTAAATCCAACAGAGCTTAGTCAAGAAAATATTTCAAAAAACAAGATACCAAACAAGGGCCATGCAGGTATACAGCATAGTCTTGTTCCAATTCAACCCGTGGAGACTAGAACTTAATTGTCACATGGTTATTATAGACACCAAAAGAAACAAGTGGTTTGTGCAATATAGTGTAATCAATTGGGTTCCCTCATTGCATGTAAACCCTGCTTTGGGTATGGCCTTGGTGGAACCAGTTGGGTGAAATAAAAGAAAAAAAAGGGTGTGGAGGTGGCTTAAATAAGAATCAAAGCCAAAGGATAGCTGAGGAAGTGATGCAGCACCTCTCCAGAAGGGATCCTAGTATTCTGTCTTACGAGGGCTCCAGCAGCAACCATTCCATGCTTTTCCACAACAACACCATCCAATAGGGTTGCCCCCATGCCAACAAAAGCTTCATCCTCGATGGTGCATCCTTGTAAGACAGCGCTATGACCTGCAAATGTTGTTTGTAGAATGTTAACTTTTGTGTATTATTTCAGGATCAAGAGCTGTGAAGAACTGAGATATACAGAGTTGCGCCAAATAGTATTTTATTGTGTTTGCTGTGCTAGATTCTCATGTAAGATTGTGACTCATCAATAAAGTGTGGCCATATGGGACAAAAATTATTAAAGAAAAATACATGTTTCTTGAGACTAGAATCAAAAGGTATATTTACCTACTGTGACATTTTCACCGATAATTGTCGGAAAGACTTTCCCACTTAGATTCGACTTCGCCACATGTACAAGAGAATTGTCTTGTATATTGGTCCCAGATCCAATCTGGATGTTGTTTGCATCCCCTAAAATTGAGTTCATAAACTTGCTCATGACCCAAAAAAACAACTTAGAAGCACAAAATGTAGCATGATATACTAAGAAATTTAAAAGTTGCCATAAGAAACAACTAAAAATAGTTCTAAGGCTATAGCAAATTTTGTCTACTTCTAGATCTGAACTCTGAAAAATTAACTATCCCATGGTCTAAGACGATGTAAATATGACCAAGCTAGGAAAAAGTCCAGACAAATACTCTAGCATCATGAAATCCCCATCCCTCCCTCTCACATGGGAGTATTTCCTATTCTCTATAGAGTAAAAAAAGTCCCCCCCCCCCCCCCACACACACACCCCAAACAGTATCTCAGACAAGCATGCAAACCAGATAGAAAAGACAAAAAATGAACAAGGTGTATGAAGCAAAAACCAGAGAACTCAACCCAACCAAACAGGCACTAAATGATATTTTATTTATCCACAAGTTGAGTGTGTTTTGATGTTTGCTCTTTTTGCACAAATAAACACAGGGTGTATGTGTATCCCATAACTGCAAACATATGTAAACCACTGAACCACCTCTACATAAGTTGCATGATTAAGAATGGTATACATAAACAAAACGGCTGCATTAGAAGCAAAACCCACTCAACGCAACACAAAATTGAAATTTCTACCCAGTGTTAAGTTGTTAACACTACATATTCATAAGTCAATGAACAAATGTATCACCAAAGTTGTCCTGAAATATACCTCGTCAAAGTTAAGTCACATAAGGAAATACCTTTTGATAAGAGACAAACATAAAGCAAATGATTATTCTTTTATCATTTTACATTTCAAATATTGGATGATATGCATGAGCATATGAGCTTATAATATGGTTATAGACACAACTTAGAAGTACCCACCAATTAGCTCTTCTTTTCTTTTTCTGTGTAAAATAATCAAAATAATGTTCACTGGGATAGGAAGCACAAACCTCTTAGGACGCACCCATACCAAATGGAAGCTCCTGGTCCAACTTGAACATCACCAATAAGCGATGCACTTGGAGCAACAAATGCATCTCTATGAACATGAGGGGTTTTGTCAAAGACGTTCATGAGCGTGCGATGCCTTGAAACTGAAAATGTCCAAAGAGCAATCACATTAGCATTTGGAAATAAAAATGTTGCACAAACAGCAATTGTACAAGGAATTGTAATGCTATTGAAATGAAATAAATTGTGATAATCTTACAGAGACAGAATCATGCATAGAAATACCAGATCGAACAAATCATATATAAGATTTCATTCTTAATGTAGCAAACTAGGGGTCATGGACATTAGAAATTATCAGCATTCATGGTCCAAGAGGGGAAAAAAGACAACTCGAAGGCACCATATGACAGACGAACATATTTTTTTCAGTTTTCACACAAATTTGAGTTGTTAAAGGGGATGATGTTGACAGTTTAAAAGTAGAATAACATTATGCTGCTTGCATGCATTCTTCAAACTATCTCCAACATTAAATATATTTCCACCGTTCCAAATTATGGGTCATTTTAGCTTTTCTAGATACATAGATTGTATTATATCTAGACATAACATATATCTAGGTGCATAGCCAAAATCTACATACCTAGAAAAGCAAAAAAAAACACACGATTTGGAATGGAGGAAATAGCATAGAACAACTACTAAAGCTTACATGCTGGAGTATCAATATCTGTATGACTATTGTAAGATACATCTATTGTTTACACAATAAAATCAAATCATGAGATTTCTCTTCCCACAAACAATTCTTGTTGCATGCTAGCATGACAGCTAAACCTATCATATTCGGAACGTTCAATATGAATAGGATATTCGATATGCATTCTTTTTTTTCCTCATATCATTGCAATAAGAAAAAGGTCAAATACACACACCCTTACACCATTAATGAATGACAGTATGTACCACCCAAAAAAACCACAGTAGCTACTGATAGCGCTTAAATCAACTCGTAGCTGTGACAGCCTCTTGAACCCTGCCATACAACAAGTACACTTCTTATTCAAACCACAGATCCTATGAACTCAGCACACCTGGTATACCTTTTTAGCAATATGATTCTTAACCACCTCAATGTACTAATACAAACTGCACATATAAGCCGTGTAAAACACCCCCACAGGAGCAGCTCATTCTAGGAGAGTGTAAGTATGCCCATGCATCAACACACATTAAGTATATGAACAATTTCAGTTCTATCTATGTTGACCTGAACGTGGGAGTGGTTCCGGTTCCATTAAGTCCTAATTTCAATGATTCTTACATTTTTCAGATCCCTCACCAAATGGTTCTCCCCTAATATGCTCCATTTTGTATACAATAACTACTAATTATCCAAAACTGCCCCCTGAACCAGTATACCTCCTAGTCATTGGTTGACTTGTCAGATCATCATCCCACCAGTCTATATCAGGGAAGGAAAAAAAAATTACATATAGAGGCCGTGGTAAAATGCATTAATTTCATGCATGGTTTTCCTATAAAGAAAACAATGTGGCTGCATTGCGCTCCTCATGTGAGGTCCTCAGATCAAATCATGGGTTCCACAAAAGTTTTAGGTACAAAAAATGTTCGAAGGGTCCAGCTAGATGGCCAATTCTGCCAAAAACATCTGGTTACGTAATATGTTCTGTGCAAAGCAGCTCACGTGCAAATACAAGATTAGCTAAAATACAGAACCAAAAGGAGTTCAATTGCACTAGAATCATTCCCAAAAGTAGAAGCTTAATGATGAGTAGGCTAAAGAATCCATAATTTTTATTACTGATGGTATGAAAATGACATACTCTAACAAAGTAAATCTACAAAGATATAAAAGAAGATTTAAATAGCAACACTCCGGTCAATATAAACAGTGACATATTCTGCAAAAGAAAATCAACTTACATAAGAAAGGGATATAAATGGCAACACTCAATTCAAATCAAATCAACCCTATACAGCCAAACATTCACAAGAAACAAGAAACGGCGGAACACATAGAGTGAGTAACAAGAAACCCATCTTGGAGAAGAATTACTCTACAATTTTGAACTCTCCTGGTAAGTACAATAGTTGCAAAGAAGAAATGCAGTAGGGTGGAACTCTACAATGGTGTCATACATATCCGGCTGAACACCATCATTAAAGTCATTAGCATAAGAATTTGACATCCCAGAACTTCAAGTTCTACAGAATTGGCACCATCTTGTAAAACTGAATACTACCCAAAGTGTGATCCACAATCCTTACAGGTAATAGTTGGCCTCCTTAATCAGCCAATCTTACCAATCCGTGTACATATAACGCAATCAATTACCAAGCAACACCAGTGAAACTATGCACACATTAAACAACACTAGATTTCATGAAATGTATTGACCGAGCAAAAAGGTAGGTCCATATCGAGTAGAATCAGGGCACAACAACCTAATAACACAAAACCCTGGGGCAACACAGCCTAACCGCGCACAACAATGCAACAGTCCCCTAACCGCTCCTAACCCTATCTAGCAATCCCGATTCGATGACTCCACTCCTTTCGGGGCGCTCAGGCCAGACGAAACCCCCTCCACGCGCGGAGTGCTTGGGCGAATCGAAGGACACCAGAGGGTGATTCGGGAAGAAACGGGGTGGGGCGGAGGAGCAGCGGCACTTACTCTGCTCGTGGAAGAAGTATTTGCCCTGCAGGCGGCAGCCGAAGCGGTCGAGGGCCTGGCCGGTCTCCCGGATCCAGAACCCCACCGCGTACATCGCCTTTCCCAGGCCTGCCATCTCCCCCGGCGGCGGCCAAAATCGCGAGCGGCGGACGCGGCGGAGGCGGAGCGGTGCGGAAGCGCTCGTGGCCTTGGAGATCTCGAGGAGGACCGGGGAGTAGGGGAGCGGGGAGGTGAGGGGAGGAGGAGGAACAGAACAGAGGCTGGGAACTGGGCCTGCTCCGCTGGGGTTTCCTCGGTGCTCGAAGAATTGACCGTTTCGCCCCTGTGGAGAGAGTGAAACGCGAAATGAGTGATGTCGAAACGAAGATGGAATCTAACGGGCTGACAGAGAAAATAGGCCTAATAGCCCAGCTCGGCGGCGACGGGGGATGGTTCATGGGCCTATGCCAATACTTCAGAAATGCTACCTCAAAACTCCAACATTTACGGGCCCAAGCCCACTAAAAATTATATGGGCCTCAGCAGCCCATCGGTCCCATGTCTTCCCCTCCAACTCCGTCGATCTCCCCGGGCACATCCTCGATCTCCTCCACTCCACCGCCACCGCCAACACCACCGCCCAACCCCCAATGGCATCGCCCCGCCGCCGCTCCCTCCCGCTCCGCTTCCTCCTCCTCATCATCCCCGTCCCCCTCTTCCTCGTCCTCGTCCTCCTCCACCGCTCCACTCATCCCACCGCCACGCTCCTCCGCATCGCCGGCTCCGGCCCCAGCCCCGACCCCCGCCGCTTCTCCCTCCTCATCAAACTCCTCGCCTACGACCGCCCTGCCTCACTCCGCCGCTGCCTCCGCTCCCTCGCCGCCGCGGACTACGACGGGGACCGCGTCGCGCTCCACGTCCTCCTCGACCACCGCCAGCCCAACTCCTCGCTGCCCTCCCTCGCCGCCTCGCACGAGATCCTTGACTTCGTCGACGCGTTCCCGTGGCCGCACGGCGAGAAGCGCGTGCACTACCGCGCCGCCAACGCGGGGCTCCAGGCGCAGTGGATCGAGGCGTGGTGGCCCGGCTCCGACGACGAGTTCGCCTTCGTCGTGGAGGACGACCTCCAGGTCTCGCCGCTCTACTATAGATTCCTCAAGCGGGTCGTTGTGAAGTACTACTACGACCGTGAGAACTACAGCCCCTACGTGTTCGGCGCGTCGCTGCAGCGACCTCGGTTTGTTGCAGGTGAGAGCTTATTTACGAATGCTTGTTTACTCTCGTGCCTTAGTTTGGAAGAAAGGATGCGGGAAAGCAGGCTGTTAACAAATGGGACTTGGCATGGTAAATGATGTGTTTTCTTTAGTTCGTGGTGATTAAGCTGTTATTAAGTCCGGCGTCATGTTTTGCTTACCCCATTGGTGCAGATGTGTCACATTCTTTGAGATTGGTTAGAAGACTGACTCTGTTTGTTCTGTAATGCTTGATTGAGGAGATTATGTGCTTATTCTTATGATTTATAATGTTAACTGTCATCTTGTATAATAACTTCTGACACTGGAACTGTGAACACTAATCTGAAAAGCAACTAGGTAGCCTTTTGCAGAATAGGTTGTCACAAGAATTTTGAACACCATTATGAAAATCAACTAAGTAGGCAACGCTAAAATATGATGATACCATGCTACTGTGTTATAATCTCTGGTGCCATCTTGTGTATCTGATAGGAATCGGATCCCTAACAAGACATGGGCGCAGGTTGTAGGAGTGAGAGGGAGGAGGGTGAAGGACGACGCGCGCCCGACGGCTTCTGGGCGCCGTGGTCGCGCGAGGGGGAAGGAGGCATGTGGCGGCTAGGGCTAGGGTCTCCCGGCTCCCAGAGGGAAGCCGAGCGATATGATTGCTCTTGCTTAATCCAAACCAAGTACGTTACAATGTTTATAAAGGAATAAGGTAAATAACTGGGCCAAGCCCATCTAATCTCCTGCGCCTAGCCACTAATGGGCCTCCTCCTAGCGTACTGGACGCTAGTCATAACATCTCTCCCCGCCTGCGCAAACAGCTCGTCCTCGAGCTGGAAGTTCGGAAAATGGCCCTTGAACTCATCAAGGGGCTCCCACGTCGCATCTTCATCAGGTAGGCCGCGCCACTTGATCAACACGCGCCAGACACCGCGGCGAAGCTGCGTCTGTAGAGCACGCTCTGGCGCAGGAAGGATGCGCCCATCGAGGACTGGTGGCATGGCGGTCGGCGCTGTAGGCGGATCACCTCGGTGACGCTTCAGCAGCCCCACATGGAAGACGTCGTGGATGCGGGCGCCTTGCGGAAGTTGTAGACGGTAGGCGACGCTGCCGATGCGCTCCAACACCTGGAACGGCCCGGCATAATGGGGTCCCAGCTTGCGCCGGGCGCTGGGGTCCAAGGACTGCGCTGTTCTGTGTAACAGCCGCAGCCAGACCCAATCCCCGACGGCGAACTCCACCTCCCGATGATTGGCGTCGTAGTACTTCTTGGCCAGCTGCTGCGCCTGCAGGAGACGCTGGCGCACCTCGGCGAGTATCTCGTCCCTGCTGCGGAGGAGGGCGTCCGCAGCCTTGGACCTGGCCGTCCCCGGCGTGTACGGCAAGATGGGCGGCGGGGGGCGGCCATAGACCACCTCGAACGGGGTGGCTCAGAAGGCGGTGTGGAAGGACGTGTTGTAGCAGTATTTCGCCCAGGCGAGCCAGTCCACCCAAGCTCGCGGCCGATCACCTGTAACACAGCGCAAGTACATGGCAATCACCTTGTTGACCACCTCGGACTGGCCGTCAGTCTGCGGATGGAAGGCCGTGCTCATGCGCAGCTTGACGCCGGCCATCTTGAAGAGGTCGCGCCAGACGTGGCCAGTGAACACCGGGTCTCTGTCGCTAGGGCTGGAAACGAGCCGAGCCGAGCCGGCTCGGCTCGGCTCGGTGGGTGGACGAGCCGAGCCTGGCTCGGCTCGGTCCTTTGGCGAGCTCATTCAGTAGGCTCGGCTCGGCTCGAAGGAGGCTCGCGAGCCAGCGACCGGGCAGCAGCGGCGCATGGCCGGGCGGAGCGGTGGCGGCGAGGGAGGGGGAGGTAGGACGCACCCACGCCTGCGGCCGTGCTCCGCCCACGCAGCGAGCGCCATGGCCGTCGAGAGGATGGGGAGCAGGAAGGAGAGGAGAGTGAGGGCGGAGAGGGAGGGAGGGGGCGGAGGGCCGACGTTGACCCGCCAGGGCAGCGAGGGAGAGAAGGGAGGGGGGCGCCGGCGTGGACCCGTGGCAGTCGGCTTCGCCCGCGCAGGGGAGGAGAAGACGGCGGCGGGGAGGAGAAGACGGCGGCGCCCGCGAATCGAAGATGGCCGGCTTTGGGGAAGAAGGCCGCCCACGCCCGCGGCCGTGCTCCCCACGCCGCCGTCCGCCCGTCCCCTACTGCTCCGCGCGCCGCAGCGAGCTCCGTGCACGCCGTCCTTGCTTATCCGCCGCCGCCATGAGCACCGCCGCACGCCGCACGCCACGAGCCGCGAGCTTCACCGGGGAGGCTCCGCCGTTGGAGGGTAGGGGCGGCGGCCGGCGGGCGCGGCTGATGGCTGGTGGCGCCGTGGCGGGCAGCGGGCTGGCGGCCGCCGGCCCAGAGGGCCGGAGTGGGGGCGAGGGCGGGGACCGGCACTCCGGAGTCCGGCAGGGGACGGCGGGCTGGTGGCGGCGGCGGCGCGGCGCGTCCTGCCTCCTGGCTACTGGGTGGATGGGCCTATGAGGCCGCTGGGTGGATGGGCTGCTGGGTGGATGGGCCGGCCTGCTACTGGGTTGGCCCAGCTCGCGAGCCGGCTCACGAGCTGAAGCGAGCCGGCTCGGCTCGGCTCGCTGTTTGGACGAGCCTAATATCTGGGCTCGGCTCGGCTCGTTCAAGGCTCGCGAGCTGCACCGAGCCCGAGCCAGCTCACGAGCCTCGAGCTTTTTTTCCAGCCCTATCTGTCGCTGACGATGGAGGACGGAAAGCCGTGTAGACGTACAATGCCGTCGAAGAAGGCGCGGGCGACAGAGGAGGCGGTGTAGGGGTGGCCGAGCGCGATGAAGTGCGCATACTTGGAGAAGCGGTCGACCACCGTGAGTATGACCGACTTGCCCCCTACCTTGGGAAGGCCCTCGATGAAGTCCATGGAGATGTCCGCCCACACCTGGGACGGCACCTCCAACGGCTGCAGCAGCCCCGCCGGCTGCCGGGTCTCCGTCTTGTTGCGCTGACAAGTACTGCAGGACCGCACCCAGTCCTGGACCAGGGCACGATCGCCGGTAATGTAGAAGTCGGAGCGTAGCAGATGCAGCGTCTTTTGCACGCCCTCATGCCCTGCGGAGTGCGCGAGCAGAAGCGCCTGGTGGCGCAAGTCGGCGTGGTCGGGGACGAAGAGACGGCTGCCGTGCAGCAGAAGGCCGTCGTCGAAGCGCCACTGCGCCGGCAGCTCACCGGCCTCCAGTCGCCGGCGTAGCAGCTGGGCGTCCTCCGCGGTTGCCGTAGCACGACGGATGTCGTCGATGAACGCGAAGGAGGGCCCGGAGAGGACGCACGCCGCGCCCAGGCTGCTGTCCTCCTCGATCGCGCCCTCAGCGTCACGGCGGGACAAGGAGTCCGCCATGGTGTTGAGGCGCCCTGGACGGTACTCGACGGCGAAGTCGAAGCCGAACAGCTTGCTGATCCACTGGTGTTGCGGCACAGTCGACAAGCGCTGGTCTAACAGAAACTTCAAGCTGTAATGGTCAGTGCGAATGAGAAAGTGGCGCCCCCAGAGATATGGACGCCAATGGCGAACTGCCTGCACCAGACCAATGAGCTCCCGCTCGTAGGCCGCCAGCTTGAGGTGGCGAGCAGCGAACGGCCGGCTGAAGAAGGCGATGGGGCCTGCCTCTTGGTGAAGGATAGCACCAAACCCCACACCGGAGGTGTCGCAGTCCACCATGAACAGCTCGTCGAAGATCGGCATCTGGACGACGGGCCCGGTGGTGAGCGCGCCCTTGAGTGCCTGGAAGGCCACCTCGGCCTCCTCATCCCAGGAGAACGCATCGCGGCGCAGGAGACGCGTCAGGGGCGCCGCGATGACGCCGAAGCCCTGGATGAACTTCCGGTAGTAGCCCGCCAAGCCCAGGAAACCCCGGAGGCCCCGAGCGGAGCGCGGCTGCGGCCACGCAGCTACCGCCGCGACCTTGTCGGCGTCCATGTCGACGCCGTCCTTGGAGATGACGTGGCCTAGATAAGCCACGGATGTCGCCCCGAACGAGCACTTCGAGCGCTTAAGGTGGAGACGATGCGCCCGAAGCTCGTTGAGGACGATGGCGACGTGCTGGAGGTGCTCCGCCCATGACGAGCTGTAGATGAGTATGTCGTCAAAAAAGACCAGCACAAACCTCCGTAGGTAGGGGCGCAGGACGTCATTCATCAGCGCCTGGAAAGTTGCCGGGGCGTTGCAGAGTCCGAATGGCATGACCAGGAACTCGTAATGGCCATGGTGAGTCCGGAACGCCGTCTTGGCGATGTCGTCGGGGTGCATCCGCACCTGGTGGTAGCCCGAACGTAGATCGAGCTTGGTGAAGAAGCGAGCCCCAAAGAGCTCGTCGAGGAGCTCGAGTACCACTGGGATGGGGAACTAATCCTTGGACGCCTTGGCGTTGAGGGCGCGGTAGTCGATGCAGAAACGCCAAGTGTTGTCTGGCTTCCGGACAAGGAGCACGGGCGCAGAGAACGGCGAGGTACTAGGCCGGATGATGCCCTAGGCAAGCATGGCCTTGACCTGCCGCTCCAGCTCGTCCTTCTGCAGCTGCGGGTAGCGGTACGGCCGCACAGCAACGGGAGCGGTATCCGGCAGGAGGTGAATGCGGTGGTCGTACGGCCGCACTGGAGGGAGGCCCTGCGGCTCCTCGAAGATGGCGCTGTGCTGCTGCAGGAGGCGGTCCAGCATGGGCTGCTGGGCGTTCGCGATGGCTGCCAGTGCGCGTTGCTGAGGCGCGACCGGGGTGGGGGCGCCCATGCCCCGCCAGCAGACGTGGCGACCGTCGCGCCAGAAAGCCATCGTCATGGCTTCGAAGTCCCAGAGGATGGCCCCCAGGGTGCGGAGGTAGTCGACGCCGAGGATGCAGTCGAAGCAGCCCAAGTTGAGGCCGACGCACGTGATGGAGAACGCATCGCCCTCAATGCTGATGGGAATGTTGCGGGCTACGCCCGTGTAGGGTAGGCGATCTCTGTTGGCGACAGTGACGCGGAGGTGCTCCCCTCTCGCTGGCTGGAGCCCCAGGCGGCGCATGATGTCGCCCTGGAGGAAGTTGTGGGTGGAGCCGGTGTCGAGTAGCGCCAGAAGACGTTCTCCCTGGATCACCACCGGAAGGAGCATGGTGTTGTCCGTCCGGATTCCTGCCAGTGCATGGAGGGAGACAACAAATGAATTAGCTGGTTCCGGCTCCTGCGCGGCCTCCACCTCCGGAGCCGCGGCTGCCGCGTTGGCTGCCCGTTCGTCCTCGACGATGTAGTCCCCGGACTCCAAGTAGAAGAGCCGCTGGCACACGTGCCCGGGAACATAGGGCTCATCGTAGTTGAAGCATAGTCCCTGGCGGCGGCGTTCCAGCTGCTCGGCTGGCGTGAGACGGCGAAAGGGGCGGTTCGCCGCTGGAGCTGGGTTGGGTGCGGCCGGGGCACTACCCGGCGGATGTGCCGGCAGTGGCGCTGGGCGCTGCAGAGGTCGAGCGGCCCGGGGCGGTGGTGTCTGCTGCATGGCGGTCGCTCGGCGCTTGAACACCCGAGCGTAGTACATGGCCGTCTGAAGATCTTGTGGGTCGCGCAACTCCACGTCCACCCGAATGTGATCCGGGAGGCCACCGACGAAGAGCTTGGCGCGCTGGCGCAAAGACAGGTTCTAGGCGTGGCATGCCACCGCCTGGAACCGGTCAGCGAAGTCCTGGACCGTCGAGGTGAACGGTAGCCGACCCAACTCGGCCAGCCTGCTATCGCGGATCGGGGGCCCGAAGCGTAGATGGCAGAGGTCCTTGAAGCGTTCCCACGACGGCATGCCCTCGTCCTGCTCGAGGGCGTAGTACCACGTCTGGGCCGCTCCCCGAAGATGGTAGGAAGCGAGCCAGGTGCGGTCGGAGACGAGCGTGCGTTGACCCCGGAAGAACTGTTCACACTGATTCAACCAGTTCAGGGGGTCAGCCGTGCCGTCGTACGTGGAGAACTCCAGCTTGTAGAACTGAGGGGGCGGTGGCTCCTGGGACAGCGAGGGAAAGGCGGCGCCCTCGTGGTCCGGCGGTGCTGTCGTGGCGGGGAACGGCGGGAACAGGCTGGAGCCCGGAATGAGTGAGCCGTCCACCCCGCCGTAGTGGACGCCCGCGGCCGGAACGCCGCCGTACGCCACGTGCGCCCCAGTGGTTGGGAGTGGCTGCAGGTACGACTGCGAACTAGGTGCCGTGTAGATGGGCGCCGTCATCCCGGTAATCCAAGCCGGCAGCGGCGAAGGCGACGGCGGGAAACGGATCTGCTGGATGGGAACGCCCTGGGACGGCGGCGGCGCGGTGGACATGGGGTGCGGCACCGTCCCGTCGAAGGGCATCCCGTACTAGTACGTCGTCGTGGCGGCGGGCGACGGTAGAGGCGGTGAAGGCGGTGGTGGAGGCGGCACCGGCGGCAGCTGCGGCTGCGGCGCATATGATCCGGCGAGGAAGGACCGGATGCCCGCCACCGCCTGCCCTAGGTCCATGATCGCCGCAGTCATCTGCTCTGGAGTGAAGACGATCGGGGCGGTCGACGATGGGGCGGTCAGCACCCCGGAGGTCCCGTGCGCACCTGGTGGCGGTGCGCTCGTCGAGGGAGGTGGTGGGGCGCCGGTCGTCTGGGGAAGCGTCACGGCCGGCGATGGTGGCGGCGTTTGGGAGGTGGGCGGAGGAGAAGAAGACATGATCGAACCAGAGATCCCTGATACCAGATTGATAGGAATCGGATCCCTACCAAGACGTGGGCACAGGTTGTAGGCGTGAGAGGGAGGAGGGCGAAGGACGACGCGCGCCCGACGGCTTCTGGGCGCCGTGGTCGCGCGAGGTGGAAGGAGGCAGGTGGCGGCTAGGGTTAGGGTCTCCCGGCTCCCTGAGGGAAGCCGAGCGATATGATTGCTCTTGCTTAATCCAAACCAAGTACGTTACAATGTTTATAAAGGAATAAGGTAAATAACTGGGCCAAGCCCATCTAATCTCCTGCGCCTAGCCACTAATGGGCCTCCTCCTAGCGTACTGGACGCCGGTCATAACAGTATCACTTAGAAAGTTAGAGGCTAGCAACTTAAAAATTTCTTGCAAGCAGAATTAATGCCCCCACAAGATTGCCTGGAAGCATCATTATAGTTCGGAGGATTTTGATCACAATCTTTCTCTGACTGTAAGAGTAGATTTTTGTTTGGCAAAGTTGTTTGATTTGTTTCGTGTTCTGGTTGCCTGCAGCCTTCTCATATTGCTGAGGTTGCTTAGTGAGGTGTGATCATGGCCAGTTATTGCTGATTTTTTTAGCATAATGTTCTTCGTTTCTGATCTTGAACTAACATCCAGTAAGCTCTACTGACATGGTCTAGGATAAACAGGGTGCTCATGGAAATAGTGTCTGCCTAGAATCTAGAAGCGGCTATCTGGTTTCTTCAGTTAGATTGATTCGGTCCTTTCATACTTTTAAGCTTCGGTTTCTAGGAAATGCAGCTGAGATACCCAATGAAGATAGAAACTGAACCTAATTAATAGACATCAGTTTCTCGCCTAACCCATTGGTATCACCTTAGTAGGGTCACACAAACATAATCAAATTTTCAATGTTATTCAAGAAAACAGCATAAGCACCTTCTCAGTGACAAAAATACCGATCTGAAATCAGCAAAAGTGTGTTTCATCAAACCAATTTTTTATTTAACCAAGTACAAAGCATCTTGGCAAGAAGAAGAATCCAAGAGGCATGAGCAGCATTGAGTTGCTTAGCTCATTTCTCTCTTGCTTTCTTCTGCATCTTTACCAGCTTCAGAGCTCAGCATTTGGCTTTCTTAGTGGACCGTGAGCCAGTGATCTACTGCAGGCTACTAGAGATTGGAGTGGGGAGGCAGTGCTGTGGACAAGTAGCAAAGGTTGTGGTGTGAGGGCAGGGTCGAGGGCAAATGTCAGACAGTGTGAGGTGAGACTGCAATAGTCGAGTTAGGCATGGCAGGTCTGTGAGAGTGGGATTTCTGCAGTGGGAGGGGGCGGGGGGGGGGGGGGGTGGTTAGGGTGTTCACACACTGAATCTGGTCTTGCACAAATATATCAATTGATCAGTTTCTTCAGCCTGTTTGGTACTTTGGTTTCCAGCTGATAAAACCAGAAACTAATACCGAAAAATGAACAAAACACATTTCAAAACCGCACCTAGCACTGAACACCAAACTGTTAGAGTATATTTTGTAGTATAGGAAATATGTCCGGGAGGCATCTTGCCGCTCAAGTCTTGTACACCTATATATTTTCCTTAGAGGCTCAATATAATAAAATCCACGATTATACGGAATCTATTCTTCCTACACAAATAAACTAAGAAATTTAGGAACTTTGTCATCAAATTTTCGTTATATGATTACCGCAAGTTCTGTTAGTTTGGCAATAACTCAATGTTAACCAGTTGGTTTTGAATTAAACAGGTAAACATGGAAACAAGATACAGCTGGACAGTGAGACTCGGCTTTTCTTGTATCAGATGGTAGGTACCTGGGGCCAACTTCTCTTTCCAAAACCATGGAAAGAATTTCGACTATGGTACGATGAACACAAAGCCAAAGGACTCAAGCCTATTCTCCAAGGCATGGTATGCTTTCGTTTTCTTACTTAATGTCTATGTGCTTCTTCAGTTGGTGGTAATGGAATGATTTATGTAACATCATGTCAAATTTTTGGTGTGACTAGTAAGAAAAGATATCTGTAGCATGTTTCTCCCTAAGATGTTATGTGAAGTTCATATTGTGCCCAGATTTGTTAGCTTGACTGATGATGTTATTCACTCCAACCTTTGCAGAAAACTACAGGATGGTATAAAAAGATGGGTGAGAGAATATGGACCCCTTGGTTCATTAAATTTGTGCATTCACGAGGATACTTCAATATCTACACAAACTTCCTGATGGAAAGGGCTCTCAGTGTCTCTCATAGGGATGCAGGTGTGAACTATGGGAAAAGTGTTGGGCCAGATTCTACTTTGTTGGATGGGAAGAATCTTGATTTCAATTTATGGGAATTGCAGCCTCTAAAGAAGCTAAGGTGGTATGATTTTTGCTTTGATGAAGTTCTTCCAGGAAGAGTTGTTAGAAAATTTAGTGAACTTGTTTCCGTGCTCAAATTGGTGCCACTAAAAAGTACTGTTGTACTTATAAGTTTGTACTCAGTAGAAGAGAGATTTGCAAGAAACTTGATTTGCCATCTTGACAAGGCAGACATGCAGAACTACATTTTTCTTGGTGATGATTCAGAGTTTCTGGATGATATTGCTCATAGAGGATATCCCGTCATTAATGGTATTGAATTTCTTCAGAGCATCAAAATGAATGGTTTTGTGGGCTCTGATGATTTTGCTAAGCAAACATTGGTTAAATCTTATGTGATAAAAGCTTGCTTGGACCTAGGCTATAATCTATGGCTGCTAAATGGGAATATGATTTCACTTGGCACTAAGTTGATCGAACCATCAGATCAGTCAGCTGACTTCTTTACAGCAGATGTAGGGTTGGTATTTATAAGGAGCTCACTGGAGTCGAAAAATGCTTGGAGTGAACTTACTATGTCGAGAGTTCAAACGATGTGTACTTCTAGTGAGTTTTCTGCTTCCCTCAAACAGAAGAGTTTTGTTCGTATGCTGACCGAAGTGTTGGCAAGCAGTGCTCATGCTAGACTGGGAAAACTGGATGAGGGGATCAGAGTTATTGAATTAGGGCCTAACACCTCAAGCAAATCAATATCAGAAGGTCAAAGTGATGTACTTTTCTGGTCTCACAGTATGGCTTCAGATTCAGTTCAAAAGCAACTTGAAAATATGGATTTATGGTTGATTGACTCAGATTTGTCTTGTAGCACTGTTGTTTGTCACCAAAAGCAGAGGTGATTTGCTCAGAAAAACATTGATGCATTCTCAAAGGGGTCCAAGGAAACAGGGTGATTTGCTCCTACTTTGCAAAATATGTGATGACATTTATCTTAGGATGCGTCAGGATCAGCCATTGTGTGATCTTTTGTAGATTATATGACCTTGAAGCTGTGCAATCAAATGTGTCTGTTGTTGATTACAGTTGGTTATGCCACTGAAGATAACCATTTTGGAGTTCTGCTTCTGTCATGAACAATGTTCCGGACAAGCTATAACTTTAAGGTCTTGTATACCTGGATGTTTTATTGGTTTGGTGAGGGAAAAGTATTTAGTTGGCTAAGCAGCTACTTCTACTCGCGGGGATAGTTTTGGATATGCTATCGACGCTGTGGACAATGTCGATAGCAATGACCCAACTACGATCCCTGCAAACACTAAATCATGGGAGGCTGAAAACGGTATGATCTTTTTGTCCAAAGTACAAGTACTTATTAGTCTGTACTATCTAATCCTGTAGCAATTCAATATTTTTTGTACTCTCTAATTCTGTAGCAGTTCAATATTGTCTTTACTCATTAGTCCAAGCCTCCAAGGCACAAAGTAATCATGAACAGCTGCGACAAGAAAAGTTGTCAGATATGCATAGCTAACAAAAATGTGTGGTTTTTCTTTTGGTCTGTGATTGGAGTTTTCCTGTATACATCAGAATTTAGATGCAAGTTTAACATAGTCATTTTGTTTTGCGATATGCTCAGAGCAATGATATTGCAAAGGATCCAGAGCACGCGATGCCCCCCCTACGGGATGGATTTTTTTTTAGGGGTCAATGGAGGGGGAGAGAATCCCCCACCTGATTCATTCATTTGGGTCTAAAAGACCTGATCGTTTACAAAGGCTACAAATTTTGGAAGGCTCATTGCCAAAGAAAAGATTGAGCACCACTGATCACCCAGAAGATAACTGTGGCACGGTACCATTTGGCATCATTTGGTATCATAAGCAGAAAAGTGATCAATTTCATGTTGACTTTTTCCTAGAGATATAAGCAATGACTGCGTGTCAATCTAATTTTGTTACATTCAACTAGATTTATATCATACTAACACCAGCCACCAAATAACAGAAAACTAGTATATAGTTGAACTCAAGTACACACAGGTTCAGCTGTAACCAGAACAGTTCCCAGCAGTAAACATAAGAGCGATACAGATCAGCAGAAAATTGACACATAAGCTGCTTGCAAATTTTTCAGGGCATGAGATTAATCTGTGACAGGATAAAATGTAGGCAATATCAAGAATCAGCATAGCAGGCTTGAGTGGTAGATTGCTAACTCTAACTACAACATCCTCGTGTAAATACAGCAAGGACTCAGGCACTCAGAATTCCCTTAATGACCCTGCGGCCTCAGTTCGGACCTTTGCTTCGGCGGCGGAAGCCTTCCGCCATGGACGGGGAAGACAAAGCAAAGCAGTCGAGCTGAGGGAGGTTGCGTTGAGGCCCACCTGTCTGTCAGAGTACCAAGGAACGGCGATTTTTAATCTTTATTGGGAATGACTTGGAATTCATCCCATTTCATTTTTATTCAGACCAAATTCATGTCAAGATGTATTTACATGAATTTGGTCCTCCTTACATGTACTGCAACAGTTTTCTGATGAAAGAAAATCTTGCAGCTTGTCTTTTTAGCTACAATATTCTCTGCTTCTTCAATATATGCACCAGATGCTTCCATTTGTACTTGATTCATATCCTTCCACTGCGAAAACTGATTGAATTCTCTGGCTCAGGACAAAAAAAAAACATAGAATCACACAGTCGCATTTCTGTAGTCAATTTTTCCTAATCAAGTTCTAGCATTCTAGAAACTGTTGGTGTGGACCCCAGACAGCAGCATGGACCACGACCCAAAAATCGAAGCCATCTTGATCAATCGAGAACACCAGAATGGCATGCACCATCATCTTCCTAGGCAACCATCAATAAAAAAAAACTTTGCAACCATTCACAAAAAAAAAACACAAAACAGGGAAAAGCTTCCATAACCAATAAACTGATGCTTGCTGGAGCCACAAAATAAAGAACAGGCGGTTCAGCACGTCACTAGATGTGAAGCATCAGCATGTAAGATTCAGTACCATCCAACAAAACGAAGCCCAGGCTTGTATTATGACAGCGTTCCGACTCTCTTCCTAGTTACACCACTAACAAAAGAACAAAAGCGACTATCAATATGCATGACCAGATGAGCTATAATCTCCCCAACTGGGGTACAAGCTGGGGTCGGTCAGATGCCCCGCGATGCCTCAGAGCAAAAGCAACACGAATGAACTTGAACAAGAGTCTCAATGATACTGTGCAAACTGACTGGCTGGATCCTTGGCCAAACCAAAGCATGTTCGCCAATCTCCTGTGAGTGCTCTTCTGAGTACTTGGACATACTGCTATACATGTCTCAATCTTCTATCCTCTCGTAGAAAAGTAGGTAGGCCTCGCACTTGAGAACATCAGCTAGCGAGACTTCCCTGATGATTGAGTCGTCTGCACAAAACCATGTGGAAGAGCCACTGCTCTGCTGCTGCTGCTTACTTCCTGTCCTGCTTCCTCTCACATAAGCGACATAGTGGCCCTTCTTCAAGGAGTTCCCAATGTGCTCAATGACACCAACTAGACGATATCTGGCATCTTTTTTGTCCTCAGACCTGAATATTTGAGAGATAATTATATTAAAAAAATCAAAACTTATGTAAAGGAAATGATAGGTAAGCTATCAACATGTAAGTGAACAACATTAACAAGAACTACCGCAAGAGCAGTTTTGACGTATATCAAGTGACTAATCAATAGTTAGTCCAGTTTCAACATATAATGGCACCACAACTACTTCAAAATCACATTAGAAAATGCTGGCCGTCATAGAGAAGTATAATATAAAAGGGTATCCAGGTTTGGCATTTGAATGACCGCTGAAGGTGAGAAAAGAAATATACAAGGTATCGAAGCAATAAAAAAAAGCAGGAAATTGGTGGGAGGGGATTGATGCATCGAATGTCCTGCTTGGTGATACAGTGCTGTAATGGCCAGCTCGTGAATTATGATACTGTGTTCCCTATGTATGACTATGATAGGAGTTTTTTTTTTCAATGCAAACACAATCAAATCAAAATGCATTGAAGCAGTTTTCAATCAATTAAAGACTATCAGTACTCCTCGATAGCATGGGTTTGATCCAAAACAAACTGTCATCTTTTATATCCTCAACAAACTTAAAACATAATACAGGTTTTAGATCAACATTCAAATCCAATTGATCCTCAGCAAACTAAAACACAATTAGTTTCACTTACACTTCCAACTATCATTGTCGGTACCCTGTAGCAGGGATACCCACTCCTACTGCAGCAAGGCAGGGCCTGTGTAGTTATCCGTAACTACTCCCAAAGGACGGAGCAGCCAGGCCCCACGGGTCAGGCTCTTACCTCACCAGGCCAACGGCCCCGGACCCGTTCCCCGCTTGGGATAGGTCCGGAGACGCCACGTGTCCCAGAGGAAGGGACGCTCCGAAGCTGACAGCCGAGGCCCCGGACCCCCCATAGGGGTCCGGGACTTCCCGCGTCCATCCGGACCTCCCACGCGGTAGAACCAACATACCGCCGGGGGGGTCCGGACCCGCCACGTGTCCCGGGGGCACGTGGCGCGGGCTCGTGCGCGAACCTTCCGCTGGAAGACTCGCCCACCCACCACATTCAATGCGGTGGGTTGAGGCGTGCTCTGCCACCACGGCACGCGGAGCAGCCTTTGCCAGACCTCACTGTGCACCGCGTATTACCAAGGTACACAGTGCAGCCGCCTGCGCCGCACCTGCGCAGAGCCCGTCTGCTGCATTAATTGGATACGACAGCACGGCGCTTTTTCATCATGCCGCCTACGCCGCAAGCTACACGGCCCGTTCAGCTACGTGGCAGGCGACGCCGCTAGCTACGACTGGCGCCGTTTCGACAAGACAGCGCCTGGACATGCTGAACGGGGGACTCCAGGTGCAGGCAAGGAGATCCAGGGCAAAGATCTCCTCCGCCTGCGACGCTGTAATGTATGTGTAAGGATCACTGGGGTGTCCGACCCTAGAGGGGGAGGGGGTGAATAGGGTCGCTAATCGTTTTTTTTAACCTAGGGCTCAATCTAATTGCATAAGATAAACCTAACACGTCATACACATGCTAGTTATTTATAAGGTTTACCTTTACTATTCTCTACTTACCCCAAAAGACTTGCAACCTATAGCCAATTCTAATCAAACTAACTAGGAAAGTGAAGGTAAGCAAGAAAGAGTAAATGCGGAAACGTAATGCGGTAAGTAAAGCGGTAAGGGAGAGAATATGCAAACTCCCGTGAAAACACCAAGACACACGATTTAACGTGGTTCGGTTAGGACACCAAAGTCCCTCCCTACGTCCACGGCCACTTGCTCACAAAGAACAAGTGTGATGCCGAGTCTCTTCGCTTGGTCACCGTCTTGCCACGCCTCCAAGGCTCCCGACAAGCAAAGGCTAAGTGACGCCAAGTCACAAAGACGAGGTCACCGCCACCGTCTATCTCGAAGCGTCACCACGGCACCGTCTTCACTATCTTGGAGCTTTAACACCAAGTAGGGGCCTCCTTCCCCGCACAAAGTGTCGTTGCCACTCCACACCAAGTCGGAGGGTCACACGACGAGTACACAAGGTGCTTGCCGCAGAAAGGCTTTCTCTCAAGCTAGTTCTCTCAAGAACTAAGCCTAAACAAGCACTAAGCACTCTCACAAGTGTGCTTAAGCCTATATGATGTACAATGAAGCTCTATGGTGGTTGGAGATGATCTTTAGCTCTTGTATACTTCCTTGAACTCCAGCACTACCAAATGACCCGGCCTTGGGGGTATATATAGGCAGCACAAGCAAATATAGCCGTTGGAGAAAAGCTGCCAGAAATGTGCTTAACGCCGGTTAATCCAACGTACCCCAAAAGCCATCATCAGTTCAACCGGTGTATGTAAACTGCCACTTGAAAAACTAGCCGTTAGCAATTAACCGGTGTATCGCCGGTTTAACCGATGTAATTAACCGGTGTATGTAATATTAGCGTCGGTTTAACCGGTGAGTGTAACTTCTTCACGTTCCTCCAAAAACCACCTCTCTGGACAACTGAACCGATGCAATTGACCGATGCATCGTCGGTTCAGCCGGTGTATGTAATTTCCTCGGTCTTTATCTACCAATGCACCGACGTATATAACTTCCGTAGCGTCGGTTCATCCGGTGTAAAACCCTAGCCCGCAGACCTTCTCTGTGATTGCACCGGTGAGTTCATTTTGCCCTACGTCGGTTTAACCGGTGATAGCAAAATGCCTCAATCCTTGTCCCTTGGAACCCCCGTAGGGGCGGCCCTTCGGGCCTTGCTACGCCTCTCTTCTCTTTGTCATCACTTGAACCTAAAAGCCTGAGAATAGTCATCTTAACAATCTCATTAGTCCAAGTGTTGTGTGTGTCATCAATCGCCAAAACATTATATTGAAATATGGCATAAGAGGCCATTTTCGCTACAGTATGAATAGTACATTACTCTATACCGCACCAGTTGGGCCCACCTGTCGGGGACCCAGCAGCCATGTACGTGTCCTCCCTTGAGATATAAAAGGGAGGCGCTCGCTATACAGGACAAGCTCTCTAGATCACACATTCAGGCTCGCCCAAGCTCTCGTGGACTCTCTCGAGGCAAGGCAATACAACACACAGTGGACGTAGGGTATTACGCTCCGGCGGCCCGAACCACTATAACCCTTGGTGTTCATCGTGTTCTTGAGCGAGATCGAACTGGTCGCTAGCTAACCCCCGAGTACTCACCCTCTGGGCTTAGGCGGGTGCATTCCGCCACCCGGCTGTGGTTTGCCACACCACGACATTTGGCACGCCAGGTAGGGGAACTCAGCTGGTTTCGGTTCATCTCTTGCTCGTCTCCATGGTGCGGGTGGACGACATGGAGATGACAGAGGGTGTGGTGTCCTCCACGCCACATGCCTCTCGCGTTCCTACTCCAGGGGCAACCGTGCCTGTGGAGCAGCCACCGTCGGCAGCGGCGCGCGCTGCTCGTCGGCAGGAGACAGGGCGCCCGTCAAGGGCCCCCTCACAAGCTGCGAGCGGCAGAGCGCTGGCGGCGGCTAGGGAGTTGCTTCGCAACCTTCCGGCTGCTGCAGCCTCGCCAGACGCCCTGAGGCAGTGACGGGATGACGTTGACCGTCTCCTTCATCTGGCTCAGGCCTCCCCCAGTTCCGCAAGGACTGGGCAACAACCTCCGCCTGGTAATGCGGTGGTGCCCTACCACAGGCGCCAAGGCGGTGCGTCGGCATCCATGCGCTCCCCCACAGTAAGGGGTGCACAGACAGAAGACCTGCGGGCGGAGCTCAACCGCAGGTGTGCGGGAGAGGACGCCCGCATCTCCGTGGAGAGGGCACGAGAGCGCCGTCTCAACATTGAGGGCCGCAACCTCAACCCGACTTGGACGTGGTAGCACCCAAGCCTCCGGTGAACGCCCGGATACAGTCGGGTGCTCCGGTGGCTGGAGTGGGCTGCACAGCGCTTGCGCATCACCTCCGCGCAGTGGCGTGGCCATCCAAGTTCCGCCCGCACCTGCCGGAGAAGTACGACAGTACCACTAACCCGTCGGAATTCCTGCAGGTGTACGTTACCGCCATCACAGCAGCTGGTGGTAACGGCGCCGTCATGGCGAGCTACTTTCATGTAGTCTTGACTGGGCCAGCCCGGACTTGGCTCATGAACCTTACTCCTGGGACGATCCAGTCCTGGGAGGAGCTCTGTGCGAGGTTCACTGCGAACTTCGCCAGTGCGTACCAGCAGCATGGTGTGGAGGCTCACCTCCACGCTGTGAGGCAGAAACCCGAGGAGACGCTCCAGGCCTTCATCTCGCGCTTCACCAAGGTACGGGGTACCATTCCGCGTATCTCTGATGCATCTATTATCACTGCTTTCCGACAGGGGGTACGTGACGAGAAGATGCTCGAGAAGCTCGCGACGCACGAGGTGGAAAGCGTCACCACGCTTTTCTCCCTGGCAGACAAGTGTGCCAGGGCCGCTGAGGGCCGCACATGGCACTCAACCCCCCAAGACGGAGATGTCAAGGCTGGTGGCTCCGCTGCTACCGCTCAGGGTGGTGGTAAGAAGAAGAAGAACAAGAACCGGAGTTGCGGGGAGTCGCAGCCTGGCGGACCAACCGTCGCCGTAGCGGCACCTGCTGCTGCGGCGCCAGCTGCAGCGGCAGCGGCTGGGGGTCAGAATGCACATGGCAAACGCCCTCGCCCGCAAGGTGGCAGCGGACGTTCATGCCCAGTGCATCCCACCGCTCGCCACAGCGCCGCTGACTGCCGCAAGATCCAGAAGCTTGCAAAGCGGGTCAGCGGGTGGCGTGAGCCGTCCTCTAAGGACGGCTCACCCCCTCCTCGCCAGCGGCCCGGCAAGGAGAAGGCCTCCGACAACGGGGCCGCGGCCGGGGAGAAGTAGCTGGGGTACCAGTCCCCCGCTCGGGAGCTGAAGGGCGTGTACCACGACGACAACTCCGACTCCGACAGCGACGACCGCCGCAAGAAGCTGTATGTAATGTACGGTGGAAGCTGGGAGCTTGTCTCCCGGCGGGACGTGAAGACCCTTCGCCGAGAGGTCCTTTCGGTGAAGCCGGGGGTCCCGAAAGCGGCGCCGCACCAGAGGTGGATGAACAACACCATCTCTTTCGGACCATCCGACTACCCGGAGAATATGGCTGGGGCCGGTGTACTACCCCTAGTCACCGCCCCTGTCATATCCAACGTGAGGCTCTATCACATGCTGGTCGACGGTGGAGCCGGCCTCAACGTCATCAGCTATGCAGCATTCAAGCAGCTGCAGATCCCGGAGTCCAAGTTGACTCCCTCTCGCCCATTCTCCGGAGTGGGCCCACACCCGGTGTTCTCTCTGGGGAGCATCACACTGCCGGTCACGTTCGGGACCGAGGAGAACTTCCGCACAGAGAGCATTCGGTTCGATGTTGCGGAGGTGAACCTCCCGTTCAACGCCATCATTGGCCGGCCGGCTCTCTATCGCTTCATGGCCATTGCCCATTACGGGTACTTGGTCTTGAAGATGCCTTCCCCTGCCGGTGTCCTCACCGTGCGGGGTGACCGCACCGCTGCCGTCGCTGCAGTTGAGAGACTGCATGCTCTGGCGGCAGAGGCTGCACATTCCGAGGAGGATCCGTCCACCTCGCAACCTAGGGCGCCTGCAAAAGCACCTAAGGTTCAGCCGTCTGATCCGGACAACGTTCCGGTGAAGACGGTGCAGATCGGAGCAGACTCCACCAGGACCACCCGCATCGCGGGGAACTTGGAGGAGAAATAGGAAGACGCGCTCGTCACTTTCCTCCGGGCAAATGTCGACGTGTTCGCCTGGGAACCGTCACAGATGCCCGGGATCCCCAGGGAGGTGATCGAGCACAATCTGAGGATCCACCCCGACGCCATGCCGGCACGCCAGCAGCCTCAGAAGCAGTCTGTGGAGCGGCAAAACTTCATCCATGAAGAGGTCCGCAAGCTCCTACACGCTGGCTTCATCGAGGAGGTCCACCACCCTGAGTGGTTGGCTAACCCGGTCGTCATCACAAAGGCCAACGGGAAGTTTCGGATGTGTATCGACTACACCAGCCTCAACAAGGCATGTCCTAGAGACCCCTATCCTCTTCCACGTATCGATCAGATCGTGGACTCCACCTCCGGATGCGATCTTTTGTCTTTCCTAGACGCATACTCTGGTTTCCACCAGATTCAGATGTCTAGAGATGATAGGAAGCATACTGCTTTTGTAACAGTAGATGGGCTTTATTGCTATATTGTCATGCCATATGGTCTACGGAATTCCTTACCCACATTTGTACGAGCTATGAACAAAACTTTCTGTAATCTAATTAGAGATATTGTTGAGGTATATGTCGATGACATTGTGGTCAAGACTAAGGTAGGGTCAACACTAGTTGAGGACCTGTCCCTCGTCTTCGACCGGCTGCGCGCCACGCACACGAAGCTGAATCCCGAGAAGTGTATCTTCGGCGTCTCGGCGGGGAAGCTGCTGGGTTTCCTGGTCTCACATCGAGACATCGAGGCAAACCCAGCCAAGATCAAGGCGATCAAAGCGATGAGGCCTCCTGGCCGCATCAAGGATGTCCAGAAGCTTACTGGATCCCTCGCCGCTCTTAGCCGCTTCATATCGAGGCTGGCTGAGAGGGCCCTCCCCTTCTTCAAACTATTGAGGAGGTCCGGTCCATTTTCTTGGACCGAAGAGGCTGAACAAGTCTTCCAGGAACTGAAGCGGCATCTCACCTCATTGCCAGTATTGGTGGCTCCAGAGCCTGGTGAGACGTTGTTTCTGTATCTTGCTGCGTCTGCAGAGGCGGTCAGCATGGTGCTGGTCACCGAGAGGACGGAGCAAGCTCGCCAGGGGGACACCAGGGTCTCCCCCGCCAAGGATGGTGAGCCGGGCCCCGGACACGGGGTCCCGTCAGCCTCACTTCTGCCTAAAGCTCCGGAACCTGGACAAGGGGGTCCGGAGGAGCCTTGCACCAGTGGGAACCCAGAACCACTGGGGGCCCCAGGACCCGACGTGGTGGATAATGGTGAGCCGGACCTGGTCACCCGGGTCCGGACCATCCAAAAGCCAGTCTACTACGTCAGCGAAGTCCTTCACGAGGCGAAGGCCAGGTATCTTGAGACGCATAAGCTTATCTATGTGATACTTATTGCGTCCAGGAAGCTACGCCACTACTTTCAGGCACACAGAGTTGTCGTAGTAACCTCTTACCCGTTAAGAGCGATCCTGCACAACTCCAACGCCACGGGCAATATCGCCAAGTGGGCAGCAAAGCTGGCTGAGTTCCAACTGGACTTCCAGCCTCGCCATGCAGTCAAGAGCCAGATCCTCGCTGATTTTATAGCAGAGTGGACTCCTTCCCCAAGCAATTCTGGAGGTCTGGACCATAGTTACAGGATTCGGGGTCGATGCCTCGTCCCACGACCCGGGAACGCCGTTCCGATTCGAGGGTCGGGGTCGAAGAGGGTCGGTGTCCCATTCAAGGTTAGATCGCGTCCCGGTTTGAGAGGGGTCGCGGCCCCATTACTAACAGATTTAATTGGGATAAGGAGGTTAAGGATAGTGGATCAGTGTGGTTTTTATTAAACAATGAGCTCAAATATTCTCCAGAACAGAAACGACAACTGAGCTCAGTAAGGTTATTGTTGTTTTCTTTCGTTATTTGCAAACGAAGAATATACATCCATTGCCCCTGATAAAAATCAATCATGTGAGACAGTGAGGGTTATATATATCTAACTATGGTCAAAATTAGCAAATCAAGGCACAACCAACAGATTGACTCAGGTAAAATTAGTAGAAAAACAAAGATGGGATGGCAGCACACACCTTCGATGGTGGGACTTGCAAGCGATTGGCCCTAACATCAGAGCGATATTTGAGGCTTCGCATGAAACACATTGCAGAACTTTAGAAGATTGACAATTTCCACTGGATTTTAATTTTGCTAAGTTCAATATAACTTTATGTTACAATTAGAATGCTCATAGAATATTTCATTGCTTGCAAAACACAACAAATAAAAACACATGCTTACCGAAGAAAAAAGAATAAATACCATGAAACATGCGTAAATACTGTCAGTAGAGAGCAAGAGCATAAATGCTTGAAAGATAAGCAATTTATCACAGTTGTACGCCATCATCTTGCCTCTCAATGCAAGTTTTAATATCTGCAGACATAAAATCAGTTGGGTTAATCCAGCTCTAATTTATGATTGTACGGCTAATATAATAATTCCAAAAGTTTCCAAGGGAAAGAAATCTATCCGAGGATGTTTGGCTTCTTACCAACAAATCGAATCAATCTGAGAAGGATTCCCACTCGCATCGATCAACAATTTCATGGCCAGCTTGCACCCATCTCCCGGGTTCTTTGCAACCAAAGCTCATTCATCATGTATCCATTCATCCATATCCCTAACATGAATAGACGATGGGTTTAGTTATTGATTAAAGCAGGTGGCAAGGAATGAAATATAATGTTGATTTCAGGATGCTTGTTAGGTTCTTACAGGATATGAAGGAGAGTCATTGCAGCTTCACTCGAACTCTTCGTTGCTCATGGAGCCTAGCAGTTCCACATGCTGCGCCGCTGCTCTGATGTGAGCCGCCCACTTCACTCCGGATTTGGCGACATTGGCGTGTTTTATTAAAATGTGCTCCCTTATTTATGTAGAAAAAATCACAAAGTGAATGGAAAGTTCTTAAACTCAAATGATAATGACACAGCAAGGATGGGAAGCCCACAACCGGAGTCCACACAAATTTGTATGACTCCACCCTCCACCAACCACCACACTCTTTCTGGGCCCAAAGAAACTATGCATCAATTCTCAAAAAAAAATAACCATCATCTTAACAAATAGGCATAGCTAGTTTTATTGGTCTTCATCTTATAACTTTGAGAGCCGAGCGGGGCTCGGTTGGTCAGCTGAGCTGGAGCTCAGGCTGCCCGCCGCGGTTCGAGCGCTGGCTCGCCCCGGCGCCTCACCTCTCCTTCTTAAACGCCGTCCAGTGCTCCTGGCAATCTTCAAAAAAAATTCTTATAACTTTAATAGTTTTTTTACTAAAAACCCAACTGTTAGGTCCTAGTCCTAGTAGCATGACATTTGGGGTGGGGAGGAGCAATTCTCAATGACATGGCATGACACGTTAGCTTGCCGGTGTGATGACAATGTTGAAAAAAGACCTTTTTGCCCATGCCCGAGCGAGTGGGCTAGGACAAGAAGTATTTTCAGGCTCTATAGAAAGAAACACAGCTCTAATTTTTATAGTACACGAGGGCCTATAAACACAAAAGGTTGAAGGAGCCGCCGGCTCCCTCCGAGACCTGCTCTCCGTGCACCTCACGCGCGCGGTGCGCCGGCGCACCACGCGCTTCTTTGCTCGGGGGCGCGCTGAGCCACGTCGACGTGCTCTGCCTCCGCGAGCTCGGGCGCTGCCTCCAGGACGGGGATGGCTACAGGGTGCAGCGCGACCCCACCGAGGGGGTAACGTCCTGCCGAGGTGGTGGCGGCTGCGCGATGAACGCGGCCATAGTCGGTGAGGTGTTACTGCGATTCTCGTGGGGGATTTCGTCCGGTTTCGCTTGGGAACGTGTCGGTGCGGTCGAATTCGTGGGCATCCGGCCGCTGCATCGCGGATTCTCATTTCGCTGATTGGAGGTGAAATTTTGGAGGATGTGCGGGGATGGGGTGAAGATGAGGGGATCCTGAATTTCTCTTCCTTTAGACGATTTGGGACTTGAAAGGTTGGGAGTACGGTGAGAGCCATCCAGGGCGAAATGTTACTGATGCTGCTGGAGGGTTGCGATTGTGAGAGCCAGAGCGACTCTGGAGCTGTGGGAGTAAGTAGTGGGCGCACGGATGCGGCTTTGAAAATCGCTTTCTCGATGCTACGTATTGCCTTTCGTGCCTCTGTGCACTGTGCTCCGATTAGCTAGCGCGGTGCACTCCAGAACGCGGCCGCATCCATGTCAGACATGCCGCCGTGTGGTGGATGCACAAGTAGGCGCGATGGTGATGTTCGAGTTCGACGGGCAGGGGTTTATTATCTACTTCATAGATTAATACAAGCATCAGGGTCGTACGGGCAAATTCGGAGATCCTGTGCGAAACAATAGACAGGACCCTACTAGTCTAGTAATAACTGATAACTACAATAAAAATGATACATGCTATAACTACAATAAAAATGATACATGCTATAAAATAGTACATGTAAATAAGATGTTTCAATAATTATCATATCTAGATGGAGTCGTGACGTGGCAGCCGCCGATGTCATCAATGCATACTGCGGTCTGGTGGTCTACCGTCTGGGTATGGATGATGGTGGTGAGTGAGGTCGTGGTGCGTGAGCACTGGCGTGGCGGGCTGCAGCCCACTGGGCAGGTTGGCACTCGGCAGGATCGTGAATACCATGCGACAACAGCCAGCAAGTGCGATGTGCGAAAGGAAGCAGCAAGCGATACACCTATGGCGATTCATCTTCCAGGAGTAATTTGGGCCATGTTTTGTTATAAATTGGGCCAACAATCAACTAAATTAAAGTCTCTACATCTCATTATACTTAATATATATCTAGTATTTTGAGGGTCTTTCGAATTTGGGAGTCTGTGCGATTGCACGGATTGCACGTGCCAAAAAAACAGGCTGGACAAGCATGCATGCCTAACCTGACACCATTGAAATTAAAGATAAAAAAATCCCGCAAAAAAAAGAAATTAAAGATAAAAAATCTCCGGCACTACTTGCTACTCAGTGTCAGTGATCAGTGGAGCCCCCCACGAAGCGGCTCACCGTCTGCCACGCCAGCGGCACGCCCTCCACGGCGGCCTTCACCATCGAGTTAGTTTCACCCGGCGCGCGTCAGGAAGCACCCCGGTCACCGCGCGGTGCCGCAGCACGTAGTGGACGTCCCGGCCGGTGCACCGCATAGTCGCATACTGCACCGCATAGTCGATCGGGACCTGATCTACCAGGGAGGGAGAGAATTTGTCTGGCGATGCAACAATCGTGTGCTTGCCGGAGGTTGCAGCAGCATCGTCGTGACGTGGTCTTTTGCGTGCTCCTCTCGCCGCGAGCCAACAAACACATTTCTTCAATTGGTTCAGAGTTCAGACTGAATCAGCTTCTTCCTGCTCTTCTGTCTTGCCTGCAATGAGTATTCACGTTCAGGTTCCTTTCTTCAACTAGAAGAGGAGCGCTCCTGCACAAGCTTCAGAAGCGAAGTCGATGGACCATCGTTGGGCAAAATTTGGCGCCATCCTGTTGCTCATTGTTGCAAATGCAAATTGCAGATACTGTGATAGTAATCATTATATGGTTGATAGAAATGCCTAGCAAGAGATGTCGACAATATGCATTTTTTTTTACTGTGCGGCCCGAACTCCCGCATGGGCATATGGTTTGGTTCAAACCGTTAGCAACTTTAGTTTTGCCATATGGTTTGGTTTGGGTTGGGTTGCTTTTTGCTCCGGTTTGGATTGGTTTGGGCTGGAGAAACATATTAGTAGGTTGAAATTGGTTTGGGTTGAATGCACCGTGACATTAGTTTGGGGTGGGTTTGATTTCGGTTGTTGGCCCATTAACAGGTTGACTTGGGGGTGGGGTGGGTCGCACCGGCCACCCCATGGACCCGTCGCCCACAGAATCCCCCTCCCCTGGCTGCGCACGCGCCTCCGCCGAGGTGCCCGTGGCCTCACGCTTGCTCAGCTCCTTGGTTCTCAGTTTCTCACCGGACTCTCCCTCCAGCCTCTGGAAGCATGCCATCTTTTTCTATGACTAGAACATAACGCGCGCTTTGCGCGCCGTATCATGAGTTTCTTAATTTAAAATAAAATAGATTAATATACATAAGTAAATAGCATAAGATAGCAAATTTAAATATATAAATATAGGAACCTATATAGCAGCAGAAATTGAAAAGAAGCTTACCAACACCAAGCATAAATTAGGAACCGAGCGTAGCAATATTTTTGAACAACAAGCAAGTTTATGAGAATTTCTTAGTATAGTAATATTTTTAAACAGCGAGCAAATTGCATTGCATTGTCTATCGGCAAAAACCAACAGCTCGTGCAAAAATCTATAGTGCCCAACTGCTCCCTGATTTGATTGGATGAGTGAATCTCAGCTTTCACTGTTCCAGGCTTTTTTGATACGAAGATCACACTATACAGCCATCGTGTTGGAGGTGGCCAGGAGCGGGGGTGGCGCTAGCCCCAATCGCCGCTGCACCATTCGCTTCGAGCCGGGCGAAGCCCGAGTAGCGCATGGGATACCCTATTCCCATCCATGGCGGTTGGAGGCAGGGAGATCAGGGGAAAACGGTGGCTGGAGGCATTGTTGGAAGGGCGGGGCGGCAGCCAGAGGTGCAGATGGCAGGGGGAGCTGGTACTGGCGGCTCGGGGTTCGTAGTCGCCTAGCCTAGCTAGGGAGTTGGCGGTGCAACGGCGGCCGCACGGTAGTCGGATGCGATGACCGGGAAAGGTCGTTTATTTTTCTTCCGCGCATGATAGGAAGGAAATTGGTATCTCTGCCTTTTTGATTGCTATATTTTGGTTTGGAAGAGAAAAATTTAGGTTGAGATCTAAAAATTTCAGGTATTATATAGTTATCCATATATCATATGATGTTGGAGTAATTTTTGTTGGGGTTTAGGTGTTCTGAGTTTTAGATATATGTATTAGGTATTGTGTTTAGGGGGCGTTTGTTTCCCTTAGAACTTATTATATTTAGTCCCATCATATAGTCTAATGAGAAAATAAATTCCATAACCCCTAAAATTTTTCAGGAGAGGAATCTATAAAACCTCATGTGATGCTATAGTAGACATATGCTAATTATGGATTAATTAGATTTAATGAATTCATCTCGTGTTTAAACCCTAGATTTATGCAGTTATTTTACAAATTAGCTTTTGCTTAGTCTTTCTAATTGATATCAAAATACTCTTGTGAGACACGGTTTAAAATAACCAAACACCCCATTAGATGTGCTGCTGAAGTTGCTCAGATATATTTTCCACACTTCCCACCTCAAGCACCTCGATGGTCTCATTTCACGTTAAATGGCCACATCGACATTAAGGCCAATCTCAATGGAAGAGTCATGGAAGTATCATAAGCATTAAATTTGCTGATGTGGCATAAGAGAGAAGGGGGAGTGTCATAGAACATGACATTCCTTCGGCTCGGTTACCTAGTTCACAGTCTAGGGTCTTGTTTGGTTAGTTCTTGTGCTAGGAATAGTAATATTTTGACCGCTAATTACGGTGTCAAACAAAGCTAGTTTGCAAAAGCAACTCCAGAACCCCTGCGCTAGGAACCCTGAAGAATCTAATGAGGCTTTTGACCGCGTGATTAGAGGATGGTTACTGTAATATCACTGTAGTCAATTATCGAGTAATTACTATCATTAGATTCGTCGCGAAAAGTTACATCTATCACTGAAGGCTTCATTTAGTACTCCATGCATGCGGAATTCTCTTTTCGGGAAACGTGCGCACTAGGATCGTAGCGCAATCGTCAATTAATTACTGTCATTAGATTCGTCGTGAAAAGTTACATCTATTCCTGAAAAGGTTTTACAAATTGACTTAATTTAATACTCCATACAAATTCCCTTTTTGGAAAATGTGTAGTGTTTCTCTCACCATGGAGGCAGCGACGTGGCTCACGCGGAGGCAAAGCAGAACCGTGAATTGCGGACGTGCGTGGAGGAGGCACCTCCTTTTAAGAAACCCAATGTGTTGATGTATGTATGTGTCAACTGAAATGCAAGTGCGAAAATAGTGCACAACATGTACAGATTTTACTGCATGCTTAAAACTGATGGAAGTGTTATTTTAGGGATGAAAGGAAATTTTGGTGTCAAATAACGAATTTCGGGAAAACGAGAGTTAAGGAAGGAAGCGTCCATTTTAGTGGTGTCAAATAACGAATTTCTGTAAAACGTAGTGTCACACGGCGAGTGGACATGGCATGCAGTACAGCACCGCCGATGGATGTCGAGATGAAGGTACTACAGGCCGGCTACGGCTCCGCTTATCCACGATGACATTTCCGGTGGACTGAATTTTATTTGGATTCGGTACCAATTATTTGGTTTTAACAACTAGGAGTAGTACCCGAATCCATTCAACTTGGACCAGATAGATTATCATCATTCCTTTCCATCTCCGGCCAAACTAGACGCTAACAATATGCGTTGGTGCGCCATGCGCATGCAAGTATGTTTACCCGTTGAGTTTGGTGGTAATGGTAATTTTGATTCGTATTTCTCCTTGAGGAGTATTTCTAGTGTGTTCCTTAGCATCCCTTTTGTATGTGGTCGGGGGAGGGGGGGGATTACATTTATTTGACTTATACCACTGTCGATCATAGCAATTTTTTACACTAAGAAGCGGTTTGGTTTGCTACTAAAATTTGCCATGCTAAAATGTGGATATGCCAAAATGTAGGCATACCAATCCTTTTACCAAAATCTTGGCAATTTTAGAATAGTGCTAAAAGGTGAGCTACTTTATGGATAAGTGCCAAAGTTTAATCTTGCCTATATTTTAGCATGGCAAATTTTGATAGCCAATCAAACGGATCCAAAATTGTTACAATGCTCTCGTGATAGAACGAGTAATTGTGTACAAATTAACTCCTTGGACCTGGAGGTTAGGAGGTATCATAGGCACAGGCTGCCTGCCCTTCACGGGCCAGGTTTCTCGAATGACCTGGGCTCCTTTTGAGGCAGTCATCGCCCGGCCCATACTTCGATCTACGGTTGCAAGCGGGGCGGGATGCGGCTGCCCGCCCCGCATCATTTAGCGGTTTTTTCTTTTTTATATTTTTAAAAATTAAAATTTCAAAAATATATGTCTGTTTTCAAATATTTCAAAAATATACCCCGGTCGCCCTCCCATAGGGCGACAGGCCCAATGTGTAATTTTTTTTTTCAAATTTGCAACGAAGTCTCTGGAGAGAAAAAAAAAGGCGGGGGACCTGTCGCCCCCCCCCCCCCCAACGGGCGACAGGGGCCTGTCGCCCTCCCCTCGGGCGACAGGCCCCTGTCGCCCATTGGGGGGGCGACAGGCCCCCCTTTTTTTTCTCGGACTTTTATTTTTGCAGGGACCTATTTTGAGCTATTTGAGCGTGTATTCGTCATCATCGTCGGCAAGATCTCGGCCGCTAACTCCTACCGCACGTTACTTGTCCTTCATTAAATCACGGAAAAAAATCGCAAGAACTTCCCTTATTTCACGAGCATTATGGAACTCACAAACATAATAAGTTCACATAAATAATATCTATAAAAACAAATGACAAGTAACCTACCACAATCATAAACATCGGATACAAATAAGCGGTCCACAGCTATCTCATTACAAATAAACATCATATACATCTAACCACCCCTAGGGCGTCGGACCCTCTTAGCCCTCTGCTGGGCACGGACATGTCCCTCGGAGTAGGTGAGAACATCCGGAGACCTCACCTGTCGCTCAGGACGCGCAAGGGGCTGCGGTGTCTGCTGCTGAGAGATCCCAAGTGGTGCTCCTCCTAGCTGTGAATACCCCAAGACATCGGGGTCACCTTGCGCGGCAGGCTCTTCTGGACTCAAGCTGTCGAAGTCGTCTAAGGTGAATGTCTCGTTATCTGGTCGAAAGGAGGAAGAAGAAGGTCCGGTGCCCGCATCGGGGTAGAATCCTACGCAAAAAATATGGATGTTAGCGTACGCTCGTATATTTCGTAATGACATGTAGAAACCGAAATACGAAACATAAATTAACCTGTGCGCGCCGGTATCTGTGGCCCCGGTACCATCCCTGGATACGGTCCGCCAACTGGTGCTGTCCCTCTAAACATTCCAGTATGGCCGAACGCAGTAGCTGGATCGTATCCTGTATGTGATATTAGTAAATATGTAGGAACACTTGATGTAATTTTAAAGAGATATGTACGTTACCTGTACTTGGGAAGAACTGCGACGTCGGCCCGTGTATGGTCGACGGACACGGGAACGACGACGACGCCTGAGACGACCCGTGGCTGTCTTCGTACTGCACACGGCTTCCGAAGTTGTGCGTTACCTGACGCAACTGATCACGCTGCCTCGACCATGCCTCTATCTGCTCAAACTGGGTCATTGGGGATCCGGCACGTACCCTCGTCAGGTAAGTCGAGCAGTCCGTCTCCATCATGTTGCAAAGGCGAAACTGCATCAATTCAGTAAAGTTACAAATACATGAATTATCTTATGAATATGATTATATATATATATGCAAATATGATCAAGAGACTCACCGTGCCAGCTAGTGCCTCCACGTGGTGCCGGGCATAGCCATCCTGAGGCCTCGCCTGGTGTGGCTGCGGGTGAGTGTCAACAAAAACCAGACGAGCCCGAGTCCGGGGTAAGTACCAGGTGAGGTAAGCCCTAAAGGAGCTATCTGTGTGTGGTCCTGTTGGATGGACCAAGTGCTCGTCTGCCTGTTCCCATTGGTCCACCCACGGCTGGATCTTGGTGAGCCAATCATCAGAGCACGGCAAGCCACTCCTTGACAACCTACAAAGTGGACCACGAAGAATCGTTAGAATCGACACGAATGTATGAGCCAAGTTCATTCATAATTACCTGTGGTCCTGGCGACTGACACGCTCCAACGCGGTGGGCACCGGAAACTCCTGGCGCTGCCCAAACTGTCTCCTGACTCTCCAGGGGCAATATGCCTCAACCGCGATGTCATAAACCAGGACGGCGGAAGTAAGCCACAGGCTCGCATTCGCGGAGTAGTGCGAAGACAGGCCTGCTGGTGCACGGGTAGCCACAGCCTCTGGGCTGTAAGGCTCCCAGACAACGTCCTCGGGCGTCAGCATGTCGAGCTCCGAAACAAACTCAGGATATGCGCGTTTAACCCGCGCATGTGCCCAGGACCTCTGCATTCCGAATAAATAAAATTAAAAGTGCGCTAATACATCATGTAACAATGAATAACAAAATTAGGTTTGTTGCGAACATACCTGACGCCAGATCCAGATAGTTCCCATAGTGGGCCTCTCGTCCTCCTCGTCGCCGTACATGCCCCCGTGGTAAGGCTCGTGGCTGACCAATGGGCGACCAACGGCTAGCCTCTCGTACGACCAAAGCTGTAGCAGTAGTGGGCACCCTGACAGGATAGCGTTCCCATGTGTCTTCATGCACCCATCGCAGAGTCCACGGTAAGTGGCTGCAAGTACCGCCTCACCCCAGCTGTAGGGCGGTACGTCCTCGTCCCCATCCGCAATCTCCCGTGCATACGGAAGGAGAATCTTATCGACCGAGTTGCCATGAGTGTTGTTGAACATGATGTAACCAAACAACCAAAGTAGGTACGCCTCCAGCGATCTGGTCACACTGTACTCGTCGGCATCCGCAGCCAAAAGGGCAGGCTGAATAAACAATTAAGATAAATAGTTTCAACTATCAATGGAACATGTGAATTGTAACAATTAAATTTATATTTGGAATGAATACGTACTGTAAACTGTAGGAACCAGGTCTTCGAAGGACCTGCTGCTCGCGGGTGCGGGTTGATCGGACCTGCTTCATCCACGCGGTCAACCAGGGCAAAACGGGCCTCCAGCTCATCCTTCCATGAGGCCGCCACCACACGCGGACCTACAGCCTCCCCGACGATAGGGAGGCCGAGGAGGTAGGCCACGTCCTGCAGCGTAGGAGTCATCTCCCCACACGGGAGGTGGAACGTGTGTGTCTCCGGCCTCCATCTGTCAACGAGCGCCGTCAGGAGGGATCGGTCGAGCTGAATAGGCCCAACCTCGACAAGACGGCTCAGAGTCAGTAGGCCGGCCTCACGTAACCTGCAAAAAAACAAAAAATGTCGAAACAAAGGAATACCGGCGAATACATAAGTCATAAACAATAATATTTCATTACATACCGGTCACACCAATCGTTGTGTATAGAGATCGCCTCGCCGGGTGGACGATGACGTAGCACCTCTAGGGCTCGGTGCTCAACAGCTGCAAAGTAAGACCTGTGGCTCGAGTCGATCACTGGGTCTAGCAAGGAGTCCATCTCCATACCTGCATTCAAAAATATATGAGAACACATAGCTAAATATATATTTCATACAAACTAGACACATAAATACAATAATACTTCATTACATACCTGCCATATTTCATTACTACATATTACAAATAATGAAATACAATTGTGGATCATGACACCGAATGCCTTCCACGAGCAATTGTATTCATTTTGGCCCATACATAACATTGTATTCACCATAAAATACTTGAAACTGCATTTTGCTCGACATATCTGTATATCACATAATACTTATCGAGTTATACTCTTTACTTCACTACCTTATTCAATAATCCGTAAAAACTAAGTATGGAATTCAACTATAACGTATAAGTATTCATAACTACGTGATGACTCTCGAATTCTATACTGCATATGCCAAATTCTATTCTAAATCATAATTAATTTATAAACATGTCTCTAATAGCACTGCAATTGTAATAATAAATGCGTAGAACTAATTTTCTAAACTAATTTACTACTACGTAACTACAAACTAAAGTATCATTGAACTCCTACTTAAATGGATCTACTATAGCACTAATTAAATTAAATTACTCATATTTAAATACGTAGTACTTAAATATAACAATATTTAAACTAAATGTACTAACCTGCAGATCACAAGTGCTGAATCCGGCAGGGCTTCGCCGCTTTCCTTCTCCTCACTCCTCTCTTTTTTTTCTGGATTTTTGGTGGAATTTTCGGGCTCAAATGAGGAGGGAAGGGGAGGGCTGGGGCTTTTATAAGGGGGGAGACCCCGGTCGCCCGCGGGGGGGGGGGGGGGGGGGGGGCGACAGGCCCCCTGCCGCGACTGTGGGCTGGGCCCAGCGGCGGTCGCCCGTGGGCCGGGCGACAGGGCTTGTTTTTTTTTTCTCCAGGGACTTCGTTGCAAATTTGAAAAAAAAAATTACACATTGGGCCTGTCGCCCTATGGGAGGGCGACCGGGGTATATTTTTAAAATTTTTGAAAACGGACATATATTTTTGAAATTTTAATTTTTTTTAAATATAAAAAAGAAAAAAGTTCCATCATTTACGCGAGCTTTGCGGCAGCCCACACACTCCCGCTAGATAGCTAGAGGCATCGTCTGGCTACTGGCAAGAATGGGCAGCGCAGCACTACAAGGCAGGTCTTCCCCTCCCACGTTGTTGTTCCATGGAAATCTATTTGGAAGTATATTACATCCTGCAAATTAAATAAAATGAACTAACACATCTAGCTGTATCACAAGCATTGATCAAGAATATGGTAACGTTACCAAGAACAGAAAAATCAAGAAAAAACCAGAAAAGCCAAGAACATGATAAGCCTATCACAGATGGATATAAGTATTACAAGAACTAAATGATTAATAAAAAATGAGCTAAAATCTCGAAAAACATTCAACATGATCATAACAACAATGAATTATATTAAAATAAATACAACACAAAGTGAGTCCATTGTTTTAGCGGATCGACCGGTGAACACTGAACAAAGCATATGTTCTCTCAGACAAAACCACATTGCTCATGACATGATTCCTGATCTTTGAAATAGCAGTGCCAAGATGTGTATTTGTATTACCTACAGATAGTGAAAACCAATGGAGAATAGCAGTAACACATTCATTTATACCTCAACATCAAATTGAGTGCAAAGTGGTAACAAACAGCAAAAGTATATATGTACAACTAAACAAAAGGCACCTACGAGTGAGCCTCTTAATCAACACTTCACTACAGGATGTGCTAATTCAGCACTCTAGAAAGTGGGAGAACTATGGATGATTTTCTTGACATTTTCAGCTAAAATCTAAAAGCTACGTTGGAGACAGCTATGGATGATTTTCACACTGCAATCAACTCGTAAGCAACTAACCACTAAAGTGATGATAAGCTCCTCAGCCTCTCCTAAGTGACATCAAGCACTCTTTCTCTCTTATGGCCACCAAAGTGATGATAAGCTGCAGCATGAAAAAAAAAAGACTCAAGCACATTCAGAAAGTAGTTCTACATCTCTAATCAAAACAAAGCCGGCATAATACATAAACATAAGCTGGTCAGCCAAGCAACTGGTTTTGACCATGGAAAATGGATTTGCTTATGATGTGGCTAATGATTGATGATGTGAATAATGACATGACATGTGAATAATAACCGATGATGTGGCTATCCTAGTCATCAAAACAAGCAAATCTGGTTTGAGTTGGATGCTAATTAAAGATGAAACATAAAGGTGAAAAATATATTCAGAGATTATGTAAACACATTATAATTCCATTTACAATTCATAATACTGATCCATGATGTGGCATCAGTGGCTTTAGCTAGTATATAATAATATAATTCTGTCAAAACAAGACTAGCCTAATACTGATCCAGTTCTAGCGACCAATCGACATATCTAATCAAAACAAAACTAGCTTAATGCTCTAATCAAAACAAAACTAGCTTAATGCACAAACATAAGCTTCATAAATAACAGACCAAAGGAATCAAGAATTGAAAGCTAAGGAAATTATACAGCATATCAAATATCAAGTACTGAATGTGTACGTACTCTGAAAGTCTGAAACAACTCTGCTCATGGGTATATGACTCCTAAAGGTGGTAGTCAAAGTCTTCGTGTGGCTAAAAAGAATCGAGCAGTGTTAGGAACTGCCGTTTTGCTGCCTCCAATTTTGGTCGTGTGATTACTTGTGTCTCTTGCAAGTTGCTAGGCAAGAGGCGAAACAACCAAATTTCAGCACTAAACCAAGTGTTTGTAAAACCAAACCACAAAGACATGCAAAATTTATCTCGACCAACACACATTATGAACACCTTCACTAACAGTCTGAACAACCATGCAAACAAACTGCTTCCACCACCACGCGCCGCTGGGCGACCAAGCAGCTCGCCTCCGCCCCGGAGCACAAGCGCTGGAGCGGCCACGGCGTCCTCGCCCACGACGGGCTCCTCTGGTGGGTCGACGTCGCCTACGGGATGGTCGTCTGCAACCCCTTCGACGACGCCCCACACCTGCGCCTCGTCCCGCTCCCGGATGGCTGCGCACTGCAGGGCGTGGAGATGGAGCAAAAGTCCAATGGCTCGCGTCCTCGCGACAAACCCGCGAGTTCCTCGACCAGCGCCGCTTCATCAGGCCCAGCGAGGGCAAGCTTCGATACGTCGAGATCGGCGGCTTCGACTACCACACGGCCGCCGCCGCCGCCGAGCCCCCGATCAACCCCACCGTCACGATGTGGACGCTCGTCCGCGACCGCAACACCTGGAACTGGGAGTTCGAGTACGAGGCGCCCTTCGCCGAGATCTGGGCCCACGAAAGCTACGTCGCCGCCCGCCTGCCGCTGGACAAGGTGCCCAACCTCGCCCTCGTCGACCCCGACAACCACGGCGTCGTCTACTTCTTCGAGGGCATGCGGCTCTTCGGCTTGGATGTGCGCACGAGGTGGGTCGTGGCCTGCGACGAATGCCTCATTGGCGATGCTGATGAGATGGAGGGATACCTGTCCACCCGCTTCGTTGAGGCCTGGGTGGCGCCCGAATCTGGTACATACGTATACACGCTGGATTGCTCACAGTCTGCTAGATCATTTTCAGTGTGTGCTGACTTCTCTGATAATATATGTGCTCACAGTCTGACCCAAACCCAATTAACCATTACAAAAGGGTGCCTCGTGTAGATTATGAGTACTGAAGTTGCATTCATTAATATTCTTTTCAGTAAGTTGTGGATTTTGTTCGAAGATTGCATATACAAATCACCATTCCAAGATATTACTACTCTGTTATTTGCAGTCGAAATTGTAACTGCACAGCGTGCTTAGGATTGAATTAAACTGAAGATGATACTAGTCAACACGTACTCAACAGCTACTAGTACTGTAGTACTGTTACCATTTACTAGGTATTTACCAATCTTGCTTGCTTGTGCAGAATAGAATTGCTCTGAACTTTTGCACTTGCTGTTGGTCAAGATTCTGTTACTACTGTTACACGTACTCTGTTTTTCTTTTTGAGGGAAATTCATGTCTTTGATTTGCAATTGCTGTTTACATTTTTTTTGAGGGAAATTCATGTCTCTGTTACTACCATTTGGATTATTGCTGTTTGCAATTGCTGACCCGGTTCGGCAATATAGGAGTGTTCTATTTGATAAGACTAGCACCACCTTTAATTATTACTGCTGTTTTGTATGCAGATCGGACCTCACAGATCTTGGCGCGCGCCGCCCGCGCTAGGCGTGTTCTCAACGACGACATCATCCAGGAGGTGCTGCTGCGTCTTCCCGCGGACCAGCCGGAGCTGCTGTTCCGATGCACCCCGGTCTCCCAGGGATGGCGCCGCATGGTCACGGATGCCGGTTTTGTCAACCGCTTCCGCAAGTTTCACCGCAACGCGCGCCCTATGCTCGGGTACGTGTTCAGCTTCTGCGACGCAACCACGAGCCAAGTGCACACCACCTTTGCGCCCGTCACTCCTGCATCCATCACCCCGCGCGTGCGACGCCTGCCCGGTGGAGGCCGCAAGCTCTGCGCCCTCGACAGCCGCCACGGGCGAGTACTGTTCCTGAAGAACACCTATCACTGGGAGAACAAGCAGTCCATGCTCGTATGGAATGCCGTCACCGGCGAGCAGCAGAAGGTGCACCTACCCGAGGAGTTCTGGGGCCACAGCTGGAGCGCCTGCATCCTCTGCAACGCTCAGGGCTGCGACCACCTCGACTGCGGCGCCGGCGGCGGCCCCTACAACATCGTCTTCGTCGGTGCGACATACGCCGCCGCGTACTTGTACGGGTTCGTCTACAGTTCTGTCACAGGTGCCTGGACCGCCACGGCGGTGCTTCACACGCCTGAGAGCCACAGCCCCCGCGCCGTCATCTCCTCCCACAAGCCTAGCACCATGGTGGGTGACTCCGTCTATTTCTGGACAGCAAGAGCAAGCATCATTCGCTACCAGTTGGACGGGTCGCGCCTGTCATTCATCAAGCTTCCCAGGTATGACCAGTTTGAGGACACGTTAGTGCTTGTTCCAGCAGCTGGCAGGCTCCAGTTTGCTGCACTTCGAGCCAGCAAGGAATGGAAGGTTCGACTGCGGGAGCTGGTCATTGATTCAGATGGAGCCCCGAAGTGGATCCGACGGGAAAAATTCGTCCTCCCAATGCCCTGCGTCCGAATGGCGGGTTTCGTGGAGGAACCTCCTTCCTTGATTCTGGATACGAAAGATAAGGAAACCATCTGCATAAACATGGAGGATTGCAAGTGGCACAAGCTGCCGAAAGCCAACGGAGAGTTTGATCTACTGCCCATCATGAGTTTCTATCCCCCTCTCTCTCCAGGTACAGCTCGTGAGGCTGATGAGGCCTCCCCAAGCAGTGAGGAGGAAGTTTCTAGGATTAGAATTTTCTCTAGATCGGTTCTAGGTCCTACAGCTCATAAGTGATTACTCCTCGAAAAGATTGGATTGAATACGGTTCTTTGTGTCTTGCTTCTTTGCGTCATGAGAGCTCCCCAAGCCAAGATGAGGAGGAAGCATTTGGTTCTTCTGCATCTAGGATTAGAATTTTCTCCAACTCAGTTCTACCTACTGATAAGTGATACTTCTTGTATCTGAATATTCATTGTTCATATGTGGGTTTTGTGGTGACAGAGCTTGTTGGTTGGTGTAAAGCTTACTTGCGCTTGTCTGTAAGATGTTCACTCAAGCAGCATCGTAGTCTATGTTCTTCAGAACTTCTGTTTGCAATCAGAGCTTGGATTGAATACAAGTACTGTGCCTGAAATTATTGGTTCTTGGCCATATGAAGTTAAACACACACTATTTTCATGCTTGCGATTTTCAGAGCTTAAGATGATCAGTCCATGTTTAAAATTTGCCTCGTTAGGCAATTAAGAGGAAACTATAACTTATGTTGAGGTGTGAGGAAGACATGTAGTCCGATATGCTAATGTGTTACTTTTAGAACAGTATCTGAGCTCTGAACATTGATGAACTGAACTGAACATCGATGAACTGAACTGAACATCGATGGTTGTTTTGTCAGGTCAGGTGTACCCTAGGTGATCAGTGATCTCGGTGCCCCCTGGAAAACCAGAGGGAAAGATTCAGCACACGACAAACATATAAACAGTTCAGTTAGATTTCTTGAATTACACTGAAACTTAGGTTTCTTAAAAGTTGTAGCTAAAACTGGTGTTTGCTGGAAGTCATCAGGTGTGAGCTAGATGTGCCCATGTACTCCACAAAACTTATAGCAGACACGATCCGCAAAGGCAATTGCTTCCTTTTATTTCAACAATGCTTCTAAATTTATTCACCACGAATACAAACTTTGCGTCACTGAAACTTTATGACACTGCTTTTCAGCTCCAAGGATTGATGTATGAAGAATGGCCTAATCTATTACTTGGGGAGGTCAAACCGAAACTGACTGAAGTACTGAGTCATTCTTTTCAGGAAAGCAAAACCACTTTCTTCAGTATGACTTGTTGCCTTCATCGCACTCACACGATAGATGAATAACTAGAATAGTTCATGCAATAGGATGGATGATTTCAGATCAGAGTATTTGTTAACTCTCCAAGTCTTCTGACATGCAGTGCTACTTGAACTGATTTTCAAAGGGTGAAAACATGCTACTAGAAATTTAAATTTTATGGAGTACTTTTCTCTGGATTCATCAAGCAAATGGAGGTGCAAGCATTAAGGAAGGATGAGTAAAAAACACTTTTAACTTTCATATTTCAAAGAATTTAATTTTTACAACAACAGATTATTAATGGCAAATCGATTCCTCAGTTTTACTTATATATGTTTTTTTATTTGTTTGTTTTTGCAGCACTGAGAATAGCTGCTGAAGGTGATGGAGACGAATGGGTGCATAAGAAGCATGCTCATTGTTTCTCAGTTTCTGTATACGTTGGAAACATGCTCATTGAGTCCTGACAGGAGAATAGTGCTGCTTTCATGCAATTCCTGAATTTTCTGTTGACATCAGAGCTAGCTAGGATTGAATACAGTTCATTGTCTGAATGTACCTGATGTTTTGCTTGTTTGGAGATTAGCCTATGAAATTTGAAGAGTGCTAGTATGTTACTAATACATGCCATGTTGCTACAATGGTTGGGCACCAAACATTTGGTGGCTTGAAGTTTGATAGATAACTACTGAAACCTCTCTCGGTTTTCCTGAAACCAAGTCTTGTCTCGTGATTGGACATGGCAAATCTGCATGATCAGTAACTGGATGGAAAGGCTTATTTGAAATAGAGTTGTGCCCAATTGGGTACAAAGGAGGCAACGACAATGCACAAAACATCAATCGGTTAATTTCTACTAACCGAAACACTGCTGTGTTAATTGAAACAAATAAAGGTGTGCCCACGCCGGCGTGCAGTTCTTGATCCGCTAGATCCTTGTCGGCCTCCGCGCTGGCCTCAGGCCCGGCCACGTCCACGCGCTGGACCGGAGGCGGAGCCCGAACCGAACCCGTCGGGGCGCACCAAGGAGATGCTGAACACGGCCGGGCCCGGGTTCGCCGCCTGTTCGACGATCTCCCGCCGTCGTCGTGGAACCATCTCGGCTGCCCTCCGGCAGCCGCCGGACGCCCACCTCCTCGCCGCCAAACGTTTCTTGCGCCCCGTGCGCCCGGACCGATACCGCCAGGACGCCTGAGAGGCTGAGCCGGAGCCCGGAGGCCTTACCATCGCGCCGCGCCAACCGAGCAGCCGGAAGCGGCTTGGACCACCGGGCCGGGTCAGGAACAGGCCCGCGCGCGGCGGCCGTCCGCTCGCAGACGAACGCGGCCGTCCGTTGGTGTGGCGCCCGCGACGTGGCGCCGACGGGGAGGCTATTGCGGCCACGCAGCACCTCGACTGCCTCCGAGAGTCCGAGGACCCTTGCTTGCTTCCACGTCGTCGATCCTCTTCCTGGATTGCCACAGTACTGAGAACGAATGTGCGTGTACACGTGGTCTCATCGGAGGATGCGCCCCGGCCGCATGATGGCTTTTCATTCAACGCGTCAACACTGCAGCAGTATAATTCATCCATGCCATGTTGTTACAATTAATGGTTATTTTTTTTTGCGAAACAATTAATGGTTATTATATTGGCCACAAAACACTTCGTGAAATTAACCAAATCTTGTCTTGTACTATTGAAATTGACCAAACAAAATGCGCAAATGGCTACTGATATTTGTCTTGTAAAAGCACATCTCAATAAAATTATTTGTGAATGAAAAGCACAAGGGGAAAGCAAAATTGTCACAATCAACACACATCTCACAATTCAGGAATAATTGTGAAGGGCATATATATAGTATTATATTTTCCGAAAATCTTATAGAGCCCCGCAATCTAGTAGCCATTGAGCGAGTTATCTCTCTGTGGTGCCAGTGCCACTGCCACCCTGGCCCCACATGACAGGGTCCACCAGTCAATCTGTATCGACTGAACTCGCAATTCGCCGCCGCCCAAATCCTCGGCGAGTGCGACCACCTCACCTCGCTTGCAGCCGCGGGCCCTTCCTCGTCGCCTTCTTGGACTCCGACACCGAAACAAGTCAGTGTCGTATGGCCATGAAACCATGTACTTATCACATTTCAACAAGTATTGCCATGGTAGCACGACAAAGCTTTGTCGACTTACAGCAAAAAAGCATGACATACAGATGTGTCCCATTCACATTACAGCATTGGTGCTCATCAAGAGCACCACCAAAACAAGTTAAATAAGCACTCCCTCAACGGCTCATCCTTGTTTTGCTTCTGGTTGACATTGCCGGGCTATTTTGAGCCGTTGTTTCGCTTCTGGTGCCCATTGCAGGGCTGTGAAGTGACGGGATCTTGTTTCAGCTTCTCTGTCTTTTCCTTCACACCCAGACCTTTTCTTTCTTCTAGTTTTGGTTGATGCCTTCACAGTTTTCTCTTCGGAAATAGACGAATCCGCAGGGCACTCAATGGAGAGGGCTTCAGGTTGATTATTTGAGCCACATCTTGATCTTTACCTGGACCTAACCATGTTTACATCACCGACTACAAGACTATGAAGTCAGAAGCTAGCTAGTGCACAATATGATTTGACCGTTTACCTGGTTGACTTTCCAGAACTTAACGCGTTTTTCTTTTCTTAGTTGAAACTTTTGTGCTTTGGCTATGAAGGAAGATGTAATTCAAATCAGTAACTGCTACTTGCTACTCCTACTAGTCTGCATTCTGAACAGGAGACCTAACCTTGGTGGAAAACTCATGCAGGGTGCTGGTCCCAATGCTGTGGTAAAACACAAAAATTAAAATAACATAAGCTAAATGTAGCATTTAGTCTTGCATACTGCTAATATACTATTACAGGCAGTCAGCTAAAAGCCACTAGACTGGTTTGTAAGTCTCGTACTCTAGAAGTGTCCCTGAAGCTGCGATCTTCATGGATCTAGGTGCCATTGCAGCACAGTTTTATGGACCGTCAGCGTATTTTATACTCGAACAAAGTAAATAAGGTTGAAGCAATAAGATGAATACAAGATCGTAATCCAGAATTTTTTGTCACTAAGTGAAAGTTCTATTATTTACAAGAGCATATATAGGAGCATAACTAAATGCCATCTCATCTCGTAATATCGTTGACAAATGAAAATAGTAGGAACCATGCATGTGGATAAATGTGCATGAGGCTGCTAGTACCAGGAGTGTAGAAGCTTTGGTAGCAAAACATAGGTTTGAGGAAGCCTAGGAGGGCGACCGGGGCCCTGCTGCCTGCTGGTGGACGGGCTACGAGGCGCGACGGCACACTGGTTTCTAGCTGCGAGAATCCTCATTTTTAGCTGTGAGAAGCGGGAGCAGTTGAACCACCCACCTCTGCAGATGCAAATTCAACCGTCCCTGCAAACTCTTTTTGTAGTAGTGACCAGAGCATCGTTTGAAACTCATATCATCTCCAAGTCTAGATGTGAGCACAGAGACCAAACAATTGTGCAAGTTTATAGGATTGAGCAAAAGGGAGAATAATCCAAACCACATAGGCTATCATCCATCTACACCAATTTGTGTATTCATGAAAATGAAGTTCCCAGTGGCAACTACTTCAGCAATAACAACACAGCTCAACACTATTTGGCTTTAACTTCCCATTCTGTTTCGTGTATTCTTCAATTTAAGTTTATACATCATAGGGACAACCTTGTTTACTGAAAGGTTCACAACTGAACTAAAATTCAAATGTATTCAGTTCCAAGCATGCAACGTGCCAGAACAAGCTGAAACTACTACTAAGAAATGGTTCAAGGATTTGCACCATTTTTCGAGGGCATATATGGTGAAAATCAGAAAATGGGATAATGTTGAAAGATTGAATTTTTTTTGCAAATAGGCCGTGGCTTCTGATTTTGAATGATTATCAATTCCCACAAGAGAAGATTCATTGTTGCAAATAGGAATTGGACTAAAGATTTGTCGTCCAAGATAACAGAAGATTCAGCCTATCAATTCCATGTGGGCCAGTCTTCACAAACATGAAATGAGCATTCACACAAATATGTAAAACGGACACATGTTCTCAGACATGATCATGAAAAGATTGAAAGAAGAAACATACTAATTGATCTTGATGCCTGCCGGATTGATACTTAAAAACTGCCTGGTTAATCACTAAGATGAGTATGATCACACATGGCCAACTCTTTTCTTATTTAAACAGGAAAACTTAAAACAAGACCCTGAGACAAAACACTCTAATCATTAAGAAGCCAACAATAACACACTAAGGGATAGATTGTTGCATCTTATTCATTGTGGTGACAGTTTGCCCTTAGCAAGATCTGCAAAGACAAAATGCAGAAAATTACAGCCGTGGCATAACTCAATTGATGTCTGCATATGTTTGAGATATATGTACTTCTGGATGATTATAAGAACTAGCTTGGTGTTTGTGCACACGAAGTGAGTAAAAGAATAGTCTCTCTCTCTCTCTCTCTCTATATATATATATATATATATATATATATATATATATATATATATATATATATATATATATATATATATATATATAGACACACACACACACACGTTTAGTCCCTATAGATATCTAGCAAATTTTAAAAAAAAAGTTGAGCAATACAAATTTTGAGAATTGTTCTTAATAGTTTGAACCGGCCAAGAAAAAGAAAATGTAGTTATCTTTGGTTCTTATGATATCACAAGCTTTCGGTTCCATATATTAATTCTCTTACTTAAAAAATCATGCATGATTATCACATTTTGCTTGCTCATCTGATTGAATATTCATGGATCATGACTACTCAAAACATATAGAAGTCGTGCGGTACAGTCTAGGCCTCTAGGATTAAAGATTTGTGTGAGTAACTTGGTGCATATATATGAAACTGCAAGCTTCTAATTGCTCAATCCCATTGGGTGTTGTCTCAAGATCGAGCACATGGGTGTCATCGCTCATACATTTATGCTACAAGCTACTACTAAACGAATTAAGTGTTATTTGTTGTTGTCCTATATATATTTGAATAAAATTAATTATGTACTACTACTATAGATCGCAACGACGAAGATATGCATGTGCAAGGTGCACAAGTTACATACAGTAAAGCACAAGTGGTACCTGGAGTGTAGAAGCTCATATAAGGTAAGATGTCAATGCGATAGCCACATGTTTCACCGACCTTCCTCACCTGCCTTGACTTGAGATCAAGTGTGAAGACTCCCCGGTCTATATAATTATATAAACTGAACAAAATAGTATTTGTTCCCTCTGCGAATCTAATCATGTCATATCGGTGCGAGGGAACGTAGTTTGAGGATGAGGGGATCAATTTCATCTCGAGCTCCGCAACATTGTGTCGCACCCATCCTCCAACCCCATTCACAACACCCGCTTGGCGTGACCACGTGTAAATGCAGTTGCGATAGTATTGGACGAACCCTAACCCTCCATCGATATCCATGGCAAGAGTCCCGCCAAGCATTGGCGGTTTGTCGACCACAGACAGTCCATGCTCCCCCAAGTCACGATGCAAGCGGGGCGGGTGTGGGCAATTGCCGCCAATTGCTGCCGTGACCACCCAGGCTAGCAGGCTAGCAGAGAAGACCGCTCAGGCGCCCATGCTAGAAAGCTTAAGCTCTAAGTATGACAAGCCTATGATCCAGATTTTGCAACACCATACATGTATAAGAAGCTTATAACAACTATATTCTCCAGATTTTTCAACACCATACATCAAAATCCAAATATACTCCAGGATCGGATGATGACATCGGTGTCTGAAAATATTAAAATGGATTATACATTACAGAACCACACTAGTCCATCACTTCTCTACGTGGCTTAGCAATCTTGTTGCTGCAGCTTCTTCGATTCCAGTCTAACAAACTACTAAAATGTCAAAAGCAACAGAAAATTGTAGCCAGGTTAAAACAGAGCAGGCAATTCAATGCTACCATCAATCTTGTCACTAGAATGGCATTGGAGCAGGCAATTCCACAGCAAAAGCCTTTCTGTGATGTAATAGTGGGATCAGGCAACCCAGAATCATCGCAGGTAGAACCCAGAAACATCTACCCGCATTCTAAAAAAAAGAACACATCATTAGTCATTAGTGAATTAAAGGATCCTGATTCCTAAATATGCAACAGTGATCAGGATCCAGATTCCTGAATATGCAATAGTTTGCTGGGTTTCATTAAACATAAAAGTTAGCATCCTAAACATATTTCAGGTCACATATTTATGCACATGATATCATTAATGCTCACATATTTCAGGTCTTTTAGCCCAACATATTTGGCTGCACCAAATATTTGCACAAAAAAGGAGTTCCTTTTATCCCAAAAATGTTGCAGAAATAGTAATTAGCTGGATCCCTTGGCAAATTTCCTTATATACCGAAAGAACCACTAAATTAGCTATCCAAGTTTCCAAAAAACTAAATCAAAAGCAATCAGAATATTTGCACTCTATCAGCCAAACAATGACAAAATTAGCTGTCCAAGTTTCCAAAAAACTAAATCAAAAGCAATCAGAATATTGGCCCATATGCAAAGAACTTTTAAAGAATAGAACTGCATGAATCTCAGTTAGTAATACTTACAGCAATATGCATTAGATGCAATCAAGCTCATCTCCAGCTATGTTTCCGGCTATATGATCATGTGTACCATCTTCTGATCTCAACCAGTCTTGAAAGCAAATAAGAGCTTCTATTGTTTCACTTTTCAACCTACTTCTGTAGTCACTCACAGTTCTTTCTGCAGAAGAAAATGCAGATTCTGAGGCCACTGTTGATGCAGGCACTGCTAGAATATCGTGTGCCATTCGTGCAAGTATTGGATAAGTGCCTGAGTGCATCTTCCAATACTGCAAGATATCAAGCTCAACTCCTACCGACATTGTCTCTTCTTCTAATTACTTGTCTAACTCATTTGTTTTACTCATTTGATGTGCACTTTGATGCTGCCCCCAATCTGCCCATGGATTGTTCTCATCAACTTTCTCATCAATCATATGGGCCTTCTCAAGAAATGGGTCACTGATTTCTACGGAATATTCAGCAAATAGCTTTCGAAATGTCTTCTCCACTTTAGAACTATATCTAAATGCTTCTTCCTCAAACCATTGGTTTAAGCGGAACTCAAGAAAGCGCATCTTAAATCGAGGATTGAGAATAACTGGAATGCAGATTTTCAAATAGGACAGATCCCAATATGTGTTCATTTTTCCTCTCATCCCATTCACCATAGTTGTAATCACAGGGTCACCAATTGAAGACTGTTTGTCCAGCTCTCTCTTCACTTCCCACAACATATGAAAGTAACGACTTGAAGTAGGATATTTTGATCCCGAGACTATCTTGGTTGCTTCATAGAAAGGCTGTAACATGTTACACAACTTCTTTGCCACCTTCCAGTCCTTGGTTGAAGGCTCATGTAAGTATTGCGGGCCCCCTGCTTTAAAGCTTCATATACCTTCCTGTACTTCAGAGCTGTCTCGAGCATTAGGAATGTTGAATTCCATCGAGTTACAACATCAAGAGGAGGTCGTTTCCCAGGAGAAATACCAACTTGCTCTACGATTTCTACAAACCTTTGCTTCCGAGCTTGTGAGCTCTTAACATACTTTATACTATCTCTAATGTTCTTGGTAGCACTACTGATTGACTTGAAACCCTCTTGAACAATCAGATTTAAGACATGTGCAGCACAGCGACAATAGGCCAATCAGTCTTTGGTAATGCATCCGGCCTCACAACAAATCTTCAGAAAAGTAGTGCTCTCCCCATACAGTGCAATGAAGAGGACAAGATTGTTCTGCAGGACTCCTTGCCATGCCAAGTGTCTGAATTTCCTTGCAAGTACCTAGGGGTACCCCTCTCCCCATACAAGTTAACCAAAGCACAGGCACAATCCATCATTGAAAAAATTGCAGATCGACTCCCAAGCTGGAAGGCTGATTTGCTTACTAAAGCTGGCAGGACAATTTTGGTGCAGTACGTTCTCACCTCAATGCTTGTATACATCATCATGGCACTGGAGTTGCCCCCTTGTGCCTTGAAGGCAATTGACAAGATAAGGAAAGGATTTCTTTGGAAAGGCAGAAAAGATGCAAGGGGAGGGCATTGCTTGCTAGCCTGGCCAAAGGTCACAAGACCAATTTATTTGGGGGGTCTTGGCATTTCTGACCTTCAGAACATGGGATATGCCCTGCAACTTAGGTGGTTATGGCTGCAGAAAACGGACCCTGAAAAGGCATGGGCCATCATCCCCATCAAAGCTTCATCTAAAGTCCAATCCTTCTTTGAAGTGGCGGTTGAAACAGTAGTGGGCAATGGCAAAAATACTCGCTTTTGGACAGACTGCTGGCTGCTCGGCCAGAGTTTAAAATAGGCCCTGCCTCATTTATTCAGTGCTATAGCAGTCAGAGCAAGGAAAAGGACGGTTTATGATGCACTCAATGATGGAAAATGGATCTCAGATATTAAAGGTGCTTTGAGTGTGCCGGTGCTGGTTGAATATCTTCATTTGTGGGACATTCTTTCCAATGTCGTCTTGCAGCCGGAAGTGGAAGATGCACACATTTGGAAGTTCACAACTTCTGGAAAATACTCGTCCAAATCAGCATATGAGGCATTGTTTATTGGAGCAACTCAGTTCAGTCCCTGGGAAATAATTTGGAAGAGTTGGGGCCCGGGGAAATGCAAATTTTTCATGTGGACAGTGGCCCACAAAAGGTGCTGGACTACTGATAGGCTTGCACGGCATGGTCTTGATCACCCACCAAAATGTCCTCTATGTGACCAGGAGGGTGAAACAATTGACCACCTATTGGTTTCTTGTGTGTTCACCCGGCAATTTTGGTTCATCATTCTACAGAGTTTTGGTCTGCAGGCTGTTGCTCCACAGATGAATGATCAATTTTTTGTAGAATGGTGGAATGGAGCAAGCAGTAGGCTTTCGGGTCAAGTAAAAAAGGGATTCAATTCCATTATTATCCTTGGAGCGTGGTCAGTTTGGAAACTTCGCAACCACTGTATTTTTTATGGAGGAACACCTGTCTTACCCTGGGTTATTTCAGAGTTTAAAGAAGAGGCTCAGTGCTGGTCTGTAGCAGGGGCTCGAGGAGTGTCTCACCTCCTCGCCTTGGCTCCCTCCTAGTCTCTCTTGTTGTCAGTCTGGTCTGGTCCTAGGGTTCTTTGAGAGAATCAGTTTAAGAGTGTTTTCAGGGTGTGTTACAAACCCTCCAATGTTGTAACGTCTTTTGTTCTAGGGGCTCTTTACCCCCGTTTTTTCCTTCTTAATATATTGATGCGCAGCTCTCCTGCGCGTTCGAGAAAAAAAAGCACAGCGACAATGAAACAATTTTCCTTTGCGAGGTAATTGACCCTTATCAACAAGGTTCTCTTGCAAAGTTTTTGAAAAGTTATCATTTACAAATGCATTGTCCAATGTAATTGCAAATACATTGCTTTCAATGTTCCAATCCTGAAGTGTTCTCAACAAGGCATTGAACATAGTTCTACCATCATGGGGTGACTCAACAAGAGTGAACTTTATGATCCGTTTATAAAGTTCCCACTCATCATCAATATAGTGAGCAGTCACACACAAGTAGCCTAGAGTCTGGTTTGAGGTCCACATGTCTGCAGTGAGGGAAATTCTAGATTTCGACTTGTTCAGCAACTTTCTTAAGTTTGCTCTTGCTTCATCATAGGAGTCAATACAATAAGACCTTATGGTGGTTCTGGACACATGCTAGAACCATGGGTTTATGGTATCCACAAATGATCTGAATTTTGGATATTCAACTAGGCTAAATGGTAATTCATGCATGGCAATAAATTTAACTAGCTCTAGGTAGGCTACTTCTTGATTAAACCTTCAATATTTCAAAGACAAATCAGCCTTGGACATACCAGAACTCATTTGGGAGACCATTTCATCCAATCTAGCTTTTCCCTTGCAAGTCTTCAAGTGTCTGCCATAAGCACTTGTACCAATGTCTCTGGTTGTTTTGAATAATTGATTGCAATGCATACATTGAGCCTCTACTAGAATCCCATTATCATATATTGGATCAAATTCTTTCCATATATGTGAAGTAAGTCTGCGTCGTTTATTCCTATGTGAAGATCCTAGTGGTTGGCATGGAAAGTATATTTTCAGACAAGACTATAGTACGGAACAATTTAAAATCACTAATTGGAGCATAAATCCAAAGCATTAACATGATAGCAGGTAATTAAATCTAATGCAGTAACTATCAGTTCATAGCCCTGAATGGTTTGAACTTACCGTGACCAAGCATACTTCTTTTTTTGATAAAAGGAGATATTGGTGATTCTTGTGAAGACCTAGCCAATGTTGTAGACGGGGAAATGACCCTCGGGGATAGCATCATCCTGACTCCAGTTGACTTCGATGCTAGTGGTGACTTGAACCGCTTTGCAGGTGCTGCCCTTGGTCTGGGGACCTTATGCTTCACTGATGATGAAATCCCTTCTCCCTCGTTAGCCTGCATAGATAATATTTATTTCTTTAGGCATTACTACTAGCAGGTAACACATGTACCAACAGCAAACAAAATCCATGGGGAATTCTTGACAAGAATCCTTACATGTGCTTGATTTTTCTTCTCCCTTTTCCTAATTGCGTCCAGATGTGCAGTTGCGGTGGTAGCAGTTGAGCTCTTGTCCATAAGCCCTTTCCCTGCACCTACCTCCTCCTCTCCCCTTCCCTAAACACAAATCGATATACAGCTAATTGCCTCTCCACCTCGATGGCAGCAAATCAAATCGATGGGGGATTTTTGGCAAGAAATCAAACATGTGCTTGCTTTCTCTTTTCTCCTTCCCTAATTGCATCCCGATGCGCAGTTGCCATGTCGACCGCAGCTTTTACTGAAGATGAACTCCTCTCCATGAGCCCAGATCTCAGCGGTGGGGGACAACCGGCCGGCGATGGTGGTGGCAATGTCCTCGTCGCGAGCGTGGGCACGAGGACACGCACCGGTGCGGGCGATGAACCACTGGAACCAGTCCTTTTTTATGCAGAACGAGGTGCTGCAACGAAGGGAGGGTCAGGAGGCAGCGCCGACGGGGCAGGGGGCAGGCGAGGCGGAGCTAGGTCTCTCCATGTAGGCGGCGGCGCAACTACGAGACATCGCGAGGCGGAGCAGACTCGAGGGGAGAAGATGTGGGTGCATATGTGGGCCTTATGGGCTAATTAGGTTTACCCGCTTTGGCCCTCTTACGTTATGTGGGCTGATATGTGGGTTTGTGGGAGCCAGCGGCGCAGGTTGGCCCAGCGGGCTGGCGGCGTGACCCGCGCCGCTTGCATCCCTACCCCCAAGTCATACTTGAGGATCTTTCCACGAGCCCCAAGGGAGACGTAGAGCGCGTCTCCTATGAGAAGGCAGGGCCCGCACATCTTAAGATCGTCATAAACACCAGGGGTTTGGGCACTCCATGCTCCTGTCTCTGACGAGTACACGCCTGATGTGTGCGTGGAACTGCCCGTGTTGTGGTCTTTATCGTAGTACACCCCCACAAAGATCACGAGGAACGGACCGTCGTGACAGTCGAGGTGGTCGCAGCCATGGCGGGCGCATAGCACAGCCCCAGTGTAACCGCGCAGGGCCAGGTGCGGGAATGCTCAGGCGCTGCCCGGTGCCGGTGATGAGGTCCCAGACGATCAAGCCTGGTGGGACGCCGCGAGCGTCGATCAGCACACGGCCATGGCGGCAGTCAAGGACCTCGAAGGATTCGCCGGCAGGCGGCGGCGGTGAGAAACTAGTGGTTGGGATGAATTTGATGGCTGTATGGAAATCCCTGTAGATGTAGCCCAGCAGGGGAGGCGTTCGGTGGAACCGGCGGTGGCGGCGGCGAAACTCGCCGCCGGAGACGACGCGGCACCAGTCCTTGCAGATGAGGGCGGCGCGGATGAGGTGCGCCGGCTCGTCCGGCGGGATGCGGAGGAGGATCTCTTCCACGAGCTCCTCCATCAACGCCATGACGTGTGATCGGCGGTTGATTGCGAGACGGGGAGCGAGCGCCATGTCGCGCGATCGGTGGACGACGGTGGTTGCGTTGCGTGCGATCGAGGCGGCATGAAATAGGGAGGAGGAGGAGGAGTCGGTTCCGTTCCGGACTTAATTTGGGCTGCTGGACTTGCACCGGATCGATATGTATGGAACCTGAAATCGGAAAGGCCGAGGAAAACGCGGCTTATTATGGCTGTCATTTGGCTGCTTTTCGAGACGCCCTCTGGCTTCGCCATATTTTCCTGCGATCGATAGCTCCGGCTCCCTCCGAAAAAAGAGAGAGAACATGCTAAGAATTCTATGATAAATTAAGAATAAAGTAAACTAACCATGTTTGCTCCTACTTTATTACCTATATTTGGTACTAATTGATCCTTTAATTCATATATGCTTTTTAAATAGAGTAAGATGACTTACTTTTTAGGATAAATTTTGAATCATAGATTGACTTATTTTTATGACGGAGTGAGTACCTTGGAAAAGACTTTGCAGTCGAGAGGTTGGTACTGATGTGTCTCTCATTTCCTGCCCCATCGATCAAGATCACGAGCCTTTGATTTTACTTACTGGTTACTGGGTTCCTGTTTGTACTCATGCTGCCATGCAGCACATTTGGGCGAAGTTCGTCAGGTACTATATGGCGATTTGGCCAAAAATTTTGAATCACGCGGTAGCATATATTGGCGCGGCCCGCAAAATTTCTTATTTGCTACCTCACTTCCCTACGGTGGCGGAATTATGCCACCAGGATGTTTACGTGTCACACGACACGAGGCTATGGCCCCGTTTGGGAGGGCTTCACCGGCGGCTTCACGAGCGGCTTCAGGTGAAGCCCTCCCAAACGTTTGTTTTGGGACCGGTTTCACGTGTGAAGCCGGTCCTGAAGCCATCAGCGGCTTACACAGGCAAGGTGAAGCCATGAAATCGTGGCTTCACGCGGCTTACACATCAATCTAACAAGTGAAGCTGTTTTGCCAAACATTTTCTAAAACGGCTCCAACTCCACCAGAAAAGCCGCTCCATCTGAAGAGCCAGAGCCGGAGCTGTTTTTGGAAGAGCCGGAGCCCTGCCAAACACACCCTATATATCGTCTGCGCTATAAATTCCACGTCCGCCGCCTCAAAGAAATCACTCCAAAGATTAAACCACAATTCAGCCCAATTCAGCTCAATAAATTAATTTGACCCAAAGCAACCTGATTTTGTTTGGAAATAGTGATAAAGTTAAGAGACGATGCGCTTCACCCAATTGGTGTAAAAATATATCTATTGTAAGAGCCGATCGCCATAACTGACGGAGCAGGCTATGTTTACAATTGTTACATGTACATTCCTAAGAAATAAAGTTTTTTTCCTCGTGAGAAGTTACAAACCTCATCTCAAATTTAGTACTTGTATTTTGTCTTATCCATGTTGGAGTAATGGGCTTGGCCCATTCATTCTAAAGCATTAAAAGAATTTAAAGCCCACTATTAATGCTAGGGAATCAATGCTTAATTCCGTACCGGGAATTGAGGAGGATCTCAACCGACTTAAAAGATGGACTTCGTGTACACCACTAGTGAAGCCGGTAAGAGGAGGACGGTGAACCACACGCGCGCGCGCTCGCTCGCCTCGCCGGGCCGGGCCGTGGCGAGGCCGGGCGGTGCGCGGCCGGACGTGCGGTGCGGTGCGGCGTGGCGATTTTGCCGTTGACAGCAATTAATCGTGCGATTAAACGTGCAATTAAATCTATAATTAATGGCCATAACCGCATCACCTAAATGACTCTGATGGTGTCCAGGTTCAACGATCCTGAGCACCTGAGTCACTATATAAGGAGTGCCATTCCCCTCATCCATTCTGCACTAGAGCACTGAGGCAACTCGGCTCCTCTCCTCTCCCTCTCCAGTTGCAACAACTGAGTTCCCCAACGCTAATTTCTGCGCGCACAGAATTAGCGTGAGCAGGCCTCCGAAACCTTGCTCGCCTTGAGATCCTGCACGGGATAGGCGGGCAATCAGGTATTAGCGTGAGCAGGCCTCCGAAACCTTGCTCGCCTTGAGATCCTGCACGGGATAGGCGGGCAATCAGGTTTTTGGGTAATACTTTAGCGTGACTGCTCAAAAATACTAAGGCTTTGCCCGATTATACGACTACTTCCTGGTGGACGAGCCGAACGACTACGTCGACTACATTCTGGTGGCCGAACGACTACGTCGACTACATCTTGGTGACCGTTCGCGGGACTGCACTGCGAACTTCTTCCTGCACCGATTTAGTTCGACTACTTCGACTAAGGCCAACCGAGTAGATGTCTACTCCAGTTGGTAACAGCGCAGCCAATGCCTCCGGCAACGGCCCCGCTTCAGGGTACTCCCTGAAACTTTGGTTATTTATATTGTTTATGCTTATATGTGTGATAAGTATAAACATGTTCACATGTTTTATTTTACTCCTTAAAGTCATAGAAATATTGTTAGTTTATACATTTAATTTTGGAATTAAAATATACCGAAAATTGCCTAGATATCTAACAATCCAAAAACCTGATTGTGTTAATAGGCTTTCGGTATCTAGCTTTGCTGCATCAATCAAACCATCACCTTTTGATGGTTCAAATTACAAACGTTGGCAAGAGCGGCTTATACTGTGGTTAACACTATCGAGAGTGATCCATGTGAAAGAGGGTAAGCCTGAACAATTCTCTCCAGAGGAAGGGAGTGCGTTCGATGAGGCTGATATCCTCTTTCGAGGCTTGATCATTAGTGTTCTCAGTGATAACCTGGTGGATTCTTATATCCGGCTGCCAACTGGCAAAGCATTGTGGGATGCTCTTGAGGCTCAATATGGAGTATCTGACGCCGGGAGTGAGTTGTATATCATGGAGCAGTTCCTTGAGTACAGGATGGTCGAAGACCGTTCTATAGTGGAACAGGCTCATGAAATACATACTCTGGCAAAAGATCTCAAAAATTGCAGCAAAGAGTCCCCATGTGTGTTACCCAATAAGTTTGTGGCTGGAGGTATAATCTCTAAGCTGCCATCTTCTTGGAGGGACTTTGCTACTTCTCTAAAACACAAGAGACAGGAGTTCACAATAGATGGACTCATAGGGACTCTTGATGTTGAGGAGAAGGCGAGAGCAAAGGACATACGTGGGAAAGGAGTTGTTGGTGCTTCAAGTGCCAATCTTGTTCAGAAAAACAACTCCCACAAGAACAAGAAAAAGCCACCGCAGAACCAACCAAAGACTAAGAAGACAACCATTTTTAAGAAGAAGAAGAAGACGGGAGCTTGCTATGTGTGCGCTAGTACGGATCACTTTGCTGCAAAGTGTCCGAACCGCAAAGGCAACGACTCCGCCAACATGGTTATTAGCGAGCCTGGAGGAACATCGGGGTACGGTAATTTATTACCTACTGTTCTTTCAGTCTTTGGTTCACCCGAGTGGTGGGTTGACACTGGTGCTAATATTCATGTTTGTGCTGATGCTTCTTTGTTCTCTTCTTACCAGACCGGCGGGACTTCCTCCTTGCTGATGGGGAACGGATCACATGCGCGTGTTCTTGGTGTTGGTACGGTAAATCTGAAGTTTACTTCGGGGAAGACCGTGCAGCTGAAGAACGTACAGCATGTCCCCACCATCAAGAAGAATTTAGTCAGCGGCTCTCTACTGTGTAGAGATGGTTTCAAATTAGTCTTTGAGTCCAATAAATGTATCTTGTCTAAGTTTGGTACTTTTGTTGGAAAAGGTTATGAAAGCGGAGGCTTGTTCCGTCTTTCTTTGTCAGATGTTTGTAATAAAATTGCATACAATGTTATTAACGTTGATGAAACAAATGTTTGGCATTCGAGGCTTTGTCACGTTAATTTTGGTTGTATGATGCGCTTAGCTAATTTGAGCTTAATTCCAAAGTTCACTTTTGTCAAAAATTCTAAGTGTCATGTATGTGTTGAATCAAAACAAACTCGTAAGCCTCATAAGACCGCGGAGGCAAGGAGCTTGACACCCTTAGAATTAATTCATTCCGATTTGTGCGAAATGAATGGAGTGTTGACAAAAGGTGGTAAAAAATATTTCATGACTTTGATTGATGATAGTACTAGATTTTGTTACATCTATTTGTTGAAGTCAAAAGATGAAGCTTTATACTACTTTAAAATCTATAAAGCTGAAGTAGAAAACCAACTTGAGAGAAAGATCAAAAGAGTTAGGTCAGATCGTGGTGGCGAGTATTTCTCAAATTTATTTACTTTATTCTGCGAGGAACATGGTATTATTCATGAGAGGACGCCTCCCTATTCACCTCAGTCAAATGGGGTTGCCGAAAGAAAGAACCGCACTCTAACGGATTTGGTTAACGCCATGTTAGATACATCGGGGCTTTCCAAGGAATGGTGGAGTGAGACTATATTGACTGCATGTCATGTCCTAAATCGTGTTCCTACAAAGAATAAAGAGATAACTCCATTCGAGGAATGGGAGAAGAAAAGGCCAACACTGTCATACTTACGTACATGGGGTTGTTTGGCAAAAGTGAGTGTGCCAATAACCAAGAAACATAAGCTTGGACCTAAAACTGTGGATTGTATCTTTCTAGGTTATGCTATTCACAGCATTGGATATAGATTTTTAATAGTGAAATCTGGAGTACCTGACATGCATGTTGGTACTATAATGGAGTCCAGAGATGCTACATTTTTTTAAAACATTTTTCCCATGAGAGATGAAACAAGTTCATCTAGACAAGAGTTCATCGAGGATGATGGCTCTGCTGAGCCGATAGAACACAATGAACATACACTTGTAGAAAATCCTGAGGAGAATAACAATGATGCTCTGAGAAAGAGCAAGAGACAAAGGACTGTAAAGTCTTTTGGTGATGATTTCATTGTATACCTCATAGATGATACACTCAGAACCATTGAAGAGGCATATTCATCTCCTGATGCTGACTATTGGAAGGAAGCAGTAAGGAGTGAGATGGATTCTATTATGTCTAATGGAACCTGGGAGGTCGTTGAACGTCCTTATGGATGTAAACCGGTTGGATGCAAGTGGGTGTTCAAGAAAAAGCTTAGGCCAGATGGTACTATTGAAAAGTACAAGGCTAGACTTGTGGCCAAGGGTTATACCCAAAAAGAAGGAGAAGATTTCTTTGAAACTTATTCACTAGTTGCCCGATTGACCACAATTCGGGTGTTACTTTCCCTGGCAGCCTCTTATGGTCTTCTCGTTCATCAGATGGACGTTAAGACGGCTTTCCTCAATGGAGAGTTAGAAGAGGAGATCTATATGGATCAGCCGGATGGGTTTGTATCAAAGGGTCAAGAAGGAGTGGATTGTAAGTTGTTAAAATCTTTATATGGTCTCAAGCAAGCGCCTAAGCAGTGGCATGAAAAGTTTGATAGAACTTTGACCTCTGCCGGCTTTGTTGTGAACGAAGCTGACAGATGTGTGTACTATCGCTATGGTGGGGCTGAAGGAGTGATTTTGTGCTTGTATGTGGATGACATACTGATCTTTGGCACTAGCCTTAATGTGATTAAGGAAGTCAAAGAGTTTTTATCTCAAAATTTTGAGATGAAGGATCTGGGAGAAGCTAATGTTATCCTTAATATAAAACTGGTAAAAGAGATCAATGGTGGGGTGATTCTTACACAGTCTCACTATGTGGAGAAGGTGTTAAGTCGCTTTGGTTATAGCGACTATAAACCTGTCTCAACACCATATGATGCCAGTTTAATTCTTAGAAAGAACAAAAGGATAATGCGAGATCAGCTGAGATATTCTCAGATCATTGGTTCATTAATGTATTTAGCGAGCGCTACAAGACCTGACATCTCGTTTGCTGTAAGCAAACTGAGCCGGTTTGTTTCAAACCCGGGAGATGATCATTGGAAGGCTCTTGAAAGAGTAATGCGCTATCTGAAGGGGACAATGAACTATGGAATTCACTACACCGGGTACCCAAGGGTACTAGAAGGGTATAGTGATTCAAATTGGATTTCTGATGCTGATGAGATAAAGGCCACAAGTGGATATGTGTTTACACTTGGTGGTGGAGCTGTTTCCTGGAAGTCTTGCAAGCAGACCATCTTAACGAGGTCAACTATGGAAGCAGAACTCACAGCATTAGATACCGCCACTGTTGAGGCTGAGTGGCTTCGTGAGCTCCTTATGGACTTGCCGATAGTTGAAAAACCGTTACCGGCAATCCTAATGAACTGTGACAATCAAACGGTAATTGTCAAGGTGAATAGTTCTAAGGATAACATGAAGTCATCTAGACATGTGAAAAGGCGGTTGAAATCTGTCAGAAAATTGAGAAACTCCGGAGTTATAGCCCTAGACTATGTTCAGACGGCTAAAAATCTGGCAGATCAGTTTACAAAGGGTCTTTCACGAAATGTGATAGACAATGCATCTATGGAATTGGGCTTGAGACCCACGTGAGTCATTCTATAGTGGAAACCTGTCCTATGTGATCGGAGATCCCGTGAATTAGGATGGTGAAACAAACTAAAGTTTGACTGTGAGAAGAGAACATTTGTGAAAAGGGCTCATTCCGTGTATAAGGTGCATTTCTCTTCTAATCTGTATGGCAGGTTGGTCTATACCTTAATGTGTGCCAGGTGGTTTCTTTTAAACAAATGAGTTGTTTTCTTGAAACAAAGATGTTGTCCTACAGAACATCTGAAAGGAACACACCTATATGAGTTTGACCACTGGTCATGGTCTATGAGAATTGGGTATTCTCTAGAAACTCATGAAGGGCCTGGAGTATGACTTATAAGCTCCAAACCGCGGGGATGCTTATACAGCCTAGTACCAGTGTAGGGCTCTGGTCAAACTTGTTTGCACAAAACTAGCAATTCAAGGCATAGTCCATTGCACAGTTGTGAATAAGTTTAGCCTTTGTCCTAGATGGAAGTTCAACTTAACAGTCTCTGTCGAATACTGATATATCAATGAGGGAATGAGGGTATTTCTAGTGTGGCTTGAATTTCCTGGTGGGGATTGTTGGAGTAATGGGCTTGGCCCATTCATTCTAAAACATTAAAAGAATTTAAAGCCCACTATTAATGCTAGGGAATCAATGCTTAATTCCGTACCGGGAATTGAGGAGGATCTCAACCGACTTAAAAGGTGGACTTCGTGTACACCACTTGTGAAGCCGGTAAGAGGAGGACGGTGAACCACACGCGCGCGCTCGCTCGCCTCGCCGGGCCGGGCCGGGCCGTGGCCGTGGCCGAGACGAGGCGAGGCGCGGCCGGCCGGGCGGGCGGTGCGGTGCGCGTGCGCGTGCGCGACCGGACGTGACGTGCAGGTGCGGTGCGGTGCGGTGCGGTGCGGCGCGGCGCGGCGCGGTGCGATGTGATGGCTATTTTGCCGTTGACAGCAATTAATCGTGCGATTAAACGTGCAATTAAATCTATAATTAATGGCCATAACCGCATCACCTAAATGACTCTGATGGTGTCCAGATTCAACGATCCTGAGCACCTGAGTCACTATATAAGGAGTGTCATTCCCCTCATCCATTCTGCACTAGAGCACTGAGGCAACTCGGCTCCTCTCCTCTCCCTCTCCAGTTGCAACAACTGAGTTCCCCAACGCTAATTTCTGCGCGCACAGAATTAGCGTGAGCAGGCCTCCGAAACCTTGCTCGCCTTGAGATCCTGCACGGGATAGGCGGGCAATCAGGTTTTTGGGTAACGCTTTAGCGTGACTGCTCAAAAATACTAAGGCTTTGCCCGATTATACGACTACTTCCTGGTGGACGAGCCGAACGACTACGTCGACTACATTCTGGTGGCCGAACGACTACGCCGACTACATCTTGGTGACCGTTCGCGGGACTGCACTGCGAACTTCTTCCTGCACCGATTTAGTTCGACTACTTCGACTGAGGCCAACCGAGTAGATGTCTACTCCAGTTGGTAACAGCGCAGCCAATGCCTCCGGCAACGGCCCCGCTTCAGGGTACTCCCTGAAACTTTGGTTATTTATATTGTTTATGCTTATATGTGTGATAAGTATAAACATGTTCACATGTTTTATTTTACTCCTTAAAGTTATAGAAATATTGTTAGTTTATACATTTAATTTTGGAATTAAAATATACCGAAAATTGCCTAGATATCTAACAATCCCTGATGAAAATTTTTATTTAGATTTTGCATTTTCATGGTTGGGTTGGAGACATGAAAATAAGCAATACCACAAATTGAAACCATATGAAAGTCACCTCCGTGCATGGCAATCACATAGGGTAGTACCTTACTTTTTTTTATTGGATATGCAATTGTGTAAAAATGCAACACTTGCTGATGTTGGATTATTCCACTGCAACATCTCTTTGCAACAATAAACAGCCGTGATCAAACACCCGAGAAGTGAAAAGGACGGACACTTTGCTCGTGAACTCTTCATTCTTATATCTTTCCCCTTAGTCTAATCTTTTGTTTGTCTATAAACGGGTTGGAATTTGATTTTGATGAGACCCACACATGGATAATAAAAGGATGTGAAAATAAGATAGAAAAAAATGTGAAAATAAGTGTAGGTGTAGCAATATGTGAAAATAAGGCATAAAAACGTGAAAATAAGTGGAGGTGTAGCAATACGTGAAAATAAGGCATAAAAACGTGAAAATAAGTTGCTCAGTAGTTCATTGCATCCTTATATTAGTAAATATGATAAGCCTGAACTAATGTAACTTGGTGATTTGAGAATAAATTCTTGAAGGTAAACTCAGATCACAGATCTCACTCTTGAGAAAAGGCCAAGTGTTAATATAAGCAAGCAAAAATTGTACCAGACACAGTATAAATTAAGACAGCCAAAATGATCAAGACATAGCAACCCATCATAATCTCATTCCTGAAAAACAGAAAAAAGAAATATAAATGGTAGTCAAGTGATCATGTCAACCTATAATCCCTACTCCCACACATCAATACCACAAACTATGAGGGCCTATCATGCAAATGAACAGCAGCTCTAAATAGGGTTGTATAAAGCTTAATTCCAGTAATGCTCAAATGGAACGTTCTAAAACAATATAGAGAGAAACCAATGCTAAGATGATACTATAGTTGCCACATAAAAGTTCAGGGAAGTGCAATCCTCCGTGGCTGCAGTGGCGGAGCCAGAACTTAAACTGAGGGGGGCTCATTTTCTTCTTCTTCCTTCTCTCTTCTCTCTTTCCCTTCTTCTTCCTCTCTTCTCCTTCTTCCTCCTCTTCACTATGCCAAAATTTTCTTGGGGGGAGGGGGGCTTATGGGGGCTCCAATGGACAACATGGGGGTAGGGGGCTGAAGCCCCCCTGCCCCCACGTTGGATCCGCCCCTGCATGGCTGTGTCAGTATTCAGGTGCTAGGAGTGCTTGTTACTGTTCAGGCAGGTAGCGGTTATTTATTCAACAGAGTTTTTTTTTTTGAGAAAACTATGGCACCCCTCAGAGTGCCTGAAATTTTATTGCAAAGACATGACAGAACATGTTTTATTCAGCAGAGTGGAAGAGCCCATGGTGGAAAATGGAATAGCTCAAAGATTTCAACCATGGGATGAGGCCACCGACATCAATGCTTGTACCGCCTGCATGTGTTGCCGCTAGACTTTGCTTCTTCGTTCTGAAGTCCGATATTGGTGCAACTTCACAGTTTGGGGGCCTTGTCTCACAATGTTCACGTCGCCCACTGGGAACATGGATCACTGAACCACCGCTTCTTCCCTGAGCACCAAGCACCAGGAACTGGTCCATGGCTCTAATGCTTGAGTACGTTGCCGTCGATCTGGTCCAGCAGAGGATTATTCTCCCAAGACGGCCTGGCAAAAGGCGCCCCACTATCCACCATCTGACCATAATGTTCCCGATTCAGAAAAGGGGGCTCTTTCTGAACCGGATCCTCCCGCAGAATAAACCTCGCGTCGTTGTTCACAGTGAAATTGCGGAATTCCAGCGAGTTGCATATGACTGAGTGGAAATATCATTACTGGGGTTGTATTATGTTGTTGAAGTACATGAAAAGAATCCGAGGGAGACTCTCCCAAGCAAGAATGCACTCTATAAACTGCCAGTTTAATATGACACATGGGAGAACCTATTAAACTTTTTTTTGTTACTCCTAGCAACACGGACATTCAACTAGTAAATGAGAAATTTCGATATTTAAGGATGTGAAGTGATTCGAAACAGGGATTTTTTACCTACTAGTTGATTGCCCGTGCGTTGCTACGGGTGACAGAAAAATTTTATACGAATTATTTGTTATAGTTGATTGCTCTTGCACTGCTACAGGTGGCAAAAACTCTTCATGGGATTTCGGAGTAATTGTAGTCAACTAAAGCACATAAATGAAGTATGTACAAGTAGAAATCTGTCCCAGTGAACAGTTACACTATTCTTTTTGAACAAAGGCTGTGCAACATAAGAAAATCCAAAAGTTGCCTGAACCAGATTTCACAGACTTGTGGTGCTGCATCGGTGCATCTGCTTAACCTCCAAGGAACGGAACTGGTTAACCCCAGTTCACACGCACGCCTTCAGATAAGTCAGGGACAAGACCTGCATGTGAAAGTAGTATATTACGAGAGGCACAATTTTTCCAATTCAATCAGGATAAGTCAGACAATGTGCATGATAATGAAATAGCAGTTTTGTAACACACACAACAAGCAGTTTTGTAACACTAATGCAGCTTTGTAACACAAGCTAAATAATGAAATAGCAGGATATAATAGAGTCATTCACCTTCCAGATTTCAGCAAGGTACCTTTCCCTAGGCAGCCTTTTCCCTAAATCACATAGTATGCAGTGTTTTAGATAATTTAGTAGCTAGCTAGCTAGCAGCAGCAGCAGCACTGTAAATAAAATTACAACCAATCAGTTGAGTATGTCGCAACATAAAAGGTGAAGAGAGTGTGTGAAATGAAGTACACTCGAGCTTGTTATCTCCATGATCTTAGTATAATTCAGCAGTCAGCATCATACAGTCAAATCTTACATTTTGTATCAAATTATATCCAAAAGGTTACTAGTCCAATAGTCTTTTTTTTTCCTTCACCAAAATGTCAAATTGAAATCATGAATTGATTTGGCAATTTTGCAATAAGGAAAATAACTGATGATCCATAAAGAGCATGCATCATGTAATCTATGAAGTAGCACTAGTTATTTCTATCTTTCAGCCTACAAAACCATATTACTATATCAAAAAGGATAATGGTAATCAAACAAGCCAGTGTACAACTCCGCCTATGCTGACTGGAAGACTCTCTCTCCTGAGTCGTCTCAGCATAGCCGGTCCCAAGCCCGGGTAAAGGAGGAGGGTTGCGTTAGGTTTTGGCAAACCAGCATAAAAAATAGCCACTCTAATGGATTTGAAACCCACAAGAAACTCGTTGGGGCGTAACCCTCTTAGCAACGCGCTACATCGGAACCCGGGTGTGGTGATAAATGGGCAAGGGCCGGGTCGCCATCCCCCCAAGGGCGCGTCGTATCGTGACCTGGGTACGATGATAAGTGAGCAAGGGTCGGGTCGTCACCTGAATGGCGCGCTACATCTACGCCCGGGTGTAGTGAAAAATGGGCAAGGGTCTTCGCACTTCCCTCGATGGGTGCGAAGGGTAAGGAAGCTAACCGAACCAACTAGGATTCGTATAGGTAGCTGGAACGTAGGGTCCCTAACGGGTAAGTTGCGAGAACTAGTTGATGCAGCAATTAGGAGGCGTGTAAATATTCTATGCGTTCAGGAGACTAAATGGAAGGGCCAGAAGGCGAAGGAGGTTGAGGATACTGGCTTCAAACTTTGGTACACGGGAGCAACTCCGGGTAGGAATGGTGTAGGCATCTTGATTGATAGGAGCCTTAAGGATGGAGTCGTAGAGGTTAGAAGGCAAGGCGACCGGATTATCCTAATCCGGTTGGTAGTTGGAGATTCGGTTTTGAATGTGATCAGTGCCTATGCCCCTCAGGTAGGCTTTATTGAGAGCACCAAGATGCAGTTCTGGGAAGATCTAGATAGCATAGTTAGTACCGTGACTACCAGCAAAAAACTCTTCATAGGAGAAGATCTCAATGGCCATGTGGGTGCGACTAATGTAGGGTTCGAGCGAGTGCAAGGGGTTTTGGGTATGGTAGCAGGAGTCAAGAGGGGGAGGATGTGTTGAACTTCGCGTTAGCCTACGACTTGTTGATAGCGGATACCGTGTTTAAGAAGAGAGAATCCCATCTTGTGACGTTTCGTAGTGGACAACACTCGAGCCAGATCGACTTTATCCTTGCTAGGAGGGAGGATAGACATGATTACTTAGATTGTAAGGTGATACCTGGGGAGTGTGTTGTCCCTCAACACAAGCTTGTGGTGGCGGACTTTCGTCTTCGGGTACGTGTCCACCGGGACAAACGTGCCAAGATTGCAAAAACAAAGTGGTGGAAGTTTAGAGGGAAAGCGGCACAAGCGTTTAAGGAAAGGATGCTAGGTGAGGGGCCTTGGGAAGAAGGAGAAGACGCAGATGACATGTGGCTAAAGATGGCAACATGTGTTCGGAAGGTGGCCTCAGAGGTGTTTGGCGTGAGTAGGGGTGGCAAACAGGAGGGGAAAAACACCTGGTGGTGGAACGACGAGGTGCAAAGGGCTGTTCAAGCGTCTCCACCTTGACAAGAGTGCAGCCAACATCGAGGGCTATAAATTAGCGAAGAAGGTTGCAAAACGAGCTGTGAGTGTATCAAAGGGTAAGGCGTATGATGACCTGTATCAGCGGCTAGGCACGAAGGGGAGAAGGACATTTATAGGATGGCTAGGATCCGCGAGCGGAAGACAAGGGACATCAACCAAATCAAATGCATTAAGGATGGGACAGATCGACTGCTAGTGAAGGATGAGGAGATCATAGATAGATGGAGAGAGTACTTCGACAAGTTGTTTAATGGGGAGAGTGAGGGCCCTACCCTTGAGTTAGATGGCTCTTTTGACGATACCAACAGACGTTTTGTGAGGAGAATTCAGGAGGTAGAGATCGGGGAGGCTTTGAAGAGGATGAAGGGATGTAAAGTGATGAGCCATGATGGTATCCCCATTGAGGTGTGGAGATGCCTAGGAGATAGAGCAATAGTATGGTTAACTAAGCTTTTTAATCTCATTTTTCGGTCAAGCATGATGCCAGAAGAATGGAAGAGAAGTATATTAGTACCTATCTTCAAAAACAAGGGCGATGTTCAAAGTTGTACTAACTATCGTGGGATTAAGCTGATGAGCCATACGATAAAGTTTTGGGAGAGGGTTATCGAGCATCGCCTAAGAAGAGTGACAAGTGTGACCCAAAACCAATTTGGGTTCATGCCTGGAAGGTCAACCATGGAGGCGATTTTCTTAATACGACAATTGATGGAGAGATATAGGGAGCAGAAGAAGGACTTGCACATGGTCTTCATTGACCTTGAGAAGGCATATGACAAAGTACCGAGAAATGTCATGTGGTGGGCCTTGGAGAAGCACAAAGTCCCAACTAAGTACATTACTCTCATTAAGGATATGTACAAGGATGCGACGACATTTGTCCGGACATGTAATGGCAACACCACTGACTTTCCTATTAACATAGGCATACACCAGGGGTCAGCATTGAGCCCTTAGTTATTTACTTTAGTGATGGATGAGGTCACAAGGGATATACAAGGTGGGATCCCTTGGTGTATGCTCTTTGCTGATGATGTGGTGCTAGTTGACGAGAGTAGGGCAGGGGTTAATAGGAAGTTAGAGCTGTGGAGACGCACGTTAGAGTCGAAAGGGTTCAGACTTAGTATGACCAAGACCGAGTACATGATGTGCGATTTCAGCGCGACTAGGCATGAGGGGGGAGATGTTAGTCTAGATGGGCAAGTGGTGGTCGTGGTCCAGAAGAATACTTCTCGGTATTTAGGATCGGTGCTACAAAAAAATGGCGACATTGATGAAGATGTTAGGCATAGAATTTCAGCTGGCTGGTTGAAATGGCGGCAAGCTTCTGGCATCCTTTGTGACAAGAGGGTGCCACAAAAGCTAAAAGGCAAATTCTATAGGGCAGCAATTCGTCCGGCGATGTTATACGGTGCTGAATGTTGGCCTACAAAAAGGCGACATGTCCAGCAACTGAGTGTAGCAGAGATGCGGATGTTGCGGTGGTTTTGCGGGCACACAAGGAGGGATAGAGTCCGGAACGAAGTTATTCGGGATAGGGTCGGGGTGGCACCAATTGAGGAGAAACTTACCCAGCATCGGCTGAGATGGTTTGGACATGTCCAACAAAGGCCTCCTGAGGCGCCGGTGCGTAATGGGGTTCTTGAGCGGGTCGATAATGTAAAGAGGGGTAGAGGTAGACCTAAACTGACGTGGGATGAGTCGGTTAAGAGAGACCTTAAGGATTGGAATATCTCTAAAGAGATAGTTTTGGATAGGAGCGCTTGTAGACTAGCTATCAATGTGCCTGAACCTTGAACTTATTTCTTTCGGGTTTAATCTCTAGCCTACCCCAACTTGTTTGAGAAAAAAGGCTATGTTGTTGTTGTCGTAAACAAGCCAGTGTACATTCACAATTAACACTGAATATTTAGCAAATTCTCAACCAGAATGACTCCTATGTTTTAATGCAGTCAAAATAATAACATACAACTATGAACATTTAGTAATATCTCAACTAAGGCATCACAAATTCTTGTGTGTTCTATTTCATCCGGTATCTGAATCTTTACCCTAAACATGTCACATACTCACATATCGATATTTAGTCTTGCATATATTCTTTCAAGAAAAATGTACAGTTAATATACATGAACTTCTTCAAGGTTACAGTGACACTATTACACTTACAATGCAAACAGGACGACTTCAAATCAGTAGTTCCTTTTTACCTAGCGAATTCCATGTATCCATGAATCAAAGGAAATTCAAGGGACTCCTTGCACAGACCCTTACAGAAGAAGAGGGCGTTGAAGGATGCCACTTGATTTCACGATTGCAATAACCACAAGATAAGAGGGGCCGGACAGGAAGGATCTGCTTTATGACCATGGCCAAAATTGAACCAGGGATCGTTGGCCTCTTGGAGAGATCTATTCATATGTTAGCCACTTGAGAATAGTTTGGGGATTCATGTCAGCTACTTGAAAATGATGTGGGGATGACGGTAGTACCTGCATCTGCTCGATCCATACGAGTGGCGCCGAAATCCAATGAGGGGTTGCCTGCTTGAGCTTGGATCTGCACAAAAGGGGTGCGGATGTTGCGGGACGGTGGCCATGGAAAGAGAACTACGCCGCAGCAGCAAGCAGAAGGGGCCAATGATGGGTGGCGGATTTGGGATCAACTACAGCGGCGGCAGCAGGGGAAGCGTGGGTTGGGAGAAGAGGAAGCGGGCGCTCTTGCCTGCGCTGGCTGCGCAGGAACCGCTGTGATGGGGAGAGTAGGGGGTGAGGGGAGAGGATATAGGTTTTCTAGAGCAATTCGTGGGTTCCTGTCCGGCTGGCACATGGGTGGGGAATTTTTGGACCTCTGGGCGTTGGGTTCCTGACGGGCAAAAAAAAACCGTCAGAAGCCTCCCGTTCCCTGGTAGTTATTTTACACAAAAAATATTGCATGAGTGGCAGTATGTTGGCCACTACTTTTTCCACACTCTGGCCATATCAGAGTGTAGGAGAATAGAATTTTGTATAATGTGTGGATTGATTGTATTGCATTGAGGCCTAGGCCGTGATTGTATTGCATTGAGGCCTAGGCCGATATATATTGGGGTACATGACTTGGACGGCAAGCCTCCTATGGGTATGATAGAGTCCGAATATAATCCTAACGTACCTATTATAGAGATATCCCAAATATACTGTAATATCTCCCTACCGTCACAGTGGGAGTACTGCAAACTTTGAGACTGGAGAAGAAGCCGAAGATAGGAACCAACGGACTAACATCCCCTGCAGACATTACGTCGGTGCAGAACGAATGTTGTGACTGGAGAAAAACTGGCGAAGCCTCATGCGGATGATAGCCCTTTGTGCCGATGTCGAGGAAGCCGAGACGAGGGTGAATAGCCATGGTCAAGGATGCCATGTGTAGGGTAGCCGTGGTCGACGTAGCTGTCGAGGTAGCCGCACATGAAGCCGCTGGCGCGCAAGGGGGCACCAAAAAATGGTGGCGCGGAGGCGCCGTAGACGAAGACGGTGATGAGTCGAGGACGAAGCGAAGATGACGCCATCAAACCGCCAAGGCCGAGGCGAGTACTGGGTTTGCCAAACCCAGTAGCATGTCGGGGACGAAGGCACGTGGCGATGGTGCCAATACTAGACGTGCAAGGGAGAGCACACAACCAAGTCGCAGAATGTAGGAGACCAGCAGAGAAGGTCTCGACGACAGTTGCGGTGCAAAACGGCGAGGAAGAAGAAGCCGAAGCAGCCCGCAGTTGTCAAAGTAGACGAAATAGGTGAAGTAGAGACGATGGTGGTGGCGACGAGGTCGTGCTGGATGAAGCGTAGAGATAGAGCAGCCAAGCACTAGCCCAAAGGCCAGCTTGCTTGGAGTAGTGGTCGCGGCGGCGGCGGTCGTAGAAGTCGGTGAAGAACTCGAACAGCTTGACGAAGACCATCCGCAGGACGCAACGACACATAGTCGACGACGAGGTCGTGGACGTGGTCGGCGGCAATGAGGATGCAATGGCGAAGGAGACCACGGGTGGCGCCACTGCTGCCCGAAGAGGCGGCGTAGCGGCACCCCTCCGTACTCAATGAAGGGGCCCACTCGACGCCGGGTGGATCACGCACGTCGGCTGATTAGACCTAGTAGCGTGAGGCGAGACAACGGTGAGTGAAGTCGGTGAAGGCTTCCCGGTCGGTGGAGGCGACGACGAGCCGGTGCAGGACGACGCGCGGACGAAACAGCGAGGTAGGCGGTGCAGACGGGCGTCCCCTAGGGCGCCGTCCATCTTGCCATGCCACACAGTCATAGTCAAGGTAATGGCTGGTGAAGTCGACGCCGACGTCGAAGTAGAGGCGTGAAGTCGACGGGGCGGTGGACGACTCGACCCCGATCTCTGATCGAGCGAAGAAAAGATACAGCGTTGTGATACCATATAGGAGAATAGAATTCTGTATAATGTGTGGATTGATTGTATTGCATTAAGGCCTAGACCGGTATATATTGGGATACATGACTTGGAGGACAAGCCTCCTATGGTATGGTAGAGTCCGGATACAATCCTAACCTACCTATTATAGAGATATCCCAAATATACTCTAATACAAAGTTTGGTTTCAAAAAATCTAAATAGAAGTTGTATTAGGAGGGTAGAGCAGATTTTAATTACACATAAAACTATAAAAGAAATTAACTACCAGGACCTGATATGCATTCGAAATTCACAGTTTTAATGGTAATGGCATTGTAAAAAGAAAAAAAGAAAAAGTGGTTACTCAAAAAGGTGCAAGCAACTGTAAATAATTCCATAGCACATTGAAGTCCTTTTCAAGCACTGATGGTTAGCTAGTTACTTTTTAACACAAATTTACCTTGTCTGCAATCTCTGTACTTCTGACCACTCGTCATTCTGTCCATTGGAGGCATACCACTCGTCATTCTGGAACCAATTCAAGAATTATGAACAAGTATAGATGAGATACCACAGTTTTGTCGGTACAACAAGAACTGGATGGAGAGTAGCAAACCATCGGCATCCTTTACAGGCTGGTTACTCTCCAGCAAAGCCTGTAGGTATTTTTCAAGTGTTAAATACCCTAAGAAATCCTTTAATCATATTGAGCATATACCATAGCATTGAAGGGGAAAAAATAATATATGGAACTAATCGAACCTCCGGTAGTTCCGTCATGCTAGCCAAAGTCTGCTTTGACGAATTCAGCAAGTCCTCATAGGCTTGCTCTATCTGCTTATCATGAATGCAAAACCTTGTTTTGCAGAATAAATTTGAATTAGAAATTCAACCTATTGACTCTAACCTATATCCAAACAGATGAAACTTCATGGAGCCATTTGATGGCACTTCCTGCGATTCAGAAATTTAAAGGTTCCACACTGTCCATGGATCCCATTATATTTTCAACATTAAGGGAAATTATGGTGTAAATCAGCAAGCAACCATCTAAATTTAAGTCCATCAAGAGTCTCCAACACAGCCAATGGGTGCTCCACCACTACTGGCGCCAAGAGGCACAACAAATAGTGCACATGCATGCTGGTTTATTTCAAGCTAGTGTATTTCAATCATGAATAGCAGCTAGCTGCAATTCAGTAATTTTCTACTGTGATAGATTGAACAATTGAAAAATTTAAGCGTGGTAAACTTGCAAGTACTATGACATAAGCAAAATCAAAAACCATTGACCAATGATCATTCCCTCTACCTAAATTAGCACTTGGCAAAAGCAATCATGGTTAGCACTTTGCAGAAGTTACCTAGCATGGCAAAATTCAGATAAGTTAACATTTTCTCTTGCTATTCACCAGTCAGCTACCCAGCTCTGAAAAGTAAATGATATGCATTTACTGAAAAACATCACATGGATCAAACCTCTTCAGAGGGAACAAGAAAGAAAAGTTCTTTCTTAGTTTCTCACAGTGAGTTAGCTGAGATAGCCATGATAAGAAAAGAGGACATGTTGACCCAACCAGGAGTACATTACTATATTCTTAAGCAACAACCTATGGGCTATTTTGACATATCTTTGGGACAATATCTACTCTTTCATCTTTGAAACTATTGTTAGCTTCAATGCATAAGAAAGTACCTCTGATTCAATGCGATATAATCACAGATTTTATCTACCAATCAAGTTAATTTCATGAGACTTGACATTATTTTTCATGAGCTTGATATTTTTAAGTTGCGTATATTGACCAACCTGGTTACCCAATGAGACTAAATGAGCAGTACAATCCCTACTTATTGGATACTAAAGCAAGAACTTGAATGAAATTAGTTATCTCATCAGATGCCCAATAACACATGACAAGGAAAAAAGGAGGGACAAACTCACCCTGAGATGCTGTTGCTGAAATCCAAGAAGGCTGCTGCAGGAATAAGAAAAAGCACGAGATGTAATCACTATGTCTTGCTACTGATGCAAAGCACAACGAGCAGTGAACATAAACAATCCAAATGGCCTAGAGAAGGGTAAAACTCACCCTGAGATCCTGCTGATGTAATTCAACAAGCTCACTGCAGGCACATATAAGAGAATTAGATGCACAATAGTCATGGCATGAGATCAAGCAAAGGAGGGATGCAAATCAAAATAAGTTGGGCCACCTTCCTGCAATGGGTGTTCCTAGACCTAGGTCACCGAATCCATGGCCGCCTCTGCACCTGCATCGGAAGAGCAAGAAATGGCGGATCAGGTCGTGGCTCGGCAGATTCAAAGCAGCACAACGAGGAGTGTGCAAAGAGCTGGAGCTCACAGATGTGCACGCAGGAGTTTGCGACGGGGAAACGGGAGGAGGAAGGGATATGGGGAATCAAAAGGTAGGGTTCGTAATGGATTCAGATTCAGTGACTTGGATTCTGGCGAGGGGAGAGCCACGCGCCAACGCGGGAGCAGCCGCGCGCGGGTGGGGCGGGCCCAGCGGTGGCTGTCCACCGGCCGTGCGGCGCCCCATCCTGCTGAGAGGTGGGTCGGGAGAGAGGGCGGGGCGGGGCGCTCGGTCTTCGGCGGCGGTGTAGTCACCGCGCGGGCTGCGGCGGCGCCTCTCCGCCGGCCGTGGCAGCGCCCCATGCCCATGCTGCTAGGAGGTGGGCCAGGAGAGGGGGCAGATTCAAAGCAGCAGAGGAGTGTGCAGGCGCAAGGTGGGCCCTGTTTGGTTTCGTCCCTGCACACGTAGCACAAACTTTGACTAATAATTAGAAGTATAAAATAAAGACAATTTATAAAATTAACTCCACAATCCTTGTGCTACTTCGCGAGACGAATCTAATGAGGCTTTTGACCGCATGGTTAGAGGATGGTTACTATAGCATCACTGTAGCCAATCATCGATTAATTACCATCATTAGATTCGTTGCGAAAAGTTACACCCGTCCAGAAAAAGATTTTGCAAATAGATTTCGTTTAGTACTTTCACTATGTAAAAAATGACCTATAGTGACATGCACAAAAGTGACATGTTGTTGTTGTACATCACTTTTGTTATCTGGGTGACGCGCGAAAATGATGCACGTCGCCTTTTACCTCTTGGTGACCTCTCTAAAACGTTATCCGTCACATTTATAATGACATAGGTGACGTGCAACATCAAAGCACGTCACCTTTATTATAGGTGACATGCCACATTTATGGTCCGTCACCTATAAATTTAATATAGGTGACGGGCAACATTAAAGCACGTCACCTATAAAGTTAGTATAGGCGACGGACTTTGATAAGTAAAAGGTGGCGGGCAATATTAAACCCTGTCACTTTTGTGATGACATAAGTGACGTGCAACATCAAGGCGCGTCACTTTTGTGATTTTTATTAATATTTGAACATGATATTTTTGAAAAATTCAAATTTCCTCAAATCAAAAATTGATCTATATAAAAATTGTAGGCCTCAACCATATCTACAACTTTGTAGTTCAAAATTTTTTCAATTGAGGTTGTTTTGGCACCCAAATATATGGTTTAAATTTTGAATTTCAAATTTTCAAATGATCCCAGATGGAAAAAAATATATATAAGAAAGTTGTAGCTCGCTACCAGATCTACTACTTTGTAGTTGAAAAGTTTTTTATTTGAGATCGTTATAGCTGTGAAATAGATTATATAAGACATTAGAAAGTGATGGTAAAAGTAAACTATCTCATTGCTGATCACATGTGATGGTGTAGCCTAGTGCTAGGAAAGAGTATGCGCGAAACTAAGGTTCTGAGTTCGAATCCTAGTAACGCCAGAAAAAATCGCACGCGTGCATATTCGCGCAAAAAAATCGCGCGACTTGCAAATATTTTTTTGATTTTTATTCCCGCTATAAATATTTATTTTAGCGCATAAAAAATGATGCCCGCCACCTTTTAGATATACTAGCTTCATGCCCGTGCGTTGCTACGGGCAACAAAAATATTCACAACAATACATATATCATATTATAAGTCGATTGATATCAACATGTAAGCAAAATAATCAACAACGCCAAAATACATAGAATTAAGTGTATATTCTCACTATGGAATAGGTGATAGCCTGTCCTTGACGGACCTTAAATAAAAGAATGATGCCCGTCACTTTTTAGATATACTAGCTTCATGCCCGTGCATTACTACGGGCAACAAAAATATTCACAACAATACATATATCATTTTATAAGTCGATTGATATCAACATGTAAGCAAAATAATCAACAACGCCAAAATACATAGAATTAAGTGTATATTCTCACTATGGAATAGGTGATAGCCTGTCCTTGACGGACCTTAATTATCTAGCTGCCCTTTAGCTCTATGTGACAGCATAAAAGTTCAGAATACATTCCTTTATCCGTATCCAATCAAATGCCAAAATTTAGACAACTAAGAGTATGTTCTGGGAAAAAATCCATTCAATCGTACTTTATTCTGAATTAAAGTCACGAACTTAATTTCAACCCACACCCACATTAGAGGAGGGAAAGGTTACATGGGAGTTCAATTATCTTTAGTTCTTGTTTTCACCAAGCAGCACCAACCAGTACTCCTGTAGCTCTTCCTTCTTGTGCTGCTCAGAAGTGATGATCGCCTGTGCTGCTCGAACCACCGATGAAGATTCCATCAAAAGAGAAAACAGAAGTTGTTAGAAACCACCTTTTACATGTTTCCATCCTATAAGGACGAAGTTTTCTTTGCTACAGCCACACCGCGAATCCTCCCACGCCGAGGAGCCGCAACTTGGTGCACCCGAAAAAACGTACCCATGATTTTTACTCTATCAAGATCTATGGCTCACGTCGCTTCTTACCAGGCTTCAACGCCATCCGACGGCGGATGTTTTAAGGATCCGCGTTGAAGCCTGCGCGCGTTGAAGCCTCCCCCGACGCAATGTCATCCCCGCCGGCGGGGTTTGAATCCCACCGGCGCCGTTTAATGAAAATCAAAACGAAAAACAATCAAAACTCCCCAAGACCCCAACCCTCACCCTGCAGCGTCCGGGGCACGCCGCCCTCCACCCTGCCGCGTCCGCCACACGCGCCGAGCCGCGGAGCTGACCTCCGCCGACTCGCAGCGTGCCGCGGATCCGGCCGCCGCCGCGCCTCCCTCCGGCCGCCGGAGCTCCGCGCGCAGGCGGGATGAGCAGCAGCAGGCCCCGACGCGCCAAACCCTAGAGCTCCGCGCGCCGGCGGGATGAGCAGCAGCAGGCTCGGGCGAGGTCCGGCCCAGGCGCCGCCGCCCTGGCGCGGGCGGAGCTTTCCCACGCACACCCATGCTCCGCTCGACCTCCCGCTGCTCGGTGCCGGGGAAGCCGCCGACGGTACGAACGGCGAGGGCGGAGCTCAAGGCCCCTGCATCGATGGACGGTACGAACGCACGCCGGCTGCGGCCTCGGCCTCCGCCGCCGTCACGCCAACCATCTTTTTCGGGATTTTCGGAAGTATTTTTGGGGATTTTTCGTTCTTCACGTTGGAGGCCAAATCCCGCGAGATTTGTTTGACGAAATTGTTGCTAGGACATTTGTGGGCAGCTTTGGCTTGATCATCTCTCAAATCTCTCACGGATTCGGCTTGGATTTGGAGTTTTCCCCAAAACCGACTTCTTCGTAGGGTTTCTGTTGACTGCAAAATTTCGTGATGGATGCTTGAGCTTTTCGTGAGATTCTTCGTGGATCCGTTTGTCCTTCGGGCAGTGAATCTATGGCCCAAGTTTTGCTTCAATTCGTTGTGATTTGGGAAAGTAATTTTGATTCGAAGCTTTGCTAGCTCTCATGTTCTTCCCCGTGGACAGGGAGAGCCTCACGGAGGCCACGTCGGGGGCAATCGGCGCGCTCGTGAGCACCATCGTGCTCTACCCGCTCGACACATGCAAGACCAAGCTCCAGGCCGAGCTCCAGACGCACCAGGGCATGCACAAGTACAGGTACGGCGGACCAACCCCCCTTCCCTCGCCTCTCTTCCTTCCATGGCATATTAGTTGTTCTGAAATTACAAGCGTGCTGCAATGCTTGCTACATTATCTGTTTATTTTATTGAAGCTATACATTTATTTCTGCATACTTTGCTCTACAAGAGTTGTGCTTGCTCCATCATTGATGTTCTACATGATTAATGTTGGATTTCTCAAGTGCTTCAGATAGCTCTTTGCTAATTTGTGTTGTCTAGAAAGTTGATCTCCCTATACCTATACCTGCTTGAATTTATTTCAGGTACATGTCAGTAGTGGATTTTCGAGTGCGCATGGCCATCTTGGTAACCCCTGTTCCCATCTGAATTTGTTTTTTGCCTTTTCTTTGTTAAGAAAGAGAGTGCATTATCCAAATAGAGTAGCAGATTTCCCTAAAAAAAAAGAGCAGCAGAGGATACAGTGCCACATGCTAATTGCTATTGTTACCTATTGCTTCCGTATTGTGAAGTCCAAAATGCATCTTGTTTGAGCTACATCTCCAATTTGGTTCTCGCGTCACAATAACATCTGCCTGTTTTTGAGTCAGTACTGTTCAATGCAGGCCTCAAGGAAGCACTACTGCACCAAAATAAGGTTCCTTGCATGAGTGACAACATTGATGAGCAATGGTAATCTACACAATACAGTATCTCTTTACAAGCTCTTGCATTCTCATGGCTATCTGAACTTCTATTTGAATTTTCCTTCATCAGCAAGCTGCTGCTAGATGTGAATGTTCAAGGTTGCTCAGAATTCAAGTGAGCTCTCCTATCTTTTCCTCTTCAAATTTTGATGCAACAAGTTAAAACGTGCAGCAAACTTGCGATTTAATACTCAAATTGCTTATTTGCAGGATGTTGCATATATTAAATGACTGCTCTCAGGCCTGCATTAAAGCTTTTGTAAGTCCTTGGCTCATTTTTTTCTGAGAGATATCTATATAATTAGTTTATATGTTTGGTTGTGCCCAGCTGCTCCTCCAAGGTAATGGCAGATACTCCTCCAAGCATTCAGGGAGTGCAGCGCATACGGCACTGCTGTACCTCTTGTTCTGAATGGTTGCCGTGTTGACGTTGTTCATTACTACGTCCCTTACTTATCTGCAATCCAGCTTTACGGTGGATTCCAGGTAATACACAATTATCCTTGTGAAGTCACCATGTTTTCTTCGTGATAAACATCAGATTACGCCATTACCTGTTCCATATTACAATAATCTATGCCAAGATATGGATGGATTCTAACATGCACTCTAGATGTTTTATAGAATGTTTACGAGAGATGGGAGATTATTTTTCCACTAATATGCCTTATTTCTTTCAACCTAGAATCTGTAGACATATTTTGTTCGTGGTCAGTGAGGTTGCCTATGCAAGAATTGATTGTATAAACTGGGTTGGCCTTTCAACTGTCAGAACATTCAGGGTTCATCTCAGCCAAACAAGTGACCTTTGAACTAATGAACTAGAAACCTTAAGAATGTGTTGAAATCCCTGACTAGAAACTGCTCTTCGACCCAAATAAAGAGATTTGATTGCTCTTTGTCTAGATGTTTTATGCTTTTTGTCTAGCATTTCTTAAGATCATGTGTTCTTTGTGTGAAGCAAATATTTCTCAGTTTGGACTATGGATCATGTGTTGTTTAGTGTGCGTTTAAAATTTACCCGTGGCGTTAGCACGGGCACCTTACTAGTTGAGATAAAGCAGCTGCATCAAGTAATCGGCGCCCTTAAAACCATGAAAGCAAAACCAAGCCATCAGAAATTCAGAGATCATGAAAAATCACCTGCAGCTAGGGGATCGGTCAAGCGGAGCCTACTAAAAACTTGATTCTACCACTCAACAATTGGCAGTACCGTCTAGCCACAAAGCACCATGTAACACCAAAAAATCCTCAATAGGAACCGAAATTCAAATAATTCAGGGGAACACCCTGCATACGCCGTTCAATAATTCCTCCCACAATGTAATCGGTGGCTGGAGCAGATGCAGTGGATCCGCTGCGGAGGGGCTCAGGACACGCAGCCAAGGTCGAATGCCTTGAACGTGAGCCAGCCGATGCTGAGTTTCTTCAACATTGGGTACTGCAGTATTGCTATAGGATCTACTTCTAGTTTTCGGATGTCCAAAATCTGAATGCCCCCAAAAGCCAAAAGCTGGAAAGCTCGTGGCAGGGTGCTTCTAGCTTCTGGCTTTTGGAGGCTGTTGGCTTTGGAGATCCCAAAAGCCAATGGTCTAGAAGTGTCCACAAAGCTCAAGCAAACAATGCTGAAACAAGCCAATGAACCACCCAACATGTCTGTACAAACAGACTATATAGCTATCACCTGATAATTGAGTAACTGAAAAACAAGCGGGTAATAGATAAACACTGATTAGGCAACCAGGAATGAGCATTATAATGCATAGACTTTACTATAGGTCATGCAAGCAAATGCCACAAGGCAGGATGCAACTCAAGTATGCTCCTTTTCCAGAAAAAAAAATTGAAAGAGTAAAAAAAACTGGACCACATATGTTTGTTAAATAGAACAACAAGATGAGACAGCAAAAATATAAACATGATAAGAATTTTCATGATAGCAAATATAGTACAAGGAGAATAAAATTACCTTTTGGCAGTCATTATCAAATTAGCAATCCCTTGTCCCACAATACCACAAAAGAATCCAACACAGCCATATAAAGCTCCCTGTTCTCACAGCAAATACCTCAAGTATTAGAAGAAACAGATAGTTGCTAACATTTCTGGTGAAAGTTAGCAAGTAAACCAAGTATTGCACCAAACAAAGAGTTACCTTAAAAAAGTATGTCCCAATCCATTGTTGTATAGAAAATTTGCATCCTGGCCTTTCAGCTTCAAAAACACTGCAAGAATTAACTCCTGTGAGCATTACTTAAATGAATGGTGGAGTGCACTAATGAGAAAAAAAATGAACGGCATTGTCATCATATGATAGTGGTGAAACTACATTACTACAAGTCATGCATTAATTTGGAGGTTGTAGAAAAAATAATATAGGCACTTGGCCATAAGAGGCTCGATATTCTGAAGGCTCTTGTGTTCCTGCCTAAAATAACAAAATGTACTCCACGGTCCACGCTTGAACAGCAGAAATAAGCTACAAGATGGAAACTAAACTTCAACTGACATGATTTATGATAATTTCGAAATCAATTATTTATAAGCAAACTTTCACCCCCAAAAAAAATCTTAAACGCAGATTTCCAAGGTTTTAGAATGTTTTTGGGAATGAAAATCCAAGGTATGCCAAGTAAATAACCATGTGCATAAATTAGTTATTGTTCAGGACTCACCTGCTTGGGAGGGCATCATAAGCATGCCTAACACGCCCAAGGAGACCTTCTGAGGCAGATCCACCATCGAATCAAGCATATGGTGCCAACATGCCAACTAAAGCTACATTAACAACTACTCCTACCAACATATCCGCTGCGTACAACTCAAACTCTGATCAAAACTCCTCCCCTCTCTTCTGAACCTCTGCAAATGTCGCGCAACACGTGTCGATAACTATCTGCAACATATCCCACGGAACACATGATCAAATCCATACCGAGAAACAATCATCAATATCAATGCACAGTACTGGTGAAAACAAACAGCCGAACCGACCTCCGTCCCGATTTTGAAGAGGAATGTAGGATCAACCAGCATCCTGTTCTGGAGAAGCGCGCAGGACCTAATGGCCAGACCCAGGGGCCATGCCGACGCCTTCCGCACCCAACCAGCAGAACAATTTCATGTTAGCAGGAACCTCGATCGACTCACCTTATCAGCAAGACAACAATGAGATGGCGACGGAGACATTGTAACATGACACAGTGTTCCGTGGGCAGGCGTGAGAAGGCGACGGCGGCGCGACGTACGACCGAAGGGCGACGGTGATGACCGTAGTGGGCGGATGGAGCAGGCCAGGTGCGACCGCGGAGGGGTAGAAGCAAGCGGATGGGGCGGGCCACCTTACCTTGAGAAACAGAGTAGATGCAAACGCCAGGTGGTCGCGATGGCGACGGAATCACGACGGAATCCCCGCCGCGGCCGCTGCTCCGCGCCCCGTCGTGGCTGCTGCTCTGCTCTGCTCCGCCCCGCCGCGGCCCGGCCGCCGCCGGAGGGAGCGGGGGCGGGCCGCTGCCGCGCGCAGGCCGCTCGCGCCGGCCGCCCGCGCCCACTCGGCCACCCGCGCCTCGCCGCCACCAGCGCCGGGGGAGGGAGGGAGGGGCCGTCCTGCGTGCTGCCCGGCGCCCTCGCCCTTGGATCCGGCCTCCCCGAGCCGAGCCTCGACCGCGCTCCCGGATCCACCCGCGAGGCCTGCCGCCGGGGGCGGGGCCCCTGCTCCACGCCCGCCCGGTGATGGGGGCGCTCCCGGCCTCCGCGCCCACCGCCGTGGCCACGCGGGGGGCTTCACCGCCGGCCAGCCGAGCGCTGCGGTCGAGAGGAGAACGCGGTCGGCCTCCGCGCGCGCCGCTGGAGAGGCCGGTGCGGGGATGGCCGGAGAGAGAGGGGCGGAGAGATGGGAGAGGGAGAGAGAGCGCGCGACGGGGGAGGGGCGGAGGGAATGGGAGAGGAATGATGGGCCAGCGGTGGCCCGTAATTTACTCGCGGCCGAGATTTTAAATCCAATAGCTTCTCCAAAATCCAAAAAGAGATGGTTAGCGCTCAGCGCTAGGCAAAGATGGCCAGCGGCAACCTCTGGATAGAAAACGAGAATAGAAGACAAGGTAGATAGAGTTTTTGTTGGATGTGAGTTTTTTTGTCTTCTTTTTCTTTTTTAGCCAACTCATCCAAGGTACAAGAGCTCTTGAAAATGCTCTAAGGAGTCCTTATTTGGGTTAGAGTGGTGGGCCCCACATTTTAAAGAGGCTTTAAAAGAGCTAAATGATTGTAAAAGTGTTTTTAATCTAACTCTAACCTTTGCATCCAAACATTACTTTGGTTAGAGTTAGTTTAGAGTTAGAAATTAACTCTAACTTCTAACCAAGTTAGAGTATCCAAACAGGACCTAAGAAAGTGACTGATTCAAGGATTTGCGCCATTTTTGAAGGGCATATATATAGTAGTACTAGATAGTAGCTTGGGTATTGACCCGAACCCACACCGCGCCAGGGTTTTTTTACCGAACGGTGGGATCAAACCGTCGCCCACCGGTTACAGTATACCGAACCGGTTTGACCGGTTACTGGAAAAAATCGGCCAAATTCAAATTTCAAACCAAAAGCAACAGTTCAACCGGTTCCCATCGGTTAGCCAACCAGTTAGATCGGTTGAGTGGTAACCGATCGGTTTGAGTGGTAACCGGCCAAATTCAATTTTTTTCTTTTTTTATTTAAATTTAAATGCCCGCAAAGTATACTAAATAAATGTTTGTATAACATGTTTTAGTCTAAATGAATCCTTCAACCCTTTTTTTACTACTTTTACATGTTTTATATTGTATTTGTACACTTTTGTATACACGTTTTTTTATTTAAATTCAAATGCTCGCAAAGTATACTAAATGAATGAATATTTGAAAAAATTTGACACCATTAGATTCATCGCAACTTGAAGTATTTTTAGAATTTTTTTGAGAATTTTTCATTTTCTTAAATTCAAATTCAAATTTGGGTCGGTTTCAAATCAGCCGGAACCGAACCGGTCCGGACCGGTTTGACCGAACCCTGCGCCGCGCTCGACCCCGGACCCGAGCCGACCGCTCGCACCGTTCTGCTCCCCCGCGCCCGGTTTTTTCTCCCCCACGGCCGAGCGGTTGTTTGACCCCCCCCTCCCCAGCTTGCAGATGCGGCGCGGCTCCACGATTCCCTGCGCCGGCTGTCGGCCCCCGTGTCCCCCTGCGCTCGCCCCGCCCTCCGTCGCCGGCCCGCGCGGTTCCCTGCGCCGCCGGCGTCCGTGCCGCCCGGCGAGCTGTAGCTCCTGCTCCCGCCGGCCCGAGCGATTCCCTGCCCGCCGAGCTGTAGCGTCTACTCTCTGGTGCGTTCGATCTCCTGTTCTTCTCCTCCAGCTGCCCCTGCGAGGCTCTGCGCCGCCCGCCTCGGTGAGTCCCTGCGCCGGCCGCCGTTTTGAGCGACGGGTCGATTTCTCGTCCCGTGCCGACCCGGCGAGCCCCAGCGCCGAGTGCCCTTGCCCCCCCCCCCCCCCCCCCCCCCCCGCACCACCCTCCTGCCGTCCCGATGGTAGCCCGTGCGTGCGAGGCTGCTGCCCCCGAGGCGAGCGCGGCTCCGGCCTCCAGCAGCGACGACTGGACGAGCGGCGGCGCCATTTGTCCTGTCTTCGCCCAGCCCTTTGCCGGCGACGAGCGCATCCTCCAGGTATGCCCGTCCCCTTCTCTTTCCTTCTGCTGTGCGAGACGGAGCACCCCAAACCCTAGCAAAACTCTTTGTATTCGGATCTGAATCCAGTTGCAATATATTTCCTCCTAACTTCGATTTCGTTTGCAAGAATTACCGGGTGTACCATGTCCTGTGCTGGGTCCGCCCCTGACCAGAGTTTGCGTCAGTTTGCTTGTCAGTTTACTGGTACGGTTTCCCACTGATCTGCTGCTGTGCAGGAAGGCATTCTTTTTGCCGTGCCATGGATGTCACGGATGTTCAGCAGGGTGGGGGATCAATGGATGCCAGAGGCGGTGTGCCTAATCTTTTCCATGCCCTTGGACCAGCACTCCTGATATCAATGGGGTACATTGATCTCGGGAAGTGGGTGGCAGCAGTTGAAGCTGGTTCTCGGTTTGGATTTGACCTTGTGCTGCTGGCTCTCATTTTCAACTTCACTGTAATTATATGCCAGTACCTTGCTGCTTGCATTGGCATGGTCACAGGGAAGAATCTTGCAGAGGTATCGGTTTACCTATAGATCCATTGTTTCTTGGGATTAACTTTTTATTGATTGCTATTTGTTCAGAGTATTGGTTTCATGCTTTGCCACAACAGATTTTTTTTTTAAGTTTTCTGAAATGCTGTCACTATTTCTTCTTCTCAAATTGTACATATTGAACGTTAGGAATGTAATCCCTGTTATTACAGAATTATGGTTTCTGATTTTTACATGTTGAATGATTTGCTCAGGACATCTTGCAGGTGAGGTGGCGCCTAGTAATCTATGTTGCTTTGTTTAATTTAGATGTCTCGTGCAGTGGTACTATTGTTAAGATTGGATTGCTCTTTACAGAAGGTTTGTCAGATGGAATTATAATTGCTAGCTAGATTATCATGCCTTCAGCAGTCTAAAGTCACATAGTTCAGACATATATGTTCAATAGGAATACTAAGTCCTATATACCATCAAACCCAGAAGCATGTGCTTGCTGCCATTTTTCGTTTTTAACGGATCTAGTCTGCATAAGAAAATTATCTAATGTGCTGATCTGCATGTTCCATATCTGGTGGTTGTTATTTTTGTGGAATTGACTACAGAATTAATTTATTCTGCATTCTTTTGTGCCTAGTACTGCCTTAGTCAATGCAGATGCTTCAGCTAAAAGTATTTGCTTCTGATCTATATCTATCCATATGGTGGGACAGACCCAGTGCTGGTAGCTCCCACGTGAGTGGGGTCTGGGGAAGGAATGATCTATCCATATGGTGAAGTCAAAATAAATAAATTGGCGTGACTAGTCTTCAAACGTTTCAGTGCTTTGATCAGTATCTATTTAAGTACAAGAAACAAGCTTTACATATCTTTTAGAGGAGTGGGAGGCGATCTTTGTCTTTTTTTCATCCGATTGCATGATTATAAGTTTATAACTTAAGAATGATTGGATAGCTCTCCCTCCATCCTACAATAGCATAGCTGTCCTAGTACTCGATGGAGAATCCCATAAGCATTATTCTGCAGCTGAAATGACCTAATGATTATTGCTTGTGCCGAATATGTTATTGTTAATGCCATCTAATAAAAATGCATTTTGAATTAATCTAGGACTAAACAGAAGCCATTGTTTAGCTTGATTGGTGCTAGCATCACCTGACCATTTATAAGATTAAAATTTGTTGCTTTCTTTTTTTGGAATTAGTTTAACTGAATCCCCATAGAGGCAAGGGAATTCAATTATGGGGTTTTCACAACTTTCAGTAAACTGCTTTTAAATCTAGATTCTTTTGAATTTCTGAATGTTAATATTGGATCTATTAATATTTTGCTTCCCATGTCAATTGCGGCCAGAGTGTGCTGATTGAACCAACTAGCGGCAACACAGGAATTGGACTGGCCTTTATGGCTGCTGCCAAGGGTTACAAACTTATGGATCACCCATATGGCATGCCTTGGCCGTTGATGATATCATCTTTTTGTAGGTTGGATCTCTTCTGGTGCTGCTGCGGCTGCAACCGTTAGACCGGCTAAGAGGCCTGAAAATGCTGGAAACTTTTTGTTATAAGTGTTACCTCCCTGTGAATTGCTAGCACTAACTGATTATGCCATCTCAATTCTTGTGTGGCAAACAATGAAATATGAAATTCTGTTAAAAAAAACAATGAAATATGAAATTGAAATGTTCCAGTAAGTGAAAGGGAAGATTTTACATGTAGCAGTTTAGATATTATCTCATTGCCATAATTCACATTTGCATCCTAATGTGAGCTTCCTAGTCCAAATATGAGATCTTGACATCATTTTCTATTCAGGTCATCTTCCCAAGCTTTGGTGAGCGATACCTGTTGTCAGTGCTTCTCCAGTCCAAATATGAGTTTCAGTAGTAACTGATTAACTGAATGCATCTAGTATTTTTGTGTACCTTGATTCCATGCCTCTCTCTCGACAAATTTGCTTCTTCAAATATTGTTCATCTTACAAACTCTACTGAAACTGATGGAACTCCAATACATTTAGCGTATGCTATTTTTTGGGGGTCTGCAGCTGATTTTAGAGTGCTAGCTTATCTCAAATGTTCTTACTGTATTCTTCTACCTTATCTTTAATTGATTCATAAATTAATTAGTTGATGTCAATGCCATATGATGCAGATCATGCCCGTTCTGCCTTCAGCACAGAACATGCCACGTCGCCACATGTTGCTGTTGCATGGAATGGAAACACGAGATGATTGTTTGGCTAGATATGTTGCTGCCATATATAGATTTTTTTTTTTGGGTTAGTAACTACTTGGGAGAATGTATCTGAGTGACCCCTGCTGTAAGAGAAGAGAAGGCCGGCTGCTGTGCAAAATGAAACAGAAAAAATATAAAAATAGGGTTAATGAAAAGGCAAAATGGTACTCACTTTATATGATTGCGTACAGTCATGTTAATCAGTTTAAGCATGGACAATGAACTAGCGAAAACCACACAATTCTGCTGGGATGAAACATTCAACAAAGATATTGTGTTGTGCACAAAATTTTCATCAAGCCGTTTGCGGAAACAGTTCATGAATAAAACTTATAAAAGTGGTATTATCGTATACATGGATATGTCCGGGTAGCATCGCGAGATGTGATTCGTGGTCACTGGTCAGCCTCACGTACAGCCTGCCCTAAAAAAAAATCCTCACGTACAGCCCAAAGCAAGAAAACCAGAGCATGTTGTGGGCGCGTAGGAAAAAAACCAGAAAACTGGGAGGTTGGCTCACTGGAGACCGGGTCAAATAAACTAGACCGGAGAGGCGTGTGAAAAAAAAATCGGACGCACCTGAGAACATTCGGGCGCGCACCAGCGGTGGGCTCGGGTACTGAATATTATTCAGTACCTAGGGTACCCATTAGCGGAGTCATATATATATATTGAGAGAGTGAAAATGGGATAATGTTGAAAGATTGAATTTTTGTGCAAATAGGTCGGGTTCTGATTTTGAATGATTATCAATTCCTACAAGAGAAGATTCATTGTTGCAAATAGGAATTGGACTAAAGATTTGTCGTTGAAGATAATAGAAGATTCAGCCTATCAATTCCATGTGGGCCAGTCTTCACGAACATGAAATGAGCCTTCACACAAATATGTAAAACGGACACATAGTTCTCAGACATGATCATGAAAAGATTGAAAGAAGAAACATACTAATTGATCTTGATACCTGCCAGATTGATACTTAAAAACTGCATGGTTAAACACTAAGATGAGTATGATCACACATGGCCAACTCTTTTCTTATTTAAACAGGAAAACTCAAAACAAGACATATTGACCACATGATGACCTACTCTTTTAACATATCTGAGGCAAAACACTCTAATCATTAAGAAGTCAACAATAGCACACTAACAAGGGATAGATTGTTGCATCTTATTCATTGCGGTGACAGTTTGCCCTTAGCAAGATCTGCAAAGACAAAATGCAGAAAATTGGCATAACTCAATTGATGTTTGCATATGTTTGAGATAGGTACTTCTGGACGATTATAAGAACTAGCTTGGTGTTTGTGCACACCAAGTGAGTAAAAGAATAATCTCTCTCTCTCTCTCTCTCTCTCTCTCTCTCTCTCTCTCTCTCTCTCTCTCTCTCTCTCTCTACACACACACACACACACACGTTAAGTTCCTATAGATATCTATCATATTTCCAAGCTTTCGATAATATAGTTATCTTGGTTACATATATGATATCACAAGCTTTCGATTACATATATTAATCCTCTTACTTAAAAAATCATGCATGATTATCACATTTTGCTTGCTCATCTGATTGAATATTCATGGATCATGACTAGCTACTCATAACATATAGAAGTGGTGCAGTACAGTGTAGGCCTCTAGGATTAAAGATTTGTGTGAGTAACTTGGTGCATATATATGAAACTGCAAGCTTCTAGTGTTGCCCAATCCCATTGGGTGTTGGCTCAAGATCGAGCACATGGGTGCCATCGCTCATACATTTATGCTACTAGCTACTAAATGAATTGTTACTTGCATTGTTCTTGTCCTATATATGTTTGAATAAAATTAATTATATACTGTAGATCACAACGATGAAGATATGCATGTGCAAGGTGCAGAAGTTAATTACGTACAGAAGTTAGCACAAGTGGTACCTGGAGTGTAGAAGCTCATACAAGGTAAGATGGCAGTGCATTTGCCACATGTTTCGCCGACCTTCCTCACCTGCCTTGACTTGAGGTCAAGTGTGAAGACTCCCTGGTCTATATAATTATTTAAACTGAACAAAATAGTATTTGTTCCCTCTGCGAAGCTAATCATGTCACGTTGGGGAAGGCATGGGGTGTTCCATTGATGCATCTCGAGCTCCGCAACATTGTGTGGCACCCATCCTCCAACCCCATTCACAACATCCGCTTGCCGTGACCACGTATAAATGTAGCTGTGATTGTATTCGACGAACCCTAACCCTCCATCGATATCCATGGGAACAGCCGCGCCAAACATTATTGGCGGTGTGTCGACCACAGACAGCCCATGCTCCCCCAAGTCATACTTGAGGATCTTTTCATCAAGGGACCCGGACGCAAGGGGGACGTAGAGCGCGTCTCCTATGAGAAGGCAGTGTCCGCACAACAAAATATCGTCATAGATACTGGGGGTTTGGGCGCTCCATGCTCCCGTCTCTGACGAGTACACGCCCGATGTGTGCGTTTCATTGTCCGTGTCGTCGTCTTTGTCGTGGTGCGCCCCCACAAAGACCACGAGGAACGGACCGTCGCGGCAGTCGAGGTGGTCGCAGCCATGGCGGGCGCACAGCACAGCCCCAGTGAAATCGCACAGGTCCAGGTGCGGATGATAAGTGGGAACGCTCAGGCGCTGCCCGGTGCCGGCGATGAGGTCCCAGACGACCAAGCCTGGTAGGTCGCCGCTAATGTCAATCAGCACACGGCCGTGGCGGCAGTCAAGGACCCGATCGGAGTATTTGTCGGCAGGCAGCGGCGGCGGTGAGAAACTAGTGGTTGGGACGAATTTGGGGCCTGCCTGGTAATCCTTGTCGAAGTAGCCCAGCAGGGGAGGCGTTCGGTGGAACCGGCGGTAGCGGCGGCGAAACCCGCCGTCGGAGACGACGCGGCACCAGTCCTTGCAGACGAGGGCGGCGCGGATGAGGTGCGCCGGCTCGTCCGGCGGGATGCGGAGGAGGATCTCTTCCACGAGCTCCTCCAGCAACGCCGGCAGAGCCATGCCGCCGTGTGGTCGGCGGTTGCTTGCGAGACGGGGAGCGAGCGCCATGTCGCGCGCGCGATCTGGACGTCGGTGGTTGCGTTGCGTGCGATCGAGGCGGCGAGAGACGAGGTAGATATATATGGGCATGAAATAGGGAGGACCGGAGGAGTCGGTTCCGTTCCGTTCCGGACTTTATATGGAACCTGAAATCGGAAAATTCAGACACGCGTGGGCTGCTGGCTCGCATGCCCTCGCCTGCTTGCAGCGCCTGCTGCCCTGGTGGCCTGCTGGCTTTGGGCCGCGAGCCACGCCCCCCCCCCCCCCCCCCCCCCCCACATAGGCCGCTTACCTGGCCCCTCCTGATGGGCCTGCCACGGGCCGCTGTGCCAGCCTGCTCGCCGAGCTCCGACTGGCTACGCCTCCGAGCCAGGAACGCGAGTGCCTCCGCGTCAAGCGCCGTCGCGCGCTGCGCTCCATGCGCCGCCCGCCATCAGCTCCGGCTGGCGAAGTCCCGGTGTCAGGGATGCGACACGTCTGCGAGTGCGAGCACATGGCGTCCCCTCGTTCCGTGCGCCGACGTACGCCACGCGGGCGCTGCTTGCTCGCCTGAACACACACGAAAGGAAAAGCCAAAAAAAAACTCTAAATGGGGGTGTGAAATGGACCCACTGTTTTTTCATTAAAAGAAAGTCTAACCGGCTAACTGGGTAGGGAAACCCCCGAATCCTGGCCCATGTCCGAGAGGGCCAAGCCTTGCGGTAAGCACAGCGAGTGAGTTTTTTTTCTCCAAGCATCCTGAAATTCACTTCTGATGAGATTCGAACTCAGGACCTGCTGGAAGCGCGACGCTACCGGGCCGGGCTTGCCAACTCAACCGCCCGACCTTTCGCACGAAAGGAAAAGCCAAGAACAAGACCGAAAATTCAAACACAAAATACTTACTCAAATCACAGCGAAACGAAATAAAATTTGAGCCATAGATCCAAAACTACTAAACCAAACGGATCCAAAAAGAATTTTACAAAAAGATCGCGTACAACTCGTGAATCGAAAATCGCAAAAAAAATACACCAAAAAACCACAGAAAAAGAAAAAACGCAGGGAACTAAAATGAAGGACTCAAATCTTCGATCCCGAAGGACAACATTAGGGCCTCCATTCTCAAAAAAATTAGCACAAACTCTAATTCGAAAATCATAAATATTAAAGTAGCGAATGAATTAGAGTTTCAAAAGCTAACCCCTCCTCTAGCCATGCTTATCTATGGGTATGTTTGTTTGGGCTTTTTGGGTTGTGGATTTGAGCCAAAGCCCAATAACCGACCAAACGAGGGTGTTGTGGTCAAGTTGCTTTTAGAAAAAACAGCTTTTGTGTAGTTTATTTTTCAAAGCAGGGGGAGGAGGTGTTGTGGCCTGCTGTGATTGTTGACACTCAAAATTGGTATGACCTGAAGTAGGCAAGATAAATGCCAAAATAACCAATTCAATATTAACTCTTATTATTTTGCAAGTTTGGCATATATGACCATTGTGCAGGATATGGAGATCGTTTTGGGATATTCTGGATATAATTTCATGAATGAGACAAAGATGGGAACAAAAAGGCATCAAGATGAGGTCAAATCATGGGTTTTAATGCACCAAGACGAAGCCCTCGTCGAGACGATCGAAACGGACATATGGATCGCCTAATTCGGAGTCCGGGTGTAGGAGTTATGGCGCCAGGAAGTTCGCCTATCTGGGCAAAACCGATCTGACCGGATTTGGGGACCGGTCTGACCGGTTTTGGTTGCTGTGCAGCACGAGGAGTCCGGTCTGACCGGATTTGGTGACCGATCTGACCGATTTTTAGCAGATTAGTCCGAATTAGAGTTGTAATTTGATTCTAGGTCGGTTTGTAACATATTTTTGACCTCCCACGGGTACAGACATTCCCACCCTATAAATATAAAGGGTTATGGCCGATTGAGACACACCCAATCGAACAAAATATTATGCATCTACTTTTTACCTCTAAACCCTAGTCTTTTCCAATCTCTCTTGTTGTCCATCATGATCTCCACGGCCATTGGTGGCATCCTAAGCTTGCTGGTCGACCTAGGGCACGTCCGGCGATGTTCACGCCCTGATGGGGTCCCTCCCAGGCGAGAGCTTCGACGGCCTTTGCTAGTTTGCTCATAAACTAATCGTTCTTCGTCACGTAAGCGCGTTGGTTATCCTTTGCTGGTTTGCTCGTAAACCTTGCTGCTCTTCACCACGTAAGTGTGATACTTATCCCTCGAGACGAACGATTCCAGCGAAACCCTAGAAACCGGTCTAACCGGTCCGTGTGGCCTTGCCGCTCTTCGGTCCGTTTGCGACTCGCACGTTCGAGTGCTCTCGTGTGTTGACTGAGATTTGCATCAACACATTTTGGCGACTCCGCTGGGGACGATAATTCTGGTTATTGAAGCAACCGAATTTTTCTACCCTGTCCTGTGTTAATTGATCTACTATTTTGGTTCGCCCTTATTATTGCATCTGGTCTCTTTAGACCGATTGCAAATGTAATTGTGGTATTACATCAGGCTGCTCAAGACGATTGCACTCTACTTTGCTTCCTGCTACATATCAAAGATCAAAAGAAAAGGCAAAGTGTTAGTTATTGATTGCTTGGATTATCAAATATATCTGGATTTATTGATTACAAGACCAGAAGCATTAAGACCTACTAAGAAGTATACATGGCGGGTTATTCATATGCACCGCAACAATATTACTACACCACATCTGAGGTACAACATGCAAGTACATCATATATTTCTACTGATTATTTTGCTAGTACCATAAATTCTCATGTTGATGTTGCTAGTCATAATAGTGGTATATATATTGCATCGGCTAGTAATTATTCAGATGGTTTTAATTATGCTGCTTATAATTTTGAAAATTGCTTGCAATAGCCCATGCCAAATAATATGCATAATCTGAATTTTGATGCTACTAGCAACATACAACATACATATTTTCATACATCGGTAGCAGAACAAGTTCACATGCCGATGAACAATTATCAAGGCCAAACTAACATAGTGAGTTCGGCCAATCTTTATGAGACATCATGTGCTAATGATTTTAATACTTTTCAGCAAGGTGTTTCATATGCTTATTCATCGGCAACAAATTTAGAATATTTGACTCAAAGCATGCCGATGAATGAGAAAATTGACCATGCTGATTTTAGATATCCGGCCAATTATTCTCAACCATTATATATTAGAGTGGAAGATGCATGTATAAATTCAGCACCATATACAAATACTAATACTCATACTTCGGTTCCAGATGTTTCCAATACTTATAGCTGAATTAATGAGAATTCAGCAAGATCACATTCATCTCCACAGGTTAATTCTTCATGTGTTTCATCTCATGCATCGTCACATAGTTTCGGTACTACTCATTCTTCGTTACCGAAAGTTCATGCTTGTGATTTTGCACAAAAGACTGTATCGAATAGTGTTTCTACTATATTACAAAAGCCAAATACTTTGTGGGATGCAGAACATGCTGAGCTTAAGAATGATGTGATTAAAAAATTTAACAAGGATAAGAAATTTGAGGAGAAGCTTAGCAAATTTGCAGAAACACAAATAAGATTGTATAAATCTTGTTTCCAAGAAACAGAGCAAGGATTTGTTCGAGTAATGGAATTACCATCCATTGAGGATATATTCAAGGAAATGAGATTTGCAGCTACAAAGTCGGTTACATCATCGGTTGATAGTGGAAGAAAGAATAATTCCGATATGGGTAGCAATTCGGTTATGGTGAGAACCGAATTGAATAAAGATCGTCCCGAATCTATTGTATTAAAAGAGAAAAGTCTAGCTGTACAAAAACCTGCCAAACTCAATAAAACAGCTATGCTAGACTTTTCGGAAGCTAAAAGACCCATATATGTAAGTAGCCTTGTCAAGTGCAATAGTGAGCAATAATTTATGACTGAACTGAGTTTGGTCGGTGATATACATCAAGATACTAGAGGCCATTATCTCAGGAGCAATGACAAGATATTGACGGGCCAACATTCAGAGTTGTCCAGTCGTGCTGGAACAACCGGTCAGACCGGGTCAAGTCGACCGGTCAGACCGGTTCCTACAGGAAGTGCTGCAGGTGGTCATCGGGAGGAAAGGCATGATATCATCCACATAAAGGTTCCTCGCCTCTCCAGCATATTTGACAAGGTACGTTTTTCAAGTAATTTACCCAATTCCAGATTGGATCATATAATTTCAGTCGATACATCTACTAGAGATATGATTGTGAATAATCCTAGAAGATCGATTGAGGAAGGTAATTTATTTGCTAGCAACAAAATAATTCCAGATAGTGTCGGCCAGTGCATTGTGAAAATTAGAAAGGCCGATAATAGTAATATGTTGGCATTTAGACTCGCTCCGTCATCGTTGCCAAAATTTTTCTCTACATAGTTTACTTGTGGTCATTCTGGGATTAAAAACAAGAAACCAAAACCGAAAAGCATTGTGAAATCCGATGATGATATAGTGATAAGCTCTAAAGTATCGGATGTGAGAAGCACAAGGAAAGGTATAGCCGAAATCTGAACCATTCGTTTGCTCAGCCTTAAAACCTTCTCCACAAAAGCGCCGGTTAGAGAAAATAAAATATACCTTTGATTTGACTTTGTGTGATGATTTATTTGATATATTGTTGGAGAAAATTTTTATTAAACCTTTTGGTCACAAAGTCTTGCTGTCATCTCTTGATGCAAAGGAGCGAGATTATTGCAAGTTGCATAATTCATTTGATCACATTATTCAGAATTGCAATATGTTTCACCAAATTATATAATCGGCCATTAACTCCGAACGATTGAAATTTGCTCATGAACAAGAGAATGACCAATTGAAATCAATTGGTCTTGATGATAAAAAGTTACAAAATTGGCCAACATCGGCCAGTCCATGTAACAAGAAAAATATTGGTGAGGAGGAAGATTCTAAGCCCTCAAGTGATATAGAAGACATCGTCCAAATTGAAGATGTTTCGAAGGACGATGAGCTTAATAAAAATCTAGAAAATATTGGGGGACAAACAGGTTCTTCACAATCGGAACAAGAACCGATTACTCATGCTGTGCTGACAAGACAGGTCAGACCGGTTTGCTCAACCGGTCAGACCGGTTCTAATCAGGGACGCCCAGAAATATTGAAATCAGAGCGTCTTAAGATAAATGGAGCTAAAGACCATAATAAGCACAAGGGCAAGAAGCTGAAGCTAAGTTTTGATGAACTTCTGGCTAAATACCTAAAAGAGAATGATGCCAAACGTGATAATCGGTCAAATGATGTTAAATCATCAAGATTACCTCCTAAGCATAATTCTGGGAGTTGGAATTGGCAAAGGAAAAACTTTCATTCAGCAGCACCATATTCTCCTTCGAGGCCATCGATGCCAATTCCAAATGCTCTACATCCCGCTAGTTTTCATCACCATTCATCATGGGGATGGGATGATCCATGGGCACATACTCCTTCATATTTTAGACCATATCATGTAGAGTATGCAGCACCAATCGAACCATCATATGCAGGGCAGCCGTGCGTTGAGAATGACCGATTTAAGCCAAAGTATCGTTCTAGAGTTCAAGAGAAGAAAAAAGTTGTCAAGCAGATTTATGTAGTGAAAAAAGATGGTCGCAAAGCTACAAGTTCAGATCTGAATATAATTGCTGAAAAGCTGATTAATGTGTTAAAGACTTCGGCTATTAATGGCAATGAAAAGGAAAATTCAGCTGTTGATATTCCAAATACCAAATCTGGGCAAAAGAAGTTAAAAGAGCCGAAAATCAAGAAGAAGGTGTCGATGTCCAAAGCCCAAGCACAGCCGAGGTATTTACTCGGCTCATCAGGTTGGCAAAAGAAGAAGCTCCAGAGACTTAGTGCCCAGGAGCTGAAAGAAAAAGGCATGGTGTGGGTTCCTAAAGGAAACATTCAAACTCAAGACGAAGATGATGTTTGCACAGAAGGTGCAATGCAATTAAAGAAGAATAGAAGGTCCAAGAGACAATCTTCAAATATAAGGTCAGTACATTATCCATTTGATTCACAAATGCCATATACGCCTGTGTATTGGAATTCATCCATGAATATGTTTGGTTATCCCTCATGCTCTTATTTTGATCCTTGGACGCCATGTGGATCTTTATATCAAGGAGGGTTATCACCAAATTGTTATGCCTATTGATTAATTTCAAAAGCCGAAATATTTAGTTCCTGGAGATGGTTTTTATTCTGGATTTTATATGTCTCTCTACACTATTTCAGCTATACATATTCTTATGGATGAATTTACTGTGGACGATAATTTGTATCATCCTTGGCAACACATACGGCCGATGAATGTCTTTGATCATCGTTCTAAAGTGTTAAGCTTCCCGATAAGATATCACTTAATTGTTTTAATGCTCGGGGGGCAAGGTATTACTAAAATGAGCATTTTCCCCTATGGATTTGGTACTTTTTTTGGATCGGCTTGAAAGAGTTCTCAAGGCACTGGTGCTGTTTTTGTTTCATCAAAGATGCTATTTTGAGACGTATAGCCGATTTAAACATTTTACACCAATATTTAGGCCGAATATGAAGTTTTGTATTCGAGCTAGAAATCTTGTGATCCATAGGTGTGAAATAGGCAAAAGCGTTTGGTGATTCAATATTGATGGATGCAGCAAGTACTTAAGCTGAACTGATGCTTATTTGGATCACAAAAGGATTATCATGAGAATGTCTAGATGTGATATCTTGCTTTGATGAATTTGTCATTTACCATATACCTAGACATGTTGATAACGGAGCAAATATTTTGACACATCAAACATCTAGCTATATGATTAGAAAAGATCAATTTCACATCAAAAGTCCGATGTTTGTTGATACCAAGGTGCACTCTCTGGACAAACCGGTCCAACCGGTTTTTGAGACCGATCTGACCGGATTCCATGACCGGTCTGACCGCTTGTGGAACCGGTTTAGCCAATTTTTCCTGTGGAAAACACTAAGTCGGCTATGGTGGCCCAAAATCATAATGCAGCCGAGGTTAGTGTTTGGAGAAAATCTTTTATTGATTATCTACAGAGTTCTAGCTGAAAGTTTGGCATTTTACATTCAATTATATTTTGATGATGAGTTATGCCATCAAGATGCCGAAGGTGTTATGTTGGGTTACTTTATGCTAAGTTGAGGAGCATTGCAAAGACCGATTGTTTTCATAATGATTTGGACGATTTAGGCATATGTGGTGAAGATGGTTCTAGCCATTGCATCAAGTATTCATAGCCGAGGTGGTGTGTACTCGGGCTTGTATCTCACTCATCATGTGCAAATGAAAACAGCAAAGATGATATAGTTATCCTGGTTAGTACCAAGTAACATGGCCGATGAAGTTTTATTGGTTTTAGAATAAAAACATAGATGATGTACTAGTATTAGTCATCGGTCTTCTATGATTTTGGCCAAAAGAGATGTTTCTTGGTACGCAAACTTTACCAAGAAACAGGGGGGCATATGTTGACACTTAAAATTGGCATGACCTGAAGTAGGCAAGATAAAGGCCAAAATAGCCAATTCAATATTAACTCTTATTATTTTGCAAGTTTGGCATATATGACCATTGTGCAGGATATGGAGATCGTTTTGGGGTATTCTGGATATAATTTCATCAATGAGACAAAGATGGGCACAAAAAGGCATCAAGATGAGGTCAAATCATGGGTTTTAATGCACCAAGACGAAGCCCTCATCGAGACGATCAAAACGGATATATGGATTGCCTAATTCGGAGTCCGGGTGTAGGAGTTATGGCGCCAGAAAGTTCGCCTATCTGGGCAAAACCGGTCTGACCGGATTTGGGGACCGGTCTGACCGTTCTTGGCTGCTGTGCAGCACGAGGAGTCCAGCCTGACCGGATTTGGTGACCGGTCTGACCGGTTTTTAGCAGATTAGTCTGAATTAGAGTTGTAATTTGATTTTAGGTCGGTTTGTAACATATTTTTGACCTCCCACGGGTACAGACCTTTCCACCCTATAAATATAAAGGGCTATGGCCGAGACACACCCAATCGAACAAAACATTATGCATCTACTTTTTACCTCTAAACCCTAGTCTTTTCCAATCTCTCTTGCTGTCCATCGTGATCTCCACGGCCATTGATGGCGTCCTAAGCTTGCTGGTTGACCTAGGGCACGTCCGGCGATGTTCACGCCCTGACTGGGTCCCTCCCAGGCGAGAGCTTCGACGACCTTTGCTAGTTTGCTCATAAACTAGTCGTTCTTCATCACGTAAGCGCGTTGGTTATCCTTTGCTGGTTTGCTCGTAAACCTTGCTGCTCTTCACCACGTAAGTGTGATACTTATCCCTCGAGACGACCGATTCCAGCGAAACCCTAGAAACAGGTCTAACCGGTCTGTGTGGCCTTGCCGCTCTTCGGTCCATTTGCGACTCGCACGTTCGAGTGCTCTCGTGTTTTGACCGAGATTTGCATCAACAATGATATCGGTAAGTTCGCGAAAATTATCTGTCTGCAATCAATTATGGAGCGTACCGTTTTGTTCTTTCTTCTTTTCCCCTTCTCCACCCTCCCTTCTCCTACGTTCTCCTCTGCTCCACCGCTGGCTCCTCCACCACGTTCTCCTCTGCCGCAATTCTCCTCCTTCGCCACCACATCTGCCAGGGCCATGCGAGGCTCCCCGTTAGGGCCGCGCCGAGGCCTCCCCAACGAGGCCGAGCGCCGCCGCCGCTCCATGGCCTCCCCGTCGGGGCCACGCGTTTGCCACTGCACCATGGCCTCCCCGTTGGGAGCTCGCTCGGCTGGGACCACGCGTACCGCCACACTCAGGGGCTCCCAACGCGGGCGAGCCACCGCCGCTGCTATAAGCCTTCATTACGAATGCGAGGTCCGCCGCGGGCGGGCCGCTGCCGCCACACTGCGCACCTGAGAGAGAGAGAGAGAGCAGTGTGGGATGAAGAAAATGATGACAAGTGGGGCCCACTCGTCAATGAGAGAGGGAGAGAGTAAGTGTGGAGGGATGTGGATAACACATGGATCCCTTCGCTCCCTTGACCGCATCCGTCGACCGCCACGTCGCATCCTTTGCCTGCACATCATGAGCCAAGAGACATTAAATTTACACGATGTTCTCAATCACTCATCATTCTAGGGTGACCACCATTGATCCTCAAATGGTAGGTACCTGGGGCCAACTTCTCTTTCCAAAATCGTGGAAAGAATTTCGACTATGGTACGATGAACACAAAGCCGAAGGCTCGAGACTTCTTCAAGGCATGGAAGCTTTCTTTTTTTTCTTATGTAATGTCTATGTGCTTCTTCAGTTGGTGGTAATGGAATGATTTATGTAACTCGTCAACTTTTTAGTGTGCGTAAGTAAGAGAAGTCTTAGCATGTTTCTCGCTTAGATGTTATGTGAAGTTCTTGTTGTGTCCAGATTTGTTAGCTTGACTGATGCTGTTATTCACTCCAACCTTTGCAGAAAACTACAGGATTATATAAAAGGATGCGTGAGAGAATCCCTTGGTTCATCAAATTTGTGCACTCACGTGGATATACTTCAATAGGTAATTATGCCCGTGCGTTGCTACGGACAATGTTGGTATAAGTATTGGATACATATTGGTGTTCATGTGTTAATTTGTAGGAATCTACGTGATCGAGTCGTGGACGGAGGGGGTTGGTCCGACTCGCATACGAGATGGACTAAGGCCCACCTGTCAATAACATAGACGGATCAAACCAACGCATCAAACCAAAAAATTAGGTGGAAACCTTATTCGCTTTAGTAATAGGTATAGATATCTACACAAACTTCTTGAAGGAAAGGGCCCTCAGTGTCTCTGTAAGGATCGATGGACCAAGAGGGGGGTGAATTGGGCCTTTTTCAAATTTCTAAAACAAAGTAAAGCAACCTTAACCTATGCAATACTAGTAAGGCTCAATTCACCAACCGGCTAGCTAAGCAAACTACACAAGCTTATGAAGATACAACTAGATAAGAAACTAAGCAAGGTAGAGCTAAGCTATGATCTCTAAGGTCAAGCACATAAATAATTGCATGAAAGTAAGTGCTTGAAAGTAAAGAGTGGGCAAGAGACAACCGGATTTTTTCCCATGGTGTTGATGTGTTGGCACACACCCCTAATCCACGTTGTGACACTCACTAAGAGTCTTGTCACCTCCCAAGTCACCGAGACAAGGGCGCTCACTAAGAGTCTCCGTTCACCATCCCGGCGTGGTGGAGCTCAAGCCACGTACAAACTTCTTCGGGCTCCCACAATCGTTGGCAAGCTCCAGAAGAAAACACCTTCAATCACCAAGATCGCCTAGGTGCTGCCAATCACCAAGAGTAACAAGCTAGGGCCTTCACTTGAGCAAGAACCGATCACCAAGAACGGATGCACACAAGCTTCTCTCTACTCAAGTCCTTAGTCTTGCTTCTTGAATGATTGAATGAACAAATGTGTGGAAGATGAAGCTCAAGATGGCTCTCAACAATATATGAGTGTATGAATGTTGCCTGGTGTCAAGAGAGTGCAAAATGACCCATTGGAGGGGTATATATAGGCAGCTCACACGAATAGAGCCGTTGGAGAAAAGCTGCCAGAAAACTGCGTAGCGCCGGTTAATCCGACGTACCTCCAAAATTCAGCGTCGGTTTAACCGATGAATGTAAACTGTCCATTCTGAAAACTAGCCGTTACAACTTAGGCAGATTAACCGACGTATCATCGGTTTAACCGGTGAGTGTAGTTGTCCACTGATCAACTGAAAAACCAAGTCTCTGGACAACTGCACCGACGTTAACTCAAATCCATCGTCGGTTTAACCGGTGAGTACAACTTCTGAAATCCCTGGAAAAACCATCTCACTGGTCAATTGCACCGACGTCTCATTTCAAACAGCGTCGGTTTAACCGGTGTATTGAACTTGAAATGCCCTGGAAAAACCAACTCTGGACTAATGCACCGACGTTAATTCAAACAACATCGGTTTAACCGGTGTGTAGAACCTGTCCAGACTCTGCTGACTGCGTTTAAACCGACGTATAGAAAAGTGGAAGCGTCGGTTAAACCGGTGTATAGACTTTTTCTGATTTTGCCTTTTCTGATTTGAGTCTTGAGTGAAATCCAAATATTCTTGAGATATAAGTTGAAAACCACTTATTTGAACTTCTAGGAACCTGAGTGACCATAGTGTGCATCCATTTTCAAATGACCATGTCCATGCTCAAGTTACTTGACCTTAACCCCTCTTAATAGTGCGATCACTACAAAACTATAAAACATATACTAACCTAAGTGTCCTTCTCAACCTTACGACACTTAGGACTAGAAAGATCCTTAGTCTTGTTATATATTTGAGTTGAATACCGAGATCGCCTTTTTGAATAACGAAATTTAGGGGCCTCTTTTGACATATGACCAAATGAGCGATAATGATCTATTAAGCTGCACAAACTCATTAGTCACAATAATGATTGTCATTAATCACCGAAACAAACCTAGATGGCCTAGATGCTTACAGTCTCTCATAGGGATGCAGTTGTGAACTATGGGAAAAGTGTTTGGCCAGATTCTACTTTGTTGGACGGGAAGAATCTTGATTTCAATGTATGGGAATTGCATCCTCTAAAGAAGCGAAGGTGGTATGACTTTTGCTTTGATGAAGTTCTTCCAGGAAGAGTTGTTAGAAAATTTAGTGAACTTGTTTCTGTGCTCAAATCGGTGCAACTAAAAAGTATTGTTGTACTTATAAGTTTGTACTCAGTAGAAGAGAGATTTGCAAGAAACTTGATTTGCCATCTTGACAAGGTAGACATACAGAAGTACATTTTCCTTGGTGATGATTCAGAGTTTCTGGATGATATTGCTCATAGAGGATATCCCATCATTAATGGTGCTGGATTTCTTCAGAGCATCAAAATGAGTGGTTTTGTGGGCTCTGATGATTTTGCTAAGCAAACATCGATTAAATCTTATGTGATAAAAGCTTGCTTGGACCTAGGCTATAATCTATGGCTGCTAAACAGGACTATGATTTCACTTGGCACTACGTTGATCGAACCATCAGATCAATCAGCTGACTTCTTTACCGCAGATGTAGGGTTGGTATTTATTGCTAGAAAGATCTGGAAGATGCGAATATCATTCTCAACTCTATTCAGATGGAATTCTAGTATACATATCTATGTGTACAATAGGACACTTGGGCCATGGGCCTGATGGACTAAATATAAAGATACTATGTACTACTATATACATTACTACACTTAACACCCCCCCCTCAAACTCAAGGTGAAATATATTAAAAATCAGATACATTGAGTTTGGAAATGTAGAAACGATGTTGTTCCTTTGTTTGAGCCTTGGTGAAAAAATCTGCCACTTGAAGTTCTGATGGAACATATTTGAGATCTATAGTGGAATTTTGGCAATGAGAACGAATAAAAGCTGCATCAACACCAATATGCTTGGTCAGCTCATGCTTGACTGGATTATTTGCTATATGAATAGCACTGGTGTTATCACACATAAGTGGTGTAGAGGCATCACATGAAACTCCATGATCAGCCAGCAACCATCTAATCCAAATTACCTCAGCAGTTGTACTAGCAAGAGCCCTAAGCTCTGCTTCAGCACTAGAACGTGATACTGCACTTTGTTTCTTTGATTTCCATGCAATGGGAGAAGTACCAATGAAGATGCAGTAACCAGTGATAGAGCGGCGATCCATAGGATCACTTACCCATGTGGAATCAGAATAAGCATGCAGCTGAACTGGACTGGATTTTGCATAGAATAGCCATTGTGATGTTGTCCCCCGCAAATACCTCAGAACACGAAGCAAATGCACATAATGAACTGAGGTGGGCGCACTAACAAATTGGCTAAGAATATGTACAACATGAGCAATATCTGGTCTTGTGATAGTAAGATAGACAAGACTGCCAATTATGTGACGATATCTAGAAGGATCAGGAAGTGGTGTACCATCATTTAATCGTAGCTGAAGATTAAGCTCCATAGGTGTTGCTGCAGTCTAAGTATCAGTCAAACCAGAACGAACTATCAAATCTTGGAGATATTTGTGCTGGGATAGATAAAAGCCACGAGAAGTCGATGTGACTTCTATGCCAAGGAAGTAGCTCAAGGGACCCAAATCTGACATCATGAACTGCTCACTAAGGCGTTCCTTTACAAAGACTAGCGAAAATGGCCACTCATGCCATATTTCAATATAATGTTTTGGTGATTGATATAAACAACACAACACTTGGACTAATATGATTGTTAAGATGACCATTCTCAGGCTTTTAGGCTAAGATGACATCTTTTAGGTTCAACCGATTAGCGGACGAGGGTCGAGGGGGAGCCGCCCCTCGCGGGTCTCAGGGCAGCGCCCTGAAACCTCTTCGGTCCAAAGGACAAGAATGGAAGAGACCGTGAAGAAATACAAGTCAAAGAAATCAAAACAGAGGCATTTTGCTATCACCGGTTGAACCGACGTAGGGCAAAATGAACTCACCGGTGCAATCACAGAGAAGGCCTGCGGGCTAGGGTTTTACACCAGTTGAACCGGCGCTGAAGAAATTGCATACGTCGGTGCATTGACTTGGAGCACACCAGGCTAGGGTTTTACACCGGTTGAACCGACGCTGAAGATATTGGTGAACGTCGGTGCAGTTGTCCAGAGAGTTAGTTTTTCAGCAACTACACTCACCGGTTAAACCGACGCTGCATCGGTTGATTACGTCGGTTGATTGAGGTAGCCGTTGAAGTATAACGGCTAGTTGGAAAATGCACTCACCGGTTAAACCGGTGATGACAAAAACGGGAGCATCGGTTTAACCGGTGATAGCGCTTTTTGTCAGCCTTTTTCCAACGGCTAGTTTGTGGTGTGTGGGCTATATATATGCCACCTCACGGCTCATTTGAGGTTGCTGGAGACCAAGGAAGTATACAAGAGCGAAAGATCATCTCCAACCACCTTAGAGCTTCATTGTACATCATATAGGCTTAAGCACACTTGTGAGAGTGTTTAGTGCTTGTAATAAGGATTAGTTCTTGCGAGAGCTCCCTTGAGAGAAGTCTTGCTGCGGCAAGCAATCCTTGTGATCCGTCGTGTGACCCTCCGACTTGGTGTGAAGTGGCAACGACACTTTGTGCGGGGGAAGAGGAGACCCCCTCCTTGGTGGAGAAGCTCCGTAGTGGTTTTCGGCTGGGTGACCGAGAGAGACGGTGGCGGTGCACGAGACTCGGTGTCTTGTGGGCACTTGCCTTTGCTTGCCGGCATCGCCTTGGTGGCGTAGTGCAAGACGGTGATCGGAAGAGCCTCGGTGTCCCGTGGACGTAGGCGTTTGTGCCGAACCACGTTACATGACCGTGTCTACTTGGGAGTTTGCATCCCTCTTGCACTTACCTCTTTACTTACCATATTACGTTTCCGCATTTACTTTATCTTGCGTACCTTTACTTTCCTAGTTAGTTTGTTTAGGATTGGCTATAGGTTGCAAGTATTTTGGGGTAAGTAGAGAGTAGCAAAGATAAACCTTAGTTATAACTAGCATGTATAGGACGTGTTAGGTTTATCTTATGCAAGTAGTTTGAGCCCTAGGTTAAAAAGCGATTAGCGACCCTATTCACCCCTCCCCCTCTAGGGTCGGACACCCCGGTGATCCTTACAAAGGCAATATATTCAGTGTCATCACCAGTGATCAGCATATCATCGACATAAAGTAGGAGTAATGTACGTCCATGCTTAGAAACATGTACAAATAGAGCAGGATCATGATCACTGGGAGTAAAACCAGCTGCCTTAACAACCAAAGCAAATCGTTCAAACCAAGCTCGAGGTGCCTGCTTTAAGCCATAAAGAGCGCGGCGAAGGCAACAGACATATCCATCAGGTACTGTAACACCTGGGGGTGGCTGCATATAAACTTCTTTATGTAAATCGCCATGAAGAAAGGCATTCTTGACATCTAGTTGAGAGATAATCCATGAGTGGATAGCAGCCACAGCAATGAGAGCTCGGCCAGTAGTCATATGAGCAACTGGAGCAAAAGTCTCCTCATAATCACGTCCATAGGACTGCTGAAAACCTCGAGCAACTAGGCGAGCTTTGTATTGTTCAATTGAACCATCAGCTTTGGTTTTAATTTTGTACACCCATTTACATATGATAGGAACAACATGTGCAGGTAAGGGAACAAGCTCCCAAGTACCAGTGCGTTGCAAAGCTACAAGCTCTTCAGACATAGTCTGCTCCCAAGCTGGAATACCAACAGCCTATTTATAAGAAGATGGTTCACTAATAATAGCACCAGTAGTGAGAAAACCAAACCTGTTGGGTGCATGAATTGTTGCTCGGTTTCTAAGATTGTAATGTGGGACTGGATTGGATAGAGAACTAGGAGCGAGGGGATCAATGGTACTGGCCTGAGAATTAGGAAGAGTGGAAGATGGCTCACTATTTGAAGGAACACGAAGACGACAACTATAATGAAAATGAATAGGAGGACGTGGAGGAATAGGTTGTGAAGAAGCAGGAAGATCGGAGGAAGCTTGAATGTTTGGTGAAGGTGTGATAGAATCCATAGATGGAGTAGGTGGTGAAAAGTTTGTTGAATCTATGTAGATAGCAGGTAAAGAAAGAAAATAAAGAGACTCATTGGAAGGTGGTGACTTTGAGATGGATGAGTAAAAATAAGGACGAGACTCAACAAAGGTGACATCACGAGAAATACGAATACGACGAGCAGAAGGATCATAACAATGGTACCCCTTATGCTCAAGACTATATCCCAGAAAAACACATTCAACTAACTGGGCAGTTAGTTTGGTGCGCTCATGAGAAGGAAGAAGAACATAGCATGTGCAGCCAAAAACACGAAGATGATCATAAGCAGCATGGGACCCATGGAGAACTTCTCCAGGACACTTGCCTTGAAGATGAGATGAGGATTGAAGATTGATTAAATAGACTGCAGTAGAGATAGCCTCTGCCCAAAAGTGAGGGGGCACAAATGATGAAATCAAAAGAGTACGAGCTGTTTCAATAATATGACGATGTTTCCGCTTAGCGACACCATTTTATGCATGAGCACCAAGACATGATAATTGGGCAAGAGTGCCTTCAGATGCAAGTAGTTGACGAAAAGAATTTGACAAGTATTCCCCCCTGAATCAGAACGAAAAATCCGAATAGTAGACGAAAATTTAGTATGAATCATACGAATAAAGGATTGATATATAGATAATAACTGTGATCGATGCTTCATAAAGTAGATCCATGTATAGCGAGAGTAGTCATCAATAAATATAACATAATATCTATGACCACCTTTTGAAGCAAAAGGAGCAGGATCCCACACATCAGAATGAACAAGATCGAAAGGATTATGGGTTCTAGAGATACACGTTTTGCTCGAAACTCCTTCAAGAGATGAGGATATTTCTTGAAACAACGCTCTTCGGAGTGAGTTTTGCCACCACAATGCTTGCATTTAGCCTTCTCTTTTGAGATAAGAGAGTTGTCCATAACAACATATTGATTGGGTGTTGCTAGGACCGAGTGCTGAGGAACAAAGGAAGGAGCATCTATAGTGCGAAGACGTGTTTCCTCAGCAATTACAGCTGAAAGTGCCTCAGTCATTGTAGGTAAAGTAGAACGCCCAAGAAGCCGAGCATGAATAGGTTCAAACTCTGAGCGAAGGCCCATCACAAAATGAAACATCTTATTCTGCTGCTCATACTTATCCCTAGCAACACAATCCTTGCATGCTGGATTAGATTTCGGCACCATGGAATCCAACTGGCTTGATAACTTAATGAATGCAGCATGATACTCAACTGACATATCTTGTTGTTGCAGATGATGGAGTTGTTTTAGAGTGGAGTAGCGGAGAGCAGAGCTGCTTTGCTGATATCTCTCTTTGAGAAAATCCCACATTTCTTTGGCTGTTGTGAGATCCTCAAGACAAAACCTGATGGTGGGATCAACACTCATAGCCATGATAGCCATTATACGATCATCAGCAAACCTCCAATCTTTTGCTTCTGGATCAGTAGCATTTGGTGGAGGATCAGTAAGATGTGAAGCTAAATCAGCAGTGGTAGGTAACCCACGAAGAAGCATTTTAAAAGAATAAGCCCATTCACGATAGTTCTGACCACTCAATTTGATATCCAGCACTGGTGCAGCAAAAGTAATTGGTGGCATAGTAGAGCTAGATGCAGCAGGAGTTGAACCCATATTCAGAACTTAAAGCAGCAGCTAATGTCTCTGTTTTCCCCCAAATAGATATGGATGCAATTCCAAAAAAAACTCTGATTATGGAGCAGCAGAGTACCCGCTAGGGGAGCCTGAGAGGCTGCCCGCAGGAGAGGCTGAGATGCGCCCAGAAGAATGGACGCGACGACAACTAGGATGCAAGGCAAAAGCCGCGACGGCAACTGGGATGGGCAGCCGCAATGTCGGCAGGGTGGGATGACGGCTTCCGGATGCAGAAGAGCTGGGGGCGAAAAAATGATACGTAGAAAACAGCGATGCAGAAGACACACGCCGGCGGCCAGGACTATGACGGCGATGGTGACGGCGGCGGCGGCGACAGCGGAAGACCTAGCTATGATACCATGCTAGAAAGATCTGGAGGATGCGAATATCATTCTCGACTCTATTTAATATGGAATTCTAGTATACATATCTATGTGTACAGCATGACACTTGGGCCATGGGCCTGATGGACTAAATATAAAGATACTATGTACTACTATATACATTACTACACTTAACATTTATAAGGAGCTAACTAGAGTCGAAAAAAGCATGGTGTGAACTACTATGTTAAGATTTGAAATGATGTGTACTTCTAGTGATTTTTCTGCTTCCCTGAAACAGAAGAGTTTTGTTCGTATACTGACTGAAGTGTTGGCAAGCAGTGTTCGTGCTAGACTGAGAAAACTGGATGAGGGGATCAGAGTTATTGAATTAGGGCCTAATACCTCAAGTAAATTTACATCAGAAGGTCAAAGTAATGTACTTTTCTGGGCTCACAGTATGGCTTCAAATTCAGTTCAAAAGCAACTTGAAAAATATGGATTTATGGTTAGTTGACTCAGATTCGTCTTGTAGTGCTGTTGTTTGTCACCAAAAGCAGAGGTAGCCTTTGTTGTTTTGGCACATTACTTTTTTTTCCCAGTAAAGATTGATGCGTCCTCAAAGCGGTCAAAGGGGTCCAAGGAAACAGGATGATTTGCTCCTACTTTGCAAAACATGTGATGACATTTATCTTAGGATGCGTCAGGATCAGCCATTGTGTGATCTTTTGTATAGATTATGTGACCTTGAAGCTGTGTAGTCAAATGTGTCTGTTGTTGACTGCAGTAGGTTATGCCACTGAAGATAAGTAGATAACCATTTTGGAGTTCTGCTTCTGTCATGAACTATGTGCCGAACAAGCTATAACTTTAAGGTCTTGTATACCTGGATGTTTTATTGGTTTGGTGAGGGGAAAGTATTTAGTTGGCTAAGCATTCAGCTCATGGGGATAGTTTTGGATATGCCATCGATGCTGTGGACCACGTCGATAGCAATGCCCCAACTACGATCCCTGCAGACACTAAATCATGGGAGGCTGAAACCGGTATGATTCTTTTTGTCCGAAGTACGAGTACTCATTAGGGTGCGTTTAGTTGCAAAACCAAAAATTTTTGATTGTCACATCATCCCTTTGACCAGATGTCGGGAGGATTTTTCGGACACTAATTAAAAAACTAATTTCAGAACTCACTTGGAAACCGCGAGGCGAATCTTTTGAGGCCTTTGACCGCATCATTAGCACATATTGGTTACTGTAGCACTTATGGCTAATCATACACTAATTAGGCTTAAAAGATTCGTCTCGTCATGTACATTCAAACTGTGTAATTAGTTTTGTTATTTAATTACATTTAGTGCTTCATACATGTGTTTAAAGGGGAGGTGAAAATTTTTGGGAACTAAACGCGCCCTAGTCTGTACTCTCTAATTCTGTAGCAATTGAATATTTTTCGTACTATTTAATTCGGTAGCAATTCAATGTTTGTCCTGTTTAGTTCCCACCACATAAACCCCGTAAACACAAAAAAACCATCACATCGAATGTTTTGACACATGCATAGAGTACTAAATGAAGTCTATTTACAAAATCTTTTGCATAGATGGGCTATAAATCGCGAGACGAATCTAATGAGCCTACTTAATCCATAATTTGCAACAGTGATGCTACAGTAACCATCCGCTAATTATGAATTAATTAGCATCATTATATTCGTTTTGCGATTTACAACTCATCTATGCAAAAAGTTTTATAAATAGACTTCATTTAATACTTCAAATTAGTAAAATTCCAACGCAAAAAAATTTTGCGCTTGAATTAAACAGGACCGTACTCATTAAGTCCAAGCCTCCAAGGCACAAAGTAATCATGAACAGCTGCAACAAGAAAAGCTGTCAGGTATGCATATAGCTAATGTGTGGGTTTTCTTTTGGCCCGTGTGACTAGAGTTTTCCTGTATAGTTCAGAATTCAGACGCAAAATTTAACGTCTTCTTTTTTGTTTTGAGATATGTTCAGAGCAATGGTATTGCAACCGGATCCAGAGCACGCGATGCCTCTCCTACGGGACAGATGTAGAAAGTGTAAGTCTTGAGTGTGTCTCAGGCCGTGTTTAAATGTTTTTGTAAAAAAATTTTGTGATGGAATCTTGCTAATTTGAAGTACTAAATGAAATCTATTTACAAATTTTTTGTACAGATGGGCTGTAAATCGCGAGACAAATCTAATGATGTTAATTAATCCATGATTAATTCATAATTAGCGGATGATTACTGTAGCATCACTGTTGCAAAATCATGGATTAAGTAGGCTCATTAGATTCGTCTCGCGATTTACAGCCCATCTATGTAAAAAGTTTTATAAATAGACTTCATTTAATACTCTATACATATATCGAAATATTGGATTCAACTTTTTTTTTGCGGGGTTTACGGGTGCCTGAAGAAACTGCGGCAGATGTGGTTGGTGGCTTTGGTGCGTGCACATTTTCACTGGCAGAAGCAACCTCTGCCGGGTAAAGAAAGAAAGAAAACCCAGCTGGAAAGAGGCTGAGCGATTCCGGCAGATTGATCATAGAAGAACCAGCGACGATTATGCAATAGCAGCTCTGCAGGTGTGCGCTGAGGAGGTTTCCCAACCAGAGTTTGGCGCCGGGCGTTTCTTAGCAGCACGATTTCCTCCCACTTGAACAGGGTGCGTGGGGATCCAACTTTGAGCACAAGAAAGGATGCAGCTGCGAGCCTGCGACAGGACGGAACCCCAGGAAAATGACGCGCGGATTGCCCTGGATGCGCCGCCGCACCTTCGCATGCGACGGCGTAAAAATCGTATCCTTTCAGGTCGGGATACCGGCATCCTGCCTGTCCTGAGTGTGGTGTGGGTGTGGCCGTGTGGTGCCTGCTCTGTGCCTCTGCGGCTTCAAGTTGGCGTAAACTCTGAAGGGATGGAGCAACAATTTGCAGTTCAATCATGTTCAGGTGGCCAATCCTTGGCCTGCTTGCCCGCTTCTTGCATACTAGTAAGCTCGTGTTAGGTGGCATCTCAAGTCCCAACCCAACCCACACACAGGATAAGCAAAGGCAAGCAGGCACCGGGGACATGTGCTTCCACTCCGGTGCGTGCATCCGGATCCCGGATCTCCATCGGAGCATCGCCGAGAGATATATAGGGTCCCCTCTCCCGACTGTCTAACAACAGATCAATCAGGACCATCGGAACAAACCAGCGATGCTTTTCCGATGCCTCATTGATCACCTTATTTATAAATGCCGAAGTGCCCCATGCATCGCCGGCGGCGGGCATCACATTCACACACTCAGTTTCAGATTGTTGGAACGCAGGTCCCTTTTGCGACGGCTGGTGGGAGGTTGTTTTTCCGCCAACAAGAAAAAAGAATCTGTCGGTCTCATCTTCTTCAGGGGAAAAGGACGAGGCAACTAATTAGGTCTACCGAACGGTGCCATCAGGGAGCGAGAAAAATCCCCATCAGCGGGTTCTTAATCGCCCCACCACACCACCTACTTTGGATTAGATTAGCATCGAGAGCTGTGCGCTTAGGGTCTGTTTGGTCATCGAACTAACTCTAGCCTGGCTACAATTTTAAATCTGGCTAGCTCAAGCCTGGCTTTGAGGATGCAATGTGCCGTGTTTGGTTGCATGACTTAGATAAGCTTGGTTTATACAAGTTTGTGTTTGGTTGCTTGGTTTCCTAAAGTAGCATCACCTCTTCCTGCTTGCGGTGAGCGGTCACCTCCCAATCTCCTCTCCGCGTGTTCGAGCGCTCCGGCCTCCGGCGCAAGGAAGCTCCGCCACCTTGGCCGCGAAGGCGAGCTTCGCCCCCAGTCGTGCCGAGACGTCGTCACTGCCGTCCGTGCATTCTCGTTTGGCTGCTCCGCGCGGTCTGCGTCGGGGTGCGCCGCCGCCCCGTGGAAGCTCTGCCCCGGCCGGCCACGCATGCCCACTCCGCCGGCCCGCACGGGGGTGCGCCGCGGCAGCGGAGCTCGCCCGCGGGGACGCGAGCTGCAACATCGAGCACTCAAATCCCCTCCACTTCACAACACACGAACGCAAGCTCTCAAGAACGCAGCCTCGTGGGATTTGGAAGCTTCTCCATAAAAGGCCGAGGCCCATAGACGACCAGAAAAATCGAAGAGCAAGAACGTTATACAGCTTGTTCAGAGATGCTCACGCGACCCCGGTTGGTGGCTCGCCCCTGTCATCCCGATCCGCATTTGGGACTTTGGGTGCCCGCTCGACCTTCTCTGCTCCTCCAACCACACCACGACCACGGAGCATGCCCCTCCCAACCTCAGGGGCTGTTCCTCCCCACCCCACCCGGCGGTTTGTTCGCTGCTCGAGCGAGACCTGAGAGCCGCGACCGCGACCGGAGCAGTGGCAGCGCGCGGCCGGAGCCTGGACGTACGTGCGCAGTGGGCATGATGACCCGAGTCACATGCGTGGCAGGACGCTCCGGGCGGGACGGCGTGGGGCTGGCTTCCCGTGCATGCATGCGCCGTGGCGGCAGAGGCACCCGGCGGCTACGGCCAGGTACGGTAGAGGCGGCACGGCGCGTCGTGCAGGATCACACGCCAGTAGAGTACTACTGCCGCACGAATCACGATACACATCCACTGCCCGCAGCAGCGGCATACGATACGTACGTACGTTCCGTCCACGCACCGGATGGCGAGCATCTCTCCGGCCAAAAGGCTGCATGCTGCGGCGCGGATATAAAGGGGTGTTTTGGAACCAAACTTTTTTCAGAACTCTCTGTCACATCAAAAGAAATCTTACTATTTTATAGTATTAAATAAAATCTGTTTATAAATATTTTTTGACAGCTGGGTGTTTTTTCGCGAGACGAATCTAATGAACCTAATTAATGCATAATTTGCTACAGTGATGCTACAGTTGTTTGTGGATTCAACGCTCTAAAACTTTATGTGTACATTGGCATGCTATAAATTTGCAATTAAGTGTGTCCTAATATGGTTGATTTTTAGCTAAAAAGTAAGCTAAGATATGGAACTCAATACATTATGAGGAAATTAGCATGAGTACAGTAGTGATAAAAATGTAGTTGGATTTTCAAATGTCAGTAAGTTAAAATATACTCATTGCACACTGACATGGTCTCCAAAATATAAGTTTAACTAGTATTTTTAATTATTTTTTGAAACAAAATAAAAGCATATTCTTATACTTAACTTTATTTCAAGACACATCTATTCATATTATTTTCAGTGTCAAACTTAATATATAAAAATAACTCAGAGCCATAATTTGAAATGATTGATATAAGCCATTTCAAATCCTAGACACACACACAACCATTCTTGTGCCCCGTAGCGAAACTGTTATTCCAAACGGTGCAATCCTGGATAGATGCCGCAAATTCAAAATGCAAACAAACGCCGAGACGCACCCGGGGCAGTTACGTCACACCGCAACCTCCGTTCCGTCCCCGGGGGGCAACCGCGTCATTTCAACCGGCCCGCAGGCGGACACCCGAAAATTTTCAAAATACAAGCGCCCAACGGGCCGTTTTCGAACCCGACGCGGCCGGCCGTTGATGGAAGCGATCGGACGGCCCTGAGCGGCCGAGGCGCGGCGTTGGAGTGAACGCGGCTGGGCCGTCCGATCCGCCGCCCTATCCCCCGCGCCCACTATAAAACCGCTCCCTTTCTAGGCTACAGGCCCATTTCATTTACCACACCCCTCGCCACCCCCCCCCCCCCCATCCCGGACGGCCCCCTCGCTTCGGTCTGGTAAATGCTTCGAAATCCTTGCCCATTTTTTGTTCCGAGCGCCGGATTTCTGTGAGATATCGGGTTGTTGTCAGTGTTCCCGTGGGTTTTTCTGGCTGGTGGTAGCAGATTTGGGGATATCTGTAGATTCCATTTTGGTGCGCGTTTGAATTTGGGGGCTGGATTTTGGTGGGTTTTGCGGTTCGCTTCGCGGCTGGAGCGGCTACTTTTGCATAGATCTGCAGCGCTCCAGATTTGTTTTGACGTTTGGTTTTTGAATCATATATCTCTCGGATGGGGATTTAAGTTCTCGATTCTTACTTGGGATTTTTTAGGGGCTTTGCTCATAGGGAGGTGCTTCGCTGAGATATTACCTTGAAATTTCTGATAGATCTAAGTCTGCTCTGCACTTGCTCTGAGATGCTATCGATAGGGGTTTGAAGTTTCTGCGACTCAAGATTTGTTTTATTTTTTTTTCAATTTCATCGCATTTTGCGGCCGGATCTGTTTGATTTGGTGCTTGAGCTAGTGATTGGTCTTCAGATCTGGTCCTCCAGTCTCATTTCGGAGTAATGTCTCCATCGTTTTCTCGCCACTAACCACATATCCCTCTGCTCCCCTCCCACCTGCAGCTACCTACCTTGAGATCCAGCCATGAGGGAGATCCTCCACATCCAGGGCGGCCAGTGCGGCAACCAGATCGGCTCCAAGTTCTGGGAGGTGGTGTGCGACGAGCACGGCATCGACCCCACCGGCCGCTACGTCGGCACCTCCGATCTCCAGCTCGAGCGCGTCAACGTCTACTACAATGAGGCCTCATGCGGCCGCTTCGTGCCGCGCGCCGTGCTCATGGACCTCGAGCCCGGTACCATGGACAGCGTCCGCACCGGGCCCTACGGCCAGATCTTCCGCCCCGACAACTTCGTCTTCGGTCAGTCTGGTGCTGGGAACAACTGGGCCAAGGGCCACTACACTGAGGGAGCTGAGCTTATCGACTCCGTGCTTGACGTCGTGAGGAAGGAGGCTGAGAACTGCGATTGTCTCCAAGGTTAATCTCTTTTCAGCATAGTGGAATGCTTACTGCTATTACCTTTTGACCTGAAATCTCACTGTTAATTATGCCTGTGTAATTTGCATTGATGCTTGTTAGATCTGATGGGAGCACTTTTAGGTTCGATGCTGTTTGTTGCTTTTTGGAAGGCGTGATTATGTGATCATTTAGCTTTTAAGTATTCTGGCTTTCTATATGTAGTACTGTATATTCTTTTTTATTAAGTACATATAATAAAGGGCCAAGATTTGGGGCCTCCTCATGAGTCGTGGCCCCACGTGGGGCCTGAGCACTGTTCATGCGGGTCCCACATGCTATTCACGTGGGACCCACGTGACTATTCAGGCGGGACCCCATGTGAGGCCCACGTACTATTCATGCGGGATCCATGTGGGGCCCATATCCTATTTATGCGGGACCCACGTGGGACCCACGATTCTATTAAGTTAGTCTCTTTATTATAAAAAATATTTTTTTTCCATTATTTGACAATACAAAATATATTTAACTATTTTCTACATACAAAAATAATAACTAAATTTTCTATACTACATTTACATGTGGTAGTTGTATTTCTTCTTGGGTTTTGATTTCCCTCCGTAAATCCACAAAATATAATTAAAATGTTCATTCATTTCTAATCTTACTTTTTTTTCCTACTAAAGTAATTAAACTATACCTACTGGCACAAAAAAAATTCCTAAGGAAAAATTACCTGTACCTCTGTACTACAATGCTTGAGATTGGCGCGCTCTCAGACACAAAACTACTATGCCGCTTTACTGTAATTTTTAATTTTTAGATCTAACTCAATACATCGATATGATGTTGCTTCGAACATAGTAACGGATAATATCTTTCTATTAATATTTTAGGTCCACGTTTTTGATATAGGCGCGCGTAGCGCGCCAACCTGATTAGTTCTTTTTTATTGCCTAGTGCGTTTTTGCATCTGATGAGCTGTAGTATTCTTATATAATGTTGATTCCAATTGTTTACACGCCTCTTTTGTCTGTATTGTAAAGTATGGTACATCTAGTATTCAGCCTTATGTTTTGCATGATCTATTTTTACTGTTACCCATCATTGATATAGTCTAGTACTGTTAAGTGCGGTCACATGAGCCTCTTCCTTAATGTTAATTTTGGGGTTTAACTGCAAAATTAAGTGAAGTTCCATGGAGTAGCATGGTGTTTGCCTAGTGTTTTTATATACATATTACTTGATGTGGTTTTACTGATGTTTGTGGTTTGGTTTCTTTTGTATTTTAATGACTGTTTAATGGTTTAGATATGGGTGATTGGTGTCTGCAGTATATTGTTCCACACATTCCTCTTCTTTGATTGAGATAAAAGAAGATAAAATTTGATTGCCTGAAGCTTTCAGTATAACTATATTTGCATCTAGAATTTGTAGTTTGTTTGCATCTTGATTGTGTAGTTTATTTGCATCTAGACTGTGAATGTTGCAACTCATGGATTTCTTTGATTTGCTTTGATCAGGCTTCCAAGTGTGCCATTCCCTTGGAGGAGGCACTGGATCTGGAATGGGCACTCTTCTTATCTCAAAGATCAGGGAGGAGTACCCTGATAGGATGATGCTCACATTTTCTGTCTTCCCTTCGCCTAAGGTGTCAGATACTGTTGTTGAGCCATACAATGCAACATTGTCTGTGCATCAGTTGGTGGAGAATGCGGATGAGTGCATGGTTCTTGACAATGAGGCTCTTTATGACATTTGTTTCCGCACTCTGAAGCTAACCACTCCTAGCTGTAAGTTGATTTATACTCAAGCTTAATTATCTGATCCAAAATGTGCTAGCCTTGTTAGATAGTTTTGTGCTTTTGATGTAGTTGTACTTGGTAACTCAAATTAGCTCTTGTATTTTGTACTGGTAGATCTGTTGATGTTACTGTGTTATGTGCCTGATTAGCAGATTGATAAATATGGCCGCCCGTACAAAAAGAAAAGTTGATGTTCAGTTAATGTGTCTCGCACTTGTCATATGCCAACTCATTACTTCATCTTTGATATCTTTCTCACATAGAAATCATGTACTTGTTTGTCAAATTATAGATAGTACCTTGGCATACAGCTTAATCTAACAGTGTTTCTACACTGATAGAATAAGATCTTAAGTATATAGTTAATGGTGCTTGTCAGATAATATGTCTTTACACCTGTTTAGACACATGCCATTACTTGTTTTGTGATTATATTTGTGCCCTTCAAGAGTCATTCTGGTCTTTTTGGAACATATATTAGCTGTTATGTTGAAGTTATTGTTCCTTTTTCTGACTTGCTTTGTTTCTGAACAGTTGGAGACCTGAATCACTTGATCAGTGCGACAATGAGCGGTGTCACTTGCTGCCTCCGGTTCCCAGGACAGCTGAACTCTGACCTTCGCAAGCTTGCAGTCAACTTGATTCCCTTCCCTCGTCTCCACTTCTTCATGGTCGGCTTTGCGCCACTCACCTCGCGTGGCTCGCAGCAGTACCGTGCCCTCACTGTCCCTGAGCTGACCCAGCAGATGTGGGATGCCAAGAACATGATGTGTGCTGCTGACCCGCGCCATGGCCGCTACCTCACAGCCTCTGCCATGTTCCGTGGCAAGATGAGCACCAAGGAGGTGGACGAGCAGATGATCAATGTCCAGAACAAGAACTCTTCCTACTTCGTGGAGTGGATCCCAAACAATGTCAAGTCCAGCGTCTGTGACATCCCACCGTGTGGCCTCTCCATGGCCTCCACCTTCATCGGCAACTCCACCTCCATCCAGGAGATGTTCCGCCGTGTGAGCGAGCAGTTCACTGCTATGTTCAGGAGGAAGGCTTTCTTGCATTGGTACACCGGTGAGGGCATGGATGAGATGGAGTTCACTGAGGCTGAGAGCAACATGAATGACCTGGTGTCCGAGTACCAGCAGTACCAGGACGCCACTGCGGACGAGGAGGGCGACTATGAGGACGAGGAGGTGATCCAGGACGAGTAAGGTGGTCTGGACCCTGCCCCATGTTGTACCCACCAGATCCTGGTTTGCTTTAAGCTGGAGCTTGCCTATGTTTGGTTACTGTTATTTGCGTATGTTATGCTGAGTATGTAGTAAGTACCTCCGTGGTGGTAGCATGCTGCATGCTACCGCTTATTCTCTTTCACCACCAGAAAGACATGTTCGCCTGCACTGCTTGATATGCCATCGCGTATATGGGAGGAGTATTGGATTGTTGTATCTGCTTGCTTGTTTGTTTTATGGGTCTTCCCATTCCTTCGCTTGTTTGTGTGATACGAAGCCAAGAACAGATATGGAGCTTGTGCCCGGACAATACTGGCCGGGCCAATGAACGGCTGGCAGGTTCGGGAACCTCAATCCCATCGTTTGGACCTGCCTGCTCTTGATTATTATCTCTTGGCTGCGTAAGCTATGGGCACCGTAATGGCAGACAGCCGTTGCGCCGTGTGGACTGGGAAGCTTCCGATTGCATGTTGCCTTGCTACAAATCTATGCACGCCTTGAGAGTGGAGCTTAGAAGTGATACCCTGACTTAAGAACTAAAGCATATTCTTTCTGTTCCACTGCGTACCTTGTATCGCACACTCCTGGACTATCCAATCACTGCAGATTTCCTACCTTTTGGAACGTGAACTTTTCTCACAACAATAACATGGTTACCAGACCTAAAATCAGGTTTTGATGCATATCTCAGATTGGAATGGGATACATGAATCAATACGACTTCGTTATTCAAAACATTGGAAATATGACAGATTCGACTGCTTGTGGGTATGCAGCTGGTGATTTTGTGGATGTTGCATCAACTGAATTACGAGGACATGTTTATCCAATCTTCGTGTTGCAATGTTCAAGGTACTTTAAGATGTTGGAATAGATGGTTTCTCTTGTTCCACTTCCATCTACAAAATTGATGGTTTGCAATAACAAATTCCGATACATAATATTAGACAAGGTCACAGCTGAAATATACTATAAACTTCGCTCCATTGCTTTGACTTATCTGTCGCATGAACCGATTACAACCACTAAATTTCAAGTAGACAATGACGAACCTACCAAGTACATAAGTATGAATCACTCGCCCATAATCTGGCTCCATAATAAATCTAAAAAAGATAAAAGAATCAGAACTCGGAGTCTCTGCAACCGAGTGACACTTTTGTCCAGACACAAACATGGCACAGCCTAACTAGAGGACGGTGAGGCAGAAGAACGCGACGCCCGGATCAACCAGTGGCTTCTCCGCCGCCGCCACAGCGGCTTTCGCTCCGGCTCCGAGCGCCGCACCAGGCGCGGCGGCCTCTTCGCGCACGACCAAGCCGGCGTGGGGGCGGGAGCAGGACGTGGAGCCTCCCCGGCGGCGCAGGGCGAGGCCGCGCTCCGCAACCGCGGACGACCACCCGCGCGCCGCGTCGGCCTCCTCCCTCTTCGCCGCGTCGCGCCCGCGCCCGCGCCCGCGCTCCTCCACGGGGCCGTCGTGCGCCGCCAAGGCGGCGATGGCGCCGTCGATCGTTAAGGCGAAGGCGCGCAGGAGCGGGGTCCAGTCAGCGGCCATCTTCGTCGGTGGCGAGATCAAGATCGGAGGGGATCGCGATTGCAGTGGATGCGACGGCGACGCGGTCACGCGAGTGCCCGCGAGGCTACGGTTTTCTGGGATGCCGGGAGAGTGGGACTGGGAGACGGCCAGACAGGGAAGGTTGGAGTCGGGGGGATCCAACTATATCGGGGCCTCGCTCGACGACTCGAATCCGGGTCGAACTCCACTCCGGCGTTCGAGACGGTGACGGCTGGGAAGCGTATTAGTGATTCCGAGTTCCAAATTTTATTTTCAAAATCCCGTTTTTATATTCCGAGAACGGCAGGAAATCTAATCTGAATTATCAAAATACGGGACAACTTCTAGAAATAAATGAAAAGAAGTGGATTCTTTCTTTTTTTTGAGTGGAACGCTGTGGATTCTAATACGTTTTTCTTTGAGGTGGAATCAAATACATCTTAAAATGTGCTCCAATCAGTTCATGTAATTATCGATACACAGATGGCTTCAATCGATCACTTTCTGTAGATTTAGTTGGGCTTGGCCCAGTTTTATCCTAATTAAATTGATACTAAGTCTCAAGGACCATAACAAATATTAGGGAGCTAGAAATTCCGGCGTGGAAAGTAGAGGAATGTGGACTTTATGTGCATGAGCCGTGAAAATTGGGGTATTGTGACGAATGGAGTGGTGCAAAATGTTAACGATTGTTTTTTTTTTTGCTACGCTCGGGGCATAGCATGGCAACATGTTCTTTACCTCTTTTAACAATTGTACGAGAACCGAGAGTCTATTGGCACAATTATGCAATGTCACAATTATTTACATCCAACAACTAAGGTCAATGCCGTTTACTTGTCATTGTGTATGAGTTTGTTAATGTATCTATTAATTAGCTGGTTGCAGAGGTTGCTAGATAATTTTTACTCGAGCAACGACCGCATGAAGTCCCATTCGACATTGCGATAGCTAATTTGGGATGCAATGTTATCTGCTACTGGAGTGATGACCTTGAAGTTCAATTTGACATAAATCCACTCGGTGTTTATCTGCGACATTGAGGCCGACGCTGGGTGTTTAGGTTGTCTAAGGCGGGAGCAATCCACTTGGGTACGGTGTTGATCTGGAATGGGCTTTTGTTTTCTCTTTGCACTAAGGTGCTAATGTGTCTGCGTGAGTTGGCGTGAGCTTTGACCACGCGTCGTTTTGTATTTCATGACTTCTCTTCTTAATACAAAGATACGCAACTCTCCTACATATTTGAGAAAAACAAATTTGACATTGTAATAGCTAATTCTGGGATGCAGAGTTAATTGGAGCATCTTTGCTAGTAACATGCAAAAACAAAAACCTCCACTAGAAAAATGACAATATATAGTTCTAAACCCAAGCAGATTCAACTACAACGGTGCAAACACTGTAGCAACTTCGCAATCCTTAGCATGTAATTTTCTTTTTTACAGACAGAGAAAAAGACTTACATTATTACCTGCATTCGTCGACGTTCGCGCCCAAAGGTTTCGTCAGGTAGTGGGGCGACATGGCAAAAATACTGCCATATGCCCATGCGTCCTATCCTGGTTATGGGCCTGATTAACTCTATATGGCCCTGGTAATTAAAATGTACAGTTGACTCCGTGGCCCAATGGATAAGGCGCTGGTCTACGGAACCAGAGATTCTGGGTTCGATCCCCAGCGGAGTCGTTATATTTTTTCCCTTTATTTTTTTTTCATTTTCCCCACAATTTGAACATTTTTTTTTCATTTTCCCTACAATTTGAACAATTGCAACTGACAGTGATTAGGTCAATAATCTAGGAAGTTACAAGAGAGGATAGTTAAAGTTTTTTTTATCCTAATAACCCTGGAAAGCATGCACAACAAGATAACCCTGCTTTTTTTTAGTCCTTAGCTTCATATAATAGAATGATCCCTTAAAAGATACTAGAGGTACACATAATTGATCTGAAAAAATAATATAAAAAACACTCATATGATAAAAATAATCAAACATTCTTACAGTGTAAAAATTAGAGGAATTTCAATTCCTTTAATATGATAGAAACGGTTATATAAATGCCACATGTGATTATGTGAATTTCACTTTGATAGCAGCACTCTTGCGGTGTGAGATATTTATTTATTGGTGGTATAAGTGTCCAAGCCTCCAAGGGCGTTGGGTAACCACAAGCTCTAAAAAACTTTTCTAGTGCATGTTTGTCAAAATCCTGAACATAAAGAAACACATTTGTTATTTGTATACTATTAACCCTTATGCCAACCTTATTTGATATCGACTCCTGGTAGGCTCGCTGTAGAAGATTAACTGCAGAGCATACATTCACTCCATGTTTACTGTAATTTGTGAACCGCTTTTATAAAGTAGAACTACCATATTTGCTACGATCACATATTCATCCTTTTGCAACGAAGTTGCAGCTTTGTCCGAGATTGGAGCCAGCAATAGACCTCACACAAGACAAAGGTGTATAGGACTCAAGCAGAACCTTTTTAACATAAAGGAAAATTATTCCAGTCTTTTCATAAAGCATGCAGTCGATCATTCATTACTACAACACTCAGCAATAGATTGTAGAAAAAGTGCCAACAAATGGCTCAATTAAGCGAAAGCAAACACGGCGGAAAATTAGACTCAAGCACAAGGCTTGTTAGTAGATTTCACCCATGCTTAGTAAAGACCTCCATAATCGTTGCTACCAGGGTCTTGCATGTCCACTTCATCCTTTCCCTCAACTCAAGCAGAACTGCAATAGAATATTATGTGTGAGACTAAAATTTCTTTAAACAACCAATTGTAGTATGAGGAGCGAACCTTTGTTAGCATAATTGAAAATAACATCATTAAGATTATTGTCAGCAACTTTCTCAACAGGTTGATCAGTAGCTTCTGGAACTGGAGCCGACGTATGATATGGTTCCAAGGTACCATCCTACATAAAAAAGGGGCACATGTCAAGGTCAGGTAAATTCCCACATGGAGTAATTACTTTTGATGCTCCATAGAAATGATGATAACAGCAGGAAGTGGGCACGGCATCATTCAAGGACTAGGTCTTACCATATACTCTTTGAACCAGGGTAAGATTTGATCAGGCTCAACATTTGGTTTCATGTATGTTGCGGTAGATGCTTTTATGAAAATTAGGCGTATAGTCTGCGCATTTGCGCGGCTAGTATTGAAAATTCAAAAATTTGCATGTCATTGTATCCTTACTTAAAGATTATACTATTTTTTTATCATATATCACCATGTTCATTATCGTAAATTATGTATTATTTTTGGTTAAAACAATTCAAATATGATCTACTTGATTTGTCGAGCTTTAATAATATGCATATAATTATACTTGTTTTCATTTTATTTTGATTGATTGTTGTTAGCTTTAGTTTTTATTAATAATATATGTTTGTAACTGATATGTAGCTAAATGGTATTTTATATTTAATTTTTCATAATGGCATTGGCGGGTGATTATTAATTAGGCACAGGGGTATTTTAGGCTAATTTTTATTATAATGACAGTGGTGAGTAATTTTATTTTTCTATTTTCTCTGATTAACGTGGGAATTTCTAGGCCTTGAGAGTGAACGTGGAGGCTCCGTTTGTTGACCAAATAATAAGATAATAGATGAGGGGCACTTCACTTTCCTTAAGCTTAAAATACTGCAATATATGCACCATATACATTAATTGGATTATGTTTTGAATTAGGAAAGTAACTAGATGAATAAACTGTAGGAAGTAAGAAGAATAATCAGTTCAAGTTTTTTTAAGAAAACCTGGAGAGCGACTTGTGGGCCAGAAACATCCACCATTGTAAAACCAATGTTCTTTTGACTATATTGCTTTATAGCTTGATAAATTTGATCCTTGAACTCTCTAATTCTATCATCAGGGGATCTCAGGAAAAGAATTGCCTGCCCAACGAGATTCCAAACAACAGTTCACGAGTCAGCTCAAATTTGAGTTTGAGGGAAGTAATATATGAGCCAAAATGGAGGTGTAGGAACAGCCTAGGAGGGCTTGGGATGCCGAGGAGAACTTGCAGTAGCCTTGCCCTTGCCATGGTTATCAGTTATGGAACTCGGAGCATCATCTGCCGGCTTGATTTCAGCAGACGCTGGGCCCACTCGATTCTTCAGATACTTCACTATGGTCTCTGCATCCCTCGCGCCTAAATATAATTGCATCCTGCTCCCTTTGTTCCTTAGGAGCTTGATAGTTGGGTACCCAGAAATGCGGTACTTCTGTAATGAAATCCTTATTTTTCCCGTCGCTGGCATCAATCTTAGCCAGAAGGATCGGTGGGTCATGATTGCGCAGGATGGACGCGGCTTTCTCGTACTGCAACATGATATGCACATCACGGTACCATGAGCATCACAGTCACATCATTCTTGAATCTTGATTCTCCAAGGAAGGGTATACTCAGACTTAATTTCCAATGCTAGAAAAATCCACACTAGTACCGGGTAGGAACCTCTGGTTAGTACGGGTCGCTCACCCGGTACCCATCCATCGGTACTAAATACACAAACATTTAGTACCGATCGGAGCGACTGGTACTAAATGGAGTGTCTGTACCGGTCGATAACACCGACCAGTACAAACTCCTCCCTCACCGCATCACCCGTAGCTCCCCCCCTTTTCTCATTTTCTTTTCCACAAGGCGCATGCCACAATCACAAGAATTACAAAAAAAATCACAATCACATGAATCACAAAAAATTCACAATCACATGAATCAATGAACCAGTTACAGATTTCACAAGAATACATGAACCACAAAAATCACAAAATAATTACAATCACATGAACGAGCTTGCCGCTAGACTCGTGCAGTATCGCCGGGGCAACAACATGAGCTCGAGATCCACCACCGGAAGCTGAGCTCCGGACGGTGTAGACTTGCACGGAGACTTTAGAAGAGGACGGCAACGAAGCCCCCGGCGCCGGCGGCGTCGGCCTTGCAGCACCCGGGTGGCCGCGGCTGCCAAGATCCGAGAGATCCTCCATCAACAGCTAGGTCGCCGCCCGCGCACGCCTCCGCCGCCGGGGCCGGGCCGCATCCGCCGCACGTCTCCATCGGGCCGTCGCTGCATCCTGGCTGCCATGCCCGCGCGGATCTCCACCGCCGTGGCTGAGCCCGCGAGGCACGAGCGTCTCGGCCGCCGTGGCCAAGCGGCACCAGCCCGCAGCGTTGCCGCGGCCGGCCAGGGGCGCCACGCGCCGAGGGTACCACACGACGGGCCGCTGGCGGCCGCTTCCTCGAGAGATACAGAGAGGAGAGAAGGGAGGGAGAAGGACTCGAGAGAGAAGAGGAGGGAGAAGACAGGGGGAAAAAGGAGAGAAGAGGAGGGAGAAGACAGGGGGAAAAGGAGAAGGGTTGAAGAGATAAAGACTCTGGCTGGCTGCTCGTCTGCGAGATATTTTTTTGGCGTGGTCTTTGTACCGGTTGGAGGTTCCGCCCGGTACTAATAGGATATTTTTTTTATACCGGGTGAAGTCTCTGCCCGGTATTAAATATTCTGAGTGCTATTTAGTACCGGCTGGTCGCTAATGCCGGTAGTAAATGGTTACTTCATGGTGTCAGTTTTGCACTTTTAGTGCCGGCTGGTGGGCACTGTAGTCTAGGTCCGGTACCAAAAGGCTCTAGAGAGCACTGTAGTCTAGGCCCGGTACTAAATTGGCAGTTAGTACCGGATCAAAGTGCGCACGGTACCAAAAGGCTCTAGAGAGCACTGTAGCCTAGGCCCGGTACTAAATTGGCAGTTAGTACCGGATCAAAGTGCACCCGGTACTAACTGCCGCGGACGAATGAGCCGTTTTCAGCAGTGTTCAGAGGATTTTATAACCAATAGTTACCTCGGGGGCTAGTTTCTTGCTCCAGTAACACCTGCGGACCACAAAGATCAAACGAATATGGTCAAAAGAAGGCATTTTTATTTGTCTGCACGGCTTTTTTTTCAGGGAAACGTATCGGGTGGAAATCAGGTCTTCGTGAAAATCCGTGTAAATCACGGCAAAAAAATCATCTAAATTTACCACAAAAATCATACATATAAATGATATGATGATACACAACCTCGTAAAATATTTTGTTCAAACCCGACTTCGTTTGTGAGATATAAAAACAATAAATTTCTAATAATTTTCAAGCCAGAAAGCTGTCCAATGATTTGTTAGAAATTTGTTATTTTTATATCTCATAAACGAAGTCGAGTTTGGACAAAATACTTTACAAAGTTGTGTATCATCATATCATCTACATGTGTGATTTTTTGGTGAATTTAGATGATTTTTTTACTGTAATTTGCACGGATTTTCACAAAAAATGTGGTTTTCAACAGATTGAGAACACATACTGGAATATCATAATAAGCGTGGTAGAAATCTACAATGGTGCGTAGAAATTGACGACGATAAACTGGTGCGCCGCGACCACCTCCGAGAAGTTGCCGGCGTCCAGCGTCAGCACTGCCTCCGCGCGTCTGCCGTGGGAGGACGACGAGAGCAGCAGAAGTAACAGCGCGAGGCAGGCGGAAGGGACTGGGAGCAGCAAGGAGCTTGCCATTGCTGGGGCAGGTCCGGGCGGGGCTGCCGGCCTGATCGATAGCCTCGAGGTGGAGGCCGGCGAGCATTTTTATTAGTGGGTGTCGGCGAGTGAGCGGGCCACGAAGCAAAGTTGCAGAGGATCCGTTTCCTCGCGTGGTGGGGTCTCCGGCTTCTCCGCTGTTTTCAGGCCTTCTAGGCTCTGTAGCTCACTTCGGCCCAGTAGAGCCCGCCTGCGTGCACGAACAATTCTGTCTGGTTTAAAAGATGGAAAGAACAACAAAATTCAGGCAGTCCATCTGTCATTTTTGTATCTTCGAAACCAAATCGAATTCAGATCTAAGTTTTTGTGCGAATGCAGAAAAGTTATCATTATCTACACGCTTGCAAAGTTTAAGAATGTCTGACAACTTCGAGATTGCTTCTATGGTGCATTTGTACCATTTGCAATGTCTGGTGCATTGAGACTGACCCCAACAGATGAATCACGCGAGGCAAATGCAAAATGCATCTCCGCTCGGTACTGTATATGTCCTGCACCTTCTTCAACAGGCGAGGCAAAAGCGAAGGCAAACTGCCGTCGCTGGAGAGAGACGGTGCAAATATACACTCCCTCTCTCCTCAAATGCATTTCAGAGGGCGAGCGGGGCGCGACGCGGCCGGCGGCGCGAGCAGGCGGATGGCCAGCGGCACGCAGGGGGAGCGCGCACAGCGGGCGACTGCAGGTGTCGCAGGGGACAGGCGACAGGCGAGCAGCGAGTGATGTCCGGGACGGGCGGCACGCTGGTCGAGCGGAGCGCGGGGGCGGTGGCACGCAGGTTGAGCTCCGCCGGCCTAGGCCTCCGAGCCGCTCGATGCGCCGGCGGCGGCGGGAGGGGAGCGGAGAAGAGGGGTCCGGGGAGCTCCGACGGAGGAGAGCGCTGGAGGAGGATGGGGCCACCCCGTCGTGTCCGCTCTGCCGCGCCGCCGTCTCCTCCCGCACCCGCCGCTCCTCCACCGCCTCCGAGCTGGAGAAGGGAGGGCGCGGCTCCGGCCAGATCCGAGCCCGAGCTCGGCCATGGTGAGGCCGTCTGCGCGGGCCTCCCGGAGGCGGCGGCGGAGGCCGAGCCCTGCGACAGCGCGGCCTCCCGGCGGCGGGTCGGCGCGCGGGAGGGAGGCGGGGCCGGCGTGGATGGAGGCGGGCCGGTGCGCACGGAGGTCGGGTCGAGGCGGAGGGCGAGCGACTTTAGTGGCGGAGGTCGATTTGCCTCTCCGAATTGGCACTGCTGTTGGAGTCTTCTACAAAAATTGCTTCTTCTCGTCACTGTTCAATTGAGGCAAACCAAACTCGGTTTGCCTCTCCAGAATGGCTCTTGCGTGTTGGAGTCAGTGTGACAACGCCAGAAAAAGCACCCTCGCTACGCGTGACTTCATCCTTGAACGAGGCAACCAAGGGCAAGATGCGGCCAAAGTTTTTCTTGGTAATTAAATATTCCATCAGTAAACTCAGAACTTTTTTGCCATGTTGTTGATATATATTCTTCATCAAGGAGCTACCCGATATGCCAACCAAAGGACAAAAATATGGCTCCATGGTATAGGATGTATGAGATAGTACGTGCAGTATACTCTCCGTATCATCCTCGGCCCATATAGTCTTGCACAGCACAGCGTTGCCCATGTTCGTCATTCGTCAAGAGCTTGCTCTTGCAGGCATCGTTATTGGTTATTGGGTCATGATTACGCAGGAATGCAAGATGGACGTGGCCCTTCTCGTACTGGAACACGACGTGCATATAGGATATGGGTTCCGTCCCAAAATATAATAACTTTTTTGATTTTTCAAAATCAAACATTTTCATTTTTTACCACGTATATGAAAATTTCATCTCGTATGGCTCAAGCAGAAACACATAAATTTTCAACGGATATTAGAAAAAAAGTTCAAAACTTCACCAGCCACCGTATTTGATCGATTTGCCTTGAAATAATATCTTCAAAAATAATTATTTTTTAATAAAAGATTATATGTTGTGATAGTTGGTTTCATTATGAATAGCTGATATCACTTTTATATCGTCAATTTTTATATTTTTTTACCATCTACGGTCAAAGATGAAAATGTTTGACTTTGAAAATTCAAAAAAATGTTATATTTTGTTATGGAGGTAGTACATTATATTCGCTCCTCAAGAAAGATTCAGGCTTTCAAATAAGCATTTAATAGGTAATAATCGAGAATTACCTATGGATCTAGTTTCTTCTTCAATAAGCCAATAACATCTCTGGGGATAACAGGGATCAAACGGACATGGCCAAGACAATGCAATGCCAGTTGAGCTGCAATAATGTTCGTTTGAATCGAAGAGAAAGATTTAAATTTACGCTAAAATTTCATTCTCTGATGACTTATCTTCGTTCTATCCACTTCCTTGCCCTGATAATTCTAAATTTGCAGCTTCCTCAAATGCAAAATATTGAAAAGGTAAAGCAGAGAAAGATTGGTCACCATGTGTATCTATCTTCTATAATAACTGCTTGTGTGTGCCACTATAATATTGACAATATATGGACAGAGTGACAGACGGTGACCTTCACCACTCACCTTTTGCACCTATTTACTCCGGCCACGTTAGGGCGTGAAAACGATCATACATGATAAAAAAATTGCTAAAAAACTAACATCATTTTTGTTTCTCAGAAATGACAAGAACAAAAAATGAAAATGAGATCAATATTATCGAAATCAAAACAATTGGAAACCATTATATATGACCAGGAAAACCAATAATAAAAAATTGCTAAAAAACTAACATCATTTTTGTTCCTCAGAAATGACAAGAACAAAAAATGAAAATGAGATCAATATTATCAAAATCAAAACAATTGGAAACCATTATATATGACCAGGAAAACCGACAATAGAACCATAGTTCTATTCTTTAGGTCCGAGCATTCAACTAAGCGTGACTAGAATTTATGTGCCACAGAAATTTGGGCAAACTACATATAATTCATTCAGCACAATAGCTATCACTACTAGTATTTTTGGGGTGGATGGTACCGGGTGGTGTTATCACCCAGTATTAAAAAGGTGCTCCATGGGTTACTTTGAAAGAAAAGTATCTTTCTCTCAATCATGATTGTTGTATAGGTGAGATAGTATCGGAGGTACACGCGAGCCAAAAGGCTGCAGGTTCGAATCCTAGCCACTGCATGTGCGTATATTTCGCGTGACTTGTGACTTAATATTTTTTAACTTAAAATGCTTTGGTATCGGATGGAACCTTCACCTGATATTAAAAGGAGGTCTTAGGCACCGAATTATTTACCTCATGACCGAGACCCGATCGCATAGTACCTGTTCAAGAACCAGTGCCGATCAGCTTTTTTCCAGCAGTGTATGCGCACGGTTTCTCTGATACTCCATCCGTTCTCAAATACGGAGCACAAGGCATCCAAGCAATAAAAAAGGGACACAAATACAATTATTTGGCCAACATCTCGCAGGTTTAACTTCAACCGCAGGGATTGAAACCACGCGCCGACGTGCCGCAGCATGGATGTTCAGTCTGAGCTTTGCCTGATGCATGCTGTGCCACGCTGTGGAACAGCCTGTAGTCCCGTGCAGGAGTTGTCACCAATGATGTAAACGGACCACCCACCTGGAAAGATTACAGTACATGATCTGTTATCTGTAGTCCTGCGCATGGGTCTCATGGCGACCGGGACTGCGAGACTATCTCCCGATCTGGATCCTCTGCGCGCAGCAAGAGCTGGAGGTCTTCGCACTGCTACCACACTACCGATAATTAACAGGGGCGGGCAGCCGCACGGGGCAAGAGGGACGTCGTCTAGCTACCCAGGGTTTTCAATTCCTGCACACAAAAAATTTCAGACCTCACCGGTACACACGAAATATCCGATCAAATTCAAACGAATTTAGATGTTTTTCAAAACATCTGGCATGATTTTACTATGAATTATCACGATTTTACCGGTATGATAATTTTCGGACCCCACCGATAAACATGAAATTTCGGATTTTTGGGGGTGAAATTTCACCGAAATTATTAATCCTGCGTCTAACCACTCCATCCCTGGAAATAAGAGAGAAACATGCTGCAGTATTGATCCAAAAAAACAATGCTATACGTATATGTACCTTGTAACTACACGGAGCGCAATCAACTAAAAATACTTCGGAAAAACAATGGTACATCTAAAAGGAATCAAGGTGAAACTGTGCTAGAACTTACATTAGAAGAAGCCATGAGTTCGCTCCAAACTGAGCTGCTGATGACCATTTCACTGTTCTTGAACTCGTTTTTTTATCAGACCAACGAGCATCTATCGGTGTGCCTATCAGCATCGACCTGCCTGTCAGTGCTGCATCGACAGAAGCAGCTGGTGCTAGACAAACGCAGAAAATCACATGTCAAAGTTCAGGTTCAAGGTAAGCCGTCTCTGTCGTCCCCTTTCCTTTCTTCTTCTTCACAAGAAAAGGCATGTATAAGCATATTGGTGGCAGCTGTGCAGTGGAATAATCGGCATAGAACACCTGCAACAACCTGCAATGATTTGGTGCGCGTAAAATAAGAACAGGCAAGCAAGGTGGAGTTCGCAACTGCCGCAGCATTCAGCTGGTACTGACGAAGTACGCCAGGGACAGGTCACAGATGTGCCGCCATTTTTTAGATAATGGATGAAAAACATCCGGCCTCTACGCCCAAGGGCGTACACAGCCAATTATTACAGGATTCGCAACATTGGGAAAAATAGATGAGAGCGAAGCCGTTCTCAAAGATAAAATTACAGCAAATGATAAAAAGTGTTCCATCCTCCCTTGATGAACTCCAAAGCGATAGTCTCTATGTTTGTGCTCATCAAGGAAAGTGCTATCTTGGCTTGCTCCTCACGCTGCAGCTGCGCCCAGAAACGTAACCAGTACGTCCCCCTGAAAATAACCTGCAAAATCGAATGGTATTTGACTTTGTGAAAAATTATATCATTCCGGCATCGCCAGATTGCCCAGCAAACAGCAGCCACTCCCACCCAAATCAAATTCCTAATCTTTTTAGATTGATTAGAAAGCCATGAGCCAAACATATGCCTAATCGAATTAGGTGGAGTCAAACCTGTAGCGTAAGAAATTATCCTCCAAACCATTCTCGCGTACGGGCAATCTAAGAAAAAATGATCTATAGACTCATTAATATTACAGCCACAACATTTTTGGCTACCCGTCTAGTTCTTTTTAGCGAGATTATCTTTTGTTAAAACCACTCCCTTTTGCAGATACCAAAGGAAGATTTTAATTTTGAGAAGAATCTTTAGTTTCTAAATACTCTTATGTCGAAATGGTGGGTTGACCTGGATGTGGTCATATTCCAGTTGAAATAATCAGGCTCGTCCACCGAGTTGACATGGCGATTTGCAGATACAGATGTGCCGCCATGGCTGCATAATACTCTCTATTTGGACGCTTTTTATATTGCGCTATGCCGCTATCTGTTCTCCCTACCATGTTACTCCTGTGGCCGGACGCCCTTTGGTCGGTCCTGGATTCAGAGAGACAGGTGGTGATGTACGGCCGCCTATACACCAGCATCGATCCTTATTTTAACCAAAAACCCTGAACTATTTGTTTTGAACGTATAGTAAAGAAAAGAACCCTCAACCTTTTGATTACCTAACTTGAAACTGTATAGTCCTCCTACTTCTGACAGCAATGCATACACAAATGCCATGGCAGCTTGGTTCGTGATGCATATAAATTTGGATTCGAATTCGGCACACAGTTTAATGTCATCACAACATCCAGACGGATTGTATACTACAGATATACCAGCAGATTCCTCCTCTGAAGATGTGCTGATTGCATGTAGGGGTCGGGCATAAGGGGCGCGGCGCAGCAGATCCGATGACGGGACGCGGCAACCGAAACGGAAGCACGTCGTCTCGCCTGCTCACGGTCACGGTCACCGGGCGGTAGGGATGAAAGCGGTCGGGAACATTAGGGAAAATACCCTAATTATTTTCGTTTTCATATTTTTATGCGGGAATGGGTACGGAAACGGGAGAACTCGATCGGAAAAACGAAATCGGATACACGGGAAATCGAAATCGAAACAATTCGATCGGAATCATGTCGATAACAGTCGGGAAACGGTATTTAAAAGTGGGAACATCAACACATGTAACCACTTCAAACGTTCAACTCAACACAATAGATTCAACCATGCATACATAATACATAAGAAAATAAAACTATAGTCCATAGATAAGTAAATAGCACCACGACATAACATTAAGTCATTAACATAACAATAGCATGCCATAATCTCACACTGTCATAATAACCAATAACATGTCACCATAACCGACAATAGAAGTCCACACTCTCATACTATCATACAAGTAACAAGACGTGCACACTCATACAAATATCAAGTCCACTATCCACAGACAATCACACACAGAGACACACTGGACACACCATTTAACTTGAACATCCCAAGCGCTAGGGGCAGGCTGCAGGGAAGCAAACGGTCAGGGCCTCCTCGGCGGCGACGCGCTTGGCGAGGAGCTGAGTTGCTGGTCACCACTCACAGATCCAGGGCGCGACGACGGATGATCTGTCTCTTGGTAGAGGAGTGAGCCTGGACCCTGGAGGAGGGGTGCTGCCGACCTGCCGTGCTGGTGCGGCTACTGCGGCGGGAGGGAGGCGCGCCGGGGCGGGCAGTAGTGCGCCGGCGCGGCCACGCTGCCGCACGTGAGGGAGGCGCGCCGGCCCCGCGGGGCAGCCTAACAGGAGGGAGGGGCGCCGGGGCGGGCTGCAGCTCGCCAGTGCTGCGGCACGGCCGGACGGCGGACGGGATCGATGCAGTGCGGCCAGGGCCGGGGAGGGGAAGGATCGATGCCTTTGCCTGATGCCTCGATGGGGTGCGGCGGCTGCCTGCCTGCCTGCCTGCCTGCCTGGGAGGTGGGAGCGGACTGGGGAGTTTGCTAGGGTTTGGACTTTGGAGCGCTACGCGAGTGGCCTCTGGGCCTTGGGCCTTGGGCCGTGGGGTGCAATGGCGCTTGGGGCATGGGTGCTGGATGGGCTACTGCTAATTCGGGAAAACATTCGGGAAAAACCGGATTAAAAACGGGATCCGCGAATTCGGTCAGGAAAAGCCTCCAACCGATTTCGATCCCGATTTCGCCGAATTTTACCGAATTTTTTTTCTGTTTCCGTTTTTTTCCCGAAAATGCGGTATTCGATTGGTAAAAACGAGATTTTCCCGTTCCCGCTTTCATCCCTGCGGGCCGGCCTGCCTCCCATGATCTCGTGCAGATAAAAACCCTATCGCTCGCCTGCCGACACACTTCACCGCCGCGCCGTGCCGTGCCAGCACAACGTGAGAACTCCGTGGCGGCTTGCGCGACGCTGCCACGAGAGGGGACATGCTACCGCGCCGCTTTCTCTCTCTCTCTCTCTCTCTAGAGCTCCGTCACTCTTTTAAACCCCAGAGGCCCAGAGGACATCATCGTCATCCATCACTAGCTCGGAGCAGAGGAGGAGCAGAATCTGTTCGTCCCTTCCCCGAGAGGCAACCTACCACGCTAGCTAGCGAGCGAGCTGCCGGGATGCTGATGCAGCTCTCCGGCGGCGGCCGCCGGAGCATGGTCCTGCCGTGGCTCGCCGTGGTGGCGGCGGCGGCCGCGCTGGCCGCCGCCCCGCGCGGGGCGGAGGCGTACCGGAACTACACCGTCGGCGACGACAAGGGCTGGTACGACGGCCTCACCCTGCCCGGGGTCGACTACCAGGCCTGGGCCGACGGCATCAAGAACTTCAGCCTCGGGGACTTCCTCAGTGAGTAACCCTGCATAACCTGCTCTGCTTTTGCTGATGGTCTTGATGATCGATTTGCAGCCAAGCCCTCAAGTGGTTAATCATTGGTAGTAACTGTCGTTGGGCTACCGACCTCCGTCAGATCTTTTTCTTTTTAACTGTCTGATTCGCATGTGCTACTCGGCCCGCACATGAGTAGGTAGCACGGCATCCTCTTTCAGGCCCTGTTCAGCTTTGCCAAGGCCGATGGATCAGCCTGGGAATCTCTTCATTTCTGGTGCTTGTCGTGTGATCGATGCATCGGGGGCACTCACCTTTCTGCTGCATTTCCCTGATGCACATGGCCTGTGGGGAAAGGCGCAACGCAACACGCCCCTCCATTCTCAGGTCGTCGCTCATCAGTCGCCGTCATGCCGGCCGATTAGTTGTCTAACCAAGGTTTTGAACTGCTAATCGCCACCTTGCCAATCACCACTTCGGCTCCCTGCATGTGGCCGCGCATGGTACTAGTACTTTACCTGCTGTCGTTTCACGTTACAAGAACATGGCCGGCCGGAGGGTACGGTACCGGCATGGCTAGCAACTGACAGTAAACTCACCACATCACTGCAGTTATCAGTCACAAATCTGCTTGTCCAGCTGCATAAACAGCCTATCGATTTGTTCGTTGTTCCTTTGATTAATTTGCAATGTGTTCTCGTAATGATCAGTCTTCAACACGGACAAGAACCACTCGGTGGTGCAGACGCGGAACGGGACGCTGTACAAGAGCTGCGACTACAACGACTCGGGCCCCGACGACACCCTCGAGTGGTCCGCCGCCGCGCCGGAGTTCACAAAGGACGCCGTCACCGTCGCCGTGCCGCTCCTCAGGGAGGGCCGCACCTACTTCTTCTCGGGCAACTACGACGGCGAGCAGTGCGAGAACGGCCAGCGCTTCGCCATCGACGTCGCGCACGGCCAGGGCCTGCCGCCGGACCTCAGGCCGCCCGCCGCCGCCGCCGCGCCCGCGCCCTCCGCCGGGCCCGCCGACGGCGCCGCCGTGCTCGACTTCAGCCACCCCAAGAACGTCACCACGCCCAGCGCTTCGGACGACGACGACCGCGAGAGCGGCGGTGATGGAGACACCTCGGGCGCCGGCCGGACTCTGGCCGGGATCGGCTCCGGCCTGGCCCTGACGACGCTGGTCGCCACCGTGCTCCTTGCAGTGTAGTAGGTTAGTTTCTCGTTTTAGTGACGCCTGATGTATGTGATTTGTTGTTGTAATGTGTTTACTACTAGTCAAAGTAGAAGGGTTTCTACAAGGTGACATGTTTTAGTTAGTGAAGTGCTTTCACTTGTACATTGTGCAATTTCTTTGATATGTACTGGGTTTGCTAAATAATAATAATTCCATTCTTTGGATCGACCAAACTCGCCTTTTCTTAGAGTTCTGCTGCGGCAGCCAGAACTGGGTGGTGGGTGCCAAAGAGACGTGGTGATTTCTTCGGATGCTGCAACAGAAGAGTCAAATGAAAATGTAATCATGTGCCTGCATCTATCTAGGACCCCTGTCTCTATCTACTACTCTGCGACCCCTATAAAACCACCTGTTAATATTTTCCTACATCCACCCGATTGTGATGCACCCAGTGAGATGATGATTTCTCTGTCCACTCCATTTCGTACACGCAAAATCCTCCTTGTTCTTGATGAACCATCCAGATCTTTTATTATCCCTTCATTAATTCTCTTACTCACTCAAATCTAACGGTGATAGATTGTTGTGGTCTAGTTGATCACCATAATGTACAGCTCTGATAATAGAATAGATTGATACTCGTCTCTTTTTTATATCGATACTCAAATTGATCGAATATTCTATTTAAGCTAGTGCTTTTCAATTATGCTTTACTTATGATTCAATCATGTTTGAATTGCATTAATTTCTTTTGAACCCACGAATACAGTTGTGTTGTGACTTGTGATCACGCGTACAGCCTACAGAAGAGAGGAAAAAGCACCAGAGCACGAGCGGGCTTAACTTACCTAAGCTCCAAATGAGCCCAACGTTGCTGTGGCCACAGGGCCGAAGTTAGGCAGGAAAGCAAACGGTGGGCTAGATGATGATGATGGGAGGGAGGCTGGAGGATCAACATTTAACTTGGGTCGAACATTATACTTGGGCCTAGGCTCAAACCCATTTCGCGGCCCAACACCACCCACTTAACAGCAAAGCGCACCAAACCTTAAAACCGACGGAAAGAGACGACCCACGTCTGATCGTTCATCACTCTCTCTCCACCCCTCCCCTCCCTTTCCGCGCCCGCTCCCACCCATCCCAGATCCCGATCCGCCGCCGCCTCCTCCGGCCCCGGCCAGATCCAGCCACCACCTCCCCCGCACCGGCCGCCGCCGGCCCGCCGCGCCTCCTCCGCCGCGGCCGCCGCCATGGAGAAGCCATGCTCCCTCCTGGTCCACTTCGACAAGGGCTCGGCCGCGATGGCCAACGAGATCAAGGCGGATCTGGAGGGCGGCGACGGCCCCGCCAAGGCCGACGCCATGCGCCGCGCCATATCCCTCCTCCTCAACGGCGAGACGCTCCCGCAGCTCTTCATCACCATCGTCCGCTACGTGCTCCCCTCCGAGGACCACACCGTGCAGAAGCTCCTCCTCCTCTACCTCGAGATCATCGACCGCCGCGACCCCGCCGGCCGCGCGCTGCCGGAGATGATCCTCATCTGCCAGAACCTCCGCAACAACCTCCAGAGCCCCAACGAGTACATCCGCGGCGTCACCCTGCGCTTCCTCTGCAGGCTCTCCGAGCCCGAGGTGCTCGAGCCGCTCGTGCCGTCCGTGCTCGAAAACCTCGAGCATAGGCACCACTTCATCCGGAGGCACGCCGTCTCCGCGGTGTCCGCGATCTACCGGCTTCCCCACGGGGACCAGCTCATCCCCGACGCGCCGGAGCTCGTCGAGCGGTTGCTCGCCTCCGAGCAGGATGCCTCCGCGCGGAGGAACGCATTCCTCATGCTCTGTGCCTGCGCGCAGGAGCGCGCCGTCGCCTACCTGCTCTCCAATGCGGACCGCGTAGCGGAGTGGCCTGATCTGCTGCAGATGGCCGTCCTGGATCTCATTCGCAAGGTCTGCCGATCCCAGAACCGCGCCAACAAGGGCAGGTATATCACCATCATTACCTCGCTGCTCTCTGCGCCCAGCACGGCGGTTGTTTATGAATGTGCTGGCGCGCTGGTGTCGCTCTCGTCGGCACCCACGGCTGTGCGAGCTGCTGCCAACACCTACTGCCAGCTGCTCTCATCGCAGAGCGACAACAATGTGAAGCTCATTCTCCTGGATCGACTCAATGAGCTTCGCACCACGCACCGGGATGTCATGGTCGGAGTGGTGATGGATGTGCTTCGCGCGCTGGCCAGCCCCAACTTGGATGTCAAGAAGAAGGTGCTCGATTTGGTGCTTGATCTGCTCACCCCGCGTAATGTCGAGGAGGTCGTTCTTTACCTCAAGAAGGAGGTCGTCAAGACACAGGCTGGAGACCTTGAGAAGGGTGCTGAGTACCGCCAGATGCTGGTGCAGGCCATACATGCCTGCGCTGTTGAGTACCCAGAGGTGGCTGGATCTGTGGTGCACCTCCTTATGGATTTTCTTGGTGATACCAATGTTGCTGCGGCAGTTGATGTTGTGCTGTTTGTGCGTGAGATCATTGAGACAAATCCGAAGCTGCGTGTTTCCATGATCCAGAGGCTGATTGATACATTCTATCAGATCCGTGCTTCCCGTGTCTGCTCATGCGCTCTCTGGATCCTTGGAGAGTACTCCCTCTCTCAATCAGAGGTTGAAAGCGCCATTGCCACCATTAAGCAATGCCTTGGGGACCTACCATTCTACACGGTCTCTGATGAGGGGGAGATAAATGATTCTGCCAAACCAGCCCAGCCAGTGGTGAACTCTGTTACTGTATCTTCCAGGCGACCCGTTGTTCTTGCAGATGGCACTTATGCCACCCAGAGTGCTGCTACTGAGACCATTTCAACTGCATCAGTTGCTCCTGGGTCATTAGCTTCAACCCTGAACCTCAGATCACTCATTCTGTCAGGTGACTTCTTCCTGGCTGCTGTTGTTGCATGTACCCTTACCAAGCTTGTACTGAGGCTTGAGGAGGTGCAGCCATCGAAGGTTGAATCAAACAAGGCTTGCACTGGAGCGTTGCTGATTATGACGTCCATTCTGCAGCTCGGCCAGTCCTCCTACCTTCCCCACCCGATTGATAATGATTCATATGATAGGATTGTGCTATGTGTGAGGTTGCTTTGCAATACTGGTGATGATGTCAGGAAGATCTGGTTGCAGTCATGCAGACAGAGCTTTGCTAAAATGCTCGCTGAGAAGCAGTTCAGGGAGACAGAGGAGATGAAGGCAAAGGCACAGATCTCTCATGCCCAGCCAGATGATCTTATTGATTTCTACCACCTGAAGAGCAGGAGGGTAAGAAAAACATTACTAGACTCATTGCATTTTCATTTGTTAAAATGACAACAAAAAATGATGATTGATTTAGTCTTTTAGCAATTGGTTGATGTAGTAGGTAGTAAATGGTATTGTGTCAAAGATATAAATTGCTACTCTATGTTGCATCGAGAGCTGATGAACTCCTTTTTCATTCGCTTTTGCAAGCAAATTTTTTTATTCGACATCCAACATTTGCAGTTTGTGATCTCCATTGTCTTACACAAGTTGTTAATATTTCCTGGTCCTTAAGAATACCTCAACTTAACAATAACTTCTCTGAATTTTCTCCTCACCTTGAACTGCTTTCTCATGAGTGTCAAGCAAGTTCTGTCTCTTTACTTTCACTAGCATCTCATGCAATAATTTGGTTTGTAAACAATCTTCTGCAACTTTTCTCATGCTCCTGTGATTCTGTAGTGCAATGGTGTGCGTGTTATATCTGATGTATGCTTGAACTTTCAGATGTAGTTCCATTTAATTCATGGTCTTGTTGGAGCTTGACAATGTATTATATAGTTATAAAATATAATAAATTTGATTTGAGCTTTGGGTCCACACTTGACTTGAAGCCATCTTGATCCTTCTAGAGCTAATAAGCTAGTAAACTTCGTTATGGAAAACCACTTCCTGCTTTGTTAGAGTTAAAGCCAAATAATTATTTGAACAATACTCCCTCCGTATTGGAAAAAGAAGTTGTTTTGGACATGTTTTGGGTCAAACATTGGGAATATAAATCATCAATAACTTTTAAATTGTTGAGTTTGCAAATGTGAAAATTATATGAATAGATTTGTCTTGAAAAATACTTTCATAAAAATATAAATATCTCACTTTTCTATAAATATTTTTATAATAACAAGGGGTCAAAGTTATGTTTTGGAGACTGTGTCGTTGTCCTAAACGACTTCTTTTACCAGCACGGAGGGAGTACTGCAAGCATGTCAAGATTGATGCACACAGATGTATGTATAATAGAAAATGCATTTGAAGGGTAGGCATATGAGCTGATCACAAATGTTGATGTGTGATCAAGGTCTGCTTTTGGTAGTCAATATGCTAGTGCATGTAGTAAGTTTGGTGGAGTGTATTGGTTTGGATGGTAAGCTTGCCACTGTTGATGTTGCCTTTACATTTACTCCTTTAGTTATTAAAGCATGTCATTTTTTCTTAGGGCATGAGCCAGCTTGAGTTGGAAGATGAGGTCCACGATGATTTGAAAGCCGCAACTGGTGGATTTACCAAGGATGCAGATGATGCAAACAAGCTCAACCGCATTCTGCAATTGACCGGGTTCAGTGATCCTGTGTATGCTGAAGCATTTGTGACGGTTCACCATTATGACATTGTGCTTGATGTTACTGTCATTAACCGCACAAAGGAGACACTTCAGAACTTGTGCTTGGAATTGGCTACAATGGGAGACCTCAAACTTGTTGACCGCCCTCAGAACTACACCTTGGCTCCTGAGACTAGCAAACAGATCCGTGCCAATATCAAGGTTTCCTCAACAGAAACTGGAGTCATATTTGGCAACATAGTGTATGAGACTTCTAATGTGATGGAACGATCAGTGGTTGTCCTAAATGATATTCACATTGACATCATGGATTACATCTCACCTGCTACATGCGCTGATGTTACTTTCCGGAACATGTGGGCAGAATTTGAATGGGAAAATAAGGTAACATGCTTCCCTGTACATTGAAATTGTGAAACATTTGTTTCTGCAAGATGTTCTCTATTCTCGAACGTGAACCCAATTCCAAAGTTTCTAAAACTATCGTATTATCCCCATGGGCAATAGATCAATTCAGAAATCAGCTTTAACTTGTCCTATAATATTTCAATACTTGTCTACAGCTACCTATAATAACTTGCAGAGTTTATTGCGGCAATATAATACTACAGTCTTTCAGCTTCAGAATCCTCCCTTTTTTCATGGTGAAAGATACGTCATGAGGTTATTTTATTCAGTGTGTGAAGAAAATGATTTTTTTTAATCTTCTCTTTTCTTTTTATCTAATTTTGCATGAGAAACTGTGTGGTAAACTATTAGACAGATATTGAGCACGCACCTATTGTCGGTGCTTATATCCTTTTGTGCATCTGTAATTGATTTGATTTACCTTTTTTTGGGGGGGGGGGGGGTGGTTATGGGCCTGCCTTTTTTTTAATCTTGGATCCATTAAAATTTGAATGCCATGCTCATTGCTGTTGAGTCCAGGAGCACGTTCTTCGTGATTAGTTTCACTTCTTTTGCTAAGCCAATTTTTCATTGTCTATATCAGGTGGCAGTGAACACTGTTATTCAGGATGAGAAGGAATTCTTGAATCACATAATCAAGTCAACGAACATGAAATGTCTGACACCACCGTAAGTATTTGAGAAATTTGACCTCTCATGTTGACCTGCAGACAAGAATAATTTTTTCTTCAATATGTCTGTAGTTCTATGTGCACATATATGGGACTTCTGATTTACAAACACTTAGCCATCAAATATGATGGTGTTACTGCATGCATGGCAGATAATGCATAAGAAACTTTTCATAGCTTAGTCTCTTCAATCAATGTGCCATAAGGAGGCTAATCTATAAACTCTGGAGAAGTATATCTTAACTTCAGTAGGAGACAAGCATGCCATCTTTTTTCATAGTTTGTACTCAGCCGTTCAACTATCCTTCCCAGAAAGGGATAGGCAGGCTTCTGTTATCCAAACTAGCAACATATTGGCGTTGCACAGTACAATTATATGTGAATTAATTTGTTAGCTGAACATTGTAGAAGTCATGTGTTTCAGTTTGAGGGGATTGCATTTGACTAGTTGGATTGGGTGAATTTATGCAGCATATTTCTGTTCATTAACTGAATTTGCCAACCCATTACTACTGGAGTGACACACCTTTATAATTGTTAACTTGACATCAGGTCTGCGCTTGACGGAGAATGTGGTTTCCTCGCTGCTAATCTTTATGCAAAGAGTGTGTTTGGGGAGGATGCTTTGGTGAACATCAGCATTGAGAAGCAACTAGATGGCAAGCTCAGTGGTTACATCAGAATAAGGAGCAAGACCCAGGGAATTGCGCTCAGCTTAGGGGATAAGATCACCCTCAAGCAGAAGGGAGGCAGTTAACTGGCCAGCATGTCGCAGTTGTATCATCCTTTTTTTAGGAAATCCACGTGCCCAAGAGATACCGGCGCTGTGGCATTGAACTGAGTAAAGGTGTTTTTTGTACAAAAGGATATAAGAGGACAGTTACGAGGAAGTCGTGGTGTTGAATCACGAGGCCTGAAGTTCTCTGTCCAAGACACTAGACCCTTGAAGATGTTGGCTGTAGTAACGAAGCTGTTCCAACTTCCTATCCTGATAAAATGACGCTGTAGAAATAGTTGTGAAGTTTCTGTTGATTTCTCGACAGGTAGATCAATTGTGATATTGTATTATTATGAATCCCTCTTGTTTTTATATTATTATATACTTTGCGTTGTTTTGTTTTTGTGATCTTGAAATGAAGCTTGGAGGCGGCACTGTCACCTTATTTTTTATAGAGATGAATTTGAGCAAATGTTCTCGTTTTCATATGAATTTGCCTGCATCAGCAATTGTGTTGTTTTGATGTTGCTTTGTGCTCAATGACATTAGTTACTTGCTCATGTTTTACGCTTTCTGCTCCTGGTACGGTGGCATTGATCTCTATTGATTTTGATCTCATGACTATTAGGGTGTGGTTATTTGGGCTATTCCTAGTCTGGCTACGAGTTATGCATGTTGGCCCAAGCCAGACTATTAGAAGTCTTTAGGTTCGCATTTGGTTGGTTGTATTGTCACTTTTGCTCTGGCTAGATTGTATTTAGTTGGCTGCACAATGAGCTGGCTTGCATTGTGTAATGGATGCGGCAGTGGAGATTGAGCTAGGGTGTCTAAGTTGGGCTCACAAACGTGGCCACACGGGTTCCCTCAAAAAAAAAAAAAAAACGTGGACACACTGGCTCTTATGCATGCTGCACAACTGGAGATGGAGCTGAAATCCATCTCCCGCAATGCAGGCTGTACAAACTCGTTTGCACTAGCTAAGCGTGCATAAGAGCAACTTCAAGAAACTCTATATATTCATCCTAATTGTTAGAAATTTAGATTTTAATGGAAAATTAGCTTCCAATAGCTTCTCTAAATGGTTATCTAAATATAACCATTATCTATTCCGATTTCTCGCTAGCCAAAGATAGATAGCAAAAATAGTTTTTTAGAGTGTAAACAAGATATAGAAAAACTGTTAGAAAGTGAAGATGTATAGAGCAAATTTTATGTACATAACTCTTCAAATGATGATTTAAAGAGTGAAATTTAGAAAAACTCTTTGAGATGCTCTAAGAGCTTATTCACCTATTCAAACAAATCGGACTTGTACTATGCAAGACTGGCTAGCCTCTTATGCACCTTACCAATCACAAACTTAATGTACATTTCTAGTCACCAATAAACATTGTTGTTTTCTAATCACCAAATAAACAGTGTTGTTTTCTAGTCACCAAATAAACAGTGTTGTTTCGGATAAGTACACCCTTTAGCTCGCATTTTTATTAATATAATACTCATGTGCAAATAGACTATTTTTCGATACTAATCTACCTATACATGTAGATGTACAGTAGTATTTCGTGGCATGATTGCTCGGTGACGTCACTCTCCGTCACTGCGTGCTTTCGTTCAAAGGAAGCAGGCGACACGCTGCTCGCCCGCCAGGGGAAAAGGCAGCCGGGATTATTCAAACCGGAAAGAAATGCGGCTGCCGCAACGCCGCCCGAATAGAAAACCTCACCCCTTCCCAGAATTCGAGCCCCATTTCTTGGCCTGCAGAGAAACGCTTCAATCCCTGCCACCACCCCTCCTCGCTTCAGTGCCCGGCAAACGAAAAAACTCGGTCGGAGGGGAAGAACGGTCCACAAGGAAAAACTTTACGGCACCTAACCTGAGAAAATTTCCCGAACCCTGGCTCATGTCCACAAGGGCCATGCCTTGCGGCGAGCACAGCGAGGGGAATTTTTTTTTACACGAGAAAGTTCGTTCCAGTTGGGAATCGAACCAGCGACCTCTCGAGTAGGGGTGCCAACGGGCTGGGCTAGCCACTTGGCCGCCCAACGTTAGGCTCAGTGCCCGGCAAACGTGCGCGCGCAACGGAAAAGATCATCTTCATCATCCGGATAACGCTACACGAACCTGACCGTCTTGTTCCGGCGGCGTCCCGTCGAGATCCCTACACGTACGCGGCCGATGGCGGAGCTTGCCCGAGCAGCAAGTCGAGTAGCTCGCAAGAAGCACACTGCGTCCACTGGTCAGAGCCTCAGAGCTTGCTGCTGCTGCCTAGCAACCAATCATTGGGTGCATGAATTAGCCCTGCAGTTGCAAAGGGTTCGTGGTCAAAAATCCCAGTTTCTTTGGGCCGGAAACGAGGCCCCTCCTCCTCATCCCCTGCCGCTGGTCCTATAAATACGGCGCGCTCGCAAGAGAGGAGGCATCAGTCATCCATCCAATCATTCCAATTCCGGCACATCCGGGGCGCCATAGTTGCATCTACCCGAGCTGAGCAGCACCCCACCACCCACGATAGCTGCCGGCGCGGACAATGGAAGACCTCGCCGCCTCGCTCATGCCGCACTCGCACAGCGCGCCGCTCTACCTGCTCTACGACCTCTCCGCCAGCTTCCCCGGCAAGCACGGGCAGGCGCCGGCGGTCCCGCTCCACGACGATGACGATGACGGCGGCGACGGGTTCGAGTTCGCCACGACGGCCAGGAACGCCGGCGGCGCGGCGGCGCTGAGGGCGTGCGCCAGCGGCGTGTCGGCGGCGGCCTTCGCGGACGAGCTGCTCCGCGCCGGCGCGCTGCTCCCGCTGAGCCTGCCCCCGCGCCTGCAGCGCCCGGCCTACTCCGCGGGCGCCTCGGCCGCGACGTCGCCCACGCCGGCGTCGTCGGCCGCAGGGGCGCACCACGCCGGCGGCAGGAAGCACCGGGGCTTCGACCCGTTCGCCGCGGCGCTCGAGAAGGTGCGCCGGGACGGCGGCGCCGCCGCGCCCCGGCGCGCGAGGTCGCTCTCGCCGCTCCGTGCGGCGGCCGCCGACGCGCGCACGAAGAGCAGCAACTGCTCGCGCGCGCCGCGCCCGGCGCCCGGCGCGGCCGCGCAGAAGAAGGTGAGGCGGGCGAGGAGGGGCGTCAGGCACCTGCTGTGCCGGGCGGTGATGATGGCCGGCGCCGCCGTGGCGCCCAAGGCCCTCTGGCCGCGTAGGAAGGATGGCGTGTCTTACCGCCCGGGTCTCCTGGTCTGCCTCGGATACGGCGTGTGAGAGGCTGCTGCGTCGTGCTTCTGCTCTACTACACTTCTATGTGGTGTACGGTAGAGGCTGATGAATCTCTCCGCCCACCTTAGGACTACGAAAAACCCTGCAGAGCTCCTGCAAAACCAAAAAAAGGAAAAAAAAAGTAGTTGGGTGGTTTAAATTCGATGTGATGCTCTACATTTCGTAGAGTTGGCAACAACTTTCGGCCAGTGCAACGAGTCGATCAGCATGTTGTAAGATTATGGTAAGAAGCAATTTGGATCCATTGTTGTCATGTGAAAAATCTATATAATTTGTTTTACAGATTTCATTTTTTGAGAATTTTTACAATAATTGGAAGAAAATAAGAGTCATACATCTGACAGAATCGTACGGTGGTCAATGTAGTAAGTACTTGGAAGTACCTAACTAAAGTACCTGGTGGTACAAAAATGTAGAACCAAGTAATCAAAAGTGGGACTGAATACTAATTTAATTTAATTTTTGTAAATACCTTTCATTGATCTACGGTCAGAAAATTTTTTTGAGGCAAAAGTATCTGAAACTACTAATTAGTACTTTACAATTATTGTAACCAAACTCATAAATAATCTGTAAAACTAAGCCAGGTATAGAGCGCAAAAAAAAAGAGTTTTGTTATAACGATGGTAAAGTACCAATTGGTACTTTTGCAGTATATTAAATCAAATGGAAACATTTTCAACTATAAAGTTGTATAACTTCTCAATATATACAACTTTTATTTTGGTCCTTTCTTTTTTTGACAAAGCAATAGTAACATTGTTCACAAAATCAACATGTCTCTCGTATAGTTTCATGAAACTAGAAGAGAGATATATAAGATTTATGAACACTATTACTACCACTATGTTGAATGAACAAATGATCAAAATAAAAGTTATAGATCTTTAGAAATTATGAAACTTTGCAGTTGACAACTTTTCTATTTGAAATCATCTTGTCAACGAAAACTAGTTTTGAATTTGCAAAAATTTGAAATACTACTCCTGTACCCGTCTAGTTGGAGGTTCGTGCACCCGATGTTGGTCCAGGTGTTCCGTGTTTGGGGGAATCGCGTAGCTGAAGTGGAGAGGGCATTGAGAGTTGAGGCACGTAGGTAGGCGAGACCCAACAAGATAGATGCTAGATAGGCGAGGACTATAGTTTGTGATACCGGCGGACGGTGCGCCCGGCGAGAACGGACGGTCCGCCACCTAACAGAAACTGATAAGAGCCACCACTTCGGAAATATCTGCCAATCAAGATGTTCGGACATTTGAATTAATTTACTATTTCAAAATATGCTTTCAATATATAAAAAAAATCTTAATTCATTTCTATGGACTTCTTTAGTTCAATAAATAATTTCATTATGTTAACGATGGCATGGTACTTTACTACAGAGCAACGGATCAAGTTGGTGCAATCAGATCACAACTAACAGGCCTGCATGATGAGCCTCTAATTACCTGCAAATCTTTGTGGCCGGGGGAATTCACATCCGAAACGTTGGCAGACGGTCCGCCAAGTGCAAGCGGACGGTCCGCTACCTAACAGAAACTAGTAAGAGCCACCGCCCTGGAAATGTCTGTCGTCGAGATGTCCAGATATTTGAATTAATTTACTGTTTCAAAATATGCTTTGAATTTGTCATTTGTCGAGTGGTAAAATAAAACACTCGGTAAAAAACTTCTTTGCCAAGTACAAAAATAAAACACTCTAGCAAATAATTTACACTCGGCAAACAATTTGTTTTCGGTAGTGAAGCTGGTGGAGTAGTACCGCTGCCGTGGCCCTCGGATGACAAGATGTCTGCATTTGCATTTGTAAGTACAAGGTAGCAAGCGATAGAAAGACAGCTGTCGGTTAAGTTTCAAAAAAAAGACAGCTGTCGGTCGTGTGCTTGGATTAAAACCGATCATTTATTAGGTCGGGTCGGGTCAAAAAAAAACACTCAACACTTTTTTCTTCTGCCTGTAGCCGGCCCGACCCACTATCGGGCTAATTTTTTGGCCCGAGCCCGACCCATCACATAGTTAGATCGGGTTGGGTTCGGGTCAGGTCAAACTCGATTTTTTGTGTATATAATTCGGGTTGGCTTGGGTCAAATCCGATTTTTTGTGTACATAATTCAGGTCAAGTCGGGTTGGATTTTCGGATAAAAAAATTCGGTCTGAGCCTAGGCCGTTTTTTTGTTAGGTCAAAAAAATTCAGTCCGAGCCCAACCCACGCATTAATCAGGTCGTGTTTTTTTCGGATGTGTTGGGTCAGGTTTATCAAGTCGGGTAGCCCGTGATCAGATATAGCTTGGATCAACTAGTTAGACCCATTTTACCATTTTAATTTCATGATCAGTAACCAGTTTTCTATAATGTGCAACATGCAATTTCATTTCATTTCATTTTCATTTGGGCGGAGCATCCATCAAAGTCAAATGTTTTGCCTCTATTCGGCTAGGGATATAATGTACAACGTGCCGTACAAGTTCATATAGAATTTGAGTTTGCAAGCTAGCAAACGGAAAACTCAATTCATACTTTTACATTCAGCAGAACGACAGTCTGTAGTTTGCTATAAACTGCAACATGCAAGTTTAAATTAATCAGATCATATCAGCGCACAAAGCATCTATTGATTTGGCTAGGGATGATGTTGAACACATCATGCAAGCTCATATTTAGATAATTTCATAGGGCAGACAAATGAGCAGGTGGTCAGGAAATCTGATGCTTCTCATAACTAGTCCTAGCTTTCATATGACAGAATACTCATAACTGAAAGTTTGAACATCATCTCTAGTCCTAGCTTTCAGTTCAAACTTCAAACGTTCAGCACAATGACAGTATAGCCTAACTGAAAGCAGAAGGATACGCTTCATCAATCGTAAAGTTCAAAGCTAGGATTTGGCAGAATAGGTTGTCCCCGGCACACCCAAACACACGTCAGAATAATACTACATCAATCAATCTAAGCATCGTTCAAGTCTTCTCACTCTGCATCCTCTATCTGAGCATCCTCTGGAACACCTCGGAGGTACAGAACATTGTTGCACCTGTTGATTGAACAAGAATAAATATATCATACAGGTGCAAACTGAATATGTAATGCAAAAGCGTTTTAAATCAATATCAAAAGTCAAAGGATGGGCATGAGAGCACCACAGATTCCCAACCCATTACCCAGTTCTAGAAAGTTCACAAACGAATGATGGTTTTTAAGGATCCCTAACTTCCCTTGAAATATAATTCTGCAGATCCACACTACCCTTAGGATCAGTAGTCAAGTCAGATTACGGCAGCAGGATGACAGCATCTGGGTTACCTAGATTTACAAGGCAACACCACTTGGCACATGCTCAAAGCAAAGGATAAAAAAGGGCTACCTGATCAAAATCTCTCCCAGGTTGCCAGAGAATTGGCCATCAATGTATTCCTCTGTGTTAGCAAGCTGCAGGCAGTAGAGGTAGTAATTAATTTTGTATGTCACTTCATATCCAATAGATATTTAGCTATTCGAAAAAAAAAACAACAGATGGTAGATCTAATAGTTAGACAGCCAAACTGTCAAATTAGTACCTGAAGATTCATGTAGGAGTCCACAGTCATAGTCACAAAGTTCCTGGGTCGACCGGGTCGAGGAACGGGGTCGAGGGTCGTCACTTTATAAAATTGTGGTACGAAGAGGGTATACATCTATGGAACGATAAATTATTATGTGGAACGCGACCCTGATTCATCGGGGTCGATATCTTCGGGTCGATAAAGACAAAAACTATATATGTGCTACTAATGAAGAAACTAACTTGCACAAGCATATAAGAAACGTATAAAAGAGTACATTTAGACCATGCTACACGTACTCAGCTCATTGTCTAACAAAAACCACACCAATCCACTGTCCTTAACCTCCTTATCCCAATTAAATCTGCTAGTAATGGGGCTGCGACCCCTTTCAAACCGGGACACGATCCAACCTTGAATGGGACACTGACCCTCTTCGACCCCGACCCTCGAATCGGAACGGTGTTCCCGGGTCGAGGGACGAGGCATCGACCCCGAATCCTGTGACTCTCCACAGAAACAAGATAACCTGAAAATGTTATATAAAGGCTTATAAATATTGTTACGGGCAGGACAGTATCTAGAAAATAATAAATGTAACAGTTGAAAGCTGAAAAAACTCAATACCTTTGTACTCCATACCCCACTTAAGTTTGACAATTACAGGCTTCCCTGTTAGGTTGTTCAAGAGAGGTTTAGGGTTGACTGGCACAGTCTGCACAAAGCAAGAATCCATTAGCAAGTGTACCACAATGTCATGCATTATTGTGGCAGGCAAATATACAAAAAAAACTCGTAATTCATTTATGTGGACTTCTTTAGTTCAATAAATAATTTTCATGATAAGTTTTAGGGGCCGGTTTGGTTGAATGTCTTGTACTGCACCTTACCAAGTCAAATCTCTCAAACATTTTCACCAGGAACCTAGTACTGCACCTTACCAAGTCAAATCATGGGGCAAACCGAGACTAGAAAAAACTGGAAACTGATCTACAATCTACAGCCTATGCATTTAATTCTCCGAATACGCCGATCAGATACTGCAAGACTCCGTCGACAACACAAGTAACCAGACATGTGAACCGGATGCACATAACCATAAGCTGGCGCAAGGACACCACCCAGAAAGTCTATTCCCGAGCAAACGCGCAGGAACAGAGTGCAGGCACCCTCTACGACCTCGCAAACCGCGAATCCACACTACGCGGCGCACAAACAACCTACCGAGCAAAGAGAACGGTAAGAACCGGACGAATCTACAGCGGCGGCGCTACGCACAGCAACTAAAGGAGGCCACGGCCCAGATCTACGCGAGAGCGAGCGCGCGGGGGCGCAGGAGGGTGGCAGCGCTCCCATGGTTGCGATCTGGGGGTGGTCAGGGGAGCTTACCGCCATCGCAGCCGATGAGCAGCGGCCGCCGCGGGCACGAGGTCGAGGGCAGGGCGAGGGAGGCGGCGAGGGCGAGCGACTCGGCGAGTACAGGAGTGGACGGAGCGGGGTTTTTGAGCTTCTCATCTGCATACAGTTCTAGAATCTATTCATGTACAACTCACACTAATTCTACACATACACACTCACACCATGCGTACACAAACAAACCTACAACTACACACAAATCGCGTCCTTCAACAAACCTACAACTACACACAAATCGCATCCTTCGGACCGGATCCATCCAAAACACTGTAGGCGACGGACGCGTCGCAATCCCTTTGTGACTCCACGCGTGAGAGGCAACAAAATTCAACAGAAACCTACTGTTCCCGGTGGGAAATCCCAGGACGAGTCGACCTCGAACCCGCGACCAGTGGCCTCCGCACCTGGAGAGCACACCAACCGAGCTAAGGCTCGGTATGGGCTGGACCTTATGAGCCTTCGCCAGCTTTTAGGATCCTCACTATAGGTTTTACCTCTGATTTAGATGCACTCAAAATTTCAAAACTTTACAAGATTCACATCACATCAAATTTTTAAATGCATGCATGAAATATTAAATATAGATAAATAAAAATTACACAGTTTATCAATAATTTGTGAGACGAATCTTTTGAGCATAGTTAGCTCACGGTGGAACAATAATTACCAAAAACAAACGAAAGTTCTAAAGTGCTTTACAACAAAAATTTTATGCATTTAAACAAGAGCTTAATTTCTTTTTATATATTTTTTTTCTAAAATCCCTTCTCCAAGGAAAACACGATGGAGGGGTGGGCATTTTTTTTGGAAATTCAGGTATTAAAAAAAAAAAGAAAACCAATTTTAAAAATAAAAAAATATTTTAATTCGGGGAGGATCCCACTCCCCAGCCCCCATCCACTCCGCCGAAGTCGCAAGGATCTTCACTATGAGTCTTAGTTCCTTTTCATAAATCCTTTTTTCTAAATATTCCTTCTCCAAGGAAAACACGATGAGGGTGGGCATTTGGGTATTTTTCAGAAATTTGGGTATTTTAAAACAAGAAAACCAATTTTGAAAATAGCAAAAAAAATATTTTAATTCAGGGGATCCCAATACCCAGCCCCCCACCTGTTCCGTCGCAAGTCACGATATTTTTTTTTGCAAAATCAACCATTACACCACACTATCACTTGTGTATACATTTCGTTTTGGTTCCCCACATATCATACTAACTCGAGTGTAAATTGCTTGTTCGAGAGTCCTAAACGACAAATAAAAAGTTGTTAACTATAAAATTTCATAACTTTTCGAGATCTATAACTTTCTTTTGGTACTTTCTCCATTCGAGGTTGTTTTACAAAATTTGAATTTCAAATATGAGAAATTGAAATGTAGTTTTCGTTGACAAGATGATTTCAAATCAAAAAGCTACGAATTATGAAGTTTCATAAATTTTCGAGATCTACTACTTTTATTCTGGTTGTTTCCTCATTCGAGGTACTTTAAAAAACCAACAATTTTTTGCAAATTCAAAATTAGTTTTCGTTGACAAGATTATTTCAAATAAAATTTTTATCAACTACAAAGTTTCATATATTCTGAAGATCTACAATTTTTATTTTGATCATTTGTTCATCTGACATAATGGTAGTAACATTGTTCACAAAATTATATATATCTCTCTTCTAGTTTCACGAAACTATACGAGAGATAGGTAGATTTTGTGAACAACATTACTATCGCTTTGTCAAGTGAAGAAAGCACCAAAATAAAAGTTGTAGATCTTAAGAAATTATATATTTTTGTAGTTGAAAATGTTTCCATTTAAATTAATTTACTGCTTCAAAATGTGCTTTGAACTTGCCATTTGTCGTGTGGTAAATTAAGCTTCTTTGCCGAGTGCAAAAATAAAACACTCGGCAAAAATAAAATACTCGGCAAAAATGATCCATTTTGACCATCCACTACCAATGGGCAGCTCGTCCGCTGGTCAGGATGTTTGGACATCCGAAACGTCTGCATGTAAATTCATACGTCCGAAAAAAAACTTCACTTTTGAACTTCGGCGGACTGTCCGCTCCCACGAGTCGGACTGTCCGCCGATGGGACTTACATGCTTGTAATCTGTCTTTGTTCCTTTCAGTGATTCACTGGAAGTTTTCCATTGCCAGTCATACTGAATGTTTCAAAAGTATTGGAGTGTAATGTTCTTTCTTTTGGCTCATGACTGTGGGAGATTTATTCTTTTCTGTTTGGCATGGTGGAACAGTGTTATTTCTTATCAGTGATTTACTAGAAATTCTCCACTACCAATCGTACTGAATATTTCTAACGGTATAGGAGCGTGCACTGTTCTTTATTTTGGCTCATACTGGGAGATTAATTCTTGCCTGATGACCTTCCACGCCCTAGCGCCGGAGAGCAAGCAGAAGGCGGTCTACAGGAAGTACTCCAACCCCAAGCTCAGCGCCGTCTCGCTCTACTCGCCTGCCAAGAAGCTACTGTCAATTCTCTCTCTCTCAAAAAAAAAGAAGCTACGGTCAATCTGAGGCGGCTTCTTCTGCTTATTTTCTTTTGAGTTAAATACACCAGCGGCCCTCGAACTTGTCTCCAGGTGCCACTTAGGTCCACGAACTCGCAAAATCGAAATCTAGCACCCTGAACTTGTTAAGTTGTGCCACTTAGGTCCATACCCTTTCAAGGGGCATGAATATATACAAAAATGCCCTTAAGTTTTATCATCTTCCCTTCCATGCGCCCTCCGCCGCTTCCTCCCCTGCGCCCTCCGCCGCGCTCTCCCCCTCCTAGCTCCCTCCGCCGCCCCTACCCCTCCCTGCTCCCTCTGCCGCCCCCTCCCACTCACTGCTCCGGTGGCTCCGCCACCGAGCGCGTGTGCCGGCCCCGCCGACTCAGCTCCTCTGCTCGATGCCGCGATGCGCCAAGGACGGGGCGGATCCAGGCCACGCTCTCGTTCCTCTCCACCGCGGCCTCCATCGCGCAGCTCCGCCGGGCGGGCGGCGCCGAGCTCCCGGGAAACCTGCTTTTCGTGGAGGCCGGGCTGCAGGCGGCCCGCGCCGCGGCGGGCGGCGCCAAGGTGAGCTGCGTGGTCGGGGACGCGTTCGTGTGGCCCGCGGCGGAGGTCCCACCGCCCTCCTCGCTCCTCGCTCCTCCCTCCTCTGTGCCGGCGCACCCCTCCTCACGGTGGAGGCCATGGCATGGCGGAGGTGGCGGCGGCGCGCCGCCCCCTCCTTCCTCCCTCCTCCTCCTCCTCCTTCCTCCCTCCGCCGCACCGAGCTCGTATCATCTCCCTCCTCGCACACGCTACTCCACAACACGCACGCGGCCGCGGCCGCGAGCCCCGCAGGAGCTTCGGCCCGCCTCGCCGCCCCTCCCTCCTCCGATGCGGCTTCCTCCGAGCAAGCCCCTCCCTCCTCCGGCGCGGCTTCCTTCGAGCAGCGACGACAAGCGGCGGCGGAACCCTGAGCCCACTCCCTCGCCGGCGCCCCTCCCTCCCTCCTCCCTCCTACTCCTTGCCGGAGCTCGAGCGGATCTGGGCATCCCCCCGCCTCCTCGCCGGAGCACGCGCGGACCGCCATGCCCGCCACACCTGTCCGCTCGCCGCGCCTGCCGCGGCCACCTCACCCGCCAGGCCCGCCGCCACCTCACCCGCCATGCCCGCCGCGTTCGCTATGCGCGTCGTGGCCGCCACGCCCGCCATGCCCGCCGCGCTCCGCGGCGGCCGTGCCGGCCCGCTCGTCGTGCCCCGGCACCCGCAACGGCGGCGGCCTCGCCCGCCATGCCCGCTGCGGTTGCCGCGCTCGCTGCGCGCGCCACGGCCGCCCCCCGCGCGGAGGACAGGGGCTGCGGGACCGGCTCTGTGCCGGGGAGCTTGAGACCGGGGTCACGACCGGCGGCGGAGGTGGTGGCTGCGGCAGAGAGGCGTGGTCCCCTGGGCGCCGCAGGTGGCCGTGCTGCGCCACGCGTCCGTGGGCGCCTTCGTGATGCACGCCGGGTGGGCTTCGGTGCTGGAGGGCGTGGCCAGCGGCGAGCTCCAAGGCGGCGGCGCACTGACGGAGGAAGCAGGGGAGGCGTGGGGGAGAGAAAGAGATAGAATGGGAGGGGGAGGGGGTGAATGTAGAAGATAGCAACTTTGGAGGAGTTTTTTGCATATATTCATGCCACGTGGCGCCATATCAAGGGGTATGGACCTAAATGGCACAACTTAACAAGTTCAGTGTGCTAGATTTCGATTTTGCGAGTTCGTGGACCTAAGTGGCACCTGGAGACAAGTTCGAGGGCCGCTGGTGTATTTAACTCTTTTCTTTTCTCTCTCGGGAGATGCTATTACTGCTGTTGTGTATCATCGTTCTGATGATACCATTTTGTTTCGGTCCTATTTTATGCTCTTTGGTCTGATCAGTAGTTCAGTACACTTAAGACTTAAAAATCGTCGGCAAATGTTAAACCGTTATCCAATGGTTCGGTTAATGGTTGTGTGGTGTGTGGTTTATGCTTGTGTTTAAATTGTGATGTTTGTCGAAGGCTTAGGGTGTGTTTGGTTGGGCTGTGGCTGTAGGGAAAAACTGTTGTAGCCTTTGGGCTGTGAAAAAACTGCTGTGAGAAAGCCGAAAATCATTTGGTTGAACGACTGTAGTTTTTTGGAAAAGCTCATGCTCACGGGTCTGACATGTCATCTGACCCCACATGTCAATCTCTCCTCTCTCTTCTCCTATCTCTCTCTCGTGCCCCACTCCTCATGCGCGCCGGCGGTGGCCGGAGCTCGCGCTCCCGCCTGCCCCCCTTGTCCTCTTGCGCGCCGGCGACGGTGGAGCTAGCGTTCCCGCTCGCGGCCCCCTCTCCTCCGTGTTGGCGACATGAACACGTCGTCTCTGGAGACCCGCTCCATGATCCTCTTTCTGTGGATAACGGCGGCTAGTTAGGGTAGTTGGTTAGGCGCACGTTGTGCTTGTGTACATGTATATAAACTCAAGAGGACATCAATACAATTGCAGTTTACACTCCAATCTCCTTCATGGTATCAGACGGGGAATCCGACGAGTTCGTCAACCCCTTCTCCTCGCCTTCCTCGCCTCCTTCCGCTGCCATGGACATCAGCTCCACCTCTGCCCTTGCCTCCGGTTCCTCTAGCTCCTCCACTGCGTAATCTCCTGATGCCCTGCGCGACATCCTTTGCCGGGCTTAGATGGGACCGCCTCCTCCCTCCACCTCCACCGTCTCCCTCGCCCAGATCCAGTCCGTGAACATCCGAGCTCATGTTCACATCGTCCTTGATCTGGAAAACACCTCCTACTCCCAATGGCGGCGCCTCTTCGACACGGCTTTCGGCAAGTTCGGTCTCCAGGACCATGTCAGCGCCACTGCCACCCCTCACTTCTCCGATCCTGAATGGGCCATGATCGATGAGTGCATCGTGAATTGGCTCTACACGACCATCTCCACCGATCTCCTGGACATCGTCATGGAGAAGGACGACACCGCGCTCGCCGTCTGGACGGCCATCGAGGAACTCTTCCACGACAACCGCCTCACGCCCGCCGTCCACCTCGAGTCGGAGTTCCGCTCCCTCATGCAAGGCGATCTTTTCGTGACTGAGTACTGCTCTCAACTGAAACTGCTCGCCAGAAAACTCGCCGACGTTGGTCATCCCGTTCGTGAGGACAATCAAGTGGTGAACATGCTGCGCGGCCTCAACCCTAAGCTTCGTCACATGATCTCCTCCATCAACGGGCAAGATCCTCTTCCCTCCTTCCGCAAGGTGCGCTCCCAGCTTCTCCTTGAGGAGAAGAGCCTCCAGCACTAGGAGAAGCAACTCGGGCCTGGCGCTCAGGCATTCTACGCCGGGAGCCCCTCATCGTCCACCTCCTCTCCGAGCGCGCCTGGAGGTGCCACCACCAACAAGAAGAAGAAGCGCGGGAAGTCCACCTCCAACGTCGGCTCCTCCTCCAACCCCGCCGCCTCCAGTACCACGGGCGGTTCCGGCGGCGCCGGCGCACCTTCCGCTCGTCCTCCAGCTCCGTCCGTGGCACAATGGCAGGCCGGGTTTAACCCGTGGACCGGCATGGTGCAGGCTTGGCTCATGCCGTTCCGCGTTCCGGCCACTGGTGTTCTTGGGCCCCGGCCTGGTCAGCCGCAACAACAGGCGTTTGCGGCCCAACTGCCTTCATCGACGGGTGCATCCACCGTGGCTCCAACGATGTCGCAGCCCTGGGATCACAGTGCTCTGCTCGCGGCACTGAACAACATCGCCTCCAACCCTGCTGCAAGCACCTCTGAATGGTACTTCGACACTGGTGCGTCCTCTCACTGCTACCACACCCAACAAACTCTCTCCTCGCACCACACAATGCATCTTCTTTGGGTACTCGCCGGATCACCGTGGCTACCGCTGTTATGATCCTGCGACACGTCGGGTGCTCACCTCGCGTCACGTGGTGTTTGATGAGCTCTCCTTCCCATACCGTTCTGCTGCTCCGACGACGACACGCGCGACACCAACCGGCTCGCCTGATCCTGCTATCGTCGTGGCTGCTAACCCTCTGCAGGTTCATCGTGTTGTCGACTGTTCGTCGCCACGGCCACCGCGAGTGTGCGCTCTGGCCGTGTCCCCATCGCGCTCGCCGATGTAGATCTCGCCCACAACGTCTACCACACCTACGCTCGCTCAGTCAGCCTCGTCTCCGGCACCGGCACCTGTACCGTCGATGCCGAGTCATTCATCTACACCGACTGCATCGCGTGTGCGGACCTCGACAGCATCACCATCGGCATGACCCATGGCAACCTCTACGCCGACTCGTGCACCCGAGTCGCTGTCATCTCCAGCATGGCGCACTGCCCCGGCGTTCGACTGTACACCGACGGCATCGACCACTGATGCAGCTCGACCATGGCATCCCATGGTGACATGCGGGCGCGCCGGCATCGTCAAGCCCAACCCGCGCTACGCGTGCACTACCATGACGACCACCATCTCCCCGATCCCGGCGTCTGCATGCGCGGCTCTGCGTGACCCCAACTGGAAGGCAGCCATGGAAGCCGAATATGGTGCTCTCCTCGCCAACAGTACGTGGGAACTCGTACCACGTCCACCGGGCGCCAACATAGTCACCGGCAAGTGGGTGTTCTGCGTCAAATACAAGCCCGATGGCTCTCTTGATCGCTACAATGTCAGATGGGTCGTCCGTGGGTTCTCTCAACATCCCGGAGTGGATTTCGGAGAGACCTTCTCACCGGTGGTCAAACCAGCCACGATCCGCACAGTCTTGACACTCGTTGCGTCTCGTGGCTAGCAAGCTCGACAACTCGACGTCTCCAATGCCTTTCTGCACGGGAACCTCTCCGAGCGGGTGTACTGTCAGCAGTCGGTTGGCTTCGTCGATCCACGACGACCACACGACGTGTGTCTCTTGTCCAAGAGCCTCTACGGGCTGAAGCAGGCACCGCGTGCCTGGTATGAGCGCTTCACTGGGTTCATCGCCACGATTGGCTTCACACCAACACGTCCCTCTTTGTTCTTCATCGAGGCACGGCCATGGCCATTCTTCTTCTGTACGTTGACGATATGATCATCACGGCCTCCACTACGGCTCTTCTTCGGCAAGTCATCAACGAGCTCCAAGCGGAATTTGCAGTAAAAGACATGGGTGACCTCCACTTCTTTCTGGGTGTTGAGGTCACTCGGTCTGCCGGTGGGTTTCACTTGTCTTAGACTCATTATGCCGAAGAGCTACTTGATCGTGCCGGCATGTCCAACTGCCGCCCGATCTCTACGCCGATCGATGTCAATTCGAAGCTGCCTGCAGCTAGTGGAGAACCAGTGTCTGATCCTTCGGAGTATAGGAGGATTGTCGGAGCACTCCAATGGATGACCCTCACGCGTCCAGATATTGCACACGCCGTGCAGCAAATCTGCCTGCACATGCACGATCCGCATGAAGGTCATCTCGCTCTCATCAAGCGCGTTCTCCGCTACCTCCAAGGTACCACTGATCACGGGCCGCATCTTCCGGCGTCAAGATCACTGGACATCGTCGCTTACTCTGACGCCGATTGGGCTGGGTGCCCGGATACGCGCCGATCTACATCAGGCTACTGCGTCTACCTTGGTGATGCTCTGGTGTCGTGGTCCTCCAAGCGCCAGCCTACGGTTTCATGTTCCAGCGCCGAGGCGGAGTACAGGGCGATTGCTAACGCCGTGTCTGAGTGCTGCTGGCTTCGCCAACTCTTGGGTGAGCTATCGGTTCCGGTTGACAAGGCGACACTTGTGTACTGCGATAACATCTTCTCAGTTTACATGGCGTCGAATCCAGTCCACCATCGACGGACAAAGCATATCGAGCTCGACATACATTTTGTTCGTGAGAAGGTGGCCGTCGGCGACGTGCGAGTTCTACATGTTCCTACAGGCCAGCAGTTTGCAGATATTATGACCAAGGGACTACCCTCTTCAGTGTTCCAGGAGTTTCGCTCCAGTCTTGGCATCTCACTGACCGATGCTACGACTGCTGGGGGTGTTGGCGATGTGAACTCGTCGTCCCTGGAGACCCGCTCCATGATCCTCTTTCTGTGGATCACGGCGGCTAGTTAGGGTAGTTGGTTAGGCGCACGTTGTGCTTGTGTACATGTATATAAACTCAAGAGGAGATCAATACAATTGCAGTTGACACTCCAATCTCCTTCACTCCGCCCATGGCCGTCGGGGCAGATCTCGCGCGCCGGAATCACGAGGCGGCAGTGGCTCAAGCAGGGGCTCGCGGTGTGACGGCGGCTCGGGATGGCGGAGTTCGTGCTCGCCACATGGCGGAGCTCTCCCTCGGGGCCAAGCAGTGGGGAAGCGCGCGGTAGAGCTCTGCGCCAGGGTAAAGGCGCCGCCGACCTGACCCTGCGCTCGTAGCGAGGGAGCCGCCGGCCAAGGGCTCAGCCGGCCACCGTCGGGCACGCGCGCGCCTGGGAGGTGGCGTCGGAGGGTGCAGCCGCCGGCGGCAAGGGGTGCAGCCGGACCTGCAGGAAGGAGCCACGGAGAGGGCCGGGAGAAAAGAAAAATCGAACCGGTACCTACTAAATGATGGCATGGCGGGTAAATTTTGGCAAGTTTTGCTCCCACAGCCGGTGAAAGCAGGGTCGGAGGGGCTGTGCGATTTCTATACCAGGGAAAGCTGCTTTCAGTAGAAGTCGGACGACCAGACTAATTCATTTGGTTATCTTTTTGGCTTTCATCTACAGCCACAACCAAAATAAGTTGAACCAAACAAACCTGTGTTAGTGGAGTCATGTTTTGTGATGTGATGTGATGTGAAAGCACTTTGTCTAGTATCATGTATTGGAAATATCATATTTGCAAATTTCATTTCTACTAAATAAAATTGTGTTGGACTAGGAGAAAATCGAAGGCAGACACACAAAATACCTTTTACGTGTTCGGCCCCTCTTCTCTCTCCAAACGGCTAAAAAATTCGGAGCAGCCAATCCCGGCCGTCCATCGCAGATTCGAGCGCCATCGCGGGGCCGATTTCCATAAATAAAAATTCGACCGTTGGGGAGAAATCCCCCCGCCGCCCAAACCCAGCACCTACAAAGCTACGGTGCCTCCTGCTTCCTTCTATGCCACACCTCGTTTTCGACGAACCCTCAAGAACGTGAGATCAGAGAGGAGACGAGTGAGGAGAGAAGGATTCGAAGGGGGAGGAGGAGGCGGCGCACGGCGGTTGCTGGATTGCTCCTCGAGGACGACGGCCATGGCGTCCAAGAGGCAGGTGGGGGTGGGGCGGGGAGCCCCTGTTCCCGCTCAGGAACAGAAGATCGGTGAGTTTCCCGGCGACGCAATTCCTCGGCGGGTTCCGCCGTCTTGATTGGTTGATTCTTTTGCTGGGTGGTTCGGGGATTCAACAATCATGGTTGGGGGATAGGGGTAGCAGGAGCAGAGGATGGGGTCTTGGAGGCTGCGGCACTTGTACGTTTCTTGAATCAGTCTGGGTTCGATTGGCGCATGGCGATAACCGTCTGTTCTTTCTTTCTTTCCGTAGCATAGAGATGAGTGGATGTTCTTGGGTGATTATGCATTTATGCTGTCACTTCGCTGCTCTGTTATCTAGTTCTTTGTGTATCGTTCTGTTTGGGGATCCTGTTCTTTGTGTACCTGACGGATTGAACTCCTTGATCCGCAACTAGAAAGTCCGGATTTGGTTTTTCGCTGTACGGTTTCTTAAATTGTTCGGGTGGATTGTTCTGTAATTGTCATGACCAATATTCTTTATTAGCTACCGCGATGGGTCGTCGATTTGATTACACGTTGTGTTGTTCTCGCCTGCAGGTTTCCCTGTTAGTCTGCAGCATCGCTGCTTTGCTTCTGTCAGGATTCTTGTCCTGTTTGCGCAATAAAGATTTCTTCTTTTCAACTGCTTGGTTCATATGCACGTCTATACCAAATTTCCCTTTGTGATTTCTATTATCGTTGGGCTTGCCTATTTCATCTTAATTAGTACTGTAATGGAGGATTTTGTAAGGTGATCTTGATCTGAACATGCATAGTGGGTGCGGATCTTAGCTGTAAAGCCTATCCATAATTCTGCCGTGATGGTGAATAGCTTTAAATAGGAAAAGGGAAGGTTTTCTTTTTTTGCTAGATTTTATATACTTTTCCTTCAGATTGTCACTTCATCGCACTATAACAATGGTGTAGTGTTGCGTTGCTTTGTCCCCCGTATACGTTTGGTGCTATGATCCTCTCTGCTAATTCACTTCTTGTTTGATCAGATGCGGCCAGGCTCGTCAGGAGGTCAGTGGCGACGGTTCCCCAACAAGCTGTGGCAAGAAACCGTAGGGTGCTTGCCGACGTCGGCAACTTTATCAATGGCCAACCTGCTCTTGCAAACCACCAGAAGCAAGTCCTTGTACCAGTTAAGAACTGTAGGAAAGCAATCCCTCAGGTAGCAGCAAGAAGCCGGGGAGTGCTTGCTGATGTGGGCAATCATATCAACGGATGTCGGGCTCCTGCAAATCGTCAGAAGTCACTGGTTGCTGCATCTGACAGGAATGGAAAAGCAGTTAAGCTGAAGGAGCAGAGGAAACTGAAGCCCGAAGTCATTGTGATAAGTTCAGACTCCGAGAGGGAGAAGAAAACCGAAGTCTCAGGAGGCCAGCGAATTGCAAGGAGGGTACCAACCCTTACTGGTATCCTGACAACTTGCAGCAGGGTATGAACTAGGAACACAAGCTGAATTCTAAGCTTAAGATTTTCTTTCTTTATTTCTTTTCCAACACGAATATCTGAGTAACTTTTTATCTGAGCACAGGTTTCTGATAGGGTAATTTCCAGCTCGAAGAATGCACAGACATTTGACATTGATGCCCCTGATGCTACCAATGAGCTTGCTGTGGTTGAATATGTTGAGGACATCTACAGATTCTACAAGAGTACTGAGGTGATCCGCTTTCTGGCTTATAAGAAAACTGAAGCAACAATGATTTTCTTGCTTCATTGCTGGGTCATTGATATGACCACTTCTGATCATTGTTCTTTTGCTGCATTGTTGCTTCTTCAGGGGACTTGCCTGCCCCTCAGCACCTACATGAGCTCGCAGGACGAGATCAATGAAAGAATGAGAGCTATCCTTGTTGATTGGATCATTGAAGTACAACACAGGCTTAAACTAATGCCAGAGACACTTTACCTGACTGTGTACGTCATCGATCAGTACTTATCCATGGAGAATGTACCAAGAAAGGAGCTACAGCTTGTCGGCATAAGTGCCATGCTGATAGCGTGCAAGTATGAGGAAATATGGGCTCCAATGGTAGGGTTCTTAACATTGATATTGTCTATTTGTGCTTCCAAACATACGAGTTCCATTCTTTGTATAACTTACACAATGCAACAATGTATACAGGTTAAGGATTTATTGTGCCTATGCGACAATGCCTTCAGCAGAGAGCAGGTTCTGACCAAGGAGAAGGCAATCCTGAACAAGCTCCACTGGAACTTGACAGTTCCAACAATGTACATGTTCATTGTCCGGTATCTGAAAGCTGCTAGGGGTGACAAAAAGGTACAATTATCCATTCTTAGTAATTTTTTTAGCACCACATTTATTTACTAATTGATATGTAATTAGCAATTTCTTTTTCTATGTCCGGTGCAGCTTGAAAACATGGCATTCTTCTACTCCGAGCTTGCATTGGTTCAGTACACGATGCTGATTTACCCTCCATCTGTGACCGCAGCTGCTGTTGTCTATGCTGCTAGAAATACTCTTGAAATGAAGCCACTGTGGACTGATATTCTGGAGTATCACACTGGCTTAACTGAGCCACAATTACTGTATGTCCTCCTCATGACTTGAATTTGCCATTGAAATCTGATTCTTGTTTGAATCATAATATTAGTAAGTTCGAGTAGATTGCGTTTCAGTTGAAGTCTGAAATTTGATTAACATGCTATTCTGACATAAACTTAAGTTCGAGTAGATTGCGTTTCAGTTGAAGTCTGAAATTTGATTAACATGATATTCTGACATAAACTTAGTAAGTAATGAATTCACACTGTACAAAATAAGCCTGTTAAGTTCATTGTTCAGTTTTGCACGCTAATTTGATCATAAACTTGGCATCAAAATTTGATCATAATCTGATCATCTGAAGCATAGATTAGTAAGTTGAGTTGATCGGGGGCAGCCTCAGAAGTTTGAAGTTTGAACTATGATTATGACATGCTAACCAAATGTCCAAATTCATTGCTCTTTACTGTAACCAAGTTCACGCTAAAAGATTATGGTGATCATTAGAATAAGAGCATCTGTTACAGTAACCAGCAGCCCCACTCACCAGCTTGCAATCTGTTTGTATTCCTTTCAGTGATTCACTAGAAGTTCTCCATTGCCAGTCATACTGAATGTTTCTAAAAGTATTGGAGCGTAATGTTCTTTCTTTTGGCTCATGACTGAATTAATTATTTTCTGTTTGGGATGGTGGAACAGTGTTGTTTCCTTTCAGTCATACTGAATATTTCTAACGGTATAGGAGTGTGCACAGTTCTTTATTTTGGCTCATGACTGGGAGGTTAATTCTTGTATGTTTGGGATGATGGAAACACCGCAGAGACTGCGCGAGGCGCCTGATGTGCTTCCACGCCCTAGCGCCGGAGAGCAAGCAGAAGGCGGTCTACACGAAGTACTCCAACCCCAAGCGCGGCGCCGTCTCGCTCTACTCGCCTGCCAAGAAGCTACTGTCAGTCTGAGCCGAGGCTCCCTGCTGCGGCGGCTGCTAGTACTGGAGATGCTAGTACTGCTGTTGCATATCATCATTCTGATGATACCATTTTGTTTCAGTCCTATTTTCTGCTCTTTGCTTTGATCAGTATACTTGAAAGTTCAAAATCATCAGCAAATGTTAAACCATTATCGAATGGTTCGGTTAATTGTTATGTGTGGTTTGTTGTTTATGCTTTTGTTGAAATTGTGATGTTTGGTGGTAGTGGAATCATGTCTGTGATGTGATGTGAAGCACTTTCAGTCAAGCAGAGAGCGTATGCAAATCATCATCACAAGATATGAAGACCAGAATATTAAGCAGCGCTAAGGTTTTTTTGTACCTGTGTCTTTTTTTCTGAATCGTACTGATGTGTCAAGTTTCATCTAACCAGTACTCAGGTTGAATCTCAAACTGCTCACATTGGTACCCAGAAGACGCACCTCTCACCTACGGACCAGGATAATCATGCAAAGATTGCCCAACAAATTGCAATCCCAGAGCTTGTTCACTCTGAAACACCTCAGGTCGTTGTTCATTCAGAAACATCTAAGGAAGATACTCAGGTCGTAGTTTTATTCAGCCACAGCAATTGTGCTTTGCCGACTTGTTTCATCCTTTACTATACAGCGGCTTTGCCTTGCTGCTTCACTGTATGAAGTATTAGAAAACAAACCCAATGTCAGGGTTAAATGTTCCAATTTCTATTTGCCAAGTGGCATATCTTGTCACTTAAGTTTATGAATAGATTTCACAACTTCTTTTTCTTCTTAAATTCTTGTTCATGTTGTGGTTCTGCTGCAATGAGATTCATTCCATGAAAGAATACCAATTTGAATTCCATAGTTTCATGGTTCTGTTATGGTCCTAAGTTTTTACTTGTTGGAAGGCTGATTACCTGTGGACTTATCCTTCTGCACCTTAAGTTTCATTGCTGCTTGCTTGGCTTATACTGCATAGTGCCTAATCTAATTTGGTTTTGCTTTGCACTTGTTCATGCAGAGAGGCTAACTAAATGGAGTCTCACAATGGCGAGGCTGATGACTTGCCTCCTCCACCTCCTCTAAATGCGGGCATTGAACATCTTAAATCTGAGGAAACAAAGAAGCTGTTGAAACCTAAGAGGGCTTTGATCCCTAGGAAAGGTTTTGGCAAAAAGGGGCAGCCAATAAGGCTTGTAACAAACCACTTCAAAGTTTCGCTGAAGAACACTGAAGAATTTTTCTATCACTACTACGTGTGTCTCTTATCCTTGTCTACTATCTTTCTTATGTTTTCATGCTCATATCTAATTATCAATGCTATTATCTTTTACCGATTGCAGGTGGATTTGAAATATGAAGATGATACACCTGTTGGCAAGGGAGCAGGCAGGAATGTGATTGAGAAACTTCAGCAAACCTATGCCACTGAACTTGCAAACAAAGATTTTACGTGTGATGTTGAGAAGAGCCTGTTCACAATTGGTGCTCTTCCTCAAAATATTAACGAGTTAACTGTTGTGGTGGAAGATGTTTCAACTGGAAAGTAATGCCTCAGCTGTTTTTGTTGATTTGTACTTATGTACTCTGTTAATTATTCCTTATGTTAACTTCATTTTTGTGCTTTCAGGACTCCTGCAAATGGCAGCCCTGGCAATGACAGTCCACCTGGAAGTGACAGGAAAAGGGTCAGAAGACGTACAAAGTTGAGCTGTCTTTCGCAGCAAAAATTCCTATGAGTGCAATCGCACATGCTTTGAAAGGTCAGGAATCAGAGCATACTCAGGAAGCGATTCGAGTGAGTGATATTATTCTGAGGCAGCACTCAGCAAACCATTATGCATTTTTTTTCACTCAATTAAGATGGCATATTTTAACGCAATTTTAAAATACAACTCCAGTCTTGGCAAAAAAAAACTTCATCATCGTTTCAGCTAAAAAACAAACAAAAGAAAAGGAGGAAATTTCATACTCTCTATGTTGCTGGCAGTGGTGCTGCTAGTGCTATAGCAACCGATTCGGAAAGCGCTCCAGACAGCGTCCACAAATCGGGCGGTATGGAAGGAATCCAAGAAATAAACCACAGCCACTGATTCGATCACGCCGGCCGACCAGCGGCGGCGGCAGGGTGACGGAGGAGAGCCGCGCAGCTGGTGAGGTCGGCCGGCCCGGCGGAGTGGGGGCAGGGGGCAGACACCACCACCCTGTCGACACGCGGCACGCGCGCGAGGGTCCCGGCGAGCCCACCCAATCGCGGCGAGCCGGCGAGGTGGGGCCGCTCCCGGGGCGGGGAGAGATCCGCTGGGCCCCCCTGCCGACGTGGCGACGCCGCAGCCGAGATTTAGATAACGCTGGCCCCCAGCCTCCGCCCGTGGCCTCGCAGCCACACGATCCCCTCCCTTTCCTCTCCCCTGTCCCTGTCGGCCGGGTGGCTCGGCTGGCTCTCCCCTGTCCCTGTCGGCCGGGTGGCTCGGCTGGCTGGCTCACGCGCAGCTCGCCCCGGCCGACCTCGTGGGGCCCGCTCCGGTCGATGACGGGTGGGGCCGCGGCGCCCCTAGGCCCCACAGGCACGCCGTGAGGTGGAGTGGTTTAAGTACTCCGGGGAGAGACAGAGAGAGAGAGAGAGAACAGCCGTGTTCTCGGTTCCCCTCCTCGGTTCCCCTCCTCCGGTGTCTTCTGGCTTCGCTTCTCCCCTCTGCAACCACAACAATTTACAAGCAGCGGCGGCGGTGGCGGTTCTGCGCGCTTCCGGTGGTCCCGGAGCCAAGGACGGCGTTACGGAGGCGGCGAGGGTTCGGACTTTCAGCGGCCGCGTGCGAGTTGCTGCGTGAGTTCTGCTTGCTCGAATTCGCTTGCTTTGTTCATGTGTTTCGTGCTCTCTGCTGTTGTGAAATTCTTCTCCATCCAAGGTTGCCCAATCCTTGTTTGAAAGGACTCCTTTTGTTCCTCTTTTTTATGCGATTCTTTCTAGAAAATTTGAAAAAAAAACAGGTCTGTGTTCTTGTGTGGTTGTGCGCCACACTAGTTTCTGACGTTTAGCAAGATCATGGCTGAAGCAAGATCGCACTCGATTATTACTGAGAAGTGGTTCTTCAATGGATTATGTTTTTATTTCAAAGGAGGAAACTTTTGGAGGTTGAGTGAGCACTCCGACTTTGTTTGATCTCGACCTCCTGTGTGCTTTGCTGAAAATGGCTGCTGATCTGCTTGTTGATAAGTATAGCTGCTATCGTAGCATCCCAAGGTTTTGCAGGATGCTTTACTGTGCTGTTTCCCCATCTGCTCTGCTAAACTTGAGCAATTCCGTTCGTGTTGTGCTTTCCTTTGAAAAGAACGCGCTTGATTGTTACTGAAAGAGTGATCCTTTTATGGAGTATGTTTTTGTTTACACAAGAAAAATTTTATGAAGGTTGAGTGAGCTACTCCGACTTGTTTTTGCGGCTCTATTGATCCGGATTTTGATCTCCTGTGTGCTTGCTGAGAATAGAAGGGAGCTGTGATCTGCTTGTTGCAAAGTACCTGCTACCGTCGGTTTGATCTTGCTGATTCATCCCAACTAGGAAGTCGAAAAAGATTACTGTAGGTCCTCTCCTTCCTCATCATGCACTGCTGATTTCAGCAATGTCTCCATTTGCTACTTAGCTGTTTGTGTTCTCCGTCTTTTTTTTTTCTGGTTCAGAACAACTCTCTGTCAAAATAGATAGGCTTCGCGACCAGATTCTGAATTTTGTTAATGTGAAGTTGTTTGTCGAGATGGAATTCAGGTGATGCTAATTGCGCCTCCTCTCTTTTTTTTTCTTCAGATGAGCACCATGGCGTGGTATCCGTTGCCGCAGAGTGGAAGTGCGATGTCGGCCGGCGACGAATTCTTCGAGAACCAGAGCGCCGGCTGGTCGCTGTGGAGTTTCAGCTCCTCCGACGATCAGAGAGCAGCCCCGTCGTGCTCAGTCAAGCAGGAGAGCGGCGGCGCGCGTTCAGAAGAGCAGCCTGTCCCGGCGCCACTTGAGCCGCATCAGTGCGCGCACCCAACCGACGAGATCTTCCTGTATGCTCGCTCCCCACAACACTACCAGCTGATGAACCCTCAGCTTGTTCTTGCATTCTCCATTGACATTCTCCCTGAATGCTCATCATCAGCGGCATGGCATGAATGTGGGTGAACTGTAGCGTGCTGAATGTGCTCCTGACATGGCATGGTATTTCTCTTTCATTCGCAGGAGCCAGTTCTCGGACGAGGACATGCGGCGGATGGATGCCCCGTTCGAGGCGCTGGACATGTTCCCGGACTCCATGCACCGGCTCCTCTCCTACGAGGACATGCTCAGCGGCGTGCTCACCGGGAATTCATCCGAGGATCAGGATACCGAGCTCAAGCTGGACCGGAATGGGGTGGACACCTTGGACACCTGCGGCTTCCCTCTGTTCAGCCACGACCTGCAGAACGCGGAGCCGGACAACACCATGGATACCCCGTCCATGGATAAGGTGAGAGCGACGCCGATCCATCTCGCAATGTTCACACTGGCTGCTGAAAGCAGGCTGTGCTAATGAGCACTGGATGAACATTGCATTGCAGGATGGGATGGGCGCGACGAAGAGGAGCAGGTCGTTGGCTGATGACGAGAGCCCGAGGGGCTTCGAGGCGCTGGTGCTGGAGGAACTCGAGGACGTGGTGTTCCTGGTACGTTCTCTTCAGTGAGGAGGCACGAGAACAACAATGTTACCTGTTGGTCATTCTATCAAATAGCCAATAGTATTATTATCAAAAAAAAAAGCCAATAGTATTCCATTACACAGTCGGTCATTAGTAAACCATCGGCAAATTTCTAACCATTGCCGACCATGATAATTATAACCATCAGTTATCCTGGAAACTGTCAGTCATTCTATCAAATAGCCAATGGTATTCCATTACACAGTCGGCCACTAGTAAACCATCAGCAAATAATACTATTCCCGAGAGGCAGTCGGCAAATTCTTATAGCTCTTGCCTAAAGTTAGGATTCTAGTAGTGATCTCCCCGTTTTTGTCTGAAACTGCGAAACGTGCTTGCTCTGAAGCTGACCAGGAACACGCGGATCTGCTTCCGGGACGCCTTCTTCAGGCTGGCTGAATGCTCATCGAAAGCCCCCCGGTGCACCGGCCCCAGCAGGCTGAGCGTTCATCCATCCGCTGAGGGCAATGCATCCAGGTAGTAGTGCGTTTCATCGCTCTGAATCCTCTGACTATGGTTAACTGTTCGTTTCCTGAAATCCTGACACCTGGTTGTTCGGCTGGCACCCAGGGCCCCAGCAGCAGCAGGTTGCCCGGAGCGCGGGACGAACGCGATCGACAGGACGGTGGCGGACCTGACGATGAGGCCGCCGTGCCCCGCTCCTCTTGAGGTCCACGGTAGCTGCCTCGCCGGCGGCTCGGGGGCGGCGGCGCAGTCCACGACCGGCTGGACGGCGAGGGAGTAGGAGGAGACCGGCAGGCCGATCCATCTTTTTTTCCCAGCTACGACGACGATGGCCATGTGTTTGCGGAGATGCAGTACAAGCAGAGATCTGTACATACTGCTGTGACATCTCTCTTTTTTTTTCCTTATTCATATTCAAAAAATTACGAGCAGAGGAACATCATACATGACTAGCTGCCATGTTATACGCTTATGCGTGTTGATGTCTAAAGCACTTTGCCTGATTCTGGCAGTAAAACATTTGCGAAGTTTATCTGCAACAACGCAGTGTAATGCCACTACTGTTTGTGCAGTCCCTCGTTTTCTTTTAATGTGTTTCAAATTCAGGTGATCCAAGATATCCCCAAAAAAAAAAAAAAATGCCACCTTTATACTCCTGATTCCTGAACTGAATCTCCCGGACGAGTGGTTGAACACTTGAACATTAGCACCAATCTTCAAATGTACTTCGTTTTCTCTTGTTTTTCATACCCAAAGCTATTTAAATTGGCACGAGAGAGAAAATGAAAAAGACAAATTTGATTAGGAGGATTAGATTGGCTAGTTTAAAAGAACAGAAATGCCGGCGCAGGGAAATCTGTAAAGAGCGTCTTGCAAGCATGCAAAGAAAGGGCTAGCTGGGGCCATGGCCGTGTTCAACACAGGTTCATCGCACTACACTCACATTACCGGCTAGCGTAACGTAACCCCAATCCAATCACAATGTACATCGCCCAGCAACGAGGCCGGAGAGCGCCACCCGCCCTCCACTGCCACTTTGCCAGCGTAGCAAGGAGTGATCCATGCAGGTGGAGGTGACTGGGGTCTGGGAATGATGCACTTTACGCTTTTCCTAGAAGGATGAGCATTCAAAAATGCAAGTGAAACCCCATTTGCAGGCAATCTTAAAAAAAAACAATTTGCAGGCACATACAGGCAACAATTGCTTTTTGAGAACCCACCGAGTCATGTTCCATGTTCAGCGACAGCCATGGTTAGTAAACAAGATAAAGGTGCTGCGACATCCAATGCTATAAGCAGTCTCAAAGCACAATCATAGTCGAAACCTTTTTTTGCGATAAAATCATAGTCAAAACTAAAATAAAATCTCCTCAACGACTCTTCTTCATTCAGCGTGTCGTAGTCTTGTTTCCCTTCACATAGGGGTGGTAATGGGCCATAGCCCTAATGTTTTCTTCACAATCCTATTTGGCTCTTAATTTCTTTAGCTCAAAATTGTATAAGATTAGAGCCTGGCCCTTTTAGAGCCCGACCCTTAAATTATCTAGTCTAAAAATTAAGGTCCTCTACCACCCCTAACATGGTGAAAGCTAGGTGTCCATGACCTAAATTGGAACAGAAATATGCAATTTTAGAATCCAACTAAATTAACCCTACATCAATAAGATCACGAAATTGAAAGGAGGAATGTAAAAATTCTGCAGTTGACTCATATGCATAAATATGCTTGTGTGTGGGGGGTAGGGTTGTTTGGAGAAAACGAGGATTAGGGGGCCTCTTTGTAAAGCTAGAAATTCAATATCACCTCTTCTCTGCCTAGCTTTTGTCCCCTCCACACCTTTCTTCTGCTTGCCTGGCCTGTTCCTTAAACCTCTGTTCTCATCCAAAAGTTTTTATCAAAAACAAAAAAAAACATGTCCAGCTAAATCAGAAAACAAGAACAAGAAATAACCAAGCTCAATTTGACACCCAAAAGAAGTGTCATTCTGTTGCAACGCACATTTCTTCATCATTGCACATTTCTATGAAAAGAACATGGAATATCGTGCAAATAATTAGAAACAAACTACAAAGAGACCAACATCTAGATCTAACTAGTACTCCCTCCATCCCAAAATATAGCTACGTTTAGAAGTTTCAAAGTCAAACATCTTCAATTTTGACTATAGATTGTGAACTAATTGTTAAAATATGCAATGCATACTTGGAACATTCTAAAAGATTGTGGAAATCACAAGAAACTTTGCAATGCATGAGGATAAGATCATGCCAAAGTAAGAAGGTTCTAGAAGAGTGGAGAGCAAGTATGAGTAATAGTTATCATGCTTCATGGTGAAGTGTAGAATTCTCTAGAGGAAATTGTATGATAGGATAAAGATGTGAGAACTTTAGAAATGTAGAAGAGTGTAGAAGGTCGACACATGACAACACCATATGAATCATGGAGTCCTATAAATAGGGGTGTCCCACGCCCCTTTATCTGCAAGCATAAGTGTAACATTAACAAGATAATTAAGTCTGGAGTTGACTTATTTCATTAGCAGATTTTTCTGGATGCTATTATCATTTAAATTGCCATGTATTTCTATCTTAAATGACAGTCGTTTTGCTGCTAATCAGCTAAACAAAGTACATAGTAGATTGGTGAGGCACCTTTTAACACCACTTCCATTTGACTCCAGCATATTTTGCTGGTTAAACAATCATATGTGAATTCTTGCTCAGCTTGAGCAGCCCACACACCGTCCCAGTCATCAGTTACCATCCATTGCTTAAATTTATCTTGTTTGTCCCAAAAACTCTGAAGAAAAATGAAAACCATGCCAAATCTAGTGGCATTCCACCGAATCAGCACCATGCGGTGGATCCAGTGGCTCGCCGCCGGAGACGAGGAAGATGGCCGGTGGCAGGGGCGAGCAGTGGAGGATCCTTCGGCGATGGCTCAGCTTGTACTCACTTGCGCGAGGAATGGACCCCCCCCCCCCCCCCCCCGGGTTTGGGCTGGGCCAGTTTGGTTTGGGCGCGGATTCAAAATGGACGAAACATTTGGGCCGTAAGGGAAAAAATCGAACCCACCAAGAAACGTGATTACCTATTTTCCTTTTTTCTTTTGCTGAGAATTTTCTCCTTTGTTTCACTGCATGCATATGGTAGTTTGTTGTCAGCACTTAATAATTTGTTTGTCGATTGCAGATGATGGTCTTCCCGAGTCTGTTGATTGGGAAGCAAGTGGTGCAGTGAACAACCCCACAGGATCAGGGAAGATGTGGCAGCTATTTGGCACACGTGGGCATCGGATCGATCTAGAGAATTCATCAGATAAAGTATAAAGAGTTGCCACTCCTGTCTGTGCAACAGATCCTTGGCTGTGCTACAAGGAATTTGAAGACTGGGACAATAGAGGGTAAAGGGTGTTTCTTTGGCGGTGTTCATGAGGCATACAATCATGTGATGAAGCATGGAAGTGTTGCATATAAGTCTTATCCTCTTCGTTGGTTGTGGGGGCACGGAAGGTGTCGTCAAGCAGGTATGCAAGTAGTCGCATCAATTGATGGCTACCGTGGGAATGAGCCGACTGAGAAGGACCTCATGAGGGCTATTTCAAAGCAACCCGTGGCTGTCAAGGTGTAACTTGTCCGGAAGAATTAAGAAGGAACTACAAAGGAGGAATCATTGAATTTGAAGACTGGCCTGCCTTGGATGGTGTGGATGATAAAGACAACCATGTAGAGCTTCTTGTCAGCTTGGCAAGGATGATAAAGGAAACTTATTCTGGAAGATTATGAACTCTTATGGAACATCCTAGGGAGATAGAGGGTTTGCTTATCTCCGGTACGGCATCAACCGCTGCTGCATATGTTGTAACATGTATTGCTGCTTGCTCTAGTAGTCGAGTGATAACTAAGGGGGAAAAAAATCTGGGCCTAGGCGGGAGAGGCGACCGCCTAGGGCCCATGGCCACGAGGGGCCCAGGATAAAATATGCATACACCTATACACGATACACATTAGGCCCAGCCGGCTGCAGGTCTGGTGCCTCGATCGCTCAGCAATCAGGGGCAGGGGCTCGATCGCTCGGCTTGGCATTGGCAATCGGAAAGAACTGAAACATCGCGTCGTCTGTCATCGGCTTCGCAGACTTCGCTTCTGCCTTTTGGCTGCGGCCGCCCGCCCACCCACCCACCCAGCGACTGGTGATCGACCGCCGCTCTGCCTCAGCAGTCAGCACTCGTCCCCTCCACCGCAGCGGCACTTTGCAATCAACAACAGAAAATCAATGAGTAACTAATTTAATAATCTGTTACTTCGTAACTGTGTTGAATACTTAAATTTCTAGGTTTAAACTTCTAATCACTCTTTATTTTCCTTTATAATTTAGGTGTTAGAATGTTTCTCAAAATTGAAATTTTTGAAAAATTGTTTGTGGTCAACTATGTTAAGATTAAATGGCTTGGCTATGTGTAGCATTGACCATCTTGGACATCATTGATCTTGATACTATTATTAATTATTTTGCATCAAGAAATGCCCAGAAAAGTTCTTTTTGAAAGTCTGAAGTATTTGATTGAAAACACCATCTTGGACATCATTGATCTTGATACTATTATTAATGATTTTGCATCAAGAAATGTTTGGAGATTTTTTTCGAAGGACTGAGGTATTTGAGGTAATTATACTAGTTTTTTTTGCCATTCTTTTAGTTTGTACTATCCATAATGTTCGTAAAAAATTTAACATATATCATTATTACTACTATATCTTTTATCACGTTGTACAAATAAAAAAAGAAGCGCCCATAGTGTCTAGTTCGCTCCAGGGCCCCCGAAATCATAGAGCCGGCCCTGCTTTTTCCCAACTACGACGATGATGGCCATGTGTTTGCGAAGATGCAATACAAGCAGAAATCTGTACATGCTGCTGTGAAATATCTCTTTTTTCCTTATTTACATCAGAAGATTACGAGCAGAGGAACATTATACATGACTAGCTGCCGTTTTATACGCTTGTGCGTGTTGCTGTCTAGAGCACTTTGCCTGATTCTGGCAGTAAAACATTTGTCATTTCAAAGTTTATCTGCAACACAATGTAATGCTACTACTGTTTTGTGCAGTCCCTTGTTTTCTTTTAATGTGTTTGAACTTTTAACGAAGGATCAGGTGATCCAAGACATCCGAAAAACGAGATGTCACTTTATACTCCTGAATTGAATTTTCCAGACGAGTGGGTTGAACGCTTGAACTTTATTAGCACATGAATTCGATGGTTACGATAGGTCCACTGTACTGCGACGAGTTGTTTGCCTGAACCACCAAGTAAAGTTCGTTTTCTCTTGTTTTTCCTACCCAAAACTATTTAAATTGGCACGAGAAAGAAAATGGAAAAGAAAATTTTGATTAGGAGGATCAGATTGGCTAGTTGAAATATTCTAGGAGAGGAAAACAAGTAGAATTTTTTATTAAATATGCTATAAACGAACAAAGTAAATTATTCAGATAGTTATAATTTCTTTTAATAAAAAGATGGGGGTATAGCATGGCGCGGATGTGATTGCGATAAGGAAAAAGATGTGATGTGAACAAAACGTGAACCTCTTCCTTTCTGGGCCAGATGCGTCAACAGGCCAGCTTGTTACTCGAAGGCCCATAGACATTTTGGCATTTCGATTGTCTGAGGATTACGATTAACTGTGAGGCACCTATTTCTCCATCAGATATTCAGATAAGAATCTTTAAAAAAAAGCAGCATAAACTACGAGCATTAGTCCACTAAATTGCTCCAGTTCAAATTCATCTGTAACACAGACAATTGTAACCGGAAAGATCCCAGGTGCTTGAAGAGGAGACATAGGTCATGGCCCCAGAGTGTCACACACCTGGTAACCAGAACCATCAGAATCTTTCATGGCCCAGCAAAAAAAATTCAAACGCACGCCAAAAAGGAAAATTGCGAGCCACGGTATACCAATCTGGCAATCAGTCATGAATCTGAGCTAAAAAATGTAATTTACATTTGATCTTTCTGCTCTACAGCTACAACAGCAGGCAAAGGCGCAGGCCACAGGCACACACACTGGCTGGAGGCTCATTGAAGGCTTACAGCCCCCCTGAATAGGAAGCAGTCTGCGACCGTGCGACCGTGCGGAGTCTATGCCTGATGATATCAAGTTTACACCCGTGTCCAGCTACCAGATTTGTTTGTCACCTCATGTTCTAACCCGTCACCCGTGTACAACAGCACGACAGAGGAAGTGGCCGTCCACAGAGCACAGCAATGGTCAATGGAAGGTGTGTCAATTGAGCAATCTGATGAATGGCCACAGCTGGCGATGGCGAAATAGTCTCTTCTTTGCTACTCCAGGATGTCTGTTGGCCACAGCTGCCTCCACTTGGAGATGTCCTTCTTGCTGCGGAGCTTCCTTATCCCGCCATAGAACCCGTCGCCCTCGTTGCCCTCTTCCCTGTGGTCCTTCCTGTTCACCAACGCTTGCCTCCATCTTGAGCCAGGCGTGTATTGATTGAACTCCAGCACAACGGTATCTGCGACATAAAAAAGAGTTAGGTTATTTAACAGTAGCAGTATTGCAAAAAAAAGGCCTCAAATGAATTACTAGTACTTCAATGCATGTTCGTGCTTCTGTTACTAAGAATAACCTCAAATGGTATCCAATCCGTTCAAAATGCATGCTAACAAGATATTTGAGTTCAACTATTTTTAAAATGAACAATGTTTTTTTTATTCATACAGACGAAATGGATCAGCAACAACAATTTGATAGCCCATTTATTATAGCTGCAAAGATTGTTATTCTGCACATGTAACATCCTACATGCATCTAACACTAGATTTTATTCAGACTCCAGATTTCAGAAAATGTGATGCTGACCTATGAATATATCAATTTTAAACGAACAGATGAAAGTTTAGTGCCTAAAATAGATGATCTGTCACATAATAAAATAGGTTGAACATGTCCATATATATCTAAACCCAGCTTTTTTTTTCATAATCATATAAAAAATGGTAGTCCAGTTTATTTAGTAGAAAACCCAGTGTACAAAGCTTCTAGCAAAGTTAAGGTCAAACATATATTACATATCTTAATTGACCATTTTGCTTTCTGTAATGAATGCGTAAAATGAGTCTGAGAGACTGAAACCATAATTTCGTTTTATAATAATGTTCTTTAGACTTTGCAGGCATGCAGGCATGTTCATGGCTATCAACAGCAGATGTGCTTGCGACAACTTTGCAATTATTAATCAACTCAATAAATTAGCTATTTCGCTTAAAGATATTCTCACCACTAAGATGACACTGACAAAAGTGTTCATTTCCATCACATGACTCCAAGTGGCCAACAACCCCATACCACCAGCCTGCCAAACATAGAAATGCATGAATAAACACACTATACACCGGCAAAAAAAAAAATCCTCGCCACTATCTGAAAAGATTATCATATGCCATATGGCGGTGTTTAATGATTCCACTGCACAGCCTAAAGCAAGCTTTTCATTGTTGGGTGCTTGGGAACATACCATATGGGAATTCTTTATTCCTTCTCCACTGAATCTCGATATGGTCGCCAGGCCGGAGTTCATGTAGGCAGTCGGAGGCATGTAGGTCATGTGCAAGAGTGTCGACAGGCGGTGCCCTGACCCTGTCCCATTGCACCCCATCCTCCAAGACCACAGTTCGCCGCCCGTGTGGTGGATACCTGGCACATCAATCATTTTAAGAGCCAGAGAGGCAATTTGAATTTTCAGTGGGTAAAGATAATCTTGATTCTAAGTTCTATGTGTTCATCACATAATCATCAGAATATAAACACAATCTTTCCAACCATCAAAGGGGAAAAACAGAGAAGTTATTAATACCTTGCACGGAATGTGTCGGAATGGTAATCATAGCTGAGCTCTGCATCATAGCATGACATCATGAACCCAACATGGCCATGCTGCAAAACAGAAACGAAGCTTCAGGATTTGCTTCAACAAACATGAGGCAATACTAATGGCACTGTTTAGATCACTTTGCATTTTTTGATTTTTGAAAGAAAATCTTCAACATTTAAAATATTAAATGTAAACTAATCACAAAACTAATTATAGATCTTATCTGTCAACTACGAGACGAATCTAATGAGCCTAATTAACCCATCATTAGAGCATGTTTCCTGTAGCATTACTGTAGTAATTTAGTGTCTAATCACGTCCTAATTAGGCTCATTAAATTCGTCTCGCGATTTACAGTCCATTTGTGTAATGCGATTTATTTTTCGACTACATTTAGTACACCATGCAAGCGATTTACAAAAATTTTGGATTTTGGGTTTTTACATCTAAACAGGGCAATAGTCAATATGAACACATATGTAAAGCTAGTAGCATAGCATGTAACAGGCCTCAAAAGGGGAAATTAATTTAAGCCAGAATTGCCGGTCGATGAACCCGTCCAGATTCAGCTCAGCTGGACCCTAAGAAGCAAGTCTATTCATCAACCAAATTAAGGCCTAAAGATTTCCCTACAAGTTCATTCTGGCAACTGGACACTAACTGGTCAGCAATTAGCACCACTGAGCACAAATAAAGAGTGCTAATTAGCACGCTTTGCAGTAATGAAACTGTCAGTAACTGACAAGATATGGGATGGTACCTCGCGGTTGTAAACCTGAGCCGGGAACCAGAACTTGCCGCTTTCCATGGACAGATACCACGACATGGTGGAATCATCCAGCACAGGGCCGGAGGACTTGCCGCTGTCTGCCCTGGGCCGCATCCAGGACACCACCGGACAGACGCAGGACAGCGCGGCAAGCCACCTCCGGCGCTTGCCGCCGCCGCCCGAGACGGAGCCCGCGGCGCTGGACCGGCTTGCGGACGCCAGGTGCGCCCTCCACTCGTCCCTGGCGGCGCGGCCCAGGACGCGGCCCCACTTCTCCGACATGTGGCGCTCCCAGAGGTGGTCGCTGCGGCAGCGCTCCCGCATGGAGCGGCAGACGGCGGTCATGCTCCGCAGCTCCGCCGGCGGCAGCCTCTCGAGAATGCAATCGATGGCCAGCTCGGGCAGGTCGAGCACCGACGGCTCGCCGCCGCCGGCTGCGACCTCCTCCGCATTCTCCACCATTGCCGCCGCCCGCTTCCTCTTGAAGGATGGCATGAGCGGCATGGTCTCCGGGGCAGCCGCGATGCCGCCGTGCAGGCGGAGGCCCGCCAGGAATCCGAGCAGCGAGAGCGCGAGTTGCTGGAACAGGGAGGCTAGGAACAGTCTCATGTCACGCGCGCATGGCTTGGACAGGAAGAGCAGGCAGGCAACGACGAAGGCGGCGAGCAGGGCAAGCATCAGCGCGCGCCGGCGGAGTAGCGCGCTGCCGCTGCCGCTGCTCCGTGTGGATAAAGAGCAGGCGAAGCCACAAGCAGTGGGGTTGCTGTTGCTGCTACGACCAAAACCGCATCAAGAGCTCGCCTTTTATCCCTTTTGTGCCGCTTTCTTTCGCCGCCCGATCGGAGGAGCCGTGCGGGTGACGCGATGGAACCCACTTTGCGACAGGAAGGAGAAAGGAAAAGCGCAGCGAGAGAACAAAAAACAATAAAATTAGGTCGGATTCGACCGAATCGAAGCCCGGGGATCGGGGCAAGCCAAGGACACTTGTTGCCGAGCCGCTTGTTCTTGGATTGATTCGAGCTCAGCGGCCAGAAACAGCTCGAATTCGAGCTGAATTTGGGCCTGTTCGAGCTCGGAAACCGCAGGAGGTGCCCGAGATGGGATCTCCGGAGCTGGAATGGGCGTCTTGGAGCGAGCGAAAGATCAATGAATGATCCTAGCAAGAATGGGTGGGGCGAAAAAAAAAAGGTGGGATCTTGGAAGGAGATACGAGATACGAGAGGGAGTTGGTGAGAGGGGAGCGTGGTGAGTGACCGGGGGAAGGCAAGGGTGGGGCCTTCCCGAGCTCACCGATGCCTGCCTCCCCTCCCTCCCCTCCTCTCTCTCTCTCTCTCTCGCTTCCAAGAAGGAAGGCTGGTGCCAAGACGAAGACGAAAAGAAAAATGGAATAGGGGGAATCGCAAGTGGAGGAGAAGAGTATTTATGGGGCGCAAATTGCAGGTAGTTTTTCTTCCTTTCTTGCCGCTCTCCTTGTTTGTAGCGGTTTGCCCCTGTATCTTTTACATGTAAACGCTGTAAACATAAAAAGTATCACATCAAATGTTTTGACACATGTATGGTCATATCGAATGTTTTGACACATGTATGGAGTAGTTTATTCACCAAACTTTTTATATGGATGAGCTGTAAATCGCGAGACGAATCTAATGAGCCTACTTAATCTATAATTTGCAACAGTGATGATACAGTAACCATCCACTAATTATGGATTAATCATGGATTAATTAGCATCATTAGATTCGTCTCACGATTTACAACTCATCTGTGTAAAAAGTTTTGTAAATAAACTTCATTTAATATTTCAAATTAACAAGATTTCTTTGCAAAATTTTTACACGTAAACAACTAAACACAGGCTTTGGTCCCATGCCCGCTTGTTTTTGGCTATCGATTTTTCTGTTTTTTTTTTTGGAGCAGCAGGGGATTTAGGAGCCGTCGAGCTCCAATAATTGGGAGCCATGCGTTCGCTCGCGCACGTTTAGGACCAATCATACAGGGTTAGGCTGGAGGAGAGATGGGACGGGGACGACGGCGTCCAACGGATTCATGGCCAAATTTGGGGGGAGAAAGATATGAGCAAAACGAGATTGTTTTTATGGAGATTTTAGAGGCAACACTAAGTCTAGAAATAAAGAGCCTGCTTGCTCACTCGCTTAGCTTCAGACATCGATGACAATAACGACAATACAATTATACAAGGGACACGTTGCACGGTGGATGACAAGTGAAGGTTTTCTCCTAACCAACACCATAGCACGCGTTGGGTGTTAGAGGCATGGTTCCCCATGGTCAACATGATTAAAATTGTATGCAAGTTTTACATTTAAATATACGGCCGGCTGTAATAGCATCTTTACCAACATATATACTAGTCTTAATGTAGAAGTGGTACAGAAATGTTAGAAGCACATAACAAGAAAGATGAATTGTCATAAAGACGAGGATGGAGGAAGATGGTAAACTGTTTTGTAAGTGGCTATATTTGTAGTGGGGCTAGTGAGCCCGAGTGGCTCCTGGAGCTAGCCCCCAGGCCAGCGACCGGGGTTCGATCCCCCGCGTTGGCACCGGAGAGGCCCTCTGTTACCTCTCTTAGTGAAAAAAAGTGGCCATATTTGTGAATTTTTCTTTTAAATAAAGTTCATATTGCTATTAGTTGTTAAGAAGGCCATAACTAGAAAATATGAACTTAGAATATGGCTTGTTGTTAGACGTGTCGTAATTTCTAAGCCAGTACTTAGTTCGTTGCAATAACTTTGATTTCCTATATTTTTGTCCCACCTATAGGTATGCTTTAACAAAAAAAAAAACTAGTCCAAGATGTGGCCAGGAAATTGTTGGCTATACTACACGATCGATCTTGACATGATTGGGAGAGGTCCGCTGTCCGCATGCTTTCTCTGCTACAACCAGTGGCGGCTAAGAACTTCAAGTTTGGGTATTCAAAAATTCAAGATGCAAAGCAAAATGATTGTTTTATACCAATATTAACATCATATATACATTTAGTTATACATTTAAATACTATAGATAGCAAAAATAATGGATATTCAATGGATATCATTGCATACCAAGTGGGCCCGCCCCTGGTACAACGTGGACGATAGGACCAACCGCATTCGTTGCCAATAGTGCTACTGTAGTCTTCGTACTGTTTATTTTGATCTGGACCGTTGATTAGATCTGGCGGTGCTACTGTGACTAAAATGCGGTTACACTAGCAGTTGTGCAGGAAGTATTTCCTACATACTCCCTCCTTCCCCGTTTATAAGGCATGGTGGAACATGACACGGTCTTCTAAACAACACTTTGACCATTTATTTATCATATATTATATCACTTTTGATTATAAACTTATAATCATTGTAAAATATATTTGATTATGAATCCAATCATATGAAATTTGCATTATAAAAATAAAAATTTAATAGTCAAATTATTGGTCAAAGATGACAAGGTTTGAATCTTGATATACGTGTATGCCTTATAAACAGGGAAGGAGGGAGTAATTTGGCAAAATAGATGTGGTAATAATGAAAGCGAAGCAAGCAAGATATGAAATTTGGCTCTTCTTGAATGCCCTAGTTAAAGTGAGCCCAAATCCGGTGTTGACTGTGCTAAATTTTGATAACGAGAGGGAACCATAGGGGGAAGTATTACTCGTACATATTAATTCTTTTTTGGAAGGCTCTCTGCTAATTCTCATGAGACATGTTAGGGAAAAAAACAGAAACTTTAAATTCCCATAAAAATCAAAGACAGCCGCGCCATCCCATCTCATTGAAACCAGAAACATCCTTCCATCAATTCCATAGAATCTAATACCATGGTTCCATTCCTTCTCTAAAAAATTATCCACATGAAAACAGTCTAAAAACTCTAAATGTACGTTTAGATTACCCACATATGTTAATATGAAAACATTCTAAAGTAATTTCATAATATTTATAGCGAAATGGCTTCTAGTTTAGCCATTAGAGCACCTGAGTAATATCCGGTAGACCTAAATTCAACCCTCATCGGAGTAAATTAAAAATATGTATGAATCAAATAAAAAACTTACATAAAAATAGGTGGGGCCTCCCCAGCTAATATTTGTCAAAAAAAACTCATAATATTTATAAATAATATACACATATACCATATATTTAAAAAGAATATAAAATAATCTTCTAATTTGCATCTAAACTACCCACCTCCACCGTTATTAAGAATAACCTAAAATAACACCTAAATATGAATCTAAAAACAAACCCAAAAGTACTCACGTATATTCTCTAGATTAAATTACGCACTTCTACCACTGTTATAGAAAAACTAAATTACATGATGCTTGTAACAAACACGCTTGAATTAAAGATAAGAAAACTGCAAATACGGATGGATGTCCTAGTGTCATGTATTTACAACCTGAGGGGTATTATTGGTATTCAATCATAATAGAGATGAACGAGAGATAGAGAGAGTGAGCAAAGATAAGCAAGTTTGATTAGTTGTGGGTTCCATACTTATTTAATTAGAATTTGTAACAATGATGTCTTTTAAAATTACTAGCCCGTACTCCTGCTTGAATTGATAGACTAGATTGCATAATTGATGTTCAATTATAGAAACATAAGGGTACAAAAGGAAGGGACACCCTGGGCAACACGTATGTTTCGAGGTCCAAGCTAGTTTGATTCCCGCCCCTAGCTATAGGAGGTAAGGGGCAGTCAGCACTATGAGATGATGAGGCTACGTGGGAGTCTAATTCGCACAGAAAGGGGCCGAGGAAGAAGAAAATAGATTTCAAGTGGCTACAAGATGGGCGTGAAATCTTTCCCTGGCTCCTACAGTCCTATTGTTAGTTGAATGTCATAGACAAATGGGTGGGCCTTGACCGTGCTCGAGACCCTGCTGATGAGAAGGCCGGCGATCCTGTACGTAGTGGGGGAAGTAGAATTTTGTATAATTGACGTGTCGGTTAAAGGATGATTAACCAAAAGTCGAGCGGTTTATTATTATTCGGTACTACTCCAACTAAGGAACCTAAGATACATCTTCATTTGGCGACGCCTATCAGCTCCCACATAAGGAAAGCGAATGCACATATATCCTATTAGGGTTATGGGTATACGTAGCACTAAAGCTATGCAAGTTGAAAGCATAGTTACATGACCTACATCAGCTGCATGAACTTTTTTTAATGTCCATCAGCTAGATGACCCACTAGTATAATTAATTAATGTCCAAGGTATTTAATTTTTCTGAAAATTAACAAGATACATATATAGATTCACAACATGAACTTTTTTTTTTACCATTGTACACTACGAGAAAATGGCTCATTCGTCCGCGGCATTTAGTACCGGGCACATTTTGGTCCGGTACTAACATTGTCCCGGGGTCATTTGAGTACCGTGCCAAAATTTAAACGTCCCCTGAGCCATTTTAGTACCGGCCCAAGACACCGGCCGGTACTAAATGTCGTCCTTACCATTTTAGTACCGGCCCAAGACACCGGCCGGTACTAAAAGACGACATTTAGTACTGGCTAGTGTCCTGGGTCGGTACTAAATGGCTCTCTACGAGTTACTTCAAAAGGAATGCATCTTCTACCCAATCACATCTGGTGCATAGGTGGGATGGTAAGGAAGCTACGTGCTAGGCTGGAGGTCATGGGTTCGAATCCTCGCGACCGCGCACGCGCATTTACGCATGAAAAATTCGCGTGACTTGTGACTTGTGCGGGCCTCCCGGGTGTTCGTCAAATTTTTTCTTTATTTTTGGGTGGAAAACCATTTAGTACCGGTCCGTATTACCGACCGGTACTAAACTTCCACTTTAGTACCGGGCGTTTTGACCGGTACTAAATGGCACGCCATTTAGTACGGGCCAGTCGGTACCGGTCAGCTGCCTGGTACTAAAGGGGGGTTGCTGACCGGTACTAATGTTGATTTTTCTAGCAGTGGTATACATATCCCTATATATTTTGTTACTCTCTTCTTTCCAAAATACAAGTTGCTTTAGTTTTACCCTAAAACAAATTTCTCTAATTTTAGCTAGGTGTATAGAAAAATATATTAAGATATACAATACCAACTAAATGAACTAATGGATTCAGTGGAGATAATTCCATGCATGTTGTAGTTGGTGTATTGCATTTTTTATATAAACTCATCAAAATTAGAGAAATTTAACATTTTATATATCTAACTAAAACGTACAATCTTACATTCTAGAACAAAACGAGTATATACAACACACTGGCAGTGGCAGCAGGAATTGTACTCTGACTAAGCAGCAGTAGTGTGCTCACTAGCGATGGTGCCGATCGATTTCCAAAACAACGGTGGCCGGCCGGCCGGCCGGGGATCCAGCATCAGACAGCAGTATGGGTTGCGCGTATCCCCCGTAATCTCGTCCTCTGACTAAACTAATCCATTGACTCGTCGCCCTCTGATCAAACGGTGCGTTTCCACGTAATACCTCCAGTTAAATAAGCGATCAAGCTAGATAGCCCTAGATATGGTAGGAGATACGTGACAAATATAGAATCGCCGGCGAGAGCTAGTGGGCTGATCCCTGGATGTTTCCCCCGGGACGTGTGTCGACGGCCAGCGGGGGCAGAGCCGCCGCCGGGAGGCGCCTCGCGCCTCATCGACAGCGAGCGAGGAGGCGATGCAATTTGGGGGAAATTCGGACGTGTAATAAAAAATAGGGATGCAAATTTCTAACGTTTAAGTGCACCTCTAATCTTTTTTAGTTTAAAATATTATACTATTTTTTAAAAATTTAATTCGATTTTAAGGTAGTAGTATAAAATTTTAAACTAAAAAGGTTGAAGATGCATCTCCAAGAGTTTGGTATCTTAGTTTGGCATACTTTTTTTTTGGCAAATGAAGAAAAAACAGTCTCAAATAATTTGGTAACCAACTTGGCATTTTTGGGAAGTTGTCAAATTCTACCCTTTCGACGCGCATATATGCTCACGGAAACAACTTGACATCATGGTCTCTGGTGGCGCCGCAACTCTCGGCGCACGCGCGAAGCCGTCGGGCTCCTTCTCGCATGGCTCAGCAATTGTTTCCCGTGCCTCCTCTCCTTCTTGCTGGCGTCCGGTGTTGACGGTTACAATTGGTCGGTTCACGATTTCAATCGGTCAGTTCCCGTCAGCTAATCGGGTTCACCATATTAGTCGGTCAGCTGACGATTGCAATTGTGATTCCATGATTACACTAATAGGACAAAATAATATATATTGATTGAAATAAATATATTAGTCGGTCAGCAGGACGCGACTTCGCGCGTCAAACAACAAAAAATTCTTGTGGGCCTTCTTTTTATATTTTTGCCTATTGGAGATGAGCTTTGTTTTTACTTGACACATAGTTTTGGGAGTTGGCAAATCACAAGATTTACCAAACTCTTGGAGATGAAGAGTCACTAATTAACACCCCTAATTCAAAAGGTAGCTTGCTGCTTTTTTTTCCTTTGCCCCGGGGATGCATGCAGGCTCTGTGTGTATATTCGATCTCGTGCTGTCACAGATCGGGATAAGAGATTGGGACAAGTTTAAGATTCACCGATAAAATTCACTCTTTGTTGTTGGATGTGAAAAGTTGACGTACGCATGGCCACTGGCATATTTGTTGTTGGATGATACGAGACGCTGCAGCCAAGCAGCTTGTAGCTAGAAAAAATAGTAAATTTTACTGGCAGTTCTTAAACTTGTCTGAGCTTCTATCCTGATACTCTTAAAATACATATAATAGTCTTTAAATTTATCCCGAGTTCTCATTCCAATCCGGGTACTCTTAAAATGCACATGATGTCCTTGAACTTGTTCCGAGTTCTTATCCCGGTCCTCGTATTCTCATCCTCATCCTTGAACTTGTCCCGAGTTCTCATCCCGGTCCTCGTATTATCAAAATGCACACAATGGTCCATAAACTTATCCCACTCTCTCAAACAATTTCATATATTTCCAAAATATTAGAAAGTTTCTTTGCAAATTATTTCAAACTTATAGAATTTCAAATCAAGTTCTAATCTCACTCAAAATTAATAAAACAATTCATGAGGCAATCATCTTGAGACAATATTTGATAATTTCTAGAGTTTTTATTGGAACACATTTATTTGATAGTACATTTTATTTTAGAGATTAAAATAATATTGAAATCATTTATATTCTACTCTAAACAATCATGAGAAAAACACAAAACTAGTTTGAACATAGGTTATTTAGAGATTTTGATATTTTACATTCAATTCATGATAATTTATTCAAAAATTTTGGATCCACTTTGAGTGGGAATCAAACTTGATTTGAAATCCAAATACGAAACAATTTGCAAGAGGTTTTTCTAAATAAATAAAAGCATTTTAGAAGCATATGGACCTGGATGAGAGTGTAGGATAAGTTTAAGGACTAGGATAAGAACGTGGGATAAGTTTACGAGCCATTATATGCATTTTGATAGTACGAGGACCGGAATGAGAATTCGAGACAAGTTTATGCACCTGAATGAGAGCGTGAGAAAAGTATAAGGACTATTATGTGCATTTTAAAAGTGCCGGGATCGGGATGAGAACTCTGAACAAGTTTAAGGACTGCCTATGAAATTTACTCTAGAAAAATTTAGTGTCTGAAATGGGAAATCAATCAGGCTTCCTTCTAGACAAACTGGAATTCAACCGAAAGAATAAAAAAATAGGTGGTCAACGTCGTCGTGGAGGAAACGAAAGTCAAGCAAAACGGAGCTGACATGCCACGGAGTTGAGCAATAAAACAATAAACTAGTACTAGGTGGCACTGTTATAAAAAAAAGAAAACAGGAAAACAGTAGGTGACAGGTGTTATATAACTCACCAATGATTTGTTTCTGTCTCTCCTACAGTACGATTAATTAAAGATTCATTACGTGAATCAAGCACCTGCCCAACTAAAGTTATATTGCATTTATCTGAATTTATTCTAGGATGAAACATTATATTCTTGTTGTACGCGACATTGTCCAGTCTGTGATAACTTCATTAGTATCAAGTTATGACAGTTCAATCTTGTTCATCCATGTGGAGCGTTTTTGTGTTTTGAGTGTCTGCATATGTATATTGTATTTCTAAAAGTTAGTGGTTTCTGTCGAACCTAAACATTTTCTAATAAGAGAGAAATATTTCAAGTTCGCATCAAAATACATCCACCAATTGGTGGACTCTGATCCTCATTGTCACACAATAGTTGTTGCATCATCAGATTTAGCTGCTTCTGCCATTATGAAAATTGAAAATATTAAGCCAAATTACTCCCATATTGTCTTGTAATGTACGTAGCTTTGACATTATGAAAAAGTAACCCAAAGTACGTCTACAATACTTTCATTTAAGTTACTCACTCCGTCTTTGTGAAAAAAAAATCCAAACAATCAAAATATAAATATTCAAGTTTTGTTGTCTCACATCATTCACAATTTCAGTTCATGTATTAAGTCTGGGTACCAAACTGAAAAAGCAAAGTACATATCATACCATGAATGATCACACATATATAACGAATATTATGAACGTGGGTTGCTGGACTACTGTGTAAACTGTAAGGTCTCCTACCCGCAAATTATGAGTGATCGTTTTCTTGCACAAAAGTTCTCACCAAATTACAAAATTCAAATAAAGCACCCCTAAAAAAATGCAAATAAAGCCTAAAAGTAGATCCGATGAATTTTACCCTTTTTTTGTTTCGAAGAGCCTCAGCTATCATTTTTAACCCTATACACTGCACACCTATCCTGAACAGCTTAAATAAAGTATAGTTAAGATAAGAATTGGCTGATCCATTAGACTTTCTTAATTGCCGCCATACTAGATCAGATGGCATAGCTCATCTCCTTGGTAATTAAACCATAAACAACGCCAACTTGATCGATCTGCCTTTATGCGAGCCCAGATTACACGACCAGAGTGACGCAGTGCCCAACAAGATAACTGAAGAAGAAGAAGCAAGTAGCCACCGGCCCACCGGAGAGAGCACCAAAAGGAAAGCGAAGGCGTCTGTGTCTGTCGCTCATCACTCATCAGCATTTACCCGTTGCATCGCCGTGCCACCAGCCTGGTAGCTAGGGCAGGTTCACTGCATCCAGTAGTGCTCCGTTCCATTTGCAGGTATGGGCTGCCTGCAGGGTTGGCATCCCGAGCTCTCTGCTGCTCTTCAATTTGGAGCCGGCCGGCCTGTTGGGTAGGGTAGCGGATGGCATGAAACTGGACAGGGCAGGTTCACTGAACTGAATCCGGACTCCGGGCCGCCAAGCGGTCACTGCACATGTATGTCTAGAAAGCTTGTTCGGGTCATATGCTTCCTTGCTTGATCTTGCTACTGGATGTGGACATTTCAGTGCGCCGTGTTCTGTTCCTGTTCTTGCACAGGTGAAAAAATTGGAGCAGATTTTCTTTGGTTGTTTAGTAGAACCGAGGATTCCTTGCAGTACTGCTATCCGTTTAGCGGTGTTCTGCTGAGTGAAAGGGTGACGAATTTAGACATGCCCGTAGTTTTTATCTAATGTTTCAATCTATTATGTACTCCTCCAAATTTTAGGTTGTTTTATTTTTCTAGTTTTATAATTTTTGCTATGTATAAAAATATATTCTATATCAGCACATATAATAAAAACTGAGCCAAAGCAACAAATAATTTGGAACAAAGTAAGTAACATCCATACTGATCCTCAAGGGATAGAAATTACTGTTGTGGCACGGTAAACCAAGTCAACTAATAATGTGGTAAATCATTTCATGTGCATGGTTGAAATTTAGACTTAGCCAGTAATTTTTTGTTATAAAATAGACTTATTCCTGACCTTAGCCCAATATTGTATTTTGGACAAAGATTTTTAAAAAAAATGCCAAAGAAATATGCAAAAAAAATATTTTCAAGGTGCGCCAAAAAATTGGCATCTACGAGATAAATTTCACAGTTCTTAGTTGTCATGGTCTTTAAAACACAAAGCTCCACACCATAACTGTAATAATTTCAATCATAATGTGCATACGAAATAAATATCTTTAATAAACTAAAAAAATGCTTCAGCTTAAACCGTTTTGTACATCTCTCTTACAAACCATGTGCGATTATTCCAGGGCAGCATGATAGCAAAACTTTAGAATGCTTGGTCCGCGGCCATTGTAAACTAGATCGCACTTAACAATCAACAAACAACTTTTATAAAATAATGCTAAATGGGCTTTGTTTGGTTCTTCCCTAGAATGAGCTATAACACACTTTGACTGCTAATTTAGGTGTCAAATAAAAGCAATTTAAAAAATTAACTACAGAACCCCTGCGCTATAACCCCTGAAGAATCTAAGGAGGTCTTAACATCATTTTAGCCAATCATCGATTAATTATCGTCATTAGATTCATCGCGAAAAATTACACCCATCCCTAAATAGATTTTGAAAATAGATTTAATTTAGTACTTCATACGGAGCCTAGAAGATACATTCTAGGATGCATTTTAGAAAACCAAACGGAGAATAGGTTTAGTCGTAAATTTATTTGTGCATTTAGTCATTTTTACCCCAACAATCAATTAATCTGAGTACAATTTAACTCAATTTCAGTCGAATTGTTAGCAGACAAAAAAATATTTTTTTAGAACTTAGATGATGGGAAGAATGTTTTTAGAAAAAATGTTAGTTAGCTTGGATTGGCAGCGGTCACTACTCACTCACTTGGGTCCCATTAGTCAGCCCAGGCCCATCAGTCACCTCCAGCTCCATCTGGCTGCCAAAATTTAAAAACCAGCCGTCCATATTGAGACTGCCAAAATGCATACTCCCTCCGTCCCCTTTTAAAGGTCGCTAGAAAACTGTGCCTGTGAGGGATCCCGCTTCCCGAGCGACAAACAAAATGGGACAGAGGGAGTAGTTCGTACGCCTAATGACCAAAATGCAACATCATTAGAATTCACAATATCATTGACCAAGTCCTATTAAACGAGTTGATGGTAGCAAGCAGAAGCAACCAGGTCCAAACTCGAAAGCGTAGTCCAGCCTTCAGAGTTCAGACATGAACACGAAAGCGAAGTTTATTCAAGGAAACCAAAAGCCAAGTTCGATCTGTCATATGCCCTTGTGCAATTTCATCGGGTCATCCACGCCCAACTCAGCAGAAGAACATGGAGGACCTGACGTCCTTATGCAGCCGAGGCAGCTCTGGCACAGGTGCTGGAACGCCGCTGGCCAGGGGCGGATTTAGACCCGGGCCACCTGGGCCATGGCCCGGGGTTCGGCAAAAAAATATTTTTTTTCAACTTTTCCGAACTGGCCCAGCCCAACATCGAGGAGGAGGACTCAACCTGTCGTGCGCCCCTGCCCTTCGCCCCAACCCCGACGCCGCCTCTCCCGTACGCGACGCCCTCGCCAGCCGCACGCCACCACGCGCATCCGCCCCAGCCCCAGCGGCCCAGCCCAGGCATCGGCTAGCCGCCACCCGCCAGCGCAGACCGGCGACGCTGCACGACGGCCGACGGCAAAGGCCGCCCTCGGCCCTCCGGTCCGGCCTCAGGCGCCAGGAGCAGGGCGCAGGCGGCCAGGCCCCTCCGCGGCTCCGCCTCCGGCCCTCCCTCTCCCTGGCAGCGGCAGGCGCCAGGCGGCAGCCGGTAGGCCGTAGGCCCCTGCCCGCTGGCGGCCCCTCCCTCTCCCTGTCCCTGAGTGGCTGAGCTAGTGAGCTCCCTCCTGCTCCTGCTAGTCTTGCACGGCTGCACTGCTCCCTCTCCATCCGAGGCTGTGACAGTGAGGTATGCTCCCTAGATCCATCCCTGGTGGTTTCTCCTCCTCCAAATTAGAGTACTATGATGTATTGATGTTAGAGTAATAGAGTCAAACTGTCAATTTTTCAGATTTGAGGATGAAGAGGCATATGTCGATTAGATCTTTTTTTTTCTCCGGCTGTAACACCGGTTATTGCTGTAATATCTTTTTCATTTTGCAGTAGCTTCTACCTCTGGATTTGGATCAATTGCCGAAGAAGAATAAATATATTACTTCGCAATGATGTTTTTTTGTATGTTTTCTATCTTTCCGTTTATATTTTCATGTATCTTTTGAACTGTGAGTTTGTGGACGTCTAGTTTTTGTCACAACTATATTTAAAACTCGACCCGGGATTCGACTCAATCCTGGTTCCGCCACTGTCGCTGGCCGACGATCCTGTCTCTGATGAGTCATCGAACCTGACGAACTGCCGCACCTGCGCCGCCGCCAGGTGCGCGTAGTACACAGGATCAACTGCATAAGCAAAACAATATTCGGATCAGTCATAATGATCAGTTGAGCAATTGACCTGGAATTAAGGAGGACAGAGAAGTAGGTTAAGCTTACCGACAGATATGGCTGAGGTGCTCCTCTGGTACCTGAAAGTTCACATCAATTGCAAGGTTAGACTTCAGAGGAATGCAAGGTGCAAGTAGCTGAAGTTTCTCTCTCTTTTTGGTGTTTGTTTGATGCAGTTTTCAGAGTGCATACACACAAGAGAGGGAGTGCACGAGCCACGAGCTCCTGCAGCTCATCAGGAGTGAAGCCGATCTCGTCATACAGCACGTGGTAATGTGTTGGCCTTCTTGTCCCCTGCCAATGCAACCACAAGAACGTCCACAGCTCAATTAGATGAAAAACAAACACACATTTCATAACGATTATTCTGTGAAGATCGATAACCGCAATTCCCATCCACTCACAATCCTGCCGGCATGAGCACACATGTAGAAATCATAATCCCTGTGGTGGCAGATTCCCTTGTCCACAACAGTGCCTGCACACAGACACAGACACAGACATTGAATTAACAAGATGCAAGGACACAATTAGGATCAATAGCTAGGCCAAAAGTAAAGTTTCTGGGTTACCAGCTGGGACATTAGACCCATCATTGCCATCTCTGAAAAACCTTGTGTGGTGGTTCTTCTGTGCAACAATTTGAGGGATGAGAGTACTCTATCCTGCTTGTGATGAGTGAATTGTCAACCGTGCGGTGTGATCGTGCGCTTGGTCTTTGGATTGCAGGTACATGGGCGTAGAGTGTCGACGGAGAGTTGCCGTGGAGGAGCTCGGTCCGGGCGGCAGCTGTGGCGTCCACTCCTAGATCGAGGACGCAAGCGGCGACGGAAGGCGGGTTTCTTGGTTTGCGCCACAAAACCAAGCAGGCGGACGACGGTTGAAGACGCCAAGTCGTGGAGGCACGGGCGTCGGTCTCGGGACTGACGGAGGCGACGGGCGTCGACGGCGTCTAGGGCCTCGCTGCGGGTGAGGAGGTGACGGGCGTCGAGCGGCGTCTAGGGCCGTCAGAAGGCCAAGGCGGGAACGACGTCTAGGGCCACGACGTGGAGGCAGGAATCTTCCCGCGAGCGAAGTTTTGGCGGTTTTTCTCAAAACCGGCCACCTAGCCGGGTTTCGCGGACCCTCCAAAACCGCGTACCGGAACTTTGTCGACGTGGCGGCATCGCAGCAAAGACTTCGAGTCGAAGAAAGAAACTCCGCCGTCGATTGAGTCTGTAAAGCGGGCTGCTGCAGACCCGACCGGTCTGACCGGTCTGGCCGCGGCAGCTGAGTATTTAAGTCGCCCCTTCTCCAGGTCGTGGGCTTCGAGTCTCTTGAGTCCTTTTCGGTTTTCCCTTCCCCTTCCCCCTGCTCCAGGTTAGGGCCAAGGTCTCCAACGCAAAGGAAGGTTAGATTATAGCTAATCTCTCCAATCTAGAGGGTGGATGATGGTGTGGTAGGTTCTAGCCTTTGTATAGGTGAATTTCTCTGTGATTAATGAATGAAATTCGTTTGAGATTCACCTTTGTGTGCTGAGTTCTCGTCCTCTCACTCCTCTCTTGCGTTTTGGGTTCAAATTCTCCTCTTTTGGTGTGTTTTGTGTTTGGAGGAGATAACCCTTTGAATTCGTGCTTTGTTGAACTCTTTGTGACGATTCCGATGCATCTAGCCTTGTGCCAAACCCCCTGGAATCGCGAGTTCTCACGAATTAGAGTTTTTGTGTTCTTGAGAAAACACCAATCCACTTTGATCTTCCCCCAAATTCTCAAGATCCTTTAATCTTTGGGAGAGATCTCTTGGGGATATGTTCATGGGACAGGTGTGAAGGTATCCTCCAAATTTCGTTGGATTTAGACTTCGTTTGCTCGAGATTTGCCATTTGGAGTTTTGGTTGCGGGCTGTCTGGGAGCGACCGGTCTGACCGGTCTGGGTAACCGGTCTGACCGGTCTGGAATTTCAATTTCTAGCCCAACCAGTCTGACCAGTCTGAGCTAGCGGTCAGACCGGTCTGACTCAGCAGAGCTGCTATTTGGGGAGTTTTCTCATATTGCTTCCGTTTCTCTTCCTAGAGCTTTTTGCTTAGAGATAGCTAGTCCATAGCTACTCTCTCATCCTAGGTTCGAGGGCTTGTGGTGATTTTCGAGATATAGGCCGACAGATCAATTTCGAGAGAAATTTTGATCGGCTCCCATTCACCCCACTCTGGTCGCCAGTTTCGGTCCCTCAATTGGTATCAGAGCTTGGTTGATGTTTTCAGTACCTTAACCGGTTCGAAAACCACTTGGCGACCATGACGAGTCTTGGGAAGATCCCGGTGTTTTCCGGCGAGGACTATGCCTACTTGAAGGTTCGCATGAGAGCCTTCTTGCAGAGCATGGGAGCCGAGGTCTGGGATATTACCAGGAACCAGGCTTACAAGGTGATTGCCGTTCGGACCACACCTCTTCAGGTGTCCGAGCACGAGGCTAACGCCAAGGCTGTCAATGCCTTGTTCGCTGGCGTTTCTCGTGCGGAGTTCTCACGCGTCCAGGGTTTTCAGGAAGCCCATAAAGTTTGGACGTGCCTTGAGAACTACCACGAGGGTATACCTCAGGTGAAGGCCAGACTGTTCGAGACTCACCGGCGTGAATACGAGAACTTCACACAGGGGTCGGGTGAGAGCATTGGCGATATGTTCAGTCGGTTTCAATCGATTGTGAACAAAGTCAATGCGAACAGATCTGCTGATGCCCTTGAGTACATAGAGCATGAGAAGGCTCTCAAGCTGCTCTACGCACTTGATCGCTCTGTGTGGGATCTCAAGGTGAACACGAATTGGAGTTTTTGTGTTCTTGAGAAAACCCCAATCCACTTTGATCTTCCCCCAAATTCTCAAGATCCTTTAATCTTTTGGGAGAGATCTCTTGGGGATATGTTCACAGGACAGGTGTGAAGGTATCCTCGAAATTTCGTTGGATTTAGACTTCGTTTGCTCAAGATTTGCCATTTGGAGTTTTGGTTGCGGGCTGTCTGGGAGTGACCAGTCTGACCGGTCTGGAATTTCAATTTCCAGCCCAACCGGTCTGACCATTCTGAGCTAGCGGTCAGACCGGTCTGACTCAGCAGAGCTGCTGTTTGGGGAGTTTTCTCGTATTGCTTCCGTTTCTCTTCCTAGGGCTTTTTGCTTAGAGATAGCTAGTCCATAGCTACTCTCTCATCCTAGGTTCGAGGGCTTGTGGTGATTTTCGGGATATAGGCCGATAGATCAATTTCGAGAGAAATTTTGATCGGCTCCCATTCACCCCCCCTCTGGTCGCCAGTTTCGGTCCCTCAATTGGTATCAGAGCTTGGTTGAGGTTTTCAGTACCTTAACCGGTTCGAAAACCACTTGGCGACCATGACGAGTCTTGGGAAGATCCCGGTGTTTTCCGGCGAGGACTATGCCTACTGGAAGGTTCGCATGAGAGCCTTCTTGCAGAGCATGGGAGCCGAGGTCTGGGATATTACCAGGAACCAGGCTTACAAGGTGCTTGCCGTTCGGACCACACCTCTTCAGGTGTCCGAGCACGAGGCTAACGCCAAGGCTGTCAATGCCTTGTTCGCTGGCATTTCTCGTGCGGAGTTCTCACGCGTCCAGGGTTTTCTGGAAGCCCATAAAGTTTGGACGTGCCTTGAGAACTACCACGAGGGTACACCTCAGGTGAAGGCCAGACTGTTCGAGACTCACCGGCGTGAATACGAGAACTTCACACAGGGGCCGGGTGAGAGCATTGGCGATATGTTCAGGCGGTTTCAATCGATTGTGAACAAAGTCAATGCGAACAGATCTGCTGATGCCCTTGAGTACACAGAGCATGAGAAGGCTCTCAAGCTGCTCTACGCACTTGATCGCTTTGTGTGGGATCTCAAGGTGAACACGATCATTGAGTCTGCTGGCTATTAGACTCTGACCGTGAACGAGCTTTTCAGCAAGCTCAAGGCCACAGAGGTGGATAACCAGACATGAGCCAAGCTCAATGGTGCCCCTCCTTCCAAGAGCATCGCTCTTGTGACTGGTCCAGGTGGATCGAGCCCTAACGCTAACTCTGCTCTTGACTTTTCTCTTGCCTCTTTGCCTTCTGTTACAGATGAGTAGCTGGAGACACTAGGCGACGACGACTTGTGCCTCCTCATCAGCAAGTTCTAGCGCGTCTACCACAACAGGCAGAGGAAGAAGAACCCCGGGTGCTACAACTGCGGCGATTTGAACCACTTCATCGCCGATTGCCCAAAGAAGTCCAGTGGTGGCCAGAACAACCACTTCGACTACTACTGCCACCGCGACCGCGACGAGGGAGGCTCCAACAAGGAGCGTCGGCGCCACAAGCACCGCAGTCGTGACCGGGGAGGATGGTTCGATAAGGAGTCGCTCAAGAAGCGCTTCAAGTACAAGGCCAAGAAGCGGGAGAAGGCCTTTCTGGCGCAGCTCAGCGACCTCGACAAGAGCTCCGACACCGACCGCTCTTCTTCACCGACCTCCGACGACGACGACAAGAAGAAGAAGCGGGACAAGGAAGCCACCAGCTTCATCGGCCTGTGCTTGGCAGCCGGTCGGCACAAGGGTTTCTGCACCATGGCCGGCGAAGCCGATGGTGCTCGTGCGTCTTCGGGTGGACATGCTACACCGACGCACGTCGACTCTTCTCTTGGATCCGAGAGCGATTCAGAGGTAAACTCCACAATCGACCTGCTTGATACGGAGGTTAGGGAGTTGTACGCCGCTCTCGACAACCAGACGAGGCTGCTTAAGGAAGCAGCTAGAGAGCGTAGAAAGCTTAGGGCTGAGCTGGCTTGTGTTAGGGAGAAATCTAGTGAGGATGAGTGCGCTGGCTGCGTATCTCACATGAACAATCTTGTTGTTCTCCGTGCCAAGCATGATGAGAATGTTGCGAACATAGGTGTTGTTAAGACTTCACTTGCTGACGTGTCTCATGAGCTCGCTAAGGCTAAGCATGAACTTGAACTGGTTAAGGACGCTCCCATTATCAGTGATGTTCTTGAATGTGATGACTGTCCTATCTTTAAGGCTGATCTAGCTTCTTTACAGTTAAAGTTTGCTACTGTTGTGTGTGAACTAGAGGAGCTTAGGTCTAGGCCTGTTCTGCTTGGTGCTTGTAAGCTTTGTCCCACGCTAAGGTCGGAGCTAGATGAGAAGAATGCCTTGGTTAAGTCTTTAGGGAAGACTAAGGTCGTGGAGTCTAGCCCACCTATTGATTGTCATGTTTTCCCTGGTTTGATTTCTGATTTGGATAATCTTGCGGTAGAGAAAGCCAACTTGGAGAATGAGAATACCTATCTTAGGGCGATTCTGAGTTGGGTTTCTAGCAGTGAGCCGCAGTTGGGCATGATGATTAAGCAGTTTAAGCGTGGTGATGGTTTTGGGGTCGGTTACACATACACGAAGTCAGACTTTGATAAGTTGTACGGTAAGATCGGCGAGGCTGCTGGAGCTCCAAGTGCTTTGAACACTGCTAGCACGAGCACACAACCTTCACTTGTTGACCCCATGGATGGTGTGTTTAAGGAACCATCAAAAGCACCTCCATAGTAGCAGGTTTGGGTTCCAAAGCCCAATGATCTGAGGAATCCCCTCGATACGCTCCCTGCTGCCACAGCCCAGGTTGCCCAGAGGAAGGGGGCTGCTCCTCCCCGTCCGCACGCGAGGCCTCCACCTCCCAAGAGATAGGTGAGGTACCACTGCGAGTACTGTGACAGAGAGGGTCACCTGGAGGAGTTTTGCTTCAGGAGGAAGCGGGCTGTGAGGCGTAAGCAGGAGAGATGCAACCCGGACATGTACTCTGCTCGGGTACATGGTCCTCCTCGGCGTGGTGATAGGCAAGATGCTAGGGCGCGCCGTGTAGGTGGAGGTCAGGGAGACGGTGGTGCTTATCGTGCTCCAGCGGGTGGTCGCTTTGCCGGCGTGCTCCTGGTCGTTTTCAGTACGGCTATGGACCACGGGACCGAGGCTTTGGAGGAGGTTTCGGAGCACCACGCTTTCCTCGCTGTGGTGTTCGTCAGTCACGCGGTAGACGGGATGGGGGATACGCTTTGCCTATTTTTGCTAACCCTTCTGTAGAGCAAATGGCTCGACACTGGTTTGCTTCTCACTTTGCTAACCCCAGTGTTGAGTCATTTGCTCACCCTTTGTCTCACTACTGATGTGCAGGTTGGAGGCTTGGAGAACAGGTGGATCATGGCTCCGGTTGTTCGCACCACATGACCAGAAATGACAAATGGTTCTCCAGCCTCACCCCGATGCGCTCAAAGGAGTACATTGTGTTCGGGGATAATAGAAGAGGAAAGGTACGTGGACTTGGTGCTGTTCGAGTTTCTGATCACTTTACCCTAAGAGAGGTTGCTTTGGTTTCAATCCTTGGGTTCAATTTGCTCTCTGTTTCGCAACTTCTTCATGAGGGGTTTGAGGTTCGCTTCAAGGAGGGCTATTCGCGTATTTTGGATTCCAGAGGAGATTTGGTTTGCCGGATTACACCTCACGATCGGGTTTTCTTGGTTGAATTTTCTGGAACTCCTTTGGGTCCTTCTCGTTGCTTGTTGGCTGGTCCTTCTTCTAATATGTGGAAGTGGCATAGGAGACTTGGACATTTGAGCTTCGACTTGTTGTCTAGACTTAGCTCACTTGACCTAATCCGAGGATTGTCCAAATTGAAGTTTGAAAAGGACCTTGTTTGCCATCCGTGTCACCACGGGAAGATGATTGCTACTTCTTATCCGCCTGTTAATCAGGTGATGACTGCTCACCTTGGAGAGTTGCTACACATGGACACAATAGGTCCTTCTCGGGTGATGTCAGTTGGTGGGAAGTGGTACGTTCTTGTGATCATGGACGACTTTTCTCGCTATTCTTGGGTCTTTTTCATGAGAACCAAGGATGGGGCTTTCGAGTTTGTTCGAAACTTGATCTTGAGGTTGAAAAACGAGCTACCCCAGGCCATGCGAGCGATTCGCAGTGATAATGGCACAGAATTCAAAAACGCTCATTTTGACACCTTTTGCAGTGATCAAGGGCTTGAACACCAGTATTCTTCTCCCTATACTCCACAGCAGAATGGAGTTGTAGAACGGAAGAATCGGATGCTGGTTGAGATGGCGAGGATGATGCTCGACGAGCATAGGACTCCTCGAAAGTACTGGGCTGAGGCGGTCAATACCGCTTGTTATGTGTCCAACCGCATTTTCTTGCGTGCTTTCATGCACAAGACTTCTTATGAGTTGCGATTTGGATGCCAGCCCCGTGTTGACCATCTCAGAGTTTTCGGTTGCTGGTGTTTTGTGCTGAAAGAAGGAAATCTTGATAAGTTTGAGTCTCGCTCATCTAACGGTATCTTTCTCGGTTATGCATCTCATTCCAGAGCATACCGTGTGTTGCTTATTGATTCTAACATCGTCAGAGAGACTTGTGAAGTCACTTTTGACGAGACTGCACCGTGCAATGCTTCAGTCTTTGAAGTTGCAGGAGAAGATGAGCTCGGCACCTCCATCTTTGAAGATGAGGAGGAAGAAGCTGCGGAGGGTGATGCTGTGGCTACCACGCATGCTGTGGACCCAGTCGCCTCCGCCACAAGCTTGGATGATGATGATGGCCCCGATCCTACTACGTCTACTTCCCGGGGGCCAGTCGAGCAGGTGACTCAGCCTTCACCAGCTGCACCTGAGGAGGCACCAGCTTTAGTTGAGGAGGAGGCGACTTCGCAAGGGAAGCACCACGACACATTCAGTGTCGTCACCCACCTCAATAGATGCTAGGTGACCTCAATGAGAGAGTCACACGGTCCAAGGTAACTAGTTGTAACACCCGGTTTATAAAAGTACATAAACCGAGCAATCATATACGTGCCAAGATCAAGTCACATGTATATACAACAGAATGAACAGTATATCACAGCACATATCACGTAAAAAGATATAATAAAACGAATACGAATGTTATTTATTACATTAATGACATAAATGTCTGATACAGCGGAAGCGAAGTACAAATACGATAAAAACTCTCCGAAGCTGAGCAGGGCGCCACAGGGACGTCGATTGGGAGACGAACGCCTAGAAGTCCTCGTAGTCCTGGTAGCGCTGAGCGAACTCCCTCGCGTCGGCAGGAACTGAGCAGCAATAGAGTATCCCCAAGAGGAAAAAGAGTAGAGTAGGCAAGAGTGAGTACACAACTTGTACTCAACAAGTATAACACAAACTATGAGGCTCTAAGATTGGCTGACTCTACTGCATTAGCTTTTAATCTTGGCAAAATTTTATTAAAGCTATTTACTACAAGTTGATGAATTACCATAAACCCAGTTACATAGTAATTAATCAGAATTAATCATGTTATTACTGAGAACCAAACCGAAACCACCAAGGTAACCCCGAGAGGCACCCCCTCGTCGGAAGGAGTTAACCCCACTAATCAAAAGGAGGATCTGGGCCGCTCATGACCGTGAGCACGGCTAGTATACCAGTTTTACACTCTGCAGTGGTTGCACATCTTTACCCACAAGTCGTGAGCTACGCTAGTTGTTCATCACACTTCCTTAGGTGAGATGACTAGCAAACTCACTACGAGGCCGTTACAAAGGACACGTTGGTAAGGTGTAACCGCTAAGGAATCAGGCTCCGCAATGATGGTAACCACCTCGAGGGGTACACAGACCAAGCCTCGTAGCCTGGCCACCATTGAAGCTCACCACCCCCATGCCCCGTCGGTAAGTTACTCCCAAACCAAAATGACCTAATTAGTAAGCCAAGACCGTCCCATTCCAGTCTTGTGGTAGCGCTGTTGTCCCAGGTTGTCGCTCTATGAACCGGTCCTATGGAGAGTGGCCAACCAGGCAGTAAGAACCGTGCTGGCCCCCTAAACCATGTTTCTATCAAAACCAATTTTAACGAGACGTGAGCCACTCAAGCCACACAGAGGGCCACTCTCAGAATTAAGTTGCATAAACCATTAATCAAATTAATTAAAAAGGACCAAGTGTGTTATAGCGCGGCACCTAGCACAACTAACCAAAATGCAACCCAAAGGATACATATGAAGGATATAAAGTGGCTAGGAAAGTCCTTATAGGCATACAGTATTAAGATGCAGTATGAAAATGTATTTAAAAGTGATAGGTTGTTCATGTTATACTTGCCTTCCTCAAACTGTTCCTGCTGCTCAAACGGCTCTGAAGACGGCTACTCCGGGTACTGGTATTGGGGCTCCTCAGATGGATCAACGTCTACTCTCGAACACATGGCCAAAACAAGGCACAACAATAAGCATACAAGCAAACACTAACAAAAGCTAAGAAACAGTACATCAATACATATAAACAGCACACTAAACTAGTCTAAAACTATTCTACGTGTTACAACGATCGCGTGGACATAAAGAACGCCTAAAACGGAGCTAGAACGCAAAAACTAGAGCTAAAACAAGGTCTAGGGGCTTATCTGCGAGAAAAACTAAGTTCCGGGGGGTTTTCTGCAAAAATTGAGGGCCTAAACATAAATAAAGGGTAGTTCTGGGGTCTAACTCGCGAAATCGGCAGCCAAGGATGGCGGGTACTATTTTTGGAAAGGTTGGGGGCTAAAACAATAAAAACAGGGCCCATCCGTAATTTCTTTTGAACTAACAGGACCGCGGGTTGAATAGCGAAAATTCCAGGGACTCTTTAACAAAAAGACCAGGTGAAGGGGTACGTTTAGATCTCGGCCGTAGGATTTGGATCTGAGGGTTAGGAATCGATGGGTTATGGATCCAATCGTGGGCGTCCATCTGAGATCGGGGCGGCCAGGGCGGTTCGGGCGCGCGGGGTAGCGGCGGGACGTCGCCGGAGCTCTGCTCCGCGGCGGCGACCGGAGTTGGGACATCTGGGTTTACAGACCTCCGTTTGGGCTGGGATTTGGCCGGGGAGGGCCAGCGTGGAACGTGTAAACCACCTGGCCACTCAGGGGAGGGGTTTAGGGCTCGGGATGTCGTGCGCGGCGGCGGGGAGGTGCTAGGCCATGGCGGGTCTCGTCGGCAACGGCGTTCTGACCACTAGAGTGGCCTATTCGTCTCTTTAGCGTGCGCAAACGGGGAAGGGGTGCCAAGAGGTGCTCACCAGGGTGCAGGTCGGTCGGGGAAGCCGTGCAGAGGGCGTGACGGCGGCGTCCGGCGGCGAAGCTCGGTGGAGCGCGATGACGGGGTTGCTGGAGTGGAGCTCCAGCCTTCTGATCCTCTTGGTTCGACTCCTGGCGGTGCTGTGGAAAGGCTACGGGGGTCAGGGGGGCTCCGGAGTCGCCGGCGGCGAGGAATCAGGGCGGCGGGCGGGTTACCTGCAGTGGGGGTTCGGGTGAAATTCCCGACGAGTTGCGGACTGGAGTCGAAGGCTGCGGGTTCGGGAAGATCCCAGGGCACGGGGCGGAGCTTTTGCGCGGCTCCTGTGAAGCTGGGGCGCGGCGGAGCGTTGTGGTCGCGGCGGCGCAGGCGACTCTGCGCGGCGGGGCGACACGGGCGTGGCTAGCTAGGGTTTGGGTGGCGGCGCTGGAAGATGGGAAGGTCCAGGGTGCGGCTGCGGGGTGGTTTAAAGAGAAGGGCCGAGAATATCGGGGGGGGGGGGAGGGCGTGCCTTGGGGAGCGCGGGCGTGATCCTCGGTGAGATCACCGGTTTCAGTTAGCGCGGGGAGGAAGAAAGGAAGGGAGAAGAGGGAGCTGGCGCGTGGGACCAGCGTGTCAGAGGCGGGACGCGCGCGAGCGGGCGGAGGCAGGCCGCGGTGTGGGCCGTGCGGGAGTGGGGCGCTGCGCAGCGGCGAAGCGGACCGGTCGGAGAGCGGGCTGGGCCGGTGTGCGGTTCGCGTGCGGGGTGAGGACTGGCCGAGCGGGCGTCCTGGGCCGGGAGAGAAAAAGGGCGCTGCTGGGCTGCGGAATCGGGCCGATTTTGGTGTTTTCCTTTTCTATTTCTAGTTTTCTCTCTTCTTTTTCTTTTCCAAACTTCACACAACCTATTTGAATTCAAATTCGAATTTGAATTCAACTCTAGCACTCAAACAAATAAAACAATGCTCCAGCATGAATGCTCAAACATTTTAACCCTATTATAAATTTTAATTACTTGAGGATCAAAATTAGATTAAATGCAAGTCTAAACACAACAAACCTTAGAAATTTAATTAAAGCCAATTAAATTTATTATTAAAGCTGAAAATTAAATTAGGGTGTTACAAATCCTACCCCATTACAGGAATCTCGTCCCGAGATTCTGGGTTGGCTAGCAAAGAGATTAGGATAGGTCTTCATCAACTCCTCTTCCTTCTTCTGGCAAGTCCTCCGGAAGGACATCCGGGAATCCAACCACTACGCGAATACCATCCGTGGGTCTAGCCTCCATCTGATGAAGAAAACCAGAAGGCTCTGTAGCACTGACTGTCACCTCTTGGCCATTAGATGCTAACAAGTGAACTGACCGCTGAGCACAATCAATTCTGACTCCCCACTTGGCAAGAGTATCCATTCCCAGAATCACATCAATACCCTTGGTGTCTATCACCATCAGATTTGTACTGAACTTTACTCTCCCTATGGAAACACTGACTCGGGGGCAGGAGATATGAGACCTCAATTGTCCTCCAGGTGAAGATACTAACATGCACTTCTTTAAAGTGTTAGTACGAATACCATGATGCTCAACAAAAGACTGTGCAATAAAGGAATGCGTAGCACCAGTATCGAACATCACCGTAGCTGGATATGAGTTGACCATGGACGTACCAATAACCACGTTCGGAGACTCGGCCGCTGACTCGGCCGTCACATGGTTCACCTTCCCCTGTCGTGGAGCTCTGGGTTGGGCTGGGCGCCCCTGCTGTCCTGCCTGCCGTGGAGCCGGTGGAAGGCGCTTCTGTGGACAACTTTTGACATAATGACCTTTTTGCCCGCATTGGTAGCACATGCGGTGGTGGTGAATGGCGTTACTTGGTTGACCTCCATGTGAACTTAGCATCACATCTTGCATCATTTCTGCTGCTTGCTCTTTGGACTCCTTGCGACTGCGTGGCTGAATCACATTCATAGAGATAGTCAACCCATCAACATAATCATGGAGAGCTTGATTCTCGGCCTGTGTATCTCTAGAGCACTTAGGAACCTTTCTCTTCTGGATGGTCTGTAGCTCATCGACCGATGGAGAGTCAAGGAAAAGGGAATCCTCTGCTAGCTGCTCTTGATGGGACATCTTTCTCTTTGTACCGGAGAACAACCTCTGGTTCCTTCTAGTTGTGGCTTCATCTTCAGTCGCACGAACTTGACGACAAGGAACGCCATAGAATTGGCAACACGGGCAAGTTTTCTCACCATCACCCATTGCACTGTCTCCAAGGTCTTTTTGTTCTGCCGACATCTGAGCTGGGATAAAAGGAAATACAGATTGGTAAGGTCAAGGAAGAGAGAAAAACTCCATTATTTAAGGTTCTATCCTATTTAGACAACACTGCGCAGGCATCTCTACTGCTAACTCCAGATGGGTGTTACATAAATCCGGGAACAAGGAACTAGAGCATAACTCTTCTGTTTCGTCTGAGAGATTCTCAACTTCTCCAGTACTATCTGTAGGCCGGGGTGTCACACTAGTATCGCTGGCTTTGCTCATTCAGCGTTTGTTGCCTCTTTTGAGCCCAAAGATATTGGACACGCTCTTTCTGATTCTAATTGGGTCAATGCCATGCATGAGGAACTCGAAAATTTTGAATGAAACCAAGTTTGGGTCTTAGTCGAGCCTCCACCTGCTTGTAATCCCATCGGAACGAAGTGGGTTTTCAAAAACAAGCAGGGTGAGGATGGGTTGGTTGTTCGGAACAAGGCTCGTCTTGTAGCCCAGGGGTTTTGCCAAAAAGAAAGGATTGATTTTGAGGAAACTTTTGCCCCTGTTGCTCATTTGGAAGCGATTCAGATTTTTCTTGCATTTGCTGCTTCTAAGGGTTTTAAAATTTTTCAAATGGATGTGAAATCTGCCTTCTTGAATGGTTTTATTGAAGAAGAGATTTATGTAAAGCAACCCCCTGGTTTCGAAAATCCCAAGTTTCTAAACCGTGTTGACAAACTTCAGAAATCTCTTTATGGTTTGAAACATGCACCTAGAGCTTGGTACGATAGGCTTAAAACCTTCTTGCTTACTCAAGGTTTTAAAATGGGATGTGTTGACAAAACTTTGTTCCTCATGTGGTCTGGCACTGATTTTCTATTAGTTCAAGTATACGTGGATGATATTATATTTGGTGGCTCTTCTCACGCTCTTGTTTCCAAGTTTTCTGAGCAGATGTCCAGGGAGTTCGAGATGAGCATGATGGGTGAGCTGCAGTTCTTCCTCGGGCTGCAAATCAAGCAAACTCCTCAAGGCACGTTCGTCCATCAAGCCAAGTACACGAGGGACTTGCTGCGGAAGTTCGACATGAGTGACTTGTCTCCTCAGCCAACTCCGATCAGCACATCGACGGCGCTTGATGAGGACTTGGACGGCGAGGCAGTGGACCAGAAGGAGTACAGGAGCATGATCGGATCCCTCCTGTACCTGACGGCGACGCGACCGGACATTCAATTCGGCGTCGGCCTCTGTGCGTGGTACCAGGCTTCTCCGCGCACCTCCCACAGGCAGGTGGTGAAACGCATCTTCAGGTATCTGAAATTCACCCCTGAATTTGGTCTTTGGTACTCTGCGGATTCTTCTCTGGTTTTGGTGGGCTTTTCTGATGCCGATTTCGGTGGGTGTCGGTTGGATCGCAAGTCGACATCCGGCACTTGTCAATTTCTCGGTACATCTTTGGTGTCTTGGTACTCTCGCAAGCAGGCTAGCGTAGCGCGTTCTTCCACAGAAGCTGAGTATGTTGCTGCTGCTAGCTGTTGCTCCCAGATCCTTTGGATGAAACAAACCTTGCAGGTTTATGGATTGAGTTTTGGTAGGGTTCCCATCTTTGTAGACAACATGTCCGCTATTAGCATTGCAAAGAACCCTGTCCTATACTCCAGAACCAAACACATAGATATCCGGTTCCATTTCCTGCGAGATAACCATGAGAGAGGCCACATAGACTTGAACCATGTCCCTTCAGAGAGGCAAACCGCAGATATCCTAACCAAACCTCTTGAGCAGGACACCTTTGCTCGCTTGCGAGGGGAGCTTGGGGTTTGTTACCCCTTTTGATCGCTGACTTTTCCTTGGTTAGCTTTGTAGGTCTTGTTTGCTTTTCTCTTTGTTTTCTAGGTTTGGTAGTTGCATTGTGCATATGCATTGTACATTTCTGCATTTTGCATTGCCTCACTTGCACTAGCATTTTTGTATACATTGCTATTATCTTCTAGTGCCTGCTAGTGTAAGTTGATAAATTTGATCATGTATAGCTTGCTCCACTGTGTATATGACATCATCTGAGTTAAGCTATTTTGATTTGAAAATATGAAAATATGATCACCCTGTCTTGGCTACTAGCATGTTAGGGAGTGTTGATATGCTTTGCTATCTTATTCATGCTAGTGTAGCCTTTCATTCAGCAATTCATACTTGAAATGATCTAAATTTGTTAAAATTGCTTGAACTGTTCTTGAAATGGATTGAAAAGATCTAGGTGGGATTGCTTGTCGCACTGATCGAGTTTTCGGGATGGCTCACTTTGCACTTGTGAGAACCCGGGCAAGGCTGTGCATGACTGAAACGAGTGTCTTAAGCTTCTGATTGTCTTTGGCACAGGCTTGTCCTCGTTGCTAAGTAAAGCATGACAAGCTTTCAATCCCTGGCCTTAAGAATTGCTTGATATAATTTGATTGAAAAATGAATGTTTGCAACATGCTTTGGTGGTTTTTGGCTCACCTGTATGAGTTTGATTAGCACTGTCTTTCTTTCCCTACTTGTTAGTGCTAGATCATGGGTGATGCTTTTATTTCTCCTAAACTGAACTTGCCTAGCTCTAGACTATTTTGATATACCCTTTTGAGCTAGATGCAGGTCTTGTTTATGGATGCACACGTGCTTGTGACTAGATGTTGCTCATATCCTTGTATCCCTGAATGCTTTCACTTACACCTCCTGCATTGCATTCATTGCATAGCATCTGTTCAGGGGGAGTCTCAGCTTCCGGGGGAGCTATAGGTCTATTTAGGCTTGATGTGTGCATGTGCCAACAAGGGGGAGAATTTTTGGGAGACTTATTTTGATTTTTGAGAATCTTGCATCATTTTGGGGAGAGTTGCACTTGTGAGAGGGAAAAGCTTTGCTTGGGGAGTGTCTGCTTTGTTTCTGGGTCCTGGTTTTCCTCGTTTTCCCTCCACTTCCAGCATGACTGCGTCGAGCGTTACCTCTGTCTTTGAGGAGTCATGTTTTGGCTTTTGATCGATTGCGTCGAGCCGTTGCCCTTGCCTTAGGGAATCGATCTGTGCTTGATCAAGTGACTATTCTTGACTTTCTAGGCTTTTTGTCACTTGCTTGAGTTCTTCACTTTCTTGCTTCTATTTTATCACTTCTCCGTTTTCAGGTGGTGTGTTGACAATGCACTCATTAAGGGGGAGATTGAGGAATGAGAGTACTCTAACCTGCTTGTGATAAGTGAATTGTCAACCGTGTGGTGTGATCGTGCGCTTGGTCTTTGGATTGCAGGTACACGGGCATCGAGTGTCGACGGAGAGTTGCCGTGGAGGAGCTCGGGCCGGGTGGCAGCTGTGGCGTCCACTCCTAGATCAAGGACGCAAGCGGCGATGGAAGGCGGGTTTCTTGGTTTGCGCCACAAAACCAAGCAGACGGACGGCGGTTGAAGACGCCAAGTCGTGGAGGCACGGGCGTCGGTCTCGGGACTGACAGAGGCGACGGGCGTCGACGGCGTCTAGGGCCTCGCTGCGGGCGAGGAGGTGACGGGCGTCGAGCGGCGTATAGGACCATCAGAAGGCCGAGGCAGGAACGGCGTCTAGGGCCATCAGAAGGCCGAGGCAGGAATCTTCTCGCGCGTGAAGTTTTGGCGGTTTTCTCAAAACCGGCCACCTACCCGGGTTCGCGGACCCTCCAAAACCGCGGACCGAAACTTCGTCGACGTGGTGGCATCGCAGCAAAGACTTCGAGTCGAAGAAAGAAACTCTGCCGTCGATTGAGTCTGTACAGCGGGCTGCTGCAGACCCGACCGGTTTGACCGGTCCCATGGACCAGTCTGACCGTTCTGGCCGCGGCAGCTGAGTATTTAAGTCGCCCCTTCTCCAGGTCATGGGCTTCGAGTCTCTTGAGTCCTTTTCGGTTTTTCCTTCCCCTTCCCCCTGCTCTAGGTTAGGGCCAAGGTCTCCAACGCAAAGGAAGGTTTGATTATAGCTAATCTCTCCAATCTAGAGGGTGGATGATGGTGTTGTAGGCTCTAGCCTTTGTATAGGTGAATTCCTCTGAGATTAATGAATGAAATTCGTTTGAGATTCACCTTTGTGTGCTGAGTTCTCGTCCTCTCCCTCCTCTTTTGCGTTTTGGGTTCGAATTCTCCTCTTTTGGTGTGTTTTGTGTTTAGAGGAGACAACCCATTGAATTCGTGCTTTGTTGAACTCTTTGTGACGATTCCGATGCATCTAGCCTAGTGCCAAACCCCCTGGAATCGCGAGTTCACACGAATTGGAGTTTTTGTGTTCTTGAGAAAACCCCAATCCACTTTGATCTTCCCCCAAATTATCAAGATCCTTTAATCTTTTGGGAGAGATCTCTTGGGGATATGTTCACGGGATAAGTGTGAATGTATCCTCCAAGTTTCGTTGGATTTAGACTTCGTTTGCTCGAGATTTGCCATTTGGAGTTTTGGTTGCGGGCTGTCTGGGAGCGACCGGTCTGACCGGTCTGGGTAACCGGTCTGACCGGTCTGGAATTTCAATTTCCAGCCCAACCGGTCTGACCGGTCTGAGCTAGCGGTCAGACCGGTCTGACTCAGCAGAGCTGCTGTTTGGGGAGTTTTCTCTTAGTGCTTCCGTTTCTCTTCCTAGGGCTTTTTGCTTAGAGATAGCTAGTCCATAGCTACTATCTCATCCTAGGTTCGAGGACTTGTGGTGATTTTCGGGATATAGGCCGACGGATAAATTTCAAGTGATTTTGATCGGCTCCCATTCACCCCCCTCTTGTCGCCAGTTTCGGTCCCTCACAGTTACCATGAACTTGGGATACCAATTGTCTCGGAGAAACTTGCATGCCTGCATCATCCATCGTCATTCAGAAGCACAAGATCATAAAAAAACGAGCAGAATGTGATGGCCGGGTTCAGACAGGATAATTGGAGGCATGTTTACCTCAATAATTTTCGCTAGCTCAATGTTCAGCACCTGAGTAAACTGGCCCTCACTGACTCCATCCCTAGGAAGCAAGGCAACAAAACAGCAACGCAAATTGGAAAATATATTTCATATTTTTTTTTCATTTGAAATATGAATGATGTATGAATAGACAACATCATAATTGACATTTGTAACCACTTCTTATGACTGCTAACCTGAAAATGATAATTTGTTGCGGCAGTTTTCCGCAGCTGTTGGCGAAGTCTTCTATTAACTCCCTGAAATAATTTTGATCCCATATATCAACATTTGTAAAACATCCCATTAGCAGGCACTTGTGAAAACTATATTAACACCTTACCTAATGAGGCCGTGATCATTATTTCCCTCTCGCTTGAACAAGGAGTCAATCATCTCTAGCCTAGGTGACTGGGTGCAGACAGAAGCTCTGTATTTTGATATGCAAGGCCACTCCAAAGAACTTACAACCTATAAATTATCAGTTAGAAGGTGCAACTGAGTTTCATACGCCACTTCCATCTAAAAACAGTGCAGAAAAGAGGCTAAAATGTACTATTTACCGCAGCAACGGACGGTAAATCACGTTGTGGTGAACCATGGGAAACATCCATGCCAAGGATCATGGTTTCAACTCGTGACACGAGAGGTATGGCACGCTTCTCTTCCATTTCCAGCAACGAGTTCAACCCGCCAAGCTGATTAATTAGCAACACAAAGATAGGCAAGGATTCAAAGGATCCATTGTTATTGTAAGATATGATAAGCACAACCAAAGAAAGCCATATATAGTCACAGTATCAATGATAGCAGTGTGGAATACCTTAGCGTTTATTTTCAGAAGCACATTGGTTAGATACTGATCGTCAATTTTTTTAGGACTCAAGCATTGTGTGACAATGCCATATTTCACAAGACATGCCAGCTTCCATGGCCCTGACAAGAACAGTAAGAATAAACATTTTGATACTCTTAGAAGCAGTAATGAAACTTGGAATTTGTCAGCCCAATCTTTAGAGAAGCAAACCATAAATGTCGCAGTTCTTCCTCTCAGGAAGAACACACAGTAGAAATGCTGGCGGCTGGTTGGGAAACCTTCTTTTTAACTGGTCAAATATGTTGTCCACCCTGTTTGGTGCAGGCGCCTGTCTCATTCTAGGGGTTCTCCCAGATCACCGCGTCTACAGGGTCTATTTGCTGCAAATCAATCTGGCTAATAAGACATACTTTTCAGAAAGGTGCAAGATGGGATGTAGAACAATGAACATACCATTCCCTTAGCTTTTCCGCATTGGATGAGGCGTTGAACAAGATCCGGAATCTTACAATGTGAAGAAAAATCAACAACTGCCCATTGGTTTACCTTTGTAGCCCCAATGAGCCTCTGGGGACACAATTGGCAAGGTTACTGGCAGCTGAACGCAACCATGAAAATTATTAAGAGTGTTGACATGAAAACATGAGCTCACTAACGTTGTTGTTGAAGTTCCACTTCCCATGTGACACAAAAATATCTCGACCATTCCCAGCTTTTAACTACATATGATAGTATTTTATCAGATATGCAAAGCTAAACCTCCAACTCATAAAAAAAAATTCAGGGAAAAGCCGGCAGTAGCTGAGTTCTGACAAACCTTTGGTGCATGAAGGACTCTACCATCAACTTGAGTAAGCTCTGGAGCTATTGAGATGCCACACTTCTGCAGTGTGCTGTCGGAATTATAGTTGCTGCGTTTTAGAGCCTGGACTTGATATTAAACATTAAAAAAGTTAATCAAACAGGATAGGGAAGTGAACTGGTAGTTTTTGACATCAGGACTTACGGCAGACAAGTCTGACTTCATCTCACTAGGGTTACGCCGGGAATTCTGGACGAGCGAGGACCGTTGTGGCACTGTCAGAGCCTTTGTGTACCTTTGCAGCGACACCAGATTGCATAGCTGATAATCACAGAAACATAAATGTAATTAGCAAAGGAAAGAAAAAAAATATTTTAGCTGAACAATGATGGCACAACAAGAACAATGCTGACTTTTCCTTTAAACGTTAAGCTGAACAATATTGACTGACCTCTATTGGTATATATGTCGGACGCTTTGGCTTCCCCACATTCAAGCAGGGGAAGCTAACAGAATCTTTCAGTTTTATACCCCAACGCTTAAGGTAGTAATCGTAGACCGTAACTTCCACGGTATCAGAGCTACCATCATCTCTTTGCTTCAGAGGAAACCTGGATAGAGAATAGAAAATGTTGTAAGACCTCATGAGGTGGCATAGCTGCTGAAACATTGAAACCAAGAATATTTTAGTCTCACTTCTGTTCAAAACAAGACTTCTCACTCAAACCAACAATCTTGAATTCAGAGTTCATGTGAGTGGTTTTGATCCTCAAATTCTTCAATGTACGCTTTGCCTAAGAAAGTAGTCAATGATGAATGACATATTCAAATAAAAGTAATGCTGTCAACTAGTCACTGTTTAGTACTAGCAATTATCGGGGCAAAACATCAGTATCGCTAAGGCCATAACTTACTTTGCCCCAGTCAATTCTGCGAGTATCCTTGTCGTTAATATACTGGCTAGACATTATAAAATTAGTGACAGGCCCGGGTTCCAGAATCATTATTGTAGAAACATCTAGCACCAATTAAAAAAAAAGTCATGTGTAATGCACCATCACTATACTGCTTTTTGCAATGATATTGATCACAAAGTAGTATCTGTAACACCTCAGGTGTTAATTACCTTTCATTAAGGCTAATTACAGTCATTAGCGCCACAAACCACTGGAGGGAAACTTTTTAACAAATTCTGCCCAGTTTAGCCCAGACCGGTCTGACCGGTATGGGCGACCGGTCTGACCGGTCTGAACCGAGTTGGTGGTTTTGGGCCCCACAACATTTAAATCACTCTCTCTCTTCTCCCCACCATCTCCCTCACCCTCCCTGTGCTCAGCCCGAGCTCAGGCTCTCCCCCTCTCATTTCTCCTCCAAACCCTAGAATCCGAATCCCTCCCTTCCCACTTGATCCGAGGTTGAAGGAAGCTTCAATCGGCGTGGAGGATCATCAACTCCCTGTGTTCCTTCCTTGAGTCGCTTGGATTCAAGTTCTTGGTGTAAGGTAGAGCTCACCTCAAGGTAAACAAGGGTTTGGCTCGATCTCTCGTTCTAAATGGTTGTAATCGATTCCCTCCGGTCAAATACGTCCTAGTGTACCCCTGAACTAGATCCTAGAAGGGTTTTAGAATTGGTGGATGATTTTCACCGCGTCATGGATTCTAGCTTCTGTTCTGGTTGGGACCGGTCTGACCGGTCGGAGGGACCGGTCTGACCGGTGATGCGGCTGGGTTAGTGTGACCGGTCTGACCGGTCGGAAGGACCGGTCTGACCGGTGGGGGTTGGCTGAGAGGGTGTAAAGTCGGGGTAGTGGGTACAATCGGTTAGAAATTGTTTTGGCTATTAGTTGCTAGTAATTTTTATAAGTCATGCACATATTCTCATGTCATATGCATATGCATATGTGTAGCAGCCGCGGCGGAGGAGGTCGTATACGAGGTGGTTGCGGAGCCACAGGAGCCGCAGGGGCAAGCCCCGCAGGAGGAGGTTCGCGGGGAGTCAGCCCAAGGCCCAACTCACCCCAGTGTTGAGCAACAGACGCAAGGCAAGCCCCGGAGCACAACCTATTAATTTAAATTATAACAATCTATATATATATTACTTGTGCATCACGTATAGAAATTGGTTGAAACCCTAGTTGCATGATCTCTAGGATTCCTTGAGTTTATACTAGTATGATAGGACGATAGTAATGCTATGCTTAAGAGTTCTCGGTAGAAGTCGAGTGACTTCTTGTCACTCGCGAGATATAGGATATATAGAAGTCGAGTGATATCCAGTTACTCGCGAGATATAGGTTATGTCCACTGATATTATAGTACCTGAGTATTGAAATGGAGATGGAGATGTGAGACTGGGCGGGGAGGATGTATAGGTATGGCCGCAAGACAAGGTTCCTGGGTGCCTTAGCCCCGTCTGAGTCGATTAAGGACCGGTCGTTGTCGGCAGTGCTAATCGGGGATTGAATTGTACTAACCGCATGCCAGGAGTAGGAGGTAGTCGAAACCGGTAAGCCGAGTACTGCTTTGCTTCGAAAGTACAGAACTTCTACCCACCCCTTAGGGCGAGTCGAGTGGCCGTGGAGAATCGGGATGCATATGTTTACTTTTGGTGGTCTCTCGTAGGGCTCGGCTGACTATATGCAGGTGGGGCGGTTCTGTAGTTCGAGGCAGGGAGGGGAATGGTTGGCATGTATAGTCCGACGGGGCAAATGCGTGCCGTGTTAGTTAGGTCCACCTTGCAAGGTTAAATCGGATCGATTCACCATGTCTCGCGGTTATGAGGGCCTTGATCTCTTTGCTGCATCGTAGCAAATTGTTAGAATGTGAGTTATATACATATATATAAAATATTGAGCATTTGGAATTATTTTTGCTTGCCTCACCATGATTGCTATAGTGGGTCTATGCAAATAATAGATGTGAGTTAAGTTATATAGAAAACTTGCATGTCTAGTTATGTGGGCTAAGTTATACCCACTGCTCGGGTAAGCCTTGCTGAGTATTAGAATACTTAGGGTTTGTTGCCACATTTATTATTACAGGACACCCGGACGTCGACTTCTGCCCCTGTTGTGTCAAGTTCATCCGCCGGGATGCAGAGGGGTGGCAGGTCGAGGAGCAGGACCCTTAGGTTAGGGCGCTGTCGAGTTGTACACTTATGGGCTGAGTGTGCAGCCTTTCTGTTTTGCGTAGACCGGTCTGACCGGTCCGTGGGACCAGTCTGACCGGTGGAGTTGGTAGCGGGGTGCCGACCGGTTCGACCGGTTGGGTGAACCGGTCTGACCGGTCAGGGTGGATCAGAACTGATGTAAGCTAGAGTAGTTGTAGGATCTTTGTATTCGACTTCAGTCATGTCTATGTAAGTGTTAGTCTTGTAAATTATTTGTGTATTTGAACTTGGTTTGTAAAACTAAATGTTTCGTGTCGTGAACACTCTTGTATTTTTATGTAACGAGTCGTGCTTGTACCATCTGCGCCCACCTTCGCATGGGACTATCGGTGTTGTTTCGATCGGGCTGTGGGTTGAGAAAGGATCGCCAAATTAAGCCGTTAAGCTAATGCGCCCGATGTGTTCAAATGACAGCCATTACGCTTAATTAGAGATTTAATTTGGCGGTTCCGTCACAGCTGGTATCAGAGCCGAAACGCACTGGGGGTTGTACGAGCATGACTAATTTTCAGAGATTACAAATTAAAAAAATGGAGTCCTGACTTAGGATCGGGTGGTATACTAATATGGGAGGGGGTTGATCGTACTAATATGTAGTCTGAGTTCGAGTAGTAATAGATGTTTAGTTTTGGTTGAGAGATTTACGTAAGACACTCATGCATCATGACATTTAGATTTTTGGTTGCATTTGAAAGTTGGTATATGAGTTCATGCATTATATCATGCATCGTGGCATTATGGTTTTCAAATATCAGTTGATATTTTGGTTTAAGGGTTGGTACCCAGTTGGGGCTTAGGAAAATTATTTCTGTTAAGGACCGGTCTGACCGGTCTTGACCACCGGTCTGACTGGTTGATCGACGTCGAGCCCATGCGGAGCCATGCAGACCGGTTTGACCGGTCGGAGGCACCGGTCTGACCGGTTGAGCACAGACAGAGACCCCTAAGTTGTGTTCAAATAATTGATTTTCGGCGATTTCTTCCATGATTCGGATATTAGTTGCGGTCAAGGTTTTTCTTAAGTAATCAAAAAATGTAATTAACCAATCATGGTTGAATGCAGAATGGGAGAGCCACCAAACCCTCCTGAGCTGGCCCAGGCCATTGCGGCCATGCTCACTGGGCGCGATGAGCAGACGGCACTCCTTCGTGAGCTTGTGGTGCAAGGTAGAGCACTGTAGCCTGAACATCACCACCAGCCGCCTGCTCCTAGATGTCCAGAGTTCCTGGCTACTCAACCATCGCTCTTCCATAAGGCGGATGAACCACTAGAGGCAGACAGCTAGCTTCGGACTATCGAGTCCAAATTCACCCTGTACCCGTACAATGATAGGGACAAGGCAGGATTTGCCGCTCAGTAGCTTAGGGGCCCAGCACGCACATGGTGGGACAATCATGTGGCAATGTTCCCCGCGGATACCCGGTTCACTTGGGCACAATTCAAGGAAGCCTTCAGGGCACATCACATTCCAGTGGGGGTGATTAGAAGGAAGCTCACAGAGTTGTTGGCCCTGAAGCAGGACAATAACAGTGTGCTACAGTATTCCCAAGCCTTCAACACTCTATCACAGTATGCCGGGTACCATGTGGACACCGATGAGAAGAAGCAGGCCTGTTTCAGGCAGGGGCTCAGTAGCAAGCTCCAGGATCGCTTGGCAATGGTCAGGTTCGACAGTTTTAGTGAGCTAGTCAACGGGGCTATCATTCAAGAGGACGCCCATCTAGCTCACAAGGCAGAGAAAAAGAGAAAGGCACCGGCTGTGGGATCTTCTGGCAGTGCTCCTCAGAGGTTCCGCCTAGTACAGTCGGGCCCACAGAGAGCCCCTTTTCAGCACCAGCCACAGCAGCAGTGGGGATACAGACCCCCTCAGTACACGTCGTCACAGGGGACAGCCAGACCTCCTGTTCCTCAGCAGGGTGAGCAGAAAGTATGGGTGCAGCAGCTGGGGGTGCGCCCCAATTTATTCCCGTGCTACAACTATGGGCAGCCTGGACATTTCGCACGCAACTGTCCGATGCCACCGAAGCAGGGCCAGCAGTCCGGCCAGCAGAGTCAGAAGCAGCAAGTGGCTCATTTCAAACCAGGACAAGTGCACTATACCACTTTTGAGGCCATCGCTGAGGGAGCACCAGTGATGTCGGGTACGTTCTCTATTAACGGACACCCCGTTACTGTGCTATTTGATTCTGGGGCATCTCACACATTTATTAGCAAAGAATGTATAAGCAGACTGGGGTTAGAAGTGGAGAGCATATCCAGGCCATATAATATTCACTCACCCGGGGGGCACTTGATTACTAATCAACTCGTTAGACAAGTTCCCTTGCAGTTACAGGGGAAAATTTTTGCCACCCAGCTTATAGTGTTGCCAACCCAGAAGATGTATATTATTCTCGGCATGAATTGGATGGAAGTTCATGGAGTTATTCTTGACACTGTTTCTTCATCTGTGCACATTAATTCTCCTGTCCATGGTTTGATGACTTTGTCTCTCGCGAGCTCCACCCCGTTGGTCCATACGGTGAACCATGCCGAGGACAAGAAGCTATCAGATATACCCGTGGTATGCGAATATCCGGACATCTTCCCGGAGGATTTGAATGGAATGCCACCTGATCGTGATGTGGAGTTTGCCATTGAGTTGCAACCGGGAACGACACCAATTTCTCAAAGACCTTACTAGATGCCACCCAATGAGTTGGCGGAGTTAAAGAAACAATTACAAGAACTACTTGATAAAGGCTATATCTGTCCTAACACATCACCTTGGGGATGTCCTGCACTCTTTGTGAAAAAGATAGATGAAAGCCTCAGGTTGTGTGTGGATTATAGACTTTTGAATGCCGTCACAATCAAGAATAAATACCCACTTCCCCGGATTGACATCCTGTTTGATCAGCTATTCGGGGCCCGGGTATTTTCAAAAATTGATCTCTGCTCGGGTTATTATCAGATAAAGATCAGAGCTGAAGATATTCCCAAGACGGCTTTCTCCACCAGATACGGGCTTTATGAATATCTGGTCACGTCTTTCGAGCTAACCAATGCCCCTGCTCATTTTATGTATCTCATGAACTCGGTATTCATGCCTGAGCTGGATAAGTTCGTCGTGATTTTCATTGATGACATTCTGATATTTTCCAAGAATGAGGAAGAGCATGCAGAGCATCTCCGCATTGTGCTTCAGCGCCTGCGGGAGCACAAGCTGTATGCCAAATTTAGCAAGATTCAGGATGTCCTGAATTGGAAGATCCAGAGTCTGTTTCAGAGATCCGGAGTTTCCTTGGGCTAGCAGGCTATTATCGCCGGTTTGTACCGGAGTTCTCTAAAATTGCTAGGCCCATGACTGAGTTACTCAAGAAAGGGGTGAGGTTTATTTGGGATGACAAATGCGAGCAGGCCTTCCAGACTTTGAGAAAGCTTCTGACGTCTGCCCCTGTCCTCGCTCAGCCAGATATTACCCGGGCTTTTGATGTGTACTGTGATGCATCAGGTACGGGTCCCGACTATGTTCTCATCCCTGTTTGTTTTCGGTGGATATTATTCGGCCATTAATACTTGTTGTAATGCATCAGGTACGGGCCTAGGCTGCGTCCTTATGCAGGATCAACGAGTGATTGCCTATGCCTCCAGAGCTCTCAGACGGCATGAAGAGAATTATGCTACTCATGATTTGGAGCTGGCAGCGGTCGTGCATGCATTAAAGATCTGGCGCCATTATCTTCTGGGTAATCCTGTTCACATATACTCTGACCACAAGAGTCTTAAGTATATTTTCACCCAGAGCGAGCTGAATTTGTGCCAGAGATGGTGGTTAGAACTCATCAAGGATTATGACCTGAAAATTCATTATCATCCGGGCAAGGCTAATGTTGTGGCTGATGCGTTGAGTCGCAAAGCCAGTTGCAGTTGTATCTCAGCCACAGCGGTGCATGTAACCTTATGTCAAAAAATGGAGAAATTAAATCTGGCCATTGTATCTGAAGGCACACTTGCTAATATTACTCTCACACCTACACTCCGGGATCGAATTGTGGAGGCTCAGAAAAATAATGCTGGCATGGAGAAGATTAGGCAGAGGCTTATGGAAAATGATCCTAAGGCTGCATGTTTTCACCAGGATGGTGACGGTGTGTTATGGTTTAATAGTCGCCTGGTGGTACATAAGGACTTGGAGTTACGGAAGCAGATTCTTGATGAAGCCCATCTCTCTAGGTATTCCATCCACCCGGGCAGTAACAAAATGTACCAAGATTTGAAGCAATGATTTTGGTGGACACGGATGAAGCGGGAAATTGCTAAATATGTATCCGAGTGTGACACATGCCGAAGGGTTAAGGCGAGCCACTTGAGACCAGCCGGCCCTTTGCAACCCCTGAGTAGTCCATCCTGGAAATGGGAGGACATCAGTATGGATTTAATTGTCGGCTTACCCAAAACTTCCATGGGGTATGACTCGATATGGGTTATTGTAGATTGTCTCACCAAGTCGGCCCACTTTCTACCGGTAAAGACCACACATACGGTGAAGCAATATGCCCAGTTATATTTGGATCGTATTGTGAGTCTTCATGGAATTCCAAAGACAATCATTTTAGACCGGGGAACTCAGTTCATTGCACGGTTCTAGGAGCACTTTCACGCCGCCCTCGGCACTCAGCTCCTCCGCAGTTCAGCTTATCATCCCCAGACTGATGGTCAGACAGAAAGGGTAAATCAAATCTTAGAGGACATGCTTAGAGCCTGTGTGCTCACATATAGCCAGAAATGGGATGAATGTCTACCGTTGGCCGAGTTTGCGTATAACAATAGTTACCAAGAGAGCATCAGAATGGCTCCTTTTGAGGCCTTATATGGTCGGAAATGTAGAACGCCATTAAATTGGTCAAAAGCTGGGGAAAGAACTTTCTTTGGGCCGGATATGGTGAATGAAGTAGAAGAACAGGTTCAGGTCATTCGGGAAAATTTAAAGATTGCAAAATCCCGACAAAAGAGTTACGTGGATAAGAAACGTCGATCTGTCCTGTTCCAAGTGGGAGATCATGTTTACTTACGGGTCTCTCCAATGAAAGGGGTTCAGCGATTCGGCTTAAAAGGAAAACTTGCACCTCGCTACGTTGGGCCTTTTCTTATCGTTGAGCAATGTGGGCTGGTAGCGTATCGCCTATAACTTCCTGCCCAATTATCTGCGGTTCATAACATTTTCCATGTCTCCCAGCTCCGGAAGTGCCTCCGTGTTCCAGAAAAGGTGATTGACATCAAGGAATTGCAACTGGTGCCCGATCTTGTCTATCCGGAGCAACCAATAAAAATTGTTGATTTCAAGACTCGGGTTACTTGAAATCAAACCTGCAATTTTTATAAGGTTCAATGGAGCAATCACTCCGAACGAGAAGCCACATGGGAAACCGAAGAGTTTCTTAAATCCAAATATCCGGAGCTGTTACAAACTTACCAAGGTACCTACCCTTCTATATTTCTTGCAATTTAATAACAACATTAAATCTCGAGACGAGATTTCTTTTAGGGGGAAGTGTTGTAACACCTCCGGTGTTAATTACCTATCATTAAGGCTAATTACGGTCATTAGCGCCACAAACCACTGGAGGGAAACTTTTTAACAAATTCTGCCCAGTTCAGCCCGGAACGGTCTGACCGGTATGGGCGACCAGTCTGACCGGTCTGAACCGAGTTGGTGGTTTTGGGCCCCACAGCATTTAAATCACACACTCTCTCTTCTCCCCACCATCTCCCTCACCCTCCCTGTGCTCAGCCCGAGCTCAGGCTCTCCCCCTCTCATTTCTCCTCCAAACCCTTGAATCTGAATCCCTCCCTTCCCACTTGATCCGAGGTTGAAGGAAGCTTCAATCGGCATGGAGGATCATCAACTCCCTGTGTTCCTTCCTTGAGTCGCTTGGATTCAAGTTCTTGGTGTAAGGGAGAGCTCACCTCAAGGTAAACAAGGGTTTGGCTCGATCTCTCGTTCTAAATGGTTGTAATCGATTCCCTCCGATCAAATACGTCCTAGTGTATCCCTGAACTAGATCCTAGAAGGGTTTTAGAATTGGTGGACGATTTTCACCGCGTCATGGATTCTAGCTTCTGTTCTGGTTGGGACCGGTCTGACCGGTCGGAGGGACCGGTCTGACTGGTGATGCGGCTGGGTTAGTGTGACCGGTCTGACCGGTCAGAAGGACCGGTCTGACTGGTGGGGGTTGGCTGAGAGTGTGTAAAGTCGGGGTAGTGGGTACAATCGGTTAGAAATTGTTTTGGCTATTAGTTGCTAGTAATTTCTATAAGTCATGCACGCATTCTCATGTCATATGCATATGCATACGTGTAGCAGCCGCGGCGGAGGAGGTCGTATACGAGGTGGTTGCGGAGACACAGGAGCCGCAGGGGCAAGCCCCGCAGGAGGAGGTTGGCGGGGAGTCGGCCCAATGCCCAACTCACCCCAGTGTTGAGCAGCAGACACAAGGCAAGCCCCGGAGCACAACCTATTAATTTAAATTATGACTATATATATATATATAAATATATATATATACACACACACACACTTGTGCATCACGTATAGAAATTGGTTGAAACCCTAGTTGCATGATCTCTAGGATTCCTTGAGTTTATACTAGTATGATAGGACGATAGTAATGCTATGCTTAAGAGTTCTCGGTAGAAGTCGAGTGACTTCTTGTCACTCGCGAGATATAGGTTATCTCCACTGATATTATAGTACATGAGTATTGAAATGGAGATGGAGATGTGAGACCGGGTGGGGAGGATGTATAGGTATGGCCGCAGGACATGGCTCCTGGGTGCCTTAGCCCCGTCTGAGTCGATTAAGGACCGGTCGTTGTCGGCAGTGCTGATCGGGGATTGAATTGTACTAACCGCATGCCGGGAGTAGGAGGTAGTCGAAACCGGTAAGCCGAGTACTGCTTTGCTTCGAAAGTACAGAACTTCTACCCACCCCTTAGGGCGAGTCGAGTGGCCGCGGAGAATCGGAATGCATATGTTTACTTTTGGTGGTCTCTCGTAGGGCTCGGTTGACTATATGCAGGTGGGGCGGTTATGTAGTTCGAGGCAGAGAGGGGAATGGTTGGCATGTATAGTCCGACGGGGCAAATGCGTGCCGTGTTGGTTAGGTCCACCTTGCAAGGTTAAATCGGATCGATTCGCCGTGTCTCGCGGTTATGAGGGCCTTGATCTCTTTGCTGCATCGTAGCAAATTGTTAGAACGTGAGTTATATACATATATATAAAATATTGAGCATTTGGAATTATTTTTGCTTGCCTCACCATGATTGCTATAGTGGGTCTATGCAAATAATAGATGTGAGTTAAGTTATATAGAAAACTAGAGCTAAAATAATGAAAGTAAGGAATTACTTTAGTCGCTCTTTCTGCAAAATAACCACCAGCCAAAAGCCTTGCATGTCTAGTTATGTGGGCTAAGTTATACCCACTGGTCGGGTAAGCCTTGCTGAGTATTAGAATACTCAGGGTTTGTTGCCACATTTATTATTACAGGACACTCGGACGTCGACTTCTGCCCCTGTTGTGTCAAGTTCATCCGCCGGGATGCAGAGAGGTGGCAGGTCAAGGAGCAGGACCCTTAGGTTAGGGCGCTGTCGAGTTGTACACTTGTGGGCTGAGTGTGCAGCCTTTCTGTTTTGCGTAGACCGGTCTGACCGGTTCGTGGGACCGGTCTGACCGGTGGAGTTGGCAGCGGGGTGCCGACCTGTTCGACCGGTTGGGTGAACCGGTCCGACCGGTCGGGGTGGATCAGAACTGATGTAAGCTAGAGTAGTTGTAGGATCTTTGTATTCGACTTCAGTCATGTCTATGTAAGTGTTAATCTTGTAGATTATTTGTGTATTTGAACTCGGTTTGTAAAACTAAATGTTTCGTGTCGTGAACACTCTTGTATTTTTAAGTAATGAGTCGTGCTTGTACCATCTGTGCCCACCTTCGCGTGGGACTACTGGTGTTGTTTCGATCGGGCCTTGGGTTGAGAAAGGATCGCCAAATTAAGCCGTTAAGCTAATGCGCCCGATGTGTTCAAATGACGGCCATTACGCTTAATTAGAGATTTAATTTGGCGGTTCCGTCACAGTATCATGCAGAATTAAGCCCCTAGATTATAAACATACCCATGTTGAGTAAAAGCCCACCTTGAGTGAGTCGAAAGCTGGAATGAAATCTTGGACAAGGTACAACACCACCACTCAAATTGATGATCTTGGAGGGGCTGTGGAAGAAGGATTGTCGGACTAGAAGGCAACCCCTGCAGACAACAAGTACAAGGGAGTGAAGCAAGGAGCTTATATTCATTAAAAAATATTAATTTCTAATACCGTATTTGTGGAAACAAAATGACACACTAGTTTTGACAAAATGTATGGCTTACTGTCTTGCGGAGTGTTGCCTCAGTATGATATCAAGAACCCGAAGACCTTCCTGATAGTCATCAGATTCTTGGCCTCTTATAACATTGGTAATCATAATCAATGGGACCTTTCCGGCTAAGGACAACTCCACTTTAAATGTCTTCACTCGCATCAGCCGCTTCATTCTTTTCATGTCACTTCCCTGTGGACTTCCATCTCCTCCAGGGGTCCTACATGGAACCGAGATAAGTTGTGCAACCAAGAACATGTTAGCTCAAGATCATATAGGAACATTAGAAACAATTTGTTGAGGTGGAATAATCACTTTGTAGATGAAGCATCCTCAACTACAACTGTAAACACATCCTTGATATTCTGAAGGGCACCAATGGTGAACAGGCTCTTTTCACCATCATAAGCAAAAAAAGTTCAGATTCTCCAGATCCGAGGCATAGGTCTCCTGCAGCTTATCTATCACTTTTCTGCCTACACCTTTCTGAGCAATGGGTTGATCATCTTCGTACTTCAGATTCACCTGTGTGTGACAAATTGTAACAGTCTATTGCAAATTATCTGAGGAAATTTTGGGACCATAAAGTTTACAAGATAAGATTGCTATCAGGTGGGTACATGGTAGTGGTAGAAGGTAAGATCTCTGCTGTCAGTTGATACTTTGAAGTGGTTTGTACGAAGCTTTAATGGACCTCCTTTTGTGCCATATCCAGGCCTGTGGATTGGGAGTCTCCAAGGAATTGGCGACTTGATCAGAACACCCTTCTCACTGCTAGACTCCATCTAAAGCCAGATGTATCTGCAAGGGAGAACAGAAAAGTAGCAACTTAAAACGACTATAATTGGGTATGAAATTAACTAGCCAGAGGGATTGCACTAATCTCAAGAGACAGCTTATGTATTGCATCATTTTTATCTATAAACAAAGAGGGTTTTCGAGTTCTAACTAGACTTCATTTAAAACAATAATAAAGAGGGTTTTACAGGCACTGTAAATATGATCACCGCCGATTCAATCAGTGGCGGATGCAGCACTGGGTCTAGGGGGCTCCCCCCCCCCCCCCCCCGACCAGAGCCCCTGTACTAAAAAACAATGGAACCCCCTCCATTTTTGAGGAAGAAGAAAGGGAGGGAGAGGAAGAAAAAATCAACCCCCCTTTAATCATTCCTGGATCCGGCACTGGATTCAATCTAAGGCACCAAAAGAGATACGAAAGCAGCTAGCCCAAAATTACCACCGGTTCACGAACAATGCTCATTCCGAAGAAAAGGAAATGAAAAAAAAGAAAGAACCCAACAAACTCGTGTGGAAACTAGAGCAACTAGGAACCCATGCAAGAGGCAGCCTTACTACTTACCAGCGAGGGAGAAGAACAACGGCCTTGAAAGAGGCCGATGGAATTCGCGAGAAAACCCTCTTCCTCTCCTCCTCACCACGAAGGAGGCCGCTGAAAACCCTCTTCGTCTTCAGGCTAGAAAACCCTCTGTTTCTCTGTCCTATATATAGGCTGCGCCTACGCGCCGTTTCATTTTGGCGTCATGCCGTGTCACTGAGATGCGGGCCCAGCCCACACCTTGTCAGACACACGAAGACCATTGGGCGCCCTTGCACCTACCAGTGCTACTCTACTACTGTGCTACTAGTGGAGGGTGGATGTGGAGCCGGTTCGGCTCGCTCCAGCTCGTTTGGATAACGAGCATAAAACGCAGCTCGGCTCACTGGTAGCTCGAGCCGGCTCGTTTTGGCTCGCGGGCGAGAAAGGGATATGAAACGAAAAGGTGAATTTGGGAGTTTCAATTTCAAGGGCAGGGCCTGGATCTTGCGAATGAATCAGTAAGAATGGGAAGGAACAATGGAACATTTCGATTGAAAAATGCGAAGGAAACACAGGACCAACGCAAAGCAATAAAATCCATGCGGAGGGTCTCTCGGCTGCTGTACCTGACGATCGTCCTGGACTCCACGAGCGCAGGTGGAAGTTGCTCGCGCTGCTCGTGGGCGGCGTCTTCATTGAGGTGGCCGTCCCCGCGCATGTAGGTATCTACTGCGGTGGCGCTCGTCCCCGATGTGGAGGGCATGGCAGCCGCGCCGCATGGGGAAAGAGGGGAGGCGGCGCTGCAGTAGCACAAGGGGCCGGCGGGCGGCGAGCCGGCGACCTCCCTGGCCACGGCGCCCGGTGCCTATGATTTCGAGGCCTAATCTTTCAAAAAAAATTGTTCAAAAAAAAATCTTTCAAAAAAAAAAAGGATTTCGAGGCCTGGTGCGAAATACCAAATGACCCCATATACTATGGAATCTATACCTATACTTATTACTAAAACGAGTAAGATTTCCCTTTCGAATTTTGGTTTGGTCCGTCTTATTTTATTGACAGGCGGATCTTAATTAGTCTAACTATATGCAAGTCTGATCAGTCTTTCATCAATCGAAATCCTAATTGGAACCTGGACAAATCAGTTAAAATCATAATTAGAATCCAGACAAATTAATCGGAATCCATCGGATTCCGGACAATCAATGTCTCACAGGATCACAACACGACTTGTACATGAAGTAAACGAATACAAAATTGGTGATATTATATAGATTTATTATATTACCCGTAGCGACGCACGGGGTAATATGCTAGTTATATACATTACCAAAATTTAGAGTAATACTCTTTCTATTTCAAATTATTAGTTGTTTTGATCTTCTATGTGATAATTTTTATTATTATATATCTAGATATATATTAAATTTAGGTGCATGACAAAATTTATGGGATAGTTTTTTTACAATACTCAGAGCTACTATAAGCATGTTCTTTTTACAATACTATAAGTAGTACAATAGATATATCCCTCGGTCCAAAAAAACATTGTAGGATTTAAAATTTATTTTAAAAATTATCATACCCTATTTAGAAAGTATATTTACATGAAAAATAATTAGTACCAAATATATAATAAATGTAGATAAAATATAGTTATTTTATCTAGTTGCTAATCTTTGATAAAAAAAATTAATAAATTATATTGAGATGGAGGAAGTAGATGCTAAAGAAGTAAAGAGATAATCATCTTATTATTATTCTTTTTAACATCTAGTATCACATACGGCCCTTTCAAAGAAAAGTAGGATAACACAAGGCCGCGGATGGTGGCCAGCCATCCCTCCGTCGCTGATTCCAGCAGCTGTGAATGGGCTGTGGTGTCTCACGTGTGGCCTAATTTGGTCAAAACTACGAAGGATGTGGTTCGGTGCAGTAGCTAATTCAATTAGAAGCCAATTAACTACTCCGGTAACTACTGTTTGGAACCCTTAAAATTGGAGTCCTGATGCCATCGATGGGGCCGGGTGCTATGCATCGCGCGGGCTGCAAATGCCTGATACATCCATCGCCTGAACGATTTTGTGTCCTCTCCTAGGCTGTCTGTTTCCTTATTTAGCTCAACCGACATGTGTCTTTTTTAATCATGTTTCTTTCTTTGAACCACACACTTCCTCGTTCCATTCATATGCAAAGCTATAAGTAGACATCTTGATGGTGTGTGATTACCGCAAGCAAGGATTCGTGGGAACTTCCATTTAGAGATTCGGCAGTATAAACCGCGCAAGTATCTCCCCTAAGAAAGCGGGTTGAGACAGTGGATTTTAGACAGGTTCAGGCCGCCCGAAGGCGTAATACCCTACGTCCTGTGTGTGTGGTGATTAGTTCTTTGCTGATCCCGAGTTGGGAAGTCCAAGTCCGGAACCTGTGTATCCGTTAGGTCCCGAAAGGATCGGTCCCTTTACATGTCCTGGGACTTCTCTGTTTATAGACTATATCTGCCTTCTATGTTGCTTCTCTAACTGGTGTGAACGCACTCTTTGCATGGCAGGCGCCATCCTCCAGGCTGCCCTGCCTCTGTTAGGCGGGCAGGCGTCTTGTCAGGCCCGCCATAGCAGGCTTCTGGGTCCCCCTGGTGTCAGAGGCGCCCCAGGGTGACCCCGGGAGTCCCGGAGCAGCCGTGGACACCGACAGGTGGGTCTTATCATCTCGAGGTGTTCCGGGGCAGTATGGCTGGTCCTCGCGCTCCCATGGTGCCCCAGAGGGTGTCTGGGGTTGCATGAGTGTGGCCATGCGGTGACCTCCGGGGTCGTCTCGCAGACCTGAAAGCGATCGGGTGCTCTAGCCTAAGAGGGGGAGGGGGTGAATTAGGCACTCTAAAAACTTTAACCTATGGCTCCAACTAGTTTGCACAAAACTTAAACTAAATCAAGCTATCTAGATGTGCAACTATAGTTCACCTTAGTGTGAAACCCTCATCCAAAAGAGTTTTGCAACCTATAGCCAATCCTAGCAAGATACTACACTAAGAAAGTAAAGGCACACAAATTGCAATATGAAATGCGGAAGCTAAAGGAGAGGGATGAGAGGAAGCGAACTCTCGTCACGAGGATATATCTCGTGGTTCGGTTTGCCACAAAGGCATCCCTACGTCCACGTTGTTGAAGCACTCACGAAGAGTATCGCTTCCCGGCAATCAAGTCTCTTCCGTGAACACAATCACGGTCACCTTGATCCCGATCTTCACTAAGAGAGATTGCCCATGAAGAAGGGGTCTCCGTCCCCCGCACAATATCGTCGACGCCGCTCCACACCAAGCCGGAGGGTCGTTGACTTGCCGGCGAGCCACCAAGGCTCCAAGGAGGCCGGCGCACCAAGATACAATGTTGGTTCAACTTAGAACCATAGCACAAGGATCTAAACCTTGCTTGATCACTCACTCAAGAGCTAACCTTGCACTAGCACTCACAAAGCTTGTGCTAAGGACTAAGGATTTGATCTTTATGCTCTTGGATGGCTTGGAGGTGTTCTTGGGTGTGTGTAGAGGATGTCCAGTAACTCCAGCAATCTTCAAATGGCCGGGGGAGCTCATATATATAGGCCACCAACTCGAACTAGCCATTTGGAGCCGTTGGGCATCATTTCTGCGTAGGCATCGGAACTTCCGGTGCAGGGCATCGGATCTTCCGGTCCCTCACAGCAACTGAAGTAGCCATTGGCTTCTCTGACACAGTTGCAGCAACTCTAGGGACAATCGGTTAAACTGATGCTGAGGGCGTCGGTTCAACCGGTCACACAGCAACTGAAGTAGCCGTTGGGCCTCCCTCTTCTGCTGTCGTCATTGCTCTGATGGTATGCTCCGATGCACCGTTGGTTAAACCGGTGCTAAAGGCTTGGCTCCTGGGCACTTGACATTGTCTCTGGAACATAGTACGTTGAATGCACCGATGCTTGTCTTGACACCGTCGGTTCAACCGGTGCTTTACTTATACTTCACTTGATCTCCAGAGGCGCTCAGTCTTGCACCAAATACCAGGGCATTGGATCTTCCGACAACCATCGGATGCACCGATGCTTGGTCATCGGTTCTTCCGGTGCCTCTGTTTTCTGCAGAACTCGTCCAATTCAGCGTCTCTTTGAGTTCTTTCTTCGTGTTTTGCTTTGTATGGCCTTTTTGCTTCATCCCTGGGATCTAGAAATGTTCACTTAACAAAACCATTAGTCCCATTGATTGCGTTGTCATACGATCACCAAAATCACTCGAAATGGCATAAATGGTGCCATGTTCGTTACAATCTCCCCCTTTTTGGTGATTGATGACAACACAATCAAAGCAAGCATAAAATTTGCAAGAATTGACAATTTAAACTATTTACACTTGCTTGGATGGTTACTTCCAATGATGGTTTGGCCTCCCCCTAAAACCATGATCCCCTTTGTTTCTCCCCCTATTTGCTACTTTTCTTTTATATGTTGACTTGATCCAGTCGGCATTTTCCCCCTTTGGAATATACTTTTCCTTCTTGGGAACATCTCTCCTTCTTTGTTGGGAACATGCCTTGCTTTGATCCACATTTCTCCCCCTTTGGAATTAAATCACCTAAAAGGTCTTGCACCTAAAAGGTCTTGCAAAATAATATAGCTCAAGAGAAGATTAATAGCCTAGGGAGTTTTTTCATGACCCATGATCCGATTGTATGATATCAATGAAGATACCAATTGAAAATTTTTCTATGGTGGATCACAAAATCACGAAACTTGCATGACATGAGCTAAGCTTTCCATAGGTATGTGCACAAAATGATAATGTGAAAATCAAATGCACAACTAGAAGTTATAACTAGAAAGCTTAGATCATATCATGCACGGAGGTAGCTTTAAAAAGATAAGAAATTGACAATTATACCAATTGAATGAGTTTAGAATCTTGCATACCTCCGGGGGACACTTTGTTTAACTTGCATGTACCAATTGATAGTGACTTGCAACCAATTGAAAGTCTTTAAACAAAGAGCACTTGGTACACCAAGGTTGAGCAAATATATGAGCACATTGGCTATGATCTTAGATATGAGCATTTAAGTTCAATAGAGCATGGCTCAATATGCATGAAAGCACAATTTATCTAATCACTCTTATAGAGTTGTTTGTTCACATTGATCGTGAGAAACATTCTCTTAGAGTGTTAGCTCCACATGAGACTACAAAAGATAAACTTGCAAACATGTTAGTCTTAAAATCACAAACCATAGAGTGAACTCCCCCTAAATGTGTGCATTTAGTGTTTGAATCACTAAGCAAATGTATGCACATTGATTGTGACACAATTGGGAAGTTTACCCTATAGCTTGTGCTCATGGTACACATATGAAATACATACCTCATGAAGTCCATGTACCATGAAAGGTAACTTTGTGTAGCTTTCTACACACTTATCAAACCATGTAGGTTGCTCATGGGTTAGAATCATGACACAAGCAACCTACCATAAATAACATTAGGAGATGTAATGTATGCAAACAACCTAGCAAAAAGCAATAGAGCTACATGATGCTTGAATTGAAAAACTAGCTACCATTACCTTATGGGGGACTTGGGCAACAAATGTCCAAGTTGTGAGCTTAGCTACTTTGGCTTGAACCTTCACTTTAATTTGTGAGCTAAGCCTCCAAATCCCCCGTAGCCATTCTTGGGCTTCAAGTCTCCTTTGGAACCCACACCATTTGAGGCCCCTTCATATTGGTGATGATGTCCTTGGGCACCCAAATGGAGTGGTTCCAACTCCTTTCCTTCTTTCCAACCTTATGAGCAATCACCTTGCCATTGGTCTTCTTTTTGATTACATAGGAGGTGCTATTGCTTTTATTCCTCCTGTTGGGCTTGGTGTAGATGAGAGAACTCTTGATTGTGAGCTTCTTCTTGTTCTTCTCATCTGGAAGCTTCTTCCTTGGTTGAGGACACTTGTTGGACTTGTGGCCTTCTTTGTGGCACTTTGAGCAAGTCAGGGTGGATCCTTTCTCAAGCTTCTTCACCATGTCTTCACGGTTATCTTGAGAATGTTGGACATTGCTCTCTATGCCTTTGTCTTTTAATCTATACAAGTCGTTCATAAGCCTTTCTACTTTTTGCTTGAGCTCATCATTTTCCTTGGCAATGGGATCATCACATGATTCTACAACAACATTTTCATTGTATTTCTCATTGCAAGGGTTAGAGCAAGATTCATCAATTAAGTCAATGTAAGAAGTTGAAGCATCTACCCTAGAGATAGGAATTGCACAAGGGATAGTTTGTTTCATTTCCAAAGAGTCATTAATATCATTAATGCTCTCAAATTTTAATTTGAGCTCTTCATGCTCCTTACTTAGCATTTTGAATTTGCACATTAAATCTTCAAAATTTGTAGCAAGAGAAGCATTTAGATCATTGAGAGCATTAAGGTTTTTAATTTCTTTTGATTGCTTCTTAATGACTTTTTGGTGCTCATGAACAAGGTCAAGAAGTTCATCAATTGAAGGAGAGTTAGAGTCATCATCACTTACATCGCTATCCATACCTTTGGCCATAAAGCAAGTGTTGGATGATGATCCCATGCGAGTGGTGAATTTCTTGTTTGATTCATCACTTGAACTTGCACTTGATTCTTCACCACCGCTAACCCATTCACCAAATATGGCAAATGATTCATGCTTGGGCTTCTTCTCCTTCTTTTGCTTGTTCTTCTTTAACTTCTTCTCAACCTTCATAAGTTGATGGTGAGGCCCATCTTTGAGGAAGACCATATACCCTAATGAGTTGATTTCCTTCAAGCATTTGTTCATCTTCTTTACTTGCTTGTAGAGGTAGGGGTGCATTGGCTCTTGATCATCACTTGATGAGCTTCTTGCTTCCTCTTCTTCCTCATCACTTGAGCTACCTTTGATGGCCATCTTCTTCAACTTCTTGAGTTGCTTGCATGCAAGTGCACTATGTGTTGGTGAAGAAGATGGCGCCTTTGTCTTGATGTCATTACGTAGCTCATGGGCAATCACCTTGTTGTGGACTTGATTTGGTGTCATCGTGTCAAGCTCTTTCTCATATAGAATTGTGGTCACTAAATCATAGTCCGGCCTTCGGAGTGAGTGAAGGATCTTGCGAATGAGTTTCAAGTCTTCAATTTGCTTCACACCTAAGGAATTAATCTCATTCACAAGAGTGTTCAAGCATGAGTACATTGATTCGGAATTCTCATCATCAAGTTGCTTAAAGATATTAAGCTTATCAATGAGAACATGATATCTTTCATTGGCGACATACTCCATGCCCTCATGGTTCTCAATGATAGTCTTACATAGCTCTTCAGTATTTGCACAAGAATAAACACGATTGAACACATTGTCTCTAAGAGAAGACAAGATTATGCATTTAGCGGTGACATCATATTGCTTCTCTTGTTGACCATTATTTTTCACCCCTTCACTCACTACTCTCCAAACGTTTAGCCCCGTTGCTTGGAGATGGGCTTGCATCAAAACCTTCCAACATTGGAAGCCTGTGCCGTCGAACCGTGGAGTGGGTCTAAAAGGATCCATCCTTTCCCCCTAAGAGCTAACTCACTAGGCGGTGAAGCCTACCGATCTAATGAGCCGGTAAACACAAATTTGCCAATGGAATTGGCTTTCTTTGTGAGAGAAGTGAGTCCCTGCTCTGATACCAATTAAAAGCGATCGGGTGCTCTAGCCTAAGAGGAGGAGGGAGTGAATTAGGCACTCTAAAAACCTTAACGTATGGCTCCAACTAGTTTGCACAAAACTTAAACTAAATCAAGCTATCTAGATGTGCAACTATGGTTCACCTTAGTGTGAAACCCTCATCCCAAAAGAGTTTTGCAACCTATAGCCAATCCTAGCAAGATACTACACTAAGAAAGTAAAGGCACACAAGTTGCAATATGAAATGCGGAAGCTAAAGGAGAGGGATGAGAGGAAGCGAACTCTCGACACGAGGATATATCTCGTGGTTCAGTATGCCACAAAGGCACCCCTACGTCCACGTTTTTGAAGCACTCACGAAGAGTATCGCTTCCCGGCAATCAAGTCTCTTCCGTGAACACAATCACGGTCACCTTTATCCCGATCTTCACTAAGAGAGATTGCCCACGAAGGAGGGGTCTCCATCCCCCGCACAATATCGTCGACGCCGCTCCACACCAAGCCGGAGGGTCGTTGACTTGCCGGCGAGCCACCAAGGCTCCAAGGAGGCCGGCGCACCAAGATACAATGTTGGTTCAACTTAGAACCACAGCACAAGGATCTAAACCTTGCTTGATCACTCACTCAAGAGCTAACCTTGCACTAACACTCACAAAGCTTGTGCTAAGGACTAAGGATTTGATCTTTATGCTCTTGGATGGCTTGGAGGTGTTCTTGGGTGTGTGTAGGATGTCCAGCAACTCCAGCAATCTTGAAATGGCCGGGGGAGCTCATATATATAGGCCACCAACTGGAACTAGCCGTTGGGCACATTTCTGCATAGGCATCGGAACTTCCGGTGCAGGGCGTCGGATCTTCCGGTCACTCACAGCAACTGAAGTAGCCATTGGCTTCTCTGACACAGTTGCAGCAACTCCAGGGACCATCAGTTAAACCGATGCTGAGGGCGTCGGTTCAACCGGTCACACACAGCAACTGAAGTAGCCGTTGGGACTCCCTCTTCTGCTGTCGTCATTGCTCCGATGGTATGCTCCGATGCACCGTCGATTAAACCGGTGCTGAAGGCTTGGCTCCTGGGTACTTGACATTGTCTCTAGAATATAGTACGTTGAATGCACCGAAACTTGTCTTGACACCATCGGTTCAACCGGTGCTTTACTTGCTCTGCACTTGATCTCCAGAGGCGCTCAGTCTTGCACCAAATACCAGGGCGTCGGATCTTCCGACAACCATCGGATGCACCGATGCTTTGTCATCAGTTCTTCCGGTGCCTCTATTTTCTGCAGAACTCGTCCAATTCAGCGTCTCTTTGAGTTCTTTCTTCGTGTTTTGCTTTGTATGGCCTTTTTGCTTCATCCCTGGGATCTAGAAAAGTTCACTTAACAAAACCATTAGTCCCATTGATTGCGTTGTCATACGATCACCAAAATCACTCGAAATGGCATAAATGGTGCCATGTTCGTTACAGGACCCTCCTAGTTGGGGGTGACCCTAGTCAACCCCGGGGCGCCGCCCGGGGTGGCTCTGGCTTTTACCACGATGGGAGTACGGTAAATGACGGTGAGTCCCGGCCACCGTCCATCTTCAGGCCGATGGGACAGGTAGCTCAGGGATAAACTATCCGCTGCCTATCGTCTTATCTTCTGAGCGTGCGGCATCCCCATAATTATGATGTTCTTACAGGGAAGACGCACGCCCCCTCGAGCTCTGTATGGAGTCTGGTGGTGGGGCGCCGTGACCGTCTGGTAAAAGATATTTTTACCAGGCGAGTGTCTTCGAGGGGAAGGAAACGTCCCTCCGTGCTGTGTGGGTCGGGTCAGGCCCGGCCCGCTCTTGGTGGGTGCCCACCTCCTGTGCGCGGATGTGCCTGGTGGGGGCTCACGGCTGCGCTCGGCTGACGTTGCCGGCTGGCGGGCCCCGTTCTCTTAATCGCGCATGAGTCTGGGGTTATGCGGACCCCGTTCCCATTACTCTGACACATCTGGACGCACCTTTCTTTCTTTCTTTTTGTTTGTTTTTTGTTTGATTTTTTCTTTTACACTGATTTCCTGTACAAGGCACACTGCCAAGACGCATGTATTAGCCAGACCTCCTATCATTTTTTACTATTTGTTTGCAATGCTTCGGTAGATATTTATTTTATTAATTTGTTTGTAATGTTAAATTATTTGTTTACTTTATAGATTAAATTGTTCCATGATGTTAACCTATGTAGGGTCGAGATGGCGGACTAGAGGGGGGTGAATTGTCATTTCTAAAACTTAAAACATTGCCGGCTAATCGAAACTTATGCGGAATTAAATTAATCGATCTAGCCAAGACTACACCCCTCTATCTATAATTTGCACCTTATAAAAGGATCCTAATTGAGCAACTAAGGTGCCGGGCTAGGTAGAGATCACCTACACAATTCTAGTTTGCAAGGTCACACAAGCCTATGCAACTAGTACTCAAACAACCGGGGAGCTCCTACACATACTAGTATGCAAGGTTCACAAAAACTAACACAACTAGTAGTTCTCAAAAGCAAGGCTACACAAGCCAAACTAGAGAGCTCAAAACAAACTTAGCTACACAAACTAAGCATGACAACTAATTATGCTACACAAGCTAATTAACTACACTAGGTTCTTTACTTCTATGCTACACAAGCAAGAAGATATATATGAATATAAATGCAAGGCTTGTGATTTGGAGAATGTAAACCACCAAGAAGAGTAGACAAAGTTGACACAGTGATTTTTATCCCGAGGCTAACTTAGTTGCCACCAAGCTAATCCCCGTTGAGACAAGCTCCAAGGTTGCCGCTGACCCTCTTACTAGTGGTGACTCTCAAGTCACACTCTCCCACGTGGAGTGCTCACACCGAGCTCTAGCACATGATCCGGCCGGACCACTTGTTGCTCTTCGCGTCTCGCTCAACTAGAGTTGCTCTTCGCGGCTCCCGCGGGGTGAGCACAATATCCCTCACAATCACTTCTCCGGAGCACCGCACAATCTTTTTGCGGGCTTCACGACGGAGACACACCACCAAGCCATCTAGGAGGTGGCAACCTCCAAGAGTAACAAGCACCACCGGCTTGCAACTCGATCACCTAGTGCCAAACTCTTGAAGTCTCTCAATGCAACGCACTAGAATCGCTCTTTCACAATCGGATCACACTCTTTGCAAGCACAAGTGAGTTAGAGGGCATTCAAGCACTCTCACACAAGGACACCAAGTCCCCAAGGTGCTCAACCTCTCAAATGGTCGGCCACCACCTCTATTTATAGAGGGAAGTCCCAAACTAGCCGTTACACTCAAATTCCGTGAAAACAGAGGTTTCGCGGATTGTCCGCCTCACAGAGACCGGACCCTCCGCCATTCAAAATCAACAGCTAGAACTGCAAAGATTGCGTGTCAGAGTCGACCGTTAGAGCCCCAGGCGGATTGTCCGCACCCCTAGGGCAGACCGTCCACGGTTCAAAACTTCGAACCAACCGATTTGCAAATGTCTCTGACTAAATCTGGAAGTGACCGCCGGACTGTCTGCACCCTAGGGGCGGACCGTCCGCTGTTCAAAAAGTGAGCACAAATAGAAACTGCAGTGTTTCTGTCCTAAAATTTCCAGTAGGAGGCGGACCGTCCGCCCCAAGGGCCGGACCGTCCGCAATACATTTTGACACCCCATACAGAGAGACCAAGTTTCTCCGCCCGTTTCAGGTTTTAAAGGCGGACCGTCTGCCCCCAAAGACCAGACGGTCCGCAGTTCATTTTGAACCATCATCCAAAGCCAAAATCAGTTCTGTTCGAGCTCAGACGAGACAACGACGGACTGTCCGCCCTCCAGGAGTGGACTGTCCGCAGGTACATTTTCAGTAGAAACAAATCTCGGTAAAACGGCCATAACTCTTAGCTTCGATGTCCAAATTAGGTGATCTTGGACTCGATGAAAAGCTTATTTAGAGGACTACACAACCCAACTAAATATTTGATCCAAAACACAATGGATCAAAGCAGTATTCCACTCCAAGTTCCAACCTAGTTTCCGGAGAATACCGAAAAACATTTCTTGCTTCCCCAAGTTGATCAACATCAACTCCAACACCTTCTCCTTTGCAAATGTGCCAACTATACCAAGTGAACAACACCATGTGTATGTGTGTTAGCATTTTCACAATCATTTTTAAAGAATTTTCACTTGATCTCACCACGTCACTCGATCCTAGCAACATCGCAATGTTAGATCGCTCAAGTGGCACTAGATGACCGATATGCAAACAAGTTTGCCCCTCTTGATAGTACGGCCATCTATCCTAAATCCGGTCATGCACTTCTCTACACAACCTTTGACCGGTGAAATGAAATGCCTTACAAGACATACCTTTGTCTTATGCATTCCATTTCAACTTTCCAAATGTTGATGCCACACAAGCATCAAACTCCATCAAGTCTTTTGATCATCATCATGAGTCAAAACTTGGCTTGATCTTCCTTGAATGATATGATCCACTCCATATCATCACATGACCTCTTTGGTCCATCGATCTTGACCTTGCTCGCTCTTCACCGTCGCCTCGGTCCATCAGTGCCAAGTCTTACCCAAGCTTCTCCGCCTCGCTGTCCATCGCTTCAAAGTCTTGACTTGCCCTTCACCATTGCAAATGGTCCATCAAGTCAAGCCTTGTCTTGATCTTCTCCACTTTGGTCACATGAATCCATGTCATGTCTCATATGTAATGAGTTCCTCCATCACACTATATGAGCATAGCTTAGCTTCAACACTTAGCCATTTCTCCTCCATGGCACATGTTGCTCATACTAGTGTCTTTGTGTGGACTAATCACCTGTGTATCTCAACATAAATACTTATTAGTCCACCTAAGTTGTCAATCAATTTCCAAAACCAAACAAGGGCCTTTCAACCTATTTGTTAGCGACATTTATTTTTTATTATTTATCCTATGCATTTAAAATGTTACTATTTGTAATATTTTGTTCATTGCATATTATTATTTATTCATTATGTTCAACCTTTTATTCGCAGAAAATAATTATCGTTCGTGTTATTAAAATATTTGTTTCCAGTAGCTGAAATTAATTATTTAGTACTATATTAAAAATATTATGCAAATATGGGCAAGTGTGGTCTTGTTTTGAAATATTGTTATAAGAATACTAATGGTGCAATTCAAATTTAATTTACATGCTCAGTTTAATAATTATAGCTTTTTTAGTTATGAAATTTGCATGCAGTGGATTATGTCAACTTTTTGACTACTTGTGCATGCTTGCATGCAGCTCACACGTGCAATATCAAACGATAATGGGCCGGTCCATGCGGAATTATACTCTTCAGGTGATGGACTAGAAAACTATCATCTGAAGTGATATATAACCACATCCATCATCGAGGTTGCTGCCTTGCTGGTGGCGCGACTTGAGTGAGGAGATGCGAGCCCGGAGGGCTGAGAATAATGACCAATTTTTTATTTTTATATTATTATTTTTTCGATTTATCAAAAATATAAACTTAAATATATTTTTTTTGCAAATTTGTCATCCCGCCGCCGGTTCATTCGGCGGAAACGGGCTACCGCCAAATGAATTGGCGGTATGTGGGCTGGGCCACGGCCCATTGAATCTACTGTCGGTTTAAACGGCGGTAAGGCCTTACCGCCGGATGAACCGGCGGCAGGAGGTACCGCCGTTGTGGCACGGATATAGCCGTCCTGTAGAGGCCCTATAGAGGGCCCAGTATGATTTCGCCAATTGATACAGCGATAAGAGGTGTCACCAATTGAATTGGCGATACCCAGCCTCTGCCAGGTCTAACATTTTTTGTAGCGGTTCCAACGTCTGAAAATAATAGCGGTTCGGACGTACGAAAATATTGAAAGAAGGTTTCGATGTCCGAACACCGTAACAGCGGACAATCCGCCAGGTAATGTTCGGTCCGTACTATCTAGCGTAGTGTCGGATCCTATGTCCGACGGTCCGCCGATGTAACGAATAATTGTTCGGAAACTTTATTGATTGTGGTGACCGATTGTGCAAGTAGTTGACCAATTTTTTTGTATTTTTTCAAAGTACTAGTATGATATTTTTCCAATGCCGGATGATGCACAATTTTATTAGAAAGGAGAACAACCTCCATAACACCACGAGTACACATGAAAAGCACGGAAGAAAAAATAATACATAGGAAGCGAAAAGAGGCTTATGAAACAAACACGCAACATATTGGTCGGGAACGAGAACATAACTTATTCTGACAGCAGGATTGATCCGAATGAAACAGACCAGTACAACATCTATCATTCACGGCCAGTACCCTTATCACGTCCCGCCCATTCTGCTTTCTCGCGCTCGCACTTGCGTACAACATTATCCACCTTCTTCAACCACGCCATATATTGCTGATCACGACGAGTGATCCACGTGTCAATCCACTCATGGAAATGACACCAATAAGTGTGTGTCTTATCACCAGTGTGCTTTCATAAACAAGAAACGAAACAAATTTATAAGAAAAAACAAAAAACACTAGACAAATATATTTAAAAAATATATATATACCTGTGATATTGCACCTGCTTTTTACACTTCCTCGATATTCTTACAAGACCAATACCTCTGGCCAAAAGTCTCGTAATCACGAGATACGTTGGGAACGCAACGCATCTGGCAATAGCAATAGGGTGGCTCTTCACCTTTCGGCTATACCTTGCAATCTGTAATACATCTATTTGGATCGTTAGGACGGCCTCTTAAATGCGCCTCTATTTCCCGACGCAAAGCTGCCCTAGATGATAAGCTCATAACGGTTGGTTCGGGCTACTCTGAAAATATGTTAAAGGTAAATTGCACGTACTCTCGGCAAGCACATCCTCAAAATTTATGCACGAAGGGCTGCCAGCATCATCCTTTGAAACAGCGACGGAGTCACGAGATGCCCTCACTGCTCCACACTGCCGCCCTTCGCACTTTAAGGACGGACATGACCACTCACTGCTCAACATTGCTGCCCTCTCACTTTAAACACAGAAATGACCAGTCACTGGTCCACCCTGCTGACCTCGCAATTTATACACGAAGGGCTGCCAGCATCGTCCTTTGAAATAGCGACGCAGTCACGAGATGCCCTCACTGCTGCACACTGCTACCCTTCGCACTTTAACGACGGACATGACCACTCACTGCTCCACACTGCTATCGTCTCACTTTAAACACGGAAATGACCAGTCACTGCTCCACCCTGCTGCGCTCGCACGCCAGCAAAAGCGATCACCGTTCACTACGCAAGACAGACAAGCCATTCAATTAGCATCCTTTCAACGTCAACTCATGTCACTTTACATTATACTTGAATCCAATGCACGATTAAATGAGGCCGATCGAACCAAGTGCACCTCCACTGCGATTAGTATGGCAAATTAGGCAGGAGCCATGAAGTCCTGGATTTTATTAAGATAACAATTACAATGCAACGGGTCATTGCGTCTGTACTACTATGGTAAATGACGCGTGAGACCTTTGCTCTAAACTTGGAACTGAAAGAACGAACTACAGTGGCACGTGCAACACGGTAACATGCCTTAGGGAATTTAAATTGCGGGGATTACATGGTGGTGCTTTACTGAGTGCACTGTGGATATTTCCCCTTCCTAATAGCTTCGGGCCCTGCTTCCTTAGCATGGCGGGCCCTCTCTCGCTTGTTCTCCATATTAGCTTCACGTTCCTCCGCCTCCTGACGGTCCACTTCTGCAATCCTCTTCCGGATATCTTCCTGGTTTTTCTTGCGCTTCTCCTCCATCTATTCCTCGTGCAGCATTCGTTGCCACCTTTCCGCAGCCCACCTTGCTTCACGTTCAACGTGATCCTTAGTCTCCTAAGATTGCTCGGTGTCTAACCACTGCACGAAATCACATAGAGGCGGTGGAGACTTTCCCCAAATCATGTTAGTAATAAGTAACTGGTCGACAATTGCGAAGCTCTGGTAGTATATTTTAGTACCTTAGCTCGGTCATTGCCGTAACGCTTGGGTGGATCATACTCATAGTTGTCACACATGAAGAACCTCATCCCGAAGTCATCTCCCAAGACTAACGACTTCATGAGCTAGCACAACGAACCGCAAAAGCACATAGGCACCTGGATTCTTTGGGGTACATTTGCTCCACGCTTACTCCACGGAATATAGGTGGATCTTGAGGACGACATATTGTTCGCGCTCCTTAAGTACCCATTTTATTATATAATTAGGAGTGGTTTTGGTAATTTCTTCGGGAAGATTCATGTACTAACCCGCCACTTGGCACCCGAAATTGACTGTTTTCGATTTTGTCTTGGATTTTGGAGCATGTTGCATTTTGGCAGGAAATTGGACATTTTCGGAGATGTTTTGACGTAGGGTCACAACTGGGCTAAGATGAAGAATAAGGAGAAGATCCCACACGCGAAAGATGGAGCCGAAAGGGGCCAGAAGGAGCCCAGGCCGGCCGGCATGGAACCCTTAAGCCGGCCGGCCTCGCCCAATCCAGGGCCCAATCGGCCTCAACTTTCTTCAGCGCGAAGTACTCGTCAACCCTAGCCATCGACCAGAGCCGCCTATATATGCCCTGAAGCCGCCGTCAAGAGGGAGAGAGCATCCAAAGACAATTTCCAGAGATCCATTCGAGTTAGACATAAGAGAAAGGCGACACCGGAGGCCTCATCGTCCCTCAGCACCGCTACAAGTTGGAGGACAGCAAGGGATCCATCCCTTGCCGGAGATTTCGTCACCATGATCGACTACGCTTCGCCTAGCTTCATGGTGTAAAGTCCTCGTTTGTTCATGGGGTTGTAAGGAGATCTTGAGTTGTAATTGCCGAATCCTTTATGAGATTGATCTATCATGATTCTTGTTGATGATGCTTTGATGCTTAATAGATCGCGACTTGGCTTTGGATTTGCTTTGCTATTGCATGGTTTACTTAGATTACATCAACTATCGTGTTCTTGTTGTTCGTTACCAATTATCCTCGTGTAGTGACAGTATGCGGGAGGGAAAGGTTTTGATCTTGGAACTCACCTTTGGTAGATTAGATCCGCTCTTTGTTGCTCGGCGATTACATCTCTAGTGATCCTAGACCCTATGGACAAATGCTCTTCATATCTTGTGCACAAACCTATGATTGCTCACTAGTCTAGATTAGATTAGATTGGTTAGATTAGATCTATTTCACACTCAATCACTCGATACAGATCTTTTACCAACGTCATTAGTGCTTAGTTAAGCATAGTAGAACGTTTGTTCCGTGGATTGATAAACCTTGGGGGAATACTCTAAGGGAAAAGCTACACGATCCGTGCACTTGCGGTACATAAATTGGGGCTCTAAGGAGCATCAACAAGCTTTTCTGGCGCCGTTGCCGAGAACAAGCGATTTTGCTACGTTTAACTTTGTATTAATTTTGTTGGTTACTAACACCTAACCTTTTCCCTAGAAAATTTTTATTTTTGTTTTTGTTTTGATTGTCTAGATGGCCCTTCTCATTCAACACGTGGAGGAAGGAGAAAAATGACTAAGGGATTATGCAAGCCCGCGATTGGAGGACTTCGACATGCAAAAATCAGATTCGGTGTTGCAAGCCACCGAGTACGAGATCAAGCCTCAAATCATCAATATGGCGGCGGCAAACCCCTTTAGAGGAGATGAGATGGACAACCCATATAGACATATCAAGTGGTTCACAATGCTATGCAACACGGTACAACAAGATGGAGTTCCGCTAGTTTGGTTTAGATGGAATCTTTTCCCATACTTGCTTGCGGAAGAAGCGAGAAGATGGTTTGCACTTGCATCCTTCGAGGTAAAAGGAAATTGGGATGACTTGATGAAGAAATTTTGCGAGCGGTTCTTTCCATTAAGCAAGGTTCAACATATTCGGAAGCAAGTGATCAACTTCACGCAAGGAGAAAAAGAAGGGATAGATCAAGCATGGGATAGATTCAATGGATTGATTGAACAAGGACCGAAGCTCGGATTTTCCGGTGATCTACTCTTGCATACCTTTTATTTTTCCCTAACCCCCGAGTGCATACAATTTGTTCAAATGTGTGCAGGAGGAGATCTCATGGAGAAAACACTTACGGAAGCCGCCCAACTCCTACAAAAAATAAGCAAGGGTGCGGCCATGCCAAGAGATTGGGAAAAACGATGTTCGGCAAGCTCCGAGGAAGAATCTCTAGTGCGGGTGCTTGTTGGAATTTTCAGAAAAGAGACATCGGAAGTGAGGGAAGAACAACTGAAGCATGGGAAAGTCATAGAGACAAACCACGATGAAGAAGCATCGATCCGAAGTGCAACGAAAGATGACCCGGAAAAGAAAGGAAGAACATTGGGCACCACCAAATCGCTAAGGGAATTCGAGCAAATGGATTGGATACAAATTGACTTCGGAAGATTGTTCGACAAAGCAAGACCACATCCAAATCAACGAGGAATGGCGAAGGTGATAGCGGAGGACTTTCCGCCGGATAATCACACGGGATATACATTTGGCAAGGAGTCGGCCGGTGATATTATTCGAAAACTTTTTGAAGAAAAAGAGGAAGAGATTGACTTGGACGAAGTGCTGGAGGTCAAAAGGATCATGGGAGTGAAATCGGAATCATCACCCTACGCGCACATAGCCCAAGTATATGCGATTGGAAGCAATCAAGGCGAAGGTAATCCATCACCCACACCTCGTGTTGATTGCATGATAGACGGAGTAAAATGTTGCAATGTTCTATGTGACGTTGGCGCAAATGTTAGTGTGATGAGTTCCAAGGTTTATGTTGGGCTTTTTAACGAAACACCGAACCTAGATGCTACAATCATTAAATTGATCATGGGAGATGGTAGATTAATCAAACCACTAGGAGTGCTTAGAAATCTAAATGTTGCCATAGCGGGTAAAGATATTCCTACCGACTTTTTTTTGATTAATGCTAGTGATGATGAACATGAAAGCATAATTCTTGGAAAATCCTTTCTCAAATTAGTAAATGCTATTCTAGATGTTGGGAAAGGGATTGTCACTTTTGATCTAGATGGAGAGAAGCACACTTTCAAATTTCATTCAAAACCGTCTCGTGCTTTACCTCTACCTCTTGATAACGAATGGGTAGAGAGCATTTGTTTCATTGATTCTTTCAGGGATCCTCTCCAACACGCTCTGGAGGATGGGGATGCTCAAGATGATCAAGATGGAGAACTAGTAGAAACAATGGAAGAGTTGAAGCCGCAACACGGGAATTTGGAGGAAGAAAAATTTGAAGACATTGGGGAGTTAGATCAAGAAGAGGATGGTGCGCCCGATGTTGAGATGAAGCCGCTCCCCAAGGGATTGAAATATGAATTCTTGGGAGATGGCAAAACTTTCCCGGTGATTGTTAGCGACGAATTAAGCCCGGAAGAGATGGAGAAGTTGCTGAATTTATTGAAGAAACACAAAAAGGTGATCGGCTACTCGATTAATGACTTGAAAGGTATTAGCCCCGCTTTTTGCACACATCATATACAACTCGAGGAGCAATACAAGCCGGTCGTAGAGCATCGAAGAAGGTTGAGCCATGCTATGCGTGATGTGGTGAAGAAGGAGGTTATCAAATTGTTGAATGCCGGAATAATATACCCCGTGCCACATAGTGAATGGGTAAGCCCCATGCATTGCGTTCCAAAGAAAGGAGGACTCACGGTTGCGGAAAATGAGAAGGAGCAATTGATACCGCAAAGAACCATCACGGGATGGAGGATGTGCATCGATTATAGAAAATTGAATAATGCAACGAGGAAGGATCATTTTCCACTACCATTCATTGACGAGATGCTAGAAAGGTTGGCAAAGCATTCACACTTTTGTTACCTTGATGGATACTCGGGATTCTTCCAAATACCTATTCATCCGGATGATCAACATAAGACCACATTTACTTGCCCATATGGAACTTTTGCATATCGGAGGATGCCATTTGGATTGTGCAATGCGCCCGCTTCTTTTCAAAGGTGTATGATGGCTATATTTTCAGATTTCATAGAAGAGATTATGGAGGTATTCATGGATGATTTCTCGGTGCATGGTACTAGCTTTGAAAATTGCTCGGCAAATTTGGAGAAAGTTCTTAAAAGATGTGGAGAGGTTGATCTTGTGCTTAATTGGGAGAAGTGTCATTTCATGGTGAAAGAAGGAATTGTCCTCGGTCATGTTATCTTCGAGAGAGGGATAGAGGTGGACAAAGCAAAGATAGAAACCGTGGAGAAATTGCCACCACCTACGGATATCAAATCTTTGAGGAGCTTCCTCGGTCATGCCGGATTCTATAAGAGGTTCATAAAGGATTTTTCAAAAATCACCAAGCCATTGACATAACTTCTCCAAAAAGATGTGGAATACACCTTCGATAGTAATTGTCTTCACGCCTTTCGAACACTCAAGCAATCTCTCATAAGTGCTCCTATCATGCAACCTCCGGATTGGAATCTACCTTTTGAAATCATGTGTGATGCAAGCGACTACGCCGTAGGAACCGTTCTTGGACAAAGAAAAGGGGGGAAGGTAAATGCTATCTACTACGCAAGCAAGACTCTCAATGAAGCCCAAGTTAATTATGCAACAACGGAGAAAGAATTGCTTGCCGCGGTATTCGCCTTCGAAAAATTTAGATCATACATAGTAAATTCAAAGGTGATAGTTTATACCAACCACGCTGCAATCAAGTGTCTCTTGTCCAAGAAAGATGCTAAGCCACGCTTGATTCGATGGATCCTATTGCTACAAGAATTCGATGTGGAGATAAGGGACAAGAAAGGGGCGGAAAATGTTGTGGCCGACCACCTATCAAGGATGTACCATGGAGATGATGGGAAAGAACCTATCAAGGACCAAATGAGAGATGATCACCTATATAGAATTCTCGACAAAGATGGTTGGATGAATGATATAATAAGGGCAATAAAAGGGATGCCCTTAGATCACTTGGAAAAGAATGCAAAGAAAAGAGTGATCGCAGAAAGAAGAAAATACTATTGTGATCCACCATACTTATATAGATATGGAGAAGATGGAGTTCTAAGAAGATGCATACCGAGGGAGGAACGTGAAGAAGTTCTAAGAAAGTGTCACTCGTCGGGATATGGCGAACATTATGGGCACTTTAGAACTCAAGCTAAGGTATGGGCTAGTGGATTCTATTGACCCGAGATGCATGAAGATGCAAAAAGATTTGTTTTGACTTGTCCGGAATGCCAAAGGATGGGGAATATCTCGCAAAGAAATGCCATGCCGTTGAACTACAACTTGCAGATAGATCTATTTGATGTTTGGGGAATTGATTTCATGGGACCATTCGTGAACTCACATGGGTTTGAGCATATATTTGTGATGGTGGACTATGTTTCAAAGTGGGTTGAAGCTATGCCATGTCGGAAGGCATCAACGTAGGAGTCCTCACACATGATTAAATCAGTAATCTTCCCTCGATATGGCGTCCCGAGAATCTTGATAAGTGATGGAGGAACACACTTCACGGACAAAGACTTTGGTAAATGCTTGAAGAAATTGGTAATTGAACATAGAGTGTCCACGGCTTATCACCCCCAAACAAAAGGACAAGCGGAAACTTCGAACAAGCAATTGAAGGACATTTTAAAGAAGACCGTGATAAAAGGAGGAAAATATTGGTCAAAGAGACTAGATGATGCGCTATGGGCATATCGTACGGCACACAAAACCCCGATTGGTATGACTCCTTATCAATTTGTTTATGGAAAAACATGGCACTTGCCGGTTGAGCTAGAACATAAGGCGTATTGGGCGATGAAGGAGATGAACTTTAATGCGGAAGCCGCTAGAATTAAAAGGAGAATCTAAATAAGCGAATTGGAGGAGTTAAGATTGAAAGCGTACAATAGTGCAACAATTTACAAAGAAAGGATGAAGAAATGGTACGACAAGCGATTACAAAACAAGGAATTCAAAGAAGGAGACAAGGTCCTACTCTACAATTCAAGGTTCAAACTCTTTGGCAAAGGAAAATTGCAAAGCAAATGGGACGGACCATACGTCGTACACTTGGTTTCACCTACGGGAGCGGTGACAATCATGGATGCAAAAGGCGACCAATATGTGGTGAACGGGCAGCGACTAAAGGTATTCTTGGAGCCCGACGTCGTGCCCCTTCATTACATCGACATATACACTATGGATGTGGAACCAGAACGTCAAGCCTAAGGACGTTAAGCAAGGTAAGTTTATAAATATTCTCTTTTAGATTTTATTTTTGTAGTTTTATTTTTATTCTGGATGATCTTCGAGTAAAACATAGGCTTAGAATTTGTTGGTGGGCACCTCGGAAAAAGTTGGAGACCAGGGGGCCGAAAAACCCCCTGGGCCGGCCGGCCTGAGCCCTCTCGTGCACGTCTCGGTCTCGATTTTTGGTAGGTACGAGATAAGGAAATTTTAAACCTGTGCTTTATAGATTTCGCATGCCAAAAACGCAGAGATATTGGACTTCTCGTCCAAGTCTTTTTAGGACTTAAATAGAGGCGCGGTATAGATCAATTCTCTCATACTTTTCATTCTACATCACCACCTCGTGAGAGACATCGATAATAGCCGTTCCAGCGAGCCCAAGAGCCATGATTGCAGTAATGGAGATCAAGGAGGGGGGCATGGCGCCTGACACCACCACGCCAAACCAGCAGATGCCTAGCTCCACCTCGGCAACCGGTGTGCCGCCCCTCCTTGTCGAAGCAAAGCGATGTGAAGCAAAGCTCCCTCCGAAGAAATTTAATACCCAAGCACGGATGAGAGTCGGAGGGAAGGGCCCTCTGTGGCGCAAGGAGAAGCTAGCTCAAGCCCAAAGGGTGGTCGTCGTCATTAGCGATGAGGACGAGGGCGAGAAGCGACAAGACAATGAGCCACCCGCACCTAGGCGCTCCTTGCGCCTTCTCGGAGTTAAAAGGAAAAACTACATCGAACACACCCTGGAGCCAAAGGACTATGCGGGGGACATCTATTGGGAGAGCTACATGACCCCCGGTTCATGGGGCGCCGCTGGTCGTGACTACGACGATGATTGGCCGGGGTGGGCCGAAGAGGAGAAAAGAGAGGATGACGACCCCTCCAGAGGTGACCGCGATAAGGGGAAGAAGAAGGACGACGACGAGCCCGAGGACGATGGCCCCAACCGCGGTGGCCATCACTTCGGGTGCTGTTTCAAGTGCCGCAATGAAATCGCGGATCTCTGCGCCACCATCGATAGGTGTCACGATCAACTCGTGGCAATGGATAGAAGGATGAACGACATCGAGCGCTTGGCCAAAAAAGATTACAACTTCCTTCTCCGCAACATAAGGAAGTTATTCGGGATGGTCGGAGATCTACGAAAGCAAGGAGGAGGAGGGCGCCCTAGGTGCAGTTGCCCTAGGTGCCGTTGAGAACACCGACGAGCATCACACCCGTCTTTTATATCATTGCGACGAGGGCGCCGCATAATCTAAGCATGGGGGAGAGGTGTGACGGCTCGTAGATTGAATTTTGTTAGTCTTTGTTTAGTCCAAAGTTTGTCGTCTTTAATTTCATTTGTGTGAGAGTCATAGTCTAGCGTTGTGTGCTTTATTTTTTTCGCATGTGTGAGAGTGAATCTTAAATTAGTGTTGAGTCATGAAAACAAAATAAAAAGAGTCTTTGTTTTTTTGTTAAATTGTTGGATCGTGCAATTTTATTTATGCATTCAGTTTTACTTTATTTTCTTTAAAGAAATTGGTCATTAGCGTTGTCATGAAAATTAATTCTTATTTGTGGAGCTTAGTAAATTATTCATCCATGTTAATACCCACACTTGAGCTTTGATCTAGCGCTTGGTTTTGATTACGCTTGAGAGTAAGGCATGATTTGGAGGACTTTAATTTCATAAAAATAATAAAACACCTACAAACATAAGGTTGATCAAGTTCTTGACAAGTCGAGAGTAAAAATCCTATCATCCACAAGCTATATTTGTTCCACCATAAGCATTGGATGTGCATTGAGTTGGGTTAGGATTTCTTTCTCTTGGGAGTTTTAATTTCGAGCGATGATCATGTCCGTATTTTTCATCTCTGAATTGCTAGCCCCGTCAATATCCGGTAATGAGAATTCCTCATTGGAACAACTCATGAGATCTACCGGATTCCAAAACCCGAATCTGAGATTATCTTGTTTATTATCCTTTTCCTTGACCACAACCCAATTATGAGGATATGTTCTGTTCCTGCGCAAGAGTTGTATAAAAAATAATTTTGGGATGAAGAAAGGAAGGAGTAATAGAAAGACGGACCGAAGCCGAGCTGGGAAAGCCCTAGGCCGGCCGGCCTACATCCCTTGAGCCGGCCGGCCTAGGCCCCTCTGGCCTCGGCTTGGGCTCCAAAAATTCAGGGAGCCACTTCGGAGATTTGCCTATCTATGTTATATAGAAAGTGTCCTATGAAAAGGTTCAGAAAAGAGAAAGAAAATTCGGGAGAAAGAAAGGAAAAAAATGTATGAGAAGAGAAGAAAAGAATAAATGAAGGGATTCTATGGTTAGAGAAGTGCAAATCACCTTGTTGTTTGAGAACAATATCCTCAATTCCAACCATGTGCAATCCGATAACGAGGACGACGCTTGTGCCTTGAAGTCAATCTTTTTGTATGCCTTTGCACAAGTCCACCATTCTAAATTTTCTTGAAGTCAATCTTTTTGTATGCCTTTGCACATGTCCACCATTCTAAATCTTCTTACCCTTGAACCCCTTACATTATGGAAAAACTCTCATGATCATTGGCTCGGAAGGTAAGCAATCATTAGAAGTTTTTTTTAATTTGACAATATATGTATATACTTTGCTAGCCTCACCTATAGCCCCACTTTATACTTGAGAGACTTTTGGGATATGAGAGTTTGCAAATAATAATAGGATAGCCACTTATATCGAGAGACATGAAAGGACTTGTGCAAGAATTTTTGGTCTAACCTTTGTTGCAGGGTATTTTGCTTCTAAAAACTAAAAGAAAAAAACCTCCGAGGATGGCAAGAAAAGCAAGTGTTGTCAATATTCAAGTTGCCGGCTAAAGGTAAGAGTCGTGGAGTAATATTGGATGAGTTTTTAAACGCCCATGATATGATTACCCTCGCTGCTCCTCTGACCTTTGTTTGAAGAAATATTGTTAGACTTGTTTGCATAAGTAAGTTTTGCAGTTTGAGAACTCTCGAGCAACCCATGGAAGGACTTGATGATTTGATTTGCTCGAGGACGAGCAAAAGCTAAGCATGGGGGGAATGTTGGCGCTCCTTAAGTACCCATTTTATTATATAATTAGGAGTGATTTTGGTAATTTCTTCGGGAAGATTCATGTACTAACCCGCCACTTGGCACCCGAACTTGACCGTTTTCGATTATGTCTTGGATTTTGGAGTATGTTGCATTTTGACAGGAAATTGGACATTTTCGGAGATGTTTTGACGCAGGGTCACAACTGGGCTAAGATGAAGAATAAGGAGAAGTACCCGCACACGAAAGATGGAGCCGAAAGGGGCCAGAAGGAGCCCAGGCCGGCCGGCCTGGATCCCTTAAGCCAGTCGGCCTAGCCCATTCCAGGGCCCAATCGGCCTCAACTTTCTTCAGCGCGAAGTACTCGTCAACCCTAGCCGGTGTTTTACCAAAACCATCGACCAGAGCCGCCTATATATGCCTCGAAGCCGCCGTCAAGAGGGAGAGAGCATCCAGAGATGATTTCCAGAGATCCATTCGAGTTAGACACAAGAGAAAGGCGACACCGGAGGCCTCATCATCCCTCGGCGCCACTGCAAGTTGGAGGATAGCAAGGGATCCATCCCTTGCCGGAGATTTCGTCACCATGATCGACTACGCTTCACCTAGCTTCATGGGGTAAAGTCCTCATTTGTTCATGGGGTTGTAAGGAGATCTTGAGTTGTAATTGCCGAATCCTTTATGAGATTGATCTATCATGATTCTTGTTGATGATGCTTTGATGCTTAATAGATCGCGACTTGACTTTGGGTTTGCTTTGCTCTTGCATGGTTTACTTAGATTACATCAACTATCATGTTCTTATTGTTCGTTACCGATTATCCTCATGTAGGGAAAGATTTTGATCTTGGAACACACCTTTGGTAGATTAGATCCGTTCTTTGTTGCTCGGCGATTACATCTCTAGTGATCCTAGACCCTATGGACAAATGCTCTTCATATCTTGTGCACACACCTATCATTGCTCACTAGTCTAGATTAGATTAGATTGGTTAGATTAGATCTATTTCACACTCAATCACTCAATATAGATCTTTTACCAACGTCATTAGTGCTTAGTTAAGCATAGTAGAACGTTTGTTCCGTGGATTGATAAACCTTGTGGGAATACTCTAAGGGAAAAGCTACACGATCCGTGCGCTTGCGGTACGTAAATTGGGGCTCTAAGGAGTGTCAACACATGTTTTTGAGCTGTTTGGTGCTTGCAGTGTGCAGTTGTATGGTTCCATGGTCTGCTTGGTGGCCATATTTATGGACCAACTTGGAAGGTCCATGGGCTATGTGCACGGACGTACCGAAAAGAGTGCAGTGAGCTGTCATGTCACTAGACGACCCCCCAGAAATAACTACTTAAGCGAGACGCTGCTACCGAAGCGAGTACCAATGCATCTGCCATTGTGGATATATATAGGCGGTCATGACACTGCGGCCTCGGATCAACGGGTACCGGTCATAGTGCTAGTAGTACTTCCGCACGGGACAAATAGTAGTACTTCCACTGCATCATCCTACTCGTGATAATGGCACTACACCGACACATCCCATCGCCCAGACCACTGCACTGCTCTAGTCGTGCTACTGGCACGTCACTGACACATCCCATCGCCGAAAGTACTGCACCGGTCTACTCATCATAATGGCACGTCACTGACACATCCCATCATCACAATACAAACAAGTCACGGGACATGAGAGTAGCATGTATATCATAGTCTGCACAGACCTACATAACATAGTCTGACGGAATAAAGTAATTCACAAGGTAGAACATGTACACTAGATGCGTCCGCACTTGCCCCCTCTCCTCCTGCCACGTCGCTCTGCAGCCTAGGCCACCCTAGTGTGGTGCTGCGAGTACGTCAGTGGCACTGGTGGAATGGCCTCGCAAGTGGACCGACGAGCCTGCTCAGGAATAGGTGTCTGCTCCCCAGAGTGGAGTCCTGCGTCGCGGGTGGGGCGCCCCCCAGCTGTGAAGGGCCGACCTCCTCTGGCAATGGTGCAATAGAGAAGAACGTGCTCACCCACTCCGTTTGTGCGAGGTGGTCCACATCCTCAACCTCCTTATCGTCGTCTGTCTCTCCGAGCTACCGGTACTCTGATTCACAAGGCACCATCCATCATTGTTCAATTAAGTATGTAGTTGTTATCGCATATTAACAAGTGATCTTATGCGTACCTAAATCATGTATGGGACGTCAACGGGAGGAAGATCCGGTGCCAGACGGATCTATCAGAGTAAACGACGATGAGCCGAGCCCTATACAAATAAGAGCTATAATTTTATTAATGAACTTGTAGATGTTGCCGTACTATCGGAGTGAGAGGAGGTTAGAGTATGATTTACTTACCGAGAAAAAATGTGCTGGTCGAGGCACGTACATAGGCGGAGCAGCAGACGCCGACAGTGTCACCATCATGACCAGTGGCCGTGGCAGTGCACCCGACTGTGCCGCGGGTGCTGACCGTCGTGACGAGGGACCGGCCCTCTAGAGCGCGAGGTGGAAGTAAGGTGTCATCAGTACAACAAGTCACGGCTCGCCGAAACTGCCCGCACAGGTCGACGATCCTCTTCAGCGTGCTCTGGTGTTGCGTGGGCGTCATGTCGTGGTAGTGGCCCATGCTCGATGAGGCCTCCGACTCAATCGCTCGTATGACGTCGTACTTAACCGAGAAAGTATTAACATCATATGCGATCAGTTTTATACAATGCAAAATCAATTAGACAAACGTACCGCTATACCGAAGTTCATGTCTCGCAGTAGGAGGTATGTCTCAGACACTGCTGCCGGCTCGATCGGAGCCTCTAGTGGAACGTGCACGACACGTGTGCGCGTCCTCAGTAGGTACCACCGTAGGTAGTCTGCGAATGCCTAGTCGTTGTGCGGCTGATCCTCAAAAACGACATTGTCGAGGGCCGCGGCCCAGGACTCGACGTAAGGACGGACCTTGTCGGCCCACAGTGACCCTGGTGGCTGGCCCTGACGTGTCCACCGACAATACAAAAATAGAGTGGATCAATGTTTAATGGCACCATGTAAAAATAAAATTAATTGCTAATATAACTATGTATTTCATACCTATGCACGTGGGCCTCAACTGAGTGCACAATCGGCACCGGGGTCTGCTGGTAGAGACCGAACTGCCTCATGACCCAGTTCACGTGGTACTCCTCGACATGGATGTCGTAAAGGATCGGCTTTCTCGTCATCCAGTACTCCTGGTCTCACAGGCACAAAGAAGAAAGACCGCTCGGTGCCCGGGCGTAAATGTCGACTGCAGTGAACGAAATCCACCTCACGTTTGCGTCCACAAGAGCGTCGAACTGTCCCACGAAGTCAGGGTACGACTTCCTCATCTGCACGCCGACCTAAGAAGGCTGCATAATGTAAAAAATTATAAGCACTAAATCGTAGAATTTCGAAGGCAGTTAACAATAAGTAACCAAAATGATATAACGTACCCTCCTGAGGCACCACAACGAACCCATCGTCGATAACATTACATAATTTAACATAGGACATGATTCGATAGTGAATAGAACACATGACAATCGTCGTCCATCACACAAGGCCATCGTTGTTCAGACGACGGCCACGACGACCCGTTGGCTGCATTGGCAGATTTGGACCAGCTCTTGATGGGCCTGCTCCATCTGTGCGGCCACCATAAGTCAATGCCGTGCAATCCTTGTACGTATGACCCGTCTCATGGCACTTCGAGCAGAGGCACACGTCTCGACCAGCCTCTGATCGATCCATGTTATTCCGAATGCATTTGTTCTTGCGTTGCCCCACCCCTTGAAACATTTCTGGATCTGGGTCCGGAATGTAACTTGCATTGTGTCCAGGATCATTTATGAAGTCTCTCAGGATACAGAACCCATATATCTCGTGCCTCCAAGTCATCCAAATGGTTTCCTTCAAAAAGTAATTTGAGACTTACATACGAGGTTGTAGTCCCCTAGCTTCAAAACATGTAGCAATGACATGTGTGCACGGCAGGTGTAGCAGCTTTGGCTTATGACATGAGCAAATACAAGCATCGATATGGAGAACACACTCGTGCACATGCTTCTCACGTCGGCCCCCCATGCGGGCTTTGTCCCAACACATCACCTCGTACCGACGTTTCATAGAGCCAACTGGAGTGACCCAGTGTAAATGGGCCTTTTTAAAAGCAGCCTCCATGTACTCTGTAATCTTGTATCCGTAAACTTTACGATTATCAGCCATATCCTTCTCTACCATAGCGTACCAGTCTCTAAAGTACTCGCAAGTGAGATACAAGAAGCACTCGACGATCCCAACAAGTGGCAGTGATCTTACACCACGCAGCACCCAATTGTACACCTCGGCTAGGTTCGTAGTCATTATACCCTACCTAGCACCTCCTTCATCAAATAGTAAAGCCCATTTCTCCTTGGGCTCATGCTCAATCCACTCCGAGAATGTCATAATTGCCCTTCCCTTTTACTCCTGACATTCAGACCGTCCAAGCCCACGTCTTCAAGTGAGACCTGGTCGTCCTCCTCGGTATTCACATGTCTCTTCGATAGCTTAGTTGTTTGCTTCTTTGTCAGCTCATCCAACTTTTTCCACAGGAAGTTGAATTTCCTTTCCTAATTTTGGCTGCATAACCGCTTGAACAGCTTCATAAGGGTTTTGTTCTTGAATTGGCTATGAAGGTTTGCCCCCATATGTCTCATGCACCACCTACTCTTTAGGTCCGGCCATAGTGCAGCCCTATGACGCCTAGTACTACTATTCTGTATGTTATCGATTGCTTGTAAGATACTGTAACACCCTAAATTATTTTCCAGCATTTATTAATAAATTTAATTGGATTTATTTAAATTTTCTAAGGATTTTTTGTGTTAGTATTGCATTTAATCTAATTTCATTGCATAAGTAATTAAAAATTATTTTAGGGTCAACATGTTTGTGCAATTCATGCTGGTGCATACTTTTAATTGATTGAGTGTGGTTTGAATTCAAAGTCAAATTTGAATTCAAATGGTTTAAGTTTGGTTTGAAATAGGAATAGAATAGAAAAAAGAGAAAGAAATAGAAGAGAGCCCAGCCCAAAACCCTCTCCAAAACCCAGCCCGGCTTTTCCCTTTTCTTGGCCCAGTAGCATCCCACGACCCAGTGGCCCAACCCAGCGCGTCGCTCAGCCGTGGCCCGCTCCACCCAGGCCTGCTTCGCGCCCGTAGCCCGCGTTGCCCTCTCTCTCACCGCGCCTCAGGCCCACCTGCCAGCCTGTCCCGCACGCCAGCGCCCGCGTCCCTCCCTTCCCGCTGCCAGCACGGCCCCACGCGTCAGCCCGTCGTCCCCGCCTCTCCCGGCCTCGCAACCGCACGCCGCGATCCCCGCCGAGATGCTCGCCAGCCTTCCCTACTGGGCACGCATGCCTAGGATCACCCCGGCCCTTTAAATCACGCCGCGCCGCACCCTCCTAACCCTAACCCACCCAGCAGACGCCACCTCTAACCCTAACGCCGCCGCCTTGGAGCTCCAAGCTCGGAGCTGCCTCTGCGCCGCCGTGGTCCGGCCGCTCCGCAGCGCCTCTGCTACCGAGAGCTGCTGAAGAAGCACCACCGTAGGGTCATAACCATCACCGGCCGCGTCTCCTTCCCTCTACCCCGCGCCACGCACGGGAATTCCTCGCTGGATCTACACCGAGCCGCCGAGACCCGCCGCTCGACCTCACCGCCGACGATCTTGCGCCACACATCCATCCAATACAACCCTCGGTGAGCACCACCTCAGCATGTCCTTCCTTTTAGGCTAGCCATCGTAGACATAGCATGTTCCAGGGGGGCTAGTACGCCCGTTCGGCGTAGCGCCGCCGTGCGCAGGGTCTCCGCCACCGCGGCGCGCCCGTTCCTCTGCGCCTCAGCCCCGTGCAGAGTTCCCAGTAGCGGTACCTTGCCTTGCACACGCTCCATGTCCAGTTTACGCCCTGAGTTACTCCCGGAATCACGTAAACGCGCACCCGCCGGTGAACACCGCCGCGCAGAGCCGCCGCCGCCGTCGCAACCACAGCTCTAGGCCTCCCCAAGCCCAGATTAGGCCACAGGTGGATTAAGCGTTCAACGCGGACCCTCCACGGCCAAACCCCGGCCCAAACGGAGCTCTGTAGCCCCAGAAACCCCTTCGCCGGCGATCCTCCGCCATGGACACTGCACTCCGGCGACGTCCCGCCGCCGCCCCGCGCCCAAATCCTCCTGAGCCGTCAGATCCCGCTTGAACGCCCACGATTAGAATCCGATTCGAATGGATCTGGACCACCGGATCGAGATCCAGCGGCCGAGGATCGTGCGTAACGGTTCGGCCTGGATCTTTTTCTAAAGAGACCCCCGGTTTCTTCCTATTCAACCCGCAGTCCACCTCTAGTCAAAAGAAATTGCAATTTAGTCCTGTTTTTAGCGTTTTAGCCCTTGAGTTTTCTAGAATTCGAACCCGCCGTCCAGCCCTTGACTTTTTGCGAGTTAGACACCAGAGTTTCTGTTTAATTATGTCTAGGCCCTCGGTTTTTTGCCCAAAACCCCCTGGAACTTCAGTTTTCTTACAAATAAGCCCCTGGACCTTGTTTTTGCTCTAGTTTTCGCGTTCTAGCTCCGTTTTAGGCGTTCTTTATATCCACGCGATCGTTGTAATGCGTAGAATAGTTTCAGACTAGTTTAGTGTGCTGTTTTTATGTATTGATGTACTGTTTCTTAGCTTTTGTTAATGTTTGCTTGTATGCTTATTGTTGTGCCTTGTTTTGGCCATGTGTTCGTGAGTAGACGTTGAGCTACCGGAGGAGCCCCGGTACCAGTACCCGGAGCAGCCATCTTCCGACCAGTTTGAGCAGCAGCAGGAGCAGTACGAGGAAGGCAAGTATAACATGAACAACCTATCACTTTTAAATACACTTTCATACTGCATTTTAATACTGTATGCCTATAAGGACATTCCTAGCCACTTTATATCCTTTATATATATCCTTTGGGTTGCATTTTGGTTAGTTGTGCTAGGTGCCGCGCTATAACACATAATGGTTCTTTTTAATTAATTTGATTAATGGTATATGCAACTTAACTCTGAGAGTGGCCCTCTGTGTGGCTTGAGTGGCTCACTTCTCATTAAAATTGGTTTTGTTAGAAACATGGTTTAGGGGGCCAGCACGGTGCTTACTGCCTGGTTGGCCACTCGCCATAAGGACCGGTTCATAGAGCGACAACCTGGGACAACAGCGCTACCACAAGACTGGAATGGGACGGTCTTGGCGTAATAATTAGGTCTTTTTGGTTTGGAGTAACTTACCTGCGGGGCAAGGGTGGTAAGCTTCTATGTCCCTCGTACTGAGTGGCCTCATCTGTGGTATTCTTGACGCCCACTAGACCTGCTACATGGTCGTCGATCCAACCCTCGCGGTTATTCCTTACCAACGAGATTCTTTGTAAAGGCCTCGTATTGAGTTTGCTAGTCATCTCACCTAAGGAAGTGTGATGAACAACTAGCGTAGCTCACGACTTGTGGGTAAAGATGTGCAACCTCTGCAGAGTGTAAAACTGGTATACTAGCCGTGCTCACGGTCATGAGCGGCCCAGATCCTCCTTTTGATTAGTGGGGTTATCTCCTTCCGACGAGGGGGGTGCCTCTCGGGGTTACCTTGGTGGTTTTGGTTTGGTTCTCAGTAGTAACAGGTTTAATTTTGATTAATTACTATATAACTGGGTTTATGGTAATTCATCAACTCGTAGTAAATAGCTTTAATAAAATTTTGCCAAGACGTAAAAGCTAATGCAGTCAGTCAGCCAACCTAGAGCCTCATAGTTTGTGTTATACTTGTTGAGTACAAGTTGTGTACTCACTCTTGCCTCTTCTCTACTTTTCCCTCTTGGATACTCTACTGCTGCTCAGTTGCTGCCGACGCGAGGGAGTTCGCTCAGCGCTACCAGCACTACGAGGACTTCTAGGTGTTCGTCTCCTAGTCGACATCCCTGTGGCGCCCTGCTCAGCTTCTGAGATTTTTTATCGTTTATGTATTACGCTTCCGCATACTCTGTATCAGACATTTTTGTCATTAATGTAATAAATAGCATTCGTATTCGCTTTATTATATCTTTTACATGATATGTGCTGTGATATACTGTTCATTCTGTTGTATATACGTGTGACTTGATCCTGTCACGTATATGATTGCTCGGTTTATGTCCTTTTATAAACCGGGTGTTACAGAGTGGTATCAGAGCCGTATCGACTGTAGGACGAAAGCCTAGATAGAACTAGTCGAGTTTTAGGACTTGTTCTCTCCAATCCTTGTCTGCTGAAACTATTTTGCTATTATACCTCTTGAATTCTATGACTTTTACCCATCTTGCCTTGATTTCTCTCTCTAAAACAATATTTTTCGTAGATTTTGGCCTAAATCAGTCATCTGACCACCATGAGTATCAGCTAGGTGACCCTTTTATAATAATACGATAGCACGTTCTGTGACGCGTTGTGTTAGTCGGGTCGGATGTTAAACTCGGCTAAGTTGTGAAAATTGTCTGCCTGTTATTATGTTACATGCTTGATTTGGATTTTTGAATGATTGTATAGCTTAGTAGTTTAAATTTGTTTAGAGAAAATCACTCTTATGTTAAAGTTAACTAATTAATAAAATGGGTTAGATCGTTGGGGGTAAAATCCGTCTACTCTATCCTGTCTACTTTATCATGGCTGAGTCTTTTTCCGCAAAGAGTTATCATATCCATCTGAAATTTATTTCTACAATATCCTTACTCATGAAATCTTTTGTCCAAAATCAGATGGCGAACACCAGGCGTGGTTCTGACCAGCAGGGGCAGAACAACCAGGGGCAGAACAACCAGATCCCGATGCCTCCGCCTCTGACCCCGGAGCAGTACTTCCAGCTCCAGATGCAGATGATGGCTACCCTGAACAACACTGTTCAGGCACTTCAGCAGGCTCACACTCAGCCTCCGCCTCCTCCACCGCCGCAGCCTCACGAAAGGCGTGTTGAGTTCCTGAGGGGTCACCCGCCGATGTTTTCTCACACGTCCGACCCTCTTCAGGCTGACGACTGGCTCCGTGCAGTGGAGCGCCAGCTGGACATCGCCCAGTGCGATGATCGGGAGCGAGTCTTGTACGCAGCAGGACAGATGCGAGGTGCAGCTTTGGACTGGTGGGAGTCCCACCCAGTTCAGGACTGCGAGGCTCTCACTTGGCTCCAGTTCCGGGAGCGGTTCCGCAGTCACAACGTCCCCGCGGCCGTTATGAAGACGAAGCAGAAGGAGTTCCTTGCACTGAAGCAGATAATCTCAGAAATAATCATTCAGTGTTTCCTTTTGAGCTAATACCCCCTTGTTCTATCTTTCTGAATCATGAATTAATCCTTCGATATATATATATATCTGTCTTTTTCACTTTCAGAGGACTATGACGGTCACAGAGTATCATGATCGTTTTCTGCAGCTTGCTCGCTACGCCCCTGCCGATGTTGCGGATGACCGCAAGAAGCAGGAGCACTTCATGGAGGGTCTTGAGGACTACCTCCAGTACGCGCTGCTCAACCTCCGCTTCGACGACTTCAACCATCTGGTTGACAGCGCGCTCAACACGGAGCGCAAGCACTTGGAGATGGAGGACAAGAAGAGGAAGATTGTCCCCGTTGCTTCCGGCAGCAACACTCGTCCTCGCCTCCAGCCGCCTCAGCAGTACCAGCAGCAGTAGTACCGGCCTCCCCAGCAGTACCAGCAGAGGCCGCCGCAATACCTGCCTCGACAGCAGCAGCAGGCAGGTCAGGGCCTGAGGTTACTGGCACCTCTGGCTCGTGCTGCTCCACCAGCTCTGCCAGCACCTCAGGCTCCACGGCAGGCAGCTCCTCCTGCCGGACAGCAGGCTCCAGCGACTCCTCGCGTGTGCTATCACTGTGGCCATCCGGGGCACTACGCCAACTCTTGCCCCCGGAAGGCGCAAGCGGTCTACAGATGGAAAAACATAAGATGGACCCTCGCCCTGTTCGGATGAGCGGTTTTGGCTCGGCGGATGACCGTTACAGAGCCAGCTACCGTTGTCACACAAAACTACTGTAGCTACTGTGAGAAATCAGCCACCAACTCAGGGGCTGTTCGGCTGATCCAGTAAATAGTATTCAGCTACTAGAATGAATAGTATTATGTGAGAGAAGATAAACCGAGACAAACCGAGACAAACCAAAATTGGACCAACCGAACAGCCCCTCAAGCTACTTCGGTCCAACCGAACAAGCTGCAGGCAGGGCACCTCCATGCGCCCCCACGCCGATCCTTGTCACCTATCCACATCCGATCCGACGGCCTCTGCGTCCGCGCGGCCAGCTCGGCTCCCGCATGCGCACGCCGGAAAACGAGCCGAAAAGTCGATCTGCGGGACTACGCAAGAGTCACCGTGGCAGCGCTGGGATGGATCCGAATGTCCACCTCAATTTTTTTTCCCTACAGATAGGTCCTAGTTTTGAATTGGGCTGGACGACAAAACGAGGTCCATATCAGTGACGAGGGTGTGTGGCCCACGCAAGCCCAAACATTGCAACATGCGCTTCTATTGTAACATGCGCAATGGGCTGCTATGGTGTCGCAGAAGGTTATCCCGGGAAAATCTCAGACGGCCCAGGTACTAAGAAAAGAAAGGATTAGCATATGTTAGATCTGATCATCTGTCAGGTCGGGTCGAGTCACTTCGGATTTTGGGTGAAAAAATATTGGCCCATGGCCAGCCCATGACATGGTCAGATTGGGTCGGGTTCGGCTTGGGTCGGGTTGGCCCACAATTTTGTGTTTAATTTACGAGTTGGATCGGATTTTTTTGAGTTTCGGTAAATATTTCGGCCCGTACTCGACCCGCACTTGGTCGGATCGGGTTTTCTCCGGGCGGGTTGGGTCGGGTGGCCCGTGATCAGGTCTAGCATCTGTAGAGAAAAAAATTTATGCCATAAATTGCTGATTTAGATTGAATTCTAGTTGCATCTATTGTATGCTATAAGATTTCCAAAATTAGACTACATTTTAATATATTTGGATAATTTTTTAGTTGAAACAATTTAATAGTGACGCTAGAACAATTTCATTATGAAGGTTGTTCGACTCTTAGAAATAGAAATCGTTACCGAATAAAATAAAATGTTACAAATAAGAAAAATAAAAGTATATTTAATAAGAGTAGAAAATATTCTAACAAAAAATATTCTTGGAGCAAATGATACAAGAAAAATAAAAATATTCAAAAAATATAATTTAGGCCGTCGCGCTGAGGAAGCGGCAAGGAAACGGAGAAGCGAGTTGCCTCGATGGAGCAGCGAGCGAATGGTCTCAATGTTCATGGGCTTTCTACCTTCACCACCAGCGCGACCATCCAAAAATCAGCCCGATTCACAGACCGCTTGATAGCGATTTCTCATGGGCTTTCAGCCTTCGTGATGAACGACGGAAACAATTCTCTTTTTCTTTCCTTTTTTTTTGTTATATACAAATAGTAGTAGATTTGTGTGATATGAATGTGAGTTATATCTTGTGATATGACTGGCTTGACATCTGTCAGTTTTGCAATCTTTGCCCGTGACTTTTAACATGTTTAATTTCCAGGTGGTGTAAGTTTTCATCTTCTTAAAAGCAGAACGAGAGAACATGATCACGTTGCTTCTTCATCTAAAACGCTATCTAGCTACTTGATCAATTCTACTGACAGAATGAAACAACTAAATAAAACGAGATCAAGGGCGTTGTATCGGCATCACGATCGATCCATGCTATTGCTAATTCACCGCGCCAGGCTAGTACGGCAGCTGGTGCGCGCAGTCGAGGTTTGGCCCGGCATCGACGTTGAAGATCTGGCAGTATCTCCGGTAGAACCCGATCCGGTTGTTCACCCTGCCGTCGTCGGTGCGGTTGCACTCGAGCCCGCCGTTGACGATGTTGGTGACGAGCCCGAAGCCCGGCGTCCGGTTGGCGGCGGTGTCGGCGGCCGAGGCGCGGTACTCCCCGACCATGACCTCGTGGCACGACGGCTTGGGGCGGCGCGGCGTCATCCAGAACCACAGCGCCGTCCGGAACGCCGTCTCGGAGCAGTTGGCCACCACCTCCGGGTTGCGCAGGCCGTCGAAGCCCAGCGCGCGCCCCGCCGGCCCGTAGTTGAAGTTCCACGACAGCTGGATGGGGCCCCGGCCGTGGTAGGACCTGCTCGGGTAGCACGGCCACTGCTCGTCCGTGGCGTCGCAGTAGTTGCTCCCCGGGCTGATCTCCTCCTTGAAGCACAGGCCCCACGAGAACTCGCCGTCCGGCGCCGTGGCCCAGCCGCCGGTGGTCTCGTGGGAGATCTGCGCGAAGAAGGCGGCGAGCTCGCGCTTGCGGGTGAGGAGGTCGCCGGTGGCGGCGAACTCGGGGAACGTCCGGGCGGCGCTGACGAAGGAGGCGTAGGTGTAGAAGCCCTTGGCGGGGCAGGCCGGGTCGTCCTTGTGCAGGAACAGGGAGTTGTACAGCTGCTCGCTCACCAGCGCCGCCACCGGGCTGCACCGCCCGGGGCCGTACCCGTACCTCGCCGCCGCCACGCCGGCGCTGCCGCCGGAAGCAACAACGACGAAAGCGGCCACGGCGACCACTAGGGCGCCGTAGTGCGTGGCGCAAGAACACGCCATTGCCGATGATGATTGCAATCAAGTGGTGTTGTATTGTATTGGATCACGGAGTGAGTGTGTGTTGGAGCGACATGGCCCGCACGGATGCGCGCTATATATAGAGGTGTGTCGCCGGCAAGTGGCACGGGGCGTCGGGACGCATGGAAGAGACGAGGCCGGCCGGCCGGCCGGCCGATGGGTGGTGGGCCCGCCGGCCGGGCTAGTAGCCTAGTACTAGTAGTAGGTAGCTTGAGGTCAGAGCTTGGACCGATCACCGATGGGCCGCGCCATCACTGGTTGACTTGATCTTGTCTGAATCAGCTATCATTATCCGTCGTGGGAGCTGATCGAGCCGGTCTCTTTTCACCGGAAAATCGATCAACAGAAGGAATTAAGCAGAGAAAGAGACCAAACAGAGCAAAGCAAACAAAAGATATAGCAGCGAAAGAGTACTTAAGTCTGAGCTAGTTGAAATGTTCTTTTCAAACGTTTTATGGCTTTCTATAAACACAGGAATTGTTCTGGTTCAAAAAAAAAAGAAGGTGAAATGTACTATCTTGAAGGATGCATGATGAATTGTTTTTTCTTTCTGGTTCGTCTCCCATTCTTGACTGATGAATCTCATGCCGGGCCAGTATAGAAGATCTTGCACACTAGTATGTACAATGGCGGGCCTAGGATTTAAATGTTGGGTATTCAAAAATTCAAAACGCAAAGCAAAATAGTTGTTTTATACCTATTATTAGCATATATATATACATTTGATTATACCTTCAAATATTATAGATCAGCAAAAATGATGGGTATTCAAATAATACCCATGCATACCAAGTGGGCCAGCCCCTGAGTAGGGATTAGAGTCGAGATGGCAAGCAAAGTGGAGTTGGTAGTGCAGGCCAGCACTGTATCCAGCAAAAATGGGCGTTCCATTAAGAAATGGAGATGGTGCTTGGCTTACATGTGTGTAGGAGATTTGACCAGGTCAGCTAAAAGGTGAGTTTTTCTTTTTCAAAGAAATTACTAAAAGGTGATGAGTGTGCCACTCCAGTTGGTGCATGATCAACCTGATGTGCGCCTTTTCGGGACGTTGACTGGTGTTGGGTGGATGTCGATTATTTCGCTTATTTTAGTGCATGGCCTGCAAAAATTATCACGTGCATCCATCTAAGAGCTACAAAAATTACTTATTTTCCATTTGCAAATAAAACGAAGAATTACTCCAACTTGGAGTCCACCTGCAGGGATACATGAGTGCTGCGCACTGTTTAAAAATCAAACAACTAATGTTTTGCTCTGGCTGTAGGAGTGCTTTAAGTTTTCAGGAGGGGATGTGCATGCATATTGTGCAGTATGTAGCAGCATATTTATTCTGCCGCTTCCGATTTGTCAAAATCAGCTCATAGACACTTTTTAAAGTTGGTTTTTGCCATAAGACATAAAAAACATGTCTTTGCTACAAGACACTATAAATCCATGATAATTTGCTCCGTTATGGTAATAAAAAATAGAATAAAATTCATCCTAAAATCTGTAGGCATCACAAAATATTAGATGATCACTATAGGCCTTAAAGTCTTAAACAGATAAAATAAAAGCCAACCTTTTCATTTTAGTTGTTTGCTGCTGCAGTAGCTAGTCTCGGAATACCAGTGAACTGGATAAACCTATGTAAGCTAAACTTAAACTACCACAATTGTATGACGTACTAAATTCAGACTATACTAGAAAACCTGGGCGCAGCGTTGCTGCGCCATCTTTGAGCTCGCATGCAGCTAACAACTTGGATGATAGAATAGATGGACCGTCTTGTATTGCAGAATGATCTCTTTCGTTTATTTCTTTTCTCGATGTGCTGTGTATCAACATGCAAATATGCAATTAATGGGAAGGGAAATTTGTCGACCCTAAAATCACCAAATATGTGTAAAACTCCTATATATTCTGGGTTGTATGGTTGGATATGAATATTTCACATCATAAGCAATGCTACCTCAAGAATTCATATATCTCTCATCTTCACTGGGGGCTTCATGCAATATTTCTAAGTTTGTGGAAAATCAGCAGCTGCAAAATTTTGCTCAATTTCTCACCATTATGACAACATTTAAATCAATATTAGACAGGGAGGGATGTATTTGGTGTGGAGCCAAATGACGAACAACACTGTCAAAGCGTAGTTAGACACATGAGTGAGAGAGCTGATCACTTGGGCATGGAAAGAGAAAAAGCATGTAGTTCCATACTTCCATTCATCAGATTTCATCATTTCAATCACAACAATTCATATAGGCCATGCAGCAAGCGCCGTCCAGCCCTTGCAGATCGATTCCTTCATGGCGACGGCCGGAAGCAGCAGCAGGCTCCTCGCCGCCCTCGTCTCATCCACGCTGCTCCTGCTCCTCCTATTTGTGCCTCCCGCTGCCCGCGGCGCCCGCCGTGACCACCAACTGCCCGCCGCCGCCGTCCTCGTACGCGTACCCGCCGCGGGCCCAGCATGTCCTATCTCTCTAGGACCATCAGAGCGATGCCGACGAGCCTCCGCTCCACAAAATCCTTGAGGGCCTTTCTATAAATTCTGTTATATAGGAAGGGACTTGGTTGTAATTTTGGAAATAGTTGGGTCACTCTAGAAAGGGCAGGGGTATATTTTGAAATTACTTCTGTATGGTGGGAGGATTAGTTTCTAGAAAAAGAGAAATGGAGGGCTTCTTTTGTAAAAGAGCGTCTTAATATTCTTGTTGTCACGTTTTGTAAAAATTGCATTTAATTAGAAGAACAATTAATTTTGAATTTGAAATTGTATAATAAAATATTGAATATTTTTGCGGTGAAAATTTAAGTTGATGTGGTGGTCGAACAGAATTGAATAGTGCTCGAAGAATAGGCCAAGCACTTGAAGTGCACCGGAAAAATAGCAAAATAGGTTTTCTAAACAATAGAAAAACTGGGAGAAATATGTGTAGTCTGTTCCTTACCAAATATGCACCCTTAAATCCATTACCGCGGGCCCAGCACGTCCTATCTCTCTAGGACCATAGAGCGATGCCGACGCAAAATCCTTGAGGGCCTTTTTGTAAATTCTATTATATAGGAAGGGACTTAGTTGTAATTTTTGGAAATAGTTGGGTCACTCTAGAAAGGGCAGGGGTATATTTTGAAATTACTTCTGTATGGTGGGAGGATTAATTTACAGAAAAAGAGAAAGGGAGGGCTTCTTTTGTAAAAGAGCGTCTTAATATTCTTGTTGTCACGTTTTGTAAAAATTGCATTTAATTAGAAGGACAATTAATTTTGAATTTGAAATTGTATAATAAAATATTGAATATTTTTGCGGTGAAAATTTAAGTTGATGTGGTGGTCGAACAGAATTGAATAGTGCTCGAAGAATAGGCCAAGCACTTGAAGTGCACCGGAAAAATAGCAAAATAGGTTTTCTAAACAATAGAAAAACTGGGAGAAATATGTGTAGTCTGTTCCTTACCAAATATGCACCCTTAAATCCATTACCGCGGGCCCAGCACGTCCTATCTCTCTAGGACCATCAGAGCGATGCCGACACAAAATCCTTGAGGGCCTTTCTGTAAATTCTATTATATAGGAAGGGACTTAGTTGTAATTTTTGGAAATAGTTGGGTCACTCTAGAAAGGGCAGGGGTATATTTTGAAATTACTTCTGTATGGTGGGAGGATTAGTTTACAGAAAAAGAGAAAGGGAGGGCTTCTTTTGTAAAAGAGCGTCTTCATATTCTTGTTGTCACGTGTTGTAAAAATTGCATTTAATTAGAAGAACAATTAATATTGAATTTGAAATTATATAATAAAATATTGAATATTTTTGCGATGAAAATTTATGTTGACGTGGTGGTCGAACAGAATTGAATAGTGCTCGAAGAATAGGCCAACCACTTGAAGTGCACCGGAAATAATTTTATGACTTTCCAAAAATAGGAAAATAGGTTTTCTAAACAATAGAAAAATTGGGAGAAATATGCGTAGTCTGTTCCTTACCAAATATGCACCCTTAAATCCATTAAAAGTTACTACCTAGGTAAAATATGTGTCAAACTCCCTCCGTTACAAAATATAGTTTACTGTTGACATTTTAGATACAACTTTGACCATTCATTTTTTAAAAAAATATGTAAGTATCATTTATTTTGTTATTTACTTGTTTTATCATAAAATACACTTTAAGCATGACTTATTGGTTTATTTATTTACACTAATTTTTTAAACTAATGGTCAAAATTGTATCCACAATATTTAGAACGGGCGCTGCTGCAGTGTTTAAAACCATAGTAAAAAATAACAAAGGTTATTCTATAAAACATCCCTCATAATTATGATAGAGACTATTTTATAAATTATCCAAGGACTATATTGCAAAATAGCCTTAAATATCTACTCCCTGATATCTCTCGAACTCTCTCCGCCCCTCGTCTCCCTCGCTTTCTCCACTCCAGGGTTTCAAAAACCAGACGGGAACCGCCGGTTTCCGGATTTTTTTCCCGTTTCCGGTCCGGTCCGGGACGGTAAACCGGGTTCGGTTTTTTATATTTTATGTTTCTAAATCCAAAAATACAAAAGTCATTTTTTGTGCTACTGTTCCGGTTTTGAACAGTAGCACCGGTTTTTGAAACCCTGCTCCACTCTGTCTCTCAATCTCTGATCCCTGTCTCCAGACTGCTCCGCCCGGCGTAGGGGCTCGGCGCCGCGCGGGAGTGGGTGGCGTGGCGCTGGCAGCGTCGCGGGGGCTCGGGAGCTCGGCGCAGCGCGCTCAACTGGCAGCTCGGCGTGGCGGAGCATGGCGGCCCGGCGACGACGACGAGCCGGTGGTATACACAGCAGGAGGGAGGCGGCGTCCGGCCCGGTGCCCTGCACGGGATCCGGCGTCTGGAGGTCGGCAGAGGGGCGCAGGTAGACCGGGGCCGAATCCGGCCTTCTCGAGGCCAGCGCGCTCGCCGTTCTCATCCGCGGACCGCTTCCGGAGGAGGAGCGGGTCTAGTGGCGGAACGGGGGCCCGCACGCGCCTTCTCCTCCTAGCTCTCCCCTGCTCCCTCGGATCTCCACTCTCTCGGATCGGGTCCCGCGGCGGCGGCAGAGCGGGTCTCGCGGTGGAGTGGGGTCCCGCACGCGCCTCCTCGTCCTGGTGGCCATGGGCGGCGCGGCCCTCCCCTGCTCCCTCGGATCCCCCCTCTTCGGCGTCTTCCCGCGGCGGCCTCGCTCGGCGGCGGCGGTTCCAGGGCGGCGGCGCGCCTCTGAGGCAGAGGCCCCGATCCCGGAGGCCGGTGCGCTGCGCCGGTGGAGGGGGGCGCGGGAGGAGGCGAGGGATTCCCGTGGCCGTTCGATCGCCGATCAGACGGCCGTTTGTTTTTTGGATGACGTGGCGCGACGACAGGACAGGGAATGACACCGGAATCGTGTTTTAGAGATATATGTATATGCACACCATGACCAAACAGGGCTTGAACCACCACAAAACATCTTTGAATTCAACCCAAGATGACACGAACCGGGCCTTCGCAACCACGGGCCAAAAACTCCCCAGCCCAGATTAGTATGCTCTCGCGGGGCGGTTTTTGTATTTTTATATTTTATATTTTTGTTTTTTACAAAAATATATTTTTGACTTGGAAATTTACAGAAATATACCCCGGCCGCCCCGCTGCCGGGCGGCCGGGACCGGGCCGCCCGGCAGCCGGGCGGCAGGGGCTTATCCGCAAAAAAAACAAAAAAAATAGCAGACAGGTCCCTAGGGACCGGTCGCCCGGCTGCTGGGCGGCCGGCCCCCCACTCCTATATAAGTTGTTGGCTGCCCCTCACCCCCTCATTTGCCTTACTAAAAATCCAGAAAAAAAGAAAAGAGAGGGAGGGAGACGAGGGGTGAGGGAGAGGTAAAGCGGCGAAGCCCTGTCAGATTTTCAAGCCGGCGACTTTAGGTAACTAAAATTTTCTACATTTTATAAATAGATTATGTTGTAATTATTTTTTTTTGAAACAATAGATTAGCAATCAGTTCAATTATTGTTAGGAGTGATTAGTGGTACATTTAGATGCAGTTACTTGTAGTGATTAACGTTGATATAGTACATTTAGTGTTAGATTTAGTATTAGAAAATACTAGAAAATTATTAGAGAAGTATTAGAAAATAAAAAAATGCAAGATAATATTAGAAAATTGTAAAAAATGTTAGAAAATTGTAGAAAATTATAGAAAATTGTAGAGAATGTTAGAAAATTGTAGAAAATGTTACAAAATTGTAGAAAATTATAGGACTGATTAGTGGTACATTTAGGTGTAGTTACTTGTAGTGATTAGCGTTGATATAGTACATTAGCAATCTAATTAATTAATCTTAAAAATTGCAAGATAATATTAGAAAATAAAAAAATACAAGATAATATTAGAAAATTGTAGAAAATGTTAGAAAATTGTAGAGAATGTTAGAAAATTGTAGAAAATATTAGAAAATTGTAGAAAATTATAGGACTGATTAGTGGTACATTTAAGTGTAGTTACTTGTAGTGATTAGCATTGATATAATACATTAGCAATCTAATTAATTAATCTAAAAAATTGCAAGATAATATTAGAAAAATTATAAAATGTTAGAAAATATTAGAAATTATTATTAATGGTTAGAAAATCTTAGAAATTATTTAGGAAATATAAGGAAGTATTAGAAATATTTAGATGTGTGTGATTGTATTGTATTGTTATGATCTTACGTGGTAGGTATGGCCGGGGTTACTCCTGCGTTACTGGACCCAACAATAGACTCGGGTCACCGGTCCTTCCTTGCGAAAGTTCAGCACCGAGAACTAAACGTACTGCGTCCACGTACACCTGCAGAGTTGGTTGCTGTAGATCCACGATGGGTGCCCAGGTGATATGTCGTCTATTTTCTATTTTTATACGTTATACATTTCGTTATATAATGTATTAACATTTGAGCACTGTATGATGCAGGCTGAGCGAGGCAAGTCTTCTCACTGTGGCTCGTCTTGCTGAGAGTGCTTTGGTGAAGCTAGACAGGTCTCTACTTTCAGCTCTCATTGACAGATGGAGACCTGAGACCCACACGTTCCACCTCCCTTGTGGGGAGATGGCACCGACCCTGCAGGACGTTGCGATGCTGCTTGGTCTTTCTATCACCGGAGATGCTGTCGGGCCCCGCGTGATACCTTCTACGTGGCTGGAGGATCTTGAGGAACGTTTTACAGGTGTTGCCACCACGATTGATTCTGAAGATTTCAATGAGCACCCACAGTCGAAAGGCCCTTCCAAGTCATGGCTCCTACAGTTTCAGGTACAATTTCATACAAAACGATGTGTTGATATATTTTATGGCTTTGAAATAACTCATGTGTTTCTTATTCTCAATGTTCGTACTTCATTGCAGTCGGATCTGTTGGCAGCCGATGCTGATGACTACAGCGTGACTAGATCACTCGAGGCATACCTGCTGTGGTTATTTGGGTACATCATGTTCAACAACTCACACGGGCACTGTGCGGATAGGGTGCTTCTGCCCTACGCACAGGAGATCGCCGATGCAGATGAGGATGCCATACCCTTATATAGTTGGGGTTCAGCGGTTCTTGCATGCACATATCGTGGACTCTGCACGGCATCACAGCAGAATGATAGGAATGCTGTCCTAACGGGGTGCCCAATTCTGCTACAGCTTTGGTCTTATGAGAGGATTGCTATCGGTCGTCCCATGATTGACCAGTCACCGTACACGCCGGATATGTACAGTGACGCGGAGGACGACAGACCCACCATGGGGACTCTCTGGTACTCTCGACAGGTATGGACCCGATAAAAATTTATATTCTATGCGTACTATGGTCATACATTGTTCCCTCAATACCTTTCTTATGGACACATAATTTTTATTTTTGCAGAAAACATGGGCACATGTACAGACCTGGCGGTCTTATCCTGAGTTTGTTGCCGAATTTGATCGATTGACCCCAGAAGACATTGTGTGGGAGCCATACAGTCCTTCGGCTATAGCCGCACGTGCACCGCTTGGGATATCTTCGGTGTGCACAAAGGACCAGGGCCTATGGATGACTACTGCAGCTTTGGTGTACGACGTTGCAGTTGAGGCCCACTGCCCGGATAGAGTTATGAGGCAGTTCGGTCGACGCCAGTCTTTCCCTGTGCCTTCAGTGTTGGATCGTGTTTAGCACCACGATCATAGGTAACAAAAAATTATGAGCACCCATGTACTAATAATGTGAAACTAATTTCTATTTAACGTGCAGTTTATCAAGGGCTGGACTTCCTTTCTCGACAATGTGGGTCACTAGATTACAACCATGGGTGGCTGCGTGGGATGATGCAGACGAGCAGTTGGCTGAGGATACCGGTCCACACACTGAGCCTTCGTTTCGGGCGTACCTGACCTGGGACGAACCGAATACTCGTTGCCGTTTGACGTATGTTGACATGCATCCACAACCGCATGTTGCGACTTCGCAGGATCGCTATGCACGACACAGGGATGAGGCATTAGCTGGGGCAGTGAGTAAATGTTGACGACATTTTTGATCTTTTAATATTTGTATACTAAGTTTTTTTATTGTAGTTCGAGTCATGTAGGCTGGTTGAATTAGATTGCTCACTGAATGTAATGAGGATTCATGGTGGGTCTACGATGAGCGTGCCGGCACAACTCGAGGCCTGGACCACTCAACGTGATAGAGCCCGAGGTATTCTTCAGGCCTTTGGTACGCGGACGGAGTACGAGGATTCCTACGGATCGTCGCAAGCGTCGACGTCGGTTCCTTGTGGTCCTGCATGGCAGCAGCCTCCCTTATACCACCGACAATACGAAGGTATGGTGTGATATTTACCGATCCGTATGTTTATATGCAGTATTTAAATACGACTCCACACAGGGCACGGGTACCACGGTTCTCAGCCCTATGGAGGGCCAGGTGCCTCGCAAGGGGCTCCATTTCAAGAAACCCAGTTTACCTCTATGCCACATGCTGTAGGGACTTTAGGTAAATATGTGGTGCATAATTTTATTTGCTTATGATTTATGGTCGAAGGCTCATACGTTATTATTTATACTCAGGATCACAACAGTTCACCGGAGCGGGGCCGTCTTCGTATCACCCTATGCCTTCACCAGGAGGATATGAAGGAGTTTCTTCCTATCCACCACCACCACCACCTCTAACACAGGGTACGTACAATAATTTGTACGGAATTGCATTCACCTTTTGAATGATGCTTAAATTTTTTTTTGTGATCTGTAGGGTGGTCTGAAGACAACGCCGCGGCCTCCTTGGGGGACTTTACACGGTTGTTTACTACGCCTGCCCAGTACGATGATCAAAGCTTGCATACACCTCTGGCTCAGTTACGCCGTCCTGCCAGAGACGTGAGGCCACCGGAATGTCATAGCTACCCTACAGATCACGTACACGCACAACGTAAGAGTGGTCGGAAGGGTAGGGGTGGTTAGTTGTTTGCACTTGTTTCTCCGGCGGCATTATGGACTGTTTCAACTGTTCGGATTATGGTTGTTTATGATTATGGTAGTTTACTTGTCATTTGTTTCTATAGATATTATTGATGTGAACTTGTTATGTTTGTGGGTTCCATAATGACCGTGAAATAAGGGAAGTTGTTGCGAATTTTTTCCGTGAATTAATGAAGGACAAGTTAGTTGCGGGAGGAGTTAGCGGCCGAGATCCCGCCGACGATGACGACGACTACCACATACAGAGTAAACTTCGTGACACGCTCGTATAGCTCAAAATAGGGACCATAGTGTATCTAGCTACGAGTACGAGATCACAGGTTGCCACTGCTCAGCACGGCGATCACGGGTTTCGCATATGTCGCATTGTTTGCCCAGACAAACGTGACAAAAGACGACAACCCAATAGCAGTGCCCTTTCACCATTTCAAAAAGATGTGACAACACGGCAACCACACTAGCTCACCTTCAAAGCAGTCTCTCGGGCGAGGACGACGGAACTGTCATTCTACAGCGAAAGTCTGTGGCGTGTAGTGGGGAAGGCGGCATCTAGGCACGATCGACCAAGCGGCAGGGATGCAGTGATGTGAGTCTGCATGCACTTAGATGCTCTGCATGCACAGAGATGCATCGAGTAGTCAGTTCGAGAATTGAATCTAGCCTTTTCAGTGTTCGGTCAGCTAGCCTCTTCACTGTGTTGTCATGTAGGCTTTTCAGATCCATTTACACTCCACACTCCGGGTATCAGACCTTTGTGCGCCTATAAATACTTCAAAATTTGTGAACTCCCAGCAGCACTCAAACACCAAAGCTCATTGTATACCCAATGTCTGGAGGTGGGTCTAGCGGGAAGAATTACTACGGTTTTGGGAAAGGAAAAGGGGGAAGAAAAGGAGACACCATAATATGGGAGGGGCCTCTTGGACCTGATTCTTTTCCGGAACCAGTGTTTGAGTTTCCGCCACAGCACAAGAGTGAATTTACCAATGAAACTCCTCTACGACAATACGATAACCGTAGAGAACCGTGACCAAAATGCAGACATGGTGAGGATTGCTTAGTGCAGATGTGCACCGACGGGATGGATGTCGGTCGGCGTTTCTTCAAATGGCCACACACATGGGTAATACTCGGTTGTTTTATTTTTTTATCTTCATTGAGATACCTTACATGAAATTTATTTTACAGTCTTCAGATGCTCCAGAAAACTGTGGTTTTACTAGGTGGGTCGATTCTGCACCAATTGATTCAGTTCAGGAGTTCATCGAGTACCTCCAGATAAAGATCTTTGATCTGGAATGCAAGGTAAACCATTACGAGGAAATGAGCGAGGGTAACAAAAACGACGAAGATGATGATACCAGCAATGCTGCCGCTTCACAGGATGAACCTCGGCGATTGCTTGTGCGTGCGTGGCACTTCGGCGAAGACGTGTTATCTCGGCGCCACATATTACAGCGCCGACCCCAGGGTCTATTTCTGTAAAAAGTTATAAAAATAGCACATATGTGAAATTATTTCGCGAAAAGGGCTAAATTGCAAAAAATAAGGCCGGCCGCCCAGCTGCCGTGCGACCGGTCCCCAGGGATCCGTCTGTAATTTTTTTTTGTCTTTTTTTTCGGATAAGCCCCTGCCGCCCGGCTGCGGTGCGGCCGGGGTAAATTTCTGAAAATTTCCAAATCGAAAATATATTTTTGTAAAAAACGGAATAAAAAATATAAAAATAAAAAAACCCGCCACTCGCGGGTGGCTGACCCGTCCCTCCTTCCAGAACTCTGGTCGAGACTACCAGGCGACGCAGATTCGGTGAATTCAAGAAGTTGTGCGTTAGATGTGCGGTCTTGTGGAAGGCGAAGTGTATCTGAGATTTGTGGAAGAACTGTGGTGGAAAAGGATACCGGAGCAACGGAAGATATTTAGCTTGAGTTCCGGCTTGCCGTCGGCACGGCTCCTCCTCCGCTCGGGAAGTTTCTAGCGATTCAGAAGAGGAAGCGTCGCGAATTTCCTTGCTGGAGTACTAGGCACGTTCAGGAAGATTCTTGTCTCCAATACGTGCGTTCAGGAAGCTAACCTATATACGCTTGCTTTTCTCCAGCCGTTGCTTGAGAATCCAATGGACCAAAATTGTTGTAGACGTGGCGCTACATGGGATCGATTTTCACCCAAGTGCAGGGTCAAGTTTCGTCTATTAAAGATGCGTGTCACGGTTTGGCTTCACATTCGGGCCCTTTGGAGTGTTGAAGAAGGATCCAACGGCTCGTGGTCGTCCAGCCGTAGTATCCCATTTTGATGGCCCAAATCCTGTTAGCCCCACCTCCGTTTTCACCCTGCTCGCGTCCACATCGACCCGTTCCGCTGCCCCGCTCTCGCCCCTGCCCCTCAGCTCGCGCGAGGGCCAGACCAGCCACGCCGCCACGCCGCTGGGTGGCGGGTCACCACCTCGGGAGGACGTCGGACCTGTCGTCCCGCCGCACCTGCGGAGGCGAGCGGCTACCGCGCGACCGGGGAGGAGGACTGCCACTGAGCGAGTGGACGAGGGAGGCAGGCAGCCGCCCCTCACACCGAGCCACTGCGAGCGGAGAGGCACCAGGCTGTAGGGCTGCCGCCGTGAGTGGAGCTAATAGGTGGCCGTCGCGACTAAGGACTCCGCCCCTGCCGCCGCGATTGGACTTGACGGGTGGCCGCTTCGCCGCCGGGACCTCTTCGCGCCGGTGGAGGCTTGCCGTCAGGGCTGCTGCTGCATCATTTGGCTGCTTGAACCATCTGATGGCGTCTGTTTTACTCTGGTGTACCAATTGCAGTGAGCAGGGCCGGATAGCATTTGCTGATAGGACCATGTAACGTGAACTTGAACTTGATGATGGCAATGTCTGTGCTTTGGATTTAGAGAATGGCAATGTCTTGTTATCCAATCTATGTTTGTGTGACCTGTTGTTTTCACTTGTTAGCTAGTTGGAATTTAGTCATTTTGCTATCTGCTCACCGCATCAGATATATTGATTGTATTTTCAGAGATTTCGAGATGCACAAGTTGACAAAACATTCCTGATGCTGTAAATGTCAAGAAAAGATGCTTAAACCACTAGCTCTGAAGTTATCTGCCTCTTTGATAATATGTGCAAAACTATCAATTCTATCTGACCGAATGGATTCAGCCATTATCATGGACAGTGCTAAAAAATATAAAGAAAAAAAAAGATAGATTGACAAAAATAGTTGTTCAGCTTGATTGAACCTGCTGGATATTGCAAAAGCTGAAACATGAAAGAGGGCACCTTCATATAGTACTCATACATTCACTGATTTCGACTAATTGAAAGACAATGCATTCCAAATCTTTGGAGCATACAGAATACTCCACTGGCCCCGCTCACTGCAATTGGTACAACGTATTAAAGCAAAAGCTATCAAATGGTTCAGTTAGACAACTGATGCTGCAGCAGCCCCGACGGCAAGCCTCCACCGACGCGAAGGCAGTCCCGGCGGCGCGGCGGCCCCATCAGGTCCAATCGCGGCGGCCACCCGTAAGCTCCACTCGCGGCGGCGACGAGCCCCGGGGCCTGCTGCCTCTCCGCTCGCAGCCTCCACGCGCTGACGCGCCTAGCCTCCGGTCGAGGCGAGCGCGCCGGCAGCCCTACAACCCGGTTGCACGGCGGCTGCCCGCCTCCCTAGGTGCGCCGGGACGACGGGCCCGGCGGCCTCCCGCCGCTGCGTGGGCTGCCCTCCGGCGCGTAGTACGTTGGCAGCGTTGCCTTCTCCCCCAGCCGGAAGAAGCCTGAGTCCTGGTTGCACCTTCGTCAGCAGCGGCAGCGAAAGGAGGTAGTTGTGCTTCAAACCTGTCGCACGCCATGCATGGTAAGCTCCTGCACCTCTAACAGCTAACTCCAGCAGACTCTCTATCAAACCCCCTATCCCAAATTTGAAGAGTGAAATCAAGAAAAACAACTCTAGTAGACTATATACTTGAGTCTCTAAACTAGGAAGCCCTCCAAATCTCCCCCTCCACCCCTAGGTCTGGAGGGTCTCTAGGGAGCCCTCCATCCGTGAGTCTTACTCATCAGCCCCTCTAGACTTGGATGAGGGCTCCAATATAAGGGCTTCTGCTGGAGTTGGATGTATTATTTGGAGAGTATGAGATGAGGACTAGCCCCAAAAACTACATGAGGGCTGTGATTTGGGGGCTATTGCTGGAGATGGCCTAAAGCTACCATTGTAGAGTAACATTGCCAGGGATTGCTCGCACCTCTAACTCGACACCTTAAATTCAAATCAGCTAATTGACTCTCTGGTGCAGTGCCCGCCTTCACTTTGATTGATTGTATCACTGGTGGTGTTTGGTTTATGTTGTTTTCTCGGCTGCTGTACCGTACACATTAATCCTGTTGTTTGCACGCAAAACATTTGATTAAATGCCTTAAGCTTGCCTACGTGATGTGTGAGGTTTGGCCAAAGGAGAAAGGTACAAACACACGGACAAGTGAATGCCTGAAATATTAAAATGCAATTTTGATTGCTCATATTTTCTCTTTCTGTTGGCAGCTTATGCATCTAACTATTGCAGGAAGCTTTCGTTCAGCAAAGATCTCCAATTACTATAGTATGTCAACTTTAGCCTTTTATGTCTTGGTATGCAGTACGAACTAGATGTTATTCAATTTGATATTCACATATACGTATAGCTTTAATATTTTTGGCCGGGACATTGGACCGGCAAACTTGATGCAGCACCGATGTCACTATATGAGAACCTGCACAATATTTATAAGTTGGTATTTTCAAATAGTTTAATATAATGCTTATCTTATTCGGTGCCAATATTAGTCGCTTAGTTGACCATGTGTTATCGTGCAAACATCTCTATGATATTTAGATTTTCAGAATACTTTTCGCATACTAGAAATTTGCATGGTTGAATTATGAAGCCTTTCAAAGTACAAAAGCTTAAGATGTTAAGATTTTTGGTTTAAGAATGTAAATTGCCTTTAAACTGAGACTCAGAAACTGAGAGTCGGATTTTCTTATAGTCTAAACCAGAAGAGGTATAGGTGGTGTTTCGTTTCTAAAAGTCCCTAGAGTAATTTTAGTCCTTGGACTAAAAACTTTAATCCCTACCTGTTTGGTTCCAAGGACTAAAAGAGACTAGATGTCATTAAATGAGTGCACAAAGTATCATGTTACCCCTAATATGCATGCATCCAAGAGGTGGGGACCAGGGGTAGGAGTGGAATTGTAGGCCTCGTGTAGGCTAAAAGTCCCAAAAAGCTCATCAAGAGGGTCTTCTCTAGCAAAAGTCTGTAGCCCCAAAAAATCCCTAAAAAGTCCCCCTGTTTGGTTTAAAAGCCCCGTAAGTCCCAAAAACTTATAGAAAAGTCCCTCAAACCAAACATGGTCATAGTCTGTAGTTTTAGCCTATCAGCACATTATGTGCTGGTTCAGAAGTTGGCACTTCTGTAGGCCGAATAATAGCACAATGCAAGATAAAATAAAGCACGATCGCAATCTAAATGTGACTATAATATTTTTTGTTGATTGAATTTCATGGGTGAACTTCAGACCTTCAGTAATACAGGAAAATCATGCCTACATTGCTAGGCTGCTAGAGGCCAGGTGAAATAGAGAAAAATCATGCCAACATTGCTGGGAGAGCGTAAATCTTGGTATGGTATTATACGACAGACTTAGGCAGGTTGTATTTTATTGTAGTTGTTCGTATAATTGAAGCTTGTATTAGTTTTCTTGAACCAAAAAATTATCCATGCTAATTCTATCATGTAAATATCTTATGTTTTAATAGGGGCAATACAAATTGGAGTAACATAGTTTTTACCCGTTGCAAATAAATATGTGATTGGATTGTCATCAAACTTGGACCTGAATGTACTAGCTAAATTTTTAGTACATCCTCAAAGGTTTTGGTTTTTTGGTGAAAACTTATTTTACTGGAACATACCTATCTAAAGAAAATTGGACAGTTTATCCTACACTGTATATTTTGAGATACCCAAATGCCTCATAAAAAAATTTCCTAGATTACAGCCAATATAGTTTAACATATTGAATTATAGCATCATTGAGTTCACTGAAGAAGAAATTTTAATTTCAATATTCCTATGGATCGGAAGTTAACTTCATGGGTAGGTAATTAAGATGGCAAGTTGTAGAAATGATGAGAGCACCTCACTACTATAGAAAATACTTTCACCAACGGGCTATCACCGCTGGTCCCAAATGAACCAGCGGTGATGCTACTTCCGTTGTTGGTTAAAACTGGCAGTGAAATATCACCGTCGGGTTTTAACACCACCCGGTGGTGTTATATGCACTGGACCCGAAAATAAACTTCGATCTGTTTAAGGTGGCTGCCGCCTCTGGCACTTCTCTCTCCCCCATCCCACCACCTCTCTCATGCAGATCCGCCTCGCCCATCCACCTCTCTTTTACACAGATCCACTCCCTTCGGCGCATTCTTGGGAGAGTATTCCTGAACTTTTGATGTGCATGACCGTCGCAGCTCAATGGGGCACTCAGCTATTGATGATTGATTCAGTCGTCATAGATGATGAAATGATGATCACTCAGCTAATGCTCTCACATCACATGGTATTATAGCAGCATTCAGGTACTAACAACAAGGTTCTGTTGTATTGCGAAACTATAAAATAGCTAGTGCTCGACCGAAAAACAGTATTCTGATTTCTGATCCAGCATGTTTCAGAGGAAAAGCAACAGATTTGGAGAAGGAATAAAATCCAGCAAAGCGACACTGCCCAAAACGCTGTGGGGTGAAAGACAAACTCCCTTGAAAAAAGAACAAATTTAAGCACAAATCCTTTGTGTTTACGATGCAAAAAAGACAAGATTGTAGCAACGTAATGGCGGTACTACATCGTGCTGCCAAAGCTAGAGTTCTTAAAAGAGGAAGAGAACAAGCATTACGACAGCCGTTTCAGCTATTCCACAGAGAGCTAGGACGTGTGTGCCACCAAACACCAATAGCATGCAGTACTTGCGTTCCAGAAAAGGTTTTGTTTGATCCAATCCCAGCACGTTCTGCCCCAAAATAAAGCAGGTGATTAGGGTAAGGATTATGCTCCCACATGCATGTAATGGGCAGAGAGCTAATGGCCGGGACAAATCTCAGATAGAATATGTTGTGTGTAAGTGATTGGAGTAGTGAATGTGACGGATCTATATATTTTTTTAAAAAAATAAAAAGCTCTCTATTGCATCGCAAAAAGGGAAAAAGGGCACGCAGATGATGATCATGTCCCAGTCGCTGCGTGCTCCCCAACTGCTAGACTATCGGAGCGCTTCACTTTACAGGAAAAAAAATTACAACCTCTCCTGGTCCCTTGCTGGCGCCGTAGCCGCCCTAGAATACGATTCTATGTTAGGTCTAGTGCTAGCTTATGAAGTCAGCTCAGATCACAAAATGTTCGGCAATTTTTGCATAGAAATTGGTCAACTTGTGGTGCAAGCAGCAGACCTGGAGGTTGAATGGCGCAGCGAGGGTGCAAAGAATATGTGCATTAGCTCATATGTAAAAATATACCACGGCCCCACGGGTCACCAGTAATAATATCAGAAACCAAGTGGGTGACCGCGTTATTGGCGCATGGAAACGTGATAGTCACGGGCTCACGGCCTTCAACCGACGGCTAACAAATAGGGGCTCAGCTGGCCGAACGGTAACGGTAACGGTAACATCGACGACACCGCTCCCGTTGGCTGCCAGTCTGGATCGGGCGGGTCCCGTGCTATATAATATGCAGGGTAACCTCGCAGGTGGCACAATCACTCGCCATACCCTTCCATCTGATGATTCCTATGCGTCCGCGTGGCACTCCACTGCGCCGCCGCGAGCCTAGGTCCCGCATGACTTTCACGTTAGGCCTCGCCTTCGTCCTGACATGTTCCGCTTGCGGGCTCCAACTGCAGCCCGACGGGACGCTGGAGTGGGGATTCTTCCCCATTCCAGCGGCACGCCTCTTCATTTATGGGGCCCTGCTGGCGACCGGGATCATCATCCTGGTGGCGACGCGGCGGTGTCGCTAGGGGGCGGCACGTGTGGCAGCGAGGACCGCGCGCCGCCGAGTGGTCCAGCCCCTGCTCGAGCGGAGGGGCCCGGGTAGACGAAGACTATCCAGGTAACCCTCAAGCCCTCCCACACCCCTCTATCAACTGGGTTGGGTTCATCGGGAATTTCTAACATGACGTGTTTTGGTTCGAAATCGAATAGAAGCGTTTGAGTGTCGGGGGAATGTGTCGCATGAGTGCGTCAGGTCCTGATTCATATTTTTTTGTGATGTGTGTTGTAAGAATTTTTGGGGTTTCTCGTATTGGATTTGGTAAATAGGTCTTTGTCGGGAACCGAGGTGGCCCTAGTACCCACTAAGTTGAGGACCTACACCTAATACACACACCAACTCACTCTAGAGTCGGTTAGCCTTTTCAATTTCTAGATACTTAGTGTATAAGGCCTGTTCGATGGCAGAGCCGCCTTCTCGCTTCCGGGTGGCCGAGCCTACCAAGTACCAACAGATGAAGCTGACTTCCGGGTGGTAGAGCCTTCCTACGATGATGCCCAGACCTTATGTGATCCCGGGTGGCAGAGCCAACCTAAGATAGATCACAACTTATACACTAAGTCCTCAGAAACCAGGAGACTAACACTTACAGAACACTTGCTTTATTATAACACAATAGTATTACACAAGAGTACACAACACTTTCTCTCTTTGTGGCTAACCTAGCACTCACCCTTCTCACTAGTACCTAGCACCTCTCATCTACCATGCTCTTGGATTAATGACATGGCAAGGGAGGGGGGCTCTATTTATAGGCAAGGGGAATCATGAGGTTGTGACAAGTGTCCCCCATTCTAGAGAATTCCTAAGTATTCTAACATTTTCTAAATTTATTTATTTCTAAGTCTAGACCACTCCATGGTAAATATCTTGTTCTTGCATAGTGTGGATCACTCTAGAAGATTGCTTTGCCTTCTCTCAACACTCCCCCTCAAGGCAAACTTCTTATCAATGTTGTCCTGCAGACCATGCCGAGTGCCTCTCGAAACTTCTCAAACTTTGCTTTGTTGAGACTTTTTGTGAATATGTTAGTAGTCTGCTCACCCTCAAGGACCTTTTCTCTTATGTAGTGATAGTGAACTTCTATGTGTTTGGTCCTTGCATGAAAGACAGGATTTTCTGCCAAACGAATGGAAGATAGATTGTCATAGAAAATCCTTACTTGGTATTCTATTGGCTGGTGAAGATCCTCCATCAACTGTTTGAGCCAGGTGCTTTCTTGTGCTGTCATTGCTGCTGATCGATACTCTGCTTCGGTACTGGATAATGCCACAGTTGGTTGTCTCATACTGCACCATGATATAGCTCTAGATCCAAGACTGAAGAAGTATCCGTAGTTGATCGTCGTGTGTCACAATCTCCAGCATAGTCGGCATCACAGTATCCCATCACCTGACAATCATTTGTCTTCTTGTATAGAATACCAAAATTGATGGTGCCTTTAACATACCTGAGTATACGTCTGACTACATCAAGGTGAGGCTTCTTAGGATTGCTCATGTATCGACTAACCACTCCAACCACATATGAAATATTAGGCTGAGTTAATGTAAGATAGATGAGACTTCTGACCAGTTGTCGATACATAGTCACATTCTCCAGATCCTTTCCTTTATCTTCTTGTAGCCATGGTTCACCAAACCGGTGGGATCCGGTCCGGTTTGACTGGTTACCGGTCAAACCGATCCGGCCCGGTTCCGGTTTGGGCCGGTACCAAACTGGCCCAAATTCAAAATTCAAATTTGAATTTAAAAAATGAAAAATTCCTAAAAATACTTCAAGGTGCGACGAATCTAATGGTGTCAAATTTTCTCAAAAATTCATTCATTTAGTATAGTTTGCGGGGATTTGAAGTTAAATAAAAAAAAGTGTGCATACAAAATTATACAAATACAATGTAAAAGTAGTACAAAAGAGGGTTGAAGGGTTCATTTAGGCTAAAATATATTATACAAATATTTATTTAGTATACTTTGCGGGCATTTGAATTTAAACTAAAAAAGAAAAAAAATTGAATTTGGCCGGTTACCAGTCAAACCGGCCGGTAAACTGGTCAAACTGGCCGGTAAGCCGGTCGGAACCGATTGAACATGCGATTTTGAATTTGATTGTGAATTTGACCGGTTTCCGGTAAACCGGTTCGGTAAACCGCTACCGGACCGCGCCGGTTTGACCGGATCGGTCGGTTTATTTAATCCTGCTTGTAGCCTCACATTGGGATCTATATGAGTTGAAATAAGTTTGCAGTCAAGCATTTCATACCTTTGGAGAAGGTCCTTGGCATATTTCTGTTGGCCTAGAAATAGCCCTTCCTTTGCGCGTCCACCTCAAGTCCAAGAAAGTGCTTCAACTCTCCAAGCTCCTTCATTTGAAACCGGACTGAGAGATTTTCTCTTGTCATTTGTATCTCCTCAGAATAGTCCCCTGTGATGATTAAGTCATCAACGTAGACTAGTACTATTGCTAGTCTACCTTCACAAACAAGCTAGAGTCTGATGGAGCAACTTTGAAACCACTTTGTACAAAAAACTCACCGATCTTCCCGTACCATGTTCGTGGAGCTTGTTTTAATCCATATAGTGCCTTCTTCAATTTGCAAACATACTCGGGGTGAATCTTGCTCTCAAAGCCCCTTGGTTGCTCCATATAGATATCCTTATCAAGCTCGCCATGTAGAAAAACATTCTTGACATCCATCTGCCACAACTTCCAAGACTTGCAAGCATCCAATGCGAGCAAGACTCAAACAGTTGTGATTTTTGCCACCAGACTAAATGTTTCCTTATAATCCAGCCCATACTGTTGAGAGAAACCCCGAGCCACAAGTCGAGTGTTATACCTTTCAATTGAGCCATCTGGACGAGTCTTTACTTTGTAGACCCATTTGCAAGATATAGGCTTTATTTCATTTGGCCTTGGCACTAAATCCCATGTTTGATTATCATTTAGTGCCTTAATTTCTTCCTCCATCGCCTTATGCCACTGAGGACCTTTTGAAGCTTCTTCATATGAAGATGGCTCAACAAATATAGGCTCATCAACAAAAGCAGCATTTGCATACTTTGGATTAGGTTTGATCTTCCTTGTCGTCCTCCGTAGTTCTTGAATAGGCTCCTCAAGCTCTATTTGTGGCAATTGAGGGTCCTCCGGTGTCATATGATGTACACCGGTCTTCCATGGGCTCTAGGCTTTTACTGATGAACCCTCTTTACCTTCACTTGGAGTTTGTGCTTCCTCCTCGTCTTCTATGATTTCTTCAGGAACCTCCTCCAATTCTTCAGAATTAGGTAACTCGACCTTTTCAGGTGACCACCAAGCAGAAGCTTCATCAAACACCACATTTCTTGAGGTGTGGCACTGTAACACCCTAGGTGTTTAATTAGTTAAACTAGGGTCATTAGCACCAAATCCTGTACCTTAACCCAATGCAAGTCTACCTGAAATAATTAGGATTTCAAACTATTATTGTGTTAGATTTAAAATAACTTTCAAACCGTGGTTTAATTGAACTTTTTCCTGAAATAAAATTTGTAGAGTTTTAAAGGTTGAACAATTTTAATGCTTAAATATTTTTAAAATTTTATACAAAAGTCGAAGAAAATTTGAATTTAACTCGAATCGGGTAATAACGTACATTCGTCGGGTTTTCAAATTTAACTTTTAAATTAAGCTCCAAATAAAAGTAAGCCTGAAACAAAAGTGGTAGGGTTTGAATTTTGGAACAGCTTTTGTATTCGAAACTTTTTGATTGTCATTTTAAATTTTTGAGAGAAATTCAGATTTGAATTAGTCACATTTCTCTCTCTTTCTCTCTACTCTCTCTGTTCTCTCTTTCCCTCCCCTGTTTGGCGCCGTGCCGAGCTGAGGCTGCCGGCCACAAGCCGAGCCCTCGCCGCGCCACCAGTCCGCTCCGCCCCGGCTTCTCCTGTAGCTTCTCGGCCTCGCCACGCGTCGCAATCCGCGCGCTCGCCAAGGATGGCCGCCGAACCGCCACGGCGACGCCGTGACGACCCGGCCGACCGCACCTCGCCCTACCCTCGCCCTTGACTCGCCTAGACCATTTCCGCAAGCTCGGAGCCGTCCTTGACCTCCCTTCGTCGCACCTGAGCTCGAGAGCCGTGCCCCGCGCGCCCCTTTGCCGAGAACGGCCAGCGCCGCCCGCCATTAGCGCTGCTGCTCGCCGGTCTCCCGCGGAGCCCCCTCCTCCACCCATCCTCACGCCCAAACGACCCCGTAGCTAGCTTCCTTGGCCTCCACCGGTGCTCTCCGACCCGCTTGCCACCGTCCAGCGCCACCGCACCGCCGCCGCCGGAGCCCCTGCTCCGCGAGGAACCGCCAAGCCGGCCTCCCCAACCCCGTCCAAGACCGTCTACAGGTCCCTCTCGACGTCTTCTTGCTCCTCCCCTGCTCCCCCTCGCCGCCGGCGACCGCAGGCTCCGGATTGCGCCGCCCGCCGCCTCCTCTGTTTCCCAAACCGGCCAGGGACCCAAGTTGAAAAGAAAATAGAAGTCCAGGGGTCTTTGCGCAAAAAGAGATTCTTTTTCCTTTTCTTTTCCAAAGCAGTGAACTTGTAAAATCGAGATAAATTCGTAGAAAAATTGGAAAAATGCAAACTCAATTGATATGAGTTCCATGTTATGAGATCTACAACTTTCATTACATGAACATGTTTATTTTTTGTCTAGATTTTAATCTAGGAAAAAGATTAAATTATATAGACTATAATTATTCTAGGAGTTCTACTCAGTATCTGTGTGCGATTTTTGGCTGGTAGGTAATACATGGCATTCTTAGTTTTGTGTAAAAATTTGAGCATCAGTTAACACAAGTAACTAGATGAAACCCTAGTTTTGTCTAGATCTAGTAGAGTAGCTTACTTTTTATTTATGGTTGTTCTGTTGTAGATATGTGTATGAAACTTTTTCTGTGTATTTCCAATACTAAATGAACACCACTGTCTAAATTTCATTAATTATTGATTTGTGTAGCTATTTATTTTATTTAATCCTTGTTTAGTAGACTTTAATTATGAGAAATAAGTTATTTTGTTTTTAAATTATTAAAATATTTCTGAGTGATATTTTTGAATAGTTTATCTTGTACATAAAGTTTGAACCCCAGTTCATAACTAGAACAGGAGATAAAAATGAATCTTGTTAATCTGATGTCTGTTTTGTTTGTTTTCTCAGAATTAATTCTTTATAGATAAAATCTTGAAAAATTCACATTAGCTAATTCATCCTTATGTAAGCCTACTGTTAAATTTTTAGCTTCTGTTTTGCTCTGGTTTAATCTGTATAATTCAATCTTTTTCTAGGTGTTGTCTGAATGAATGAATTGTTTTGAATAAATGGCTTCATGTTTTGGCATGAAATTTACAAGATAACTTACTCTGTTCATATTATGTTAAGTGTAATTTTTGCTAAATTTATTGCTGTTTTTTCTCTGAGTTGTTAATTTATTAACAAACCATGATTTCTTTCGGAAACAACTACCATTTGTTTATGAAGTTAGTAAGCTTCTTTTGTGCCGTTGATCAAGATGCCTTGTGTAGTTAGAAATGTTAGATTCTACTCTATAAATGGTTGCCCAATAAAACAGAGAGTATGATGCTGTACCACTTAACCTGAGTTGTTGGATTACAACTCTATAATGTCTTAATCTTAACTTGTTGTCATCATCCACTCATGCATGTGCATTTCATATAGACACGACTACTCTCGCCGACGGTACGTATGAGCTGGTGCCTGAAGCAGAAGAAGGTCCCGGAGAAGCTCAAGTGAACTTCGCTGACGCCGTTGAGAATCCGATCCCGACTCCAGCAGCCTCTAACTAACACTGACCTAGTGTTATTCTCAGGCAAGCCCCGGAGCATGTCCTACTATTTTAAATTTATGCAACTTATTATTGTTACTATATACTTGTGCATTTAAGTTACAGGAGTTGATTGGAACCTTAGATGCATGATCCTAGGTACCTATGCTTGAACACTAGTATGTGTAGTTCGCTTGTTGGCTAGGCTAATGGTTCGGTAGAAGTCGAGTGATTTCCTGTCACTCGCGAGAACTATAGGAGTTGAATGTCTACTACATACTGCAACTATAAGGCTCACGGGCGGGGTTGTGGTACTTGTGATACCCCGTCTGTTTAGTGAAAATGGATAAGGCCGCAGTGTGTGGTAGTGGTGGTTAAGCTTTTGAAAGTACTAACCACATGCCGAGAAATATGGTAATCGGTAAGCTTAAGTACCTGATCGGCCCGGCGAGTGGACTTCTCCCTCACCTTCTTTGAACGTCGTTTCTCATGCGCGCACATGCGGGTGCAGAGTCATCGTACTCTGTAGTCGAGGATGGTGACCCTGATCCACAACCCGGAAAGAAAGGGGAAAAGTCGTGTGGGTGACTTGGTTCCCATACGTGTGTGTTAGGTCTGCCTGGCCAGGTTAACAAATTCGTTTCGAATCGTCCGCTTCTCACGGTTTGGGACTGCTTAACCCTTCTGCTACATAGAGTAAGAAGTGAAAGATGATGATGATGAATATGGTTGGTTGGATGATGAAAGATAATTGTTTTCCACCATGTATGCTATTGGATAGATGCTCACCTAGAATGGTTAATTGAACTAGAACCTAGAAGCTAAAACCTGAAATTAAGGATCTACTCTTTACTGCGTTTCGGCAAAACAAACCCCTCGAGCCAAAAGCCTTGCATGTCTAGATAATGAGCTAAGTATACCCTTAGTCGGGTAAGCCTTGCTGAGTATTAGTATACTCAGCCTTGCTTGTGGCTTTGCTTTTCAGGTAGTACATTTGAGGATGGACGACGTCAGGCACGGGCTTCATCATGACGTCTTGTTTCGTCGCTAGACCATCGTTCGTTTTCCGTTACTCTTGAACTCTGTTATACTTTTATAAATTCAAACTCGGTTTGTAATAATAATTCAATTTCATACTCTGTACTGTAAAATTGGTGGAATGTCGCATTCTCTGGACTGCTTTGTCGGTCCTGTTTCAAGTGGTTTAATCGGGATTTTACCCGACAGCACTGCCTGATTACTCCATTTTAAGTGCGTGTTAACCCTAGTTACTGTTTCGGCGATGGTCAGCGCACTTAAGCTGGGTTAATTTGGGCGGGGTTGCCACAGGCACTTTCCTGTGGTTGGATCGCAGCATCTCCAACCTTTTCGTGCATCATCGTACCCGACAAAGATGCACCGAATTGCCTTCTTCTCAAACTTGCTCCTTAGGTCATCAGGCACAAACACATAGCAGACACAACCAAATACTTTGAGATGGCTTACAACTAGCTTCACCTTCCATAGCAACTCATGAGGAGACTTGAATCCCAGCTTTGGTTGACATAGCCTATTAATGATATAGGCTACCGTCCTCATACACTCAGCCCAAAATCTTCCAGGCACATTCTTGGCATGGAGCATACTTTGGCAAGTTTCAGCAAGGTGATGATTCTTGCAATCTGCTACTCCATTCTGCTGTGGAGTATTGGGGCATGTCAATTGCCTTCTTATCTTGTGCTCCTTGAGATAGATAGTGAACTCATTTGATAGATACTCCCTTCCATTATCAGCGCGGAGGCATAGAATTTTCATGTTGAGTTCACCTTCTATCTTCTCCTTGAACTCCTTAAACTTTGTGAAAGCTTCAGACTTCTCTTTCATAAAGCAAACCCAGACGTACCTTGAGAAGTCATCAATAAAAGTCACCATGTACCTCATTTGTCCAATAGATATTTGCTTGACTGGGCCGAAGACAGCTGAGTGTATGAGCTCCAAAGGTGCCTTTGATCGATGCTCTGACTATTTGTATGGCAATTGATGAGCCTTGCCATACTGACAACCGGCACAAACTATGCCTGTCCGGATGTCTATTTGAGGAAGCCCTTTCACCACTTGTTTCTGCATCATCTCCTTCAATTTACTATAGTTAACATGTCCCAGACGAGCATGCCATAGATCACCAGTCTCATTTTTTCGAGTCTTGTTCACATAAGCGGATTCGGCTGAGAGGACATAGACCGATTGTCTTCTCCTTCCTTCCATGATGGGTGTGCCAATCACCTTTAATTTCTTGAAAATCGCCACACCTTCTGGCCCAAAGAGCACATATTTTCCTTCTGTTGTTAATTGAGGGACTGATAGCAGATTCTTCTTCAAACCAGGAACATGATAAACCTTCTCAAGTTGGAGTTGCTGAGAACCATACCTTGGAATGACCGCCTTCCCAACATGAGAGATAGATAATCTTGAGGTGTCTGCCATCAACACTACTCTCTTCCCCTTGTAGTCGGTCATATCCTCCAGCTTCTTGTCATCATTGGTCATGTGATTAGAGCACTCTGAGAAGGCAAGGCAATCTTCTAGAGTGATCCACACTATGCAAGAACAAGATATTTACCATGGAGTGGTCTAGACTTAGGAATAAATAAATTTAGAAAATATTAGAATACTTAGGAATTCTCTAGAATGGGGGGCACTTGTCACAACCTCATGATCCCCCTTGCCTATAAATAGAGCCCCCCTCAGGGTGCTCTAATCACATGACCAATGATGACAATGTGCCTTTTATTGGTTATTGTCATCAAATGAAAGTTGTTCTTGAACTACTTGCCCATCTTGAATGTCTTGAAGAGGATGAGAAGCATCATCATCTTCATCGGATGACTTATCATGATGATTTGTTGGTGTAGTTACTTCTTCAACCTTGGAGTCATCCTTGGAAGAGGCTTCAACTTGAGTGGATGGATTTGTATTTTCGTCATCCTCCTCCTTTGGCTTGATTTATCCAATGGCAATGTTCTTCATAACTTCTCATAGTGGTTCATCACCTACATCATCATAAGAGAAACCTTCCCCTTGGGAGCCATTAGTCTCATCAAACTCAACAACACAAGTTTCTTCAATCATGCGTGTGGCATTATTGAATACTCGATATGCTTTGGAGTTTGATGAAAAACCAACAAGAAAACCAACATCACATCTACTTTCAAACTTGCCTAGGTGCTTCCTTTTCTTGAAGATATAACATTTGCAACCGAAGACCCGGAAGTAGGAGATGTTGGGCTTCCTCCCAATGAGAAGTTCATATGGCGTCTTCTTTAGGAAGCGGTGGAGATAAACCCGGTTGGATGCATGGCATGCGGTGTTGATGGCTTCCACCCAAAATCTTTGTGAGATGCCATAGTCATCCAACATTGCTCTTGCAACAATGATCAATGTCTTGTTCTTCCTCTCCACCACTCCATTTTGTTGGGTGTGTATATTGATGAAAACTCAAGCTTGATGCCCAAGTCATTGCAAAGATGTTCAACTAGAGTATTCCTAAAATCCGTGCCATTGTCACTCCGGACCTTCACAACACTTGATTCAAATTCATTTTGAGCTTGCTTGACAAAAATCTTGAAAATCCACACCGTCTTGCTTTAGTTCTCTAAAAAGAAAGTCCAAGTATATCTAGAATAATCATCAACAATTACAGGACAATAGAGATTACTAAAGGTGCATATTAGTCCTAAGTCACAAAGTTGAGCTATAGAAAGTAAGTTAAAACTAACCGACTCAACAAGCAAAACATTAGAAATGGATAAATCCTTTGTTATGGCCACCTTACCCAAACCTACCACCTTTTCTTTAGAGTTATCACCAAAGGTGACATATTCATGATCGCCCACATCTTCATCTAGTGAGGTGAACATCTTTACATAGCCGGTCATATGTTGTGTACATCCGCTATCAAGCACCCAATGCTTTCCACCGGCTTTGTAGTTCACCTACACACAAATGAATCACTTTTGAGGTTTGGGAACCCAAGTAACTTTGGGTCCTTTGACATGAGTTACTAAAGTTTTAGAAACCCATATTTGGCGTGGAAGTTTTTTCTTTTCTTGGGTACCAATGAATTTTGCCTTAACCTTGCCACTTTTAAGTTTGCTTAACAAGAAATAATGTGCATTGAATTGTGACTTGTAGTTAGGAGGCAAGGTTGGAAGAGGGCGATTAGGAATTGGACACTCCCTTGTATGATGCCCGGTAACTTGACAATATTGACAATACGAGCCCACTTCCTTGTTGAAGCATGCTTTGAGCTCCGACAACTTTTCACAATTCTCCGGAGACTTGAGGAAGGATCCAAGTCTATTTGTCCCAAAGTGCCTTGCATTGTGGAAGAGAATTACCTTATGCAAGTGTGCTCCCTTTGTCATATTGTACATGCACTTGGTCATACTTTGAAGTTCCTTCTCAAGTTCTTTCTCCCTATCATGGTTAGTCTTTGAATAAATAGGAGAAGTATGATCACAAGTAGTAGGGTGAGAGACTTCTACAAGATCATCACAAGAAGTAGACATGTTTTCCTTAATGCCATCATTTTTAATTGATTTTAGTTCTTCATCCATGGCATCAAAGGCAAAGTCAAGTTCTTGATATTTCATGTTCAAATTAGCATAAACAAGTTTAAGTTTCTTGTTGCTTGAGACAAGTGATTTATTAAGAACAACTAATTCATCATGTTTAACAACTAATTCATTGTGTGTAGTAAGTAATTTGTCATGCTCCTCTCTAAGTTGGTTGCTAGAAATAATGCATGTGTCATGAGTTTCAACTACCTCTTTGTTTATAATAAGCAACTCTTCATGTGAGGCCTTAAGCTTAGCATATTGGATTTCAAGAACTTTGCATTTAGATTTATACTTCTTGATCACTTGTTTGTGCTCATCTAGGATAGATTGCAAGTCATTAGGAGATAGACCATTTTCACTTTCATCACTAGAGGAGTTCTCATCATCGCTCACCTTGTTGTTACCTCTTGCCATGAAGCACATAGGTGGTGGAGGTAGAGGTGGTTCATCATCATCATGCATGGCAATTCCCACAATTGTCTTCTTTGATTCATCATCATTTGAGTCATCACTTGAGGTTTCGCCATCGGTGACCCATTCTCCAAGGAAGGCCTTGATATTCTCTTTTCTCTTGAAAGACCTCTTCTTGCTTGAGTCTTTCTTCTCATGGCCCTTCCTTGAGTGTTTGTGTTGATTGCCCTCATCTTCTTGCTTTTTGTTGAGTTTGATTGGTTCGGGGCAATCATAAGAGAGGTGCTCGTACTTTCCACAATTGTAGCACATCTTGTTGGAGTTGTCTTGATTTCTCTGAGTACGAAATTTGTTCTTCTTGGGATCATAGTTTTACTCTTTCTTGTTTAGCCTTGACATCATCTTGGTGGTCTTCCTCATGATAAGTGCTAGCTCAATGTCTCCATCCACATCACTTGATTCTTCACTAGCTTCATCATCACTTGAACTTGGTGAAGGAGCCTTGCTCTTGTTCTTCTTCTTTGACTTGTGCTCACTTTTAGCTTTGAGTGCAAGGTCTTTCTTGCCTTGTGGAGGATCAATTTTGCCCAAGGGGAACATCTCATGAGAACAAATTTTCCCAACAACTTCACTCACTTGCAATGTGAAAATATCCTTCTCATAGAGCAACTATGTGATAATGTTATACTTGGGCTTGTGCAATGAGTGGAGGATCTTCCGGATGATGTCACTATTAGACAAAGGAGAAATTTTAAGAGCGTTAATGTCCTCAACAGGTACATTCAACCTAGCATACATTTGTTCAACTAATTCACTAGGAAGCATTTTAAACTCATTGAGTTTCTCTTTTAGCACTTGGTATTTTTCTTCATGGAGCTTCTTAGACCCAACATGGATGGTCGCTCTTCCCAAACTTCATGGGCAGTTTTCTTGCTATGTACACGAGCAAAGATTTTTTCACTAATAGCATCAAACAAAGCATTCTTAGCTCTAGCATTTTATTTTGTATGGTCCTCATCCACAACACTGGCAACGGCTTTGTCGGTGACCTCCCAAGCAAGGAGATTGAGAGCCTCAAGGTAACCCGACATGCGAGCTTTCCAATAGCTATAGTTTCTCCCATCGAGCTTGGGTGGTCCACTACTCCCCGGGGCCATTCTCTAGGTTTTTAAACCTATTAAAAGAGAGCCTATGCTCTGATACCAATTGAAAGGATCGAGACCCAAGAAGGGGGGTTGCATTGGGACTTTTTCAAATTTCTATCGAGTCCTTAACCTAGACTAGTGTTGTCCAATCTATAAAGGTTGATCCTATCAACTAGAGCACACTAGCATCATCATTCTAGGTAGGATATCACACTAACAAATATGCAATCTAGTCAAAAGAAACAAACTAGCATGGTAAACTCCTAGACAAAAGCAACCAAGCGAGAGTCTAAGGAAGCACAAGATATATGAAATGCTAGAAATATAAGTGAGAGGGACACGGGACAACCGGATTTTTTCCCGTGATATCGAGGAGTTGACGCTCCCCCTAATCCACGTTGGAGCACCCACTAAGGGTATCGCTCCCTTGCATCACCAAGAAGCAAGTCTTCACTAAGAATGCTCTTTCTCCATCTCCGGAATGGTGAGCTTCACACCATGTACAATCTCCTTCTCTTGGGGCTCCCACAATCTCCAAGAGCTCACCAAGAATCACCTGATCACCAAGATCGTCTAGGTATCGTCAAACACAAAGAGTAACAAGCTCTCAAGGCTTCACTTGACCCCCACTGAGATGGCCCTAAGCACTAGCACACTTGCTACTCAAGGAATGGTTGATTTCTTCAAGTTTGAATCACTTGCAATCACTAGATCTTCATTCAATGGCTCCAAACACTTCTATTCTCTTCTCTAGGGTGGCCTCAGGTATTCAATATGTCAAAGGCATCATAAATGAGCTAGGGGGTCGACTTATATAGAGTGGAGAAGCACCCCCTAGCCGTTGGGAGTAAACTGCTCAAAAAGTCATAGGCACCGGTTAGACCGTAGAGGTAGCACTAGTGTAACCGGTCACTCTAAAACCAAATAGTACCCATTGATAATCTGACACTGTGCCAGTCTGATAGAAATTCACCGGTGCTTGCTCCTATGAGGCACCGGTGTAACTAGTGCTGAAGAGTTTTCTTCAATTCCCAAAACAGTGTCTCTGATCAATACTATGGTGAATGCACCGGTGCTTCTATTTCAAGCCACCGGTGTAACCGGTGCTGAAGAAATTGTTTTCACCCCCAAAAACATGCTCTCTGAAGGATTCTATGGTGGTTAGGCCGGTACTCGATCATGGGTCACCGGTGCAACCGTTGATACTGATAATTTTCACATGATCCCAATTAACTAACACTGTCCGGTTAGATCGGAGGTAAGGCACCGGTGTAACCGGTCGCCTTCGGATGCACCGGTGCAACTAAGTTTCTCTGTTTTCAGCTGAGTTGATTTGAAATCGTTTCTTTCTTCGAGCTTTTGTTCTTCCAAGTGTTTTCTTGAGTTCATTTGATCTGCCTTGGACTGAATTGAGCAGGTGTGCATTGTTTCTAAGGCCAAATCGATTCGAGTCAAGCTACTAACCCAAGAACCCCTCTTAATAGTATGATCACAAACTAAAACCTATAAAACTCAAACTAAAACAAGTATCATTCATCTCCTTGTGACACTTGAATCTAGAATGGTCCTTATCCTTGAAAATTGAGTCCGTGAATCATTTGATCATGAATTTTGAGGGGTCTCCTTTCACAATTCATATGAGGCTTAACTTGTAAATAATATTTCCTTCAAAACACACGTTAGTCGCATACGGTCGTCATTAATCATCGAAACTTACCGATTGCATCTACGGGCCTAGATGCTCTTCAGGTAGATAATGAGGTCGGTTGCCACGTTTCAGCTTCGGTTTCGGAACTCCATCGGATGCGGTCAGCCTGCTTGTCGTTATCGCATACAACACGTATCAGAACTCAGAAAATCAAATCACATGGCCCGGTAGGAAAACCAAATCGCGGCGGTTAGGGGAACGGGTAGCGACAGTGACTCTGGGGATAGGGAAAGATATGCAAATGTAAGCAGCTATGATGGCAAAGTTATTTGGTGCAGATTTTAGTGATTGAAAGTGCCATGTATTGGTGGTTTGGTGCTGTACTATGAATTTACTTCAAATGGTTCAAATTGGAAAATTTATTTTATGTTATGTGCACATTATTCTCTAGTGAAGTCTGTATTGTTCGCTATTTTGTATACATAATATTTAATGCCATGTGTTTAAATGATAAGACAAAATACTAAGCCATACAGCTTTGCCTTGAAAAGAATAGGGTATGTTAGATTAGGAATAGATGGTTGGATATAGAACTAAAGTTACAATGTGACTTTAAGGAGCAAAGGCACTGGATCTGTGTCCGTTAGTTTTAGCCTATCAGCACATTATGAAGGTGGCACTTCTGTAGGCCGAATGATAGCACAATGCAAGATAAAATAAAGCACAATTGCAATCTAAATTTGACTATAATATTTTTTACTGATTGATTTTCATGGGTGAACTTGATACCTTCAATAATACAGAAAAATCATGCCTACATTGCTAGGCTGCAGGGGCGGACCCAGGGCCCGGCGACCCTGGGCACCGGCCCGAGCTCCCATGGAATGGTGCAAGAAAATCTTGGTTTCAAGCTAATTCATATCAGCAACTCATAGCTGTAATAACATGTTCGAGTGAAGAGGGAACGAAGAGCTGCCATGACTGCCATGATTTTTTGCCCGGGCTCCATTTATTCCCTGGGTCCGCCATTGCTAGGCTGCTAGAGGCCAGGTGAATACAGAAAAATCATGCCGACATTGCTAGGGGAGGGTAAATCTTGTATAATTGAAGCTTGTATTAGTTTTCTTGAACCAAAAAATTATCCATGCTAATTCTATCATGTAAATGTCTTATGTTTTGATGGGGCCAATACAAAACTGGAGTAACATAGTTTTTACCCATTGCAACGCACATACATTTACCTATATTCTTAGAAAATAAATATGTGATTGGACTGTCATCAAACTTGGACCTGAATGTACTAGCTAAATTTTTAGTACATCCACAAAGGTTTTGATTTTTTTGGTGAAAAAATTGTTTTACCTGTAGCAACGCACACGGGCGCATACCTATCTAAAGAAAATTGGACAGTTTATCCCACATTGTATATTTTGCGATACCCAAATGCCTCATAAAATTTTTTCCCAGATTACAGCCAATATAGTTTAATGTATTGAATTATAGCATCATTGAGTTCACTGAAGAAGAAATTTTAATTTCATTCCTATGGATCGTAAGTTAATTTCATGGGTAGGTAATTAAGATGGCAAATTGTAGAAATGATGAAAGCACCTCACTACTACAAAAAATACTTTCACCAACGGGCTATCACCGCCGGTGCCAAATGAACCAGTGGTGATGCTCCATCTGTTAGTGGCTAAAACTGGCACTGAAAATATCACCATCGGATTCACCATCTGGTGATGTTGTATGCACCAGAGTCGAAAATAAACTTCAATCTGGTTAAGGAGCGGCTGCCGCCTCGTCACTTCTCTCTCCCCCATCCCACCACCTCTCTCAACCATATCCACCTCGCCCCTCCACATCTCTTTCACACAGATCCGCCCCATCTCTCCCCCTCCCTCCACCTCTGTCTCGGCCGACGGATCCACCACCCCTAGCCCTCACCGGTGGTGATAGCTTATTATCCCATCACCGTCGACACCCTGATCCAACAGACATCAGAACCGGTAGTGATGAGGTTTTAGAACCGGCGGTAATGACCTCTGCTGTAGTGTGACTAGACTCGGCGGTAATGACCTCTACTGTAGTGTGACTAGACGCATCACATATATATATATATATATATATATAGTGAACTTAATATACATATATCACATCGGACTAGAGAAAGAGGAATGCAACGTTCAGGATCCCAATGGGTGGTGACGTACATCTCTCCAACCAAGCACCTTTAAAGAGCAGAGTGCCTGTGGGGATTCAAACTCAACCTGTTCATCTGCAACCTCCCAAATTAAAGCAAGGCTAAATCTAGGTACGTACAAAATGGACTCTTAGTTTCAGGGCTTGACTGATGAGATCTGCGGAAACCGCAAATAGCTACTCCAGATAAGTAGCTCGGATGATCGATCACCTTCAAGCTCCAAGAAAGCATGTGGGCCCGGAATGTTTTTTTTTTGGGTGAGGGGAAGATATTTTGCTATGTACTCCGTGTCCATCCATGCGGCTCCCTAGGAATAATGCCTGAAAGGACGATTGGTGGCGCGAGGTCACGAGCTGCCACTGAGGTCCCGGATCCTGGCCTGGTCGAGCATGGACCACATCACCTGCACGTCCTCGTAGGCGCACGCCATCACCTCCCCGTGGAGCTTGGCCCTCTCGGCGTCGACGTGCTCCACCATTGCTGCGCGCACAAAAACAAATCAGCTTCAGGGTCAGCCAGCGATCGAGCTCCAATAATGATGCACCATAGCTAATAAAACACACCCAAGCTTGCATGGCCTGCTGAGAGAATCAACGGCCACGGTGCTCGAACAATCGGGTGGATGAGCGAATATTGTACTGACCTGATGATGAGTTTGGCTCCTGCAGCTTCTTGCTGCCGTCCTTCTGCGGGACGAAGACGTTGCAGGCTTTCCGGAACGGCGTCGTGATGGTGCGCACCCAAGAACCCATACAAGCACGCGCGGAAGCTAGCGGGTCAAGCAGCCTCTGGCGGAGCGGAGAGGGGTAGGATAGAGAAGAAGAGCGGCTCTGTCTGGCCGGCGCCCCTGACTGGCCAGGCCAAATCAACAGCAGGCTGATATGTATGCAGGGGGCACGGTTTATATGAACGAAGGCGCTGCTAGCTCTTCAGGAAGGATGGGCAATGTGTTCAGACTTCAGAAAGAGGATAACACTTTAACGGAAGGAGCTCCTAGTTCGCAGCAGCAGCGGGACCTAATCATAGCGCTGTGTGGGCATCACGCGAGTATATATTATGGCGAGGAGGTGGCAGGGAGAAGCCAGCCAAGTTTGCCATCGGGGTCGGCTCCACCGAGACGATGGGGTCCAGTACGTATATAACAGTATTATACATAGGAATTTGTAGAGTTCATCAGGGGGAGAGGATCGGAGGGAGGACGGGGCGCTACGGCACACGTCGGCACGACGGCGGGAGGAGGTGATTGGTTGGAGAAGGGGGAAGGGTAGGGGAGGCAAGATCCGGGGGACAAGCGGCGTGCGCGGCCATGTTGGGCGCCGCGCAGTGGCTGCACGTGCTGCCTCGCCGTCGCTGCCGCCTCGCCTCGCCTCGCCCGGCGGGCATCGATCGATCCGGAAGCGAGCGAGCGAGATGGCTGCGCGATTGGGCGGGGTGGTGGACCATGGAGTCTCGTCGGCTCCGCCGCCCCGCGCGACCGGGGGGCCGACGGGCCGGTGACGGCGGCGGAGCCCGTGCAGGACGGACGTACGAAGACGGGCTTACTTTTGTGGCGGACACCGCGCGCGCGCTCCATCCATTCGTCGTGGATCGACCGTCCGAGACCGGCCTGGCCCCCAATCATGAAGGAGCGCATGTGATTGGGGTATGCCATGTGTGCATGCATATGCAGCCCTTGCTAGCTTGTTCGTCCCAACAGAATAATTCATGGACGTGCCGCCATGCCTCGACACCAACCCCTTTCGGGCTATGTGGTTGGTCGATGTCCCGTGCATGTGTGCCAAGCTGCCCATGTCTCCACGTAATGCTACAGAACCATCCATCCCAGCCTAACGTCCTATCACCACTAAGGGTGGTAATGGGTCATGGCCCTAGTGGCCTCTTCACAATCCAATAAGACTCTTAAAATTTTTAGTTCAAAATTATATAAGATTAGAGCCCGGCCTTTTTAGAGTCCGGTCCTTAGATTTTCTAGTTCAAAATGTTGGGCCCTTTACCACTCCTAATCACCACCGGTTCGTTGGACATCACCATAGAATTCAACCAGTTCATAATACAAACCGACGATGATAGATTCAGCGGCGGTGACGATGCTCACCATCCTATTATTTACCCCTGCCTCTCATTATTCCCTTCAGTTCTACTCTCTCCTCCGCCGCCACCTCCCACGTGCACCCCTCCCTTCCCCTGCCGCCTCCCCTCCCCCATCCCCACCCCACCCCCTTCTCCCTATGGAGTGGCCGCGGTGCACGGCCACGATAGTTTTTTTTTTGGAAAATGGGCATCATCATAATTTTAGACCCGACGATGATAGCCCGATCCATCACCACCGATTTAAATCCAACAGGGATCTAAACCAGCGGTGAAGGAGCTTATGAATGCCGGTGATATAACTCTCGATGGTATGCTCAAGCCGAATCCATGACACCTTTACTTTTTATTTATTATTTTCTATGCTCCTGTCCTTCCAAGCTTAGTGGGGCCCGGTCCCCAATCCCCACTCGTCATTTCCTCGAAGGATTGTTTTTTCCGATGGATTGTGTATACTTACATGCATTCTCATATGTTAACCAGAGGTTTTCAAGCTAAAGTGTGGTTCATCCACACACTTGCTCGGCTATATATACATTCAGTTTGGTGCGTCGTTACTAATTTTATAGGCCTCAAATGTCTTGTGCTTGTTATATGCATGTATGTCATCAAATTGAAGTATTATGAATGCACATTTTGAATGAATATTACGTCCTTGCTCGAATTTGCTATTCTTCATACACTCAAGATATTACACCAATATTACAAGCTACTGGACCCAAAGCCACCAACCCCGCTCTTTCCACAAATGTTGTCTCGCTTTCTTATTAGCAACCTGGCTCCACTACTGCCTTACTCCAGTGATAAAAGAAGGGTTTGTTGCTTCATTGCTTGGATTTGCACCCAACCAGCAAATCTAGCTAGGGTCTGGATTACAATCAGATGAACCAGGGATTTGAATCTAAACACACTTACAGAATATAAAAAGAACAATAATCATTGTACAATAATCAGATCGTAAATATAAGTAATTTAGAATTCTAATCAATCTTTTTCATCTTTGACTATTGATGTATCATTATTTCATAAAGTACTTTCATTATATGCTGTCCTTTTATTTTTAATATTTTCATACATATATCAACAATAATATAGGCCGTGTCGATATCGTAAATGATATATATTTCTGATCGGTGAGATTAGTAAAATACACGTTATATTCGACAATAACAACAAAATAGCTTGTAAGTACAGCACTATTACAACACAACTTTTTTTTTAATTCTGTCGCATGGCACTAATCTGGCCAAGAGATGATATGGGGTTCAGAGCAAGAGCCAACTTGCCAATGATGCCCACATAATATACTCTAAACCTGTCGACCACAGCAAATAAACTACTACTTCTCAACGGTTTCCATGGTTTATCCGGTTTCTTTATCGCTCCCAACAAGAACCCCTTTCATCACGTGACATGTTCAACCGGAATCAAAAGATTCGGGGACATGCTGCACAAAGGGCAAGCTGACGCAATAATATTGCCTTGCCTGGCCCCCCTTAGTCCCTTACCCCAGGCCGAGATCGATCACAGTAGCTCAATCGTCATGCGCGCATATGCCGATGCCGGCCGGCCGGCCGGGGGGACCTCCGATCCCCAATCCGGCCGGCCGCCGGGGTTCATTCTGGCAATCTGGCTCTCACCTCTCAGGCTAGTTGCGGCTGCATCCTATTCAATTGTGACTGTGCTCGGCGACCCAATTATGCCTCCGCTCCATGCTCCCGGACCCCCGGTTAAGCCTGCTGCCTGCAGCCTGCCCCGGGCTCCCTCCCATCCTCTGACGGGGTAGCAGTGGTTGCAACTTGCAGGGCTGCAACTAGCTACCCGGCAAGTTGGGCTGCAGCCTGCATCAGCTAGCTGCGTGAAGATTCCTTTGGTCTGTTCATCGTACTTCGAACCGTTAAAATGTTAAAGTGCGGTTGGAAATGTTCACATGTGCGGTGCTTTTGATCTTATCATTGGTTCTGTCTGCCGTGCGGTCCTTGTCACATGGTAGCTAGAGTTAAACTGGTTCACAAATCATTGAAAGTTTTCAAATTAAGGATAGGGTTTCTGTATCCACGAGGGCGCTTACGACGTCGGTGAGGTATAGTCATGTCGATCTATCTTCGATCAGGTATCTCGAATGCGCGAACAAGATTTGATAAATTTCTTCTTTTGCGAGAATGAACAACTTTGATTTAGTTCCGAGTTCTAACATGCTAGAACAGATGGATGTTCGTTATACAAAACTTTCAGTTTAATTACCGCAGGTAAATATATGCAAAAGTTATGCTTTAATTTACTGTTGCCTACACGTAAAAACTCTGCCAGTAAATTTGAACTTGGTCCATTTTTACATTTACACTTTGTCCATCCTTATCAGCTTTATTTTTTTTCTTTGAATATGGTCTGAAATACGTTGATCAAAAGTGGTGGGGCATTTTCAAATGATGGTGTGATGTTGAGATGAATACAGAGATAGTTTTAAGGGAAAGATCAGTGAAATGCACCGTAGCTCCATAAACTATTCCTGTAGCTGCATTCTCATCTTGGTCCATAAACTCTCGAAGTGGTCAACTTGTCGGAAATAGTTTAGAAACCTGCAACACATTTCACTAGAATAGAAATAGTCTTTTCAAAACTAGTTTGAAAATATTCAACCGTTAGCTGTATTACCACTGAGCTTCAATGATCTTATATTATTTACTGATACTGTTAAATAAAATGAAGAGGGCAGAAAGAGAGAAAATAAATTTGAACAATTCAAACGTGGTGACGTATGCTGAACACGAGCACCGCACAGCCTGGAGCCCTGGACACATGGGTCATGCCGGAACAGAATGTTCTGAATGCTGGGGTAGTGTGGATCTGGCCCACCAGTAGCATGGTGAGGAAAAAGAAAAGTATATCAAATTAAAATCCTGATAATGTGAAACGTTGCAAAACTACCTAAGCAAAAAGGTTTTACAGCCATTTTGTTCTGTTTTCAATGAAGTTTTTTTTACCTCCCAATCAATTCTACGTTTCGGTAATTCGGTCACGGTTTTGCTTTCTTGTGTTGTCCTTCGCAGCTGTTTTTCTTGGCCGCTGGGGACCTATTCTGTTGTTTTATTTGTGGCACCACGTTTTTGCCATATCTATTTGGTGGTTGTTCTATCTCTTTCTGGGTTGTTACTATTTGGACAGAACTGGTTCGTCTATATAACAACTATATCTTTCACTTCTTTGAGTGCCTGAATTATCAATTAGGACATCACATTGTAAGAAACTGTCTAGCCATTTAGTCTCTTTCTATTAGTGCTTGATCTGATTATAATGATCAAATGGAAGGTTTGTCCTATTAATTTTCTATCTTATCAAGACTTGCTAATAAGGTTGAAATGGCCTAGAAACAATTATTCTTCCAACAATAAGCTGCTGATGTTGGTTAGCTGTGGTTCAGCCAGAGTTTTCTCTGCAATACTCACGTTCCTCTCCTTCGTGTTCTATCTTTTTTTTTCGTTGTGTGCTCCAAATCTTTGTTCCTGTAGGTTTCTTCCTGGGCTTTGGTTTTTCCTTCAGCCCATGTCTTTTATCTTTTTATTTAATTTGTTGCGAGATCTGCAGTTATGTGGATGGAATTCGTTTATTATAAGTCTGTATCTTTGACTTGTTGTGTCAAGATTCTCTAGCTAAATTAGGGAACTAAATTATTATTTTGACAGGCCAATATCCTTGTAGATAGCATAATAATTAGAGTGGCTCTAACAAGTTTTTGTTAGTTCTAGTGTTGGATATAATCCATGATGTTTCATATGGACATGTTTGTGATAATTGAATGGAGCGTGGTATTATTAATTTGCATTATTGTCATGACTTGGTATTCAGTGGTAAAAAATGGCCCTAAAATATATATGTATTATTATTCAATCTAGAGGCCATGGTTGGTGGTTCGTTGAAGTTCGACAGCTCATGCCATGCCTTGTAAACCTTTGAGCACATCTAATAAATAAAAGTATTATGTTTATCTTTGGAAAAAGTCTAAATTACTCCCTTGAACTATAGCCAAAGTATGGATAACTCCCTAAACTATAATTTGGTTCAATTTACCTCCAAAACTATGCGATTTAGTCCATTTTACCCCATAATATAATTTATCTTTTTCTTCTCCATACATAAGTTGAGTTTTAATTTCAAATTTTGCAGATTACTAGTGGACATCACAATGCATATTAAAAAATTTATTATCATTTTTCATATATTTTTGAATTCCATTGATTAATCTATTGTTAAATATTATAATCTATCAAAATAATGATAAAAAATTATGATGTATTTTTCTAAGATGTGTTATACTTTTAGCTTCAGACTCCATCTATGCATGGAGAAATGAAAAGGACAAATTGTATTAGGGGGTAATTTGAACCAAAGTGCGTAGTTGGGGGGGGGGGGGATGAACCAAACAATAGTTTAAGGGGTTATCCAAACTTTGGCTACAATTTAGGGGAGTAATTTGGACTTTTACATTTATCTTTTGTTATTTTTTTTTTGTTGGAGCCAAGTAGTTCACCCCTCTCCCTTCCTTAACTTTTTTTTTTCATTTCCTAATAATGACACATGCAGTACAAAATTCATAATAGGGTGTTTTTGTTTAACTTTTATAATACAACTGTGAGTAACTTTTAAACATATTTATAAATACATTTACTTTATTTATGTAATTAACCTAGTACTCCTCTATTTCATTGTGTTTGTCCATGGCCTCAGCAGAAAACATTCCACAATATTTGTTCCTTGATAATGTTAAAAATATATTTATTATTCTATATTTTTACTCCCTACCCATAATTAAGTGCTATAGCAGAAAGCAAATGGTTATTGAATTATGACTTCATAATGTTTTTTTTCTTGAAATTAGTACTTTAAATTTGTCTTTGTGCTTGATGTGCTATATATGGACTTTTACGGGAACGGAGAGAGCAATATATCTAGCCATTAAAGTTTAACATAGAGTTTTATTTTGTCGGCCAATTAGTAAGATAGCAAATATATTGGTGACAATTTTTTTGAAACACTTACATGAATGCACTCGGAAATATTTATTTAATTATCTGCAAGACTCAAACATTAAACTTTGCTGTGCATGCGTGCATGAGAACGAAGACTAGCTACATGTTCCCGTACAGTAGGTACAGTATAATGTTAAACGTCGACAAACATGCATGCCATTGTCATACTCATACATCACACACACACACACACACACACACACCCACACACACACACACACACACACACACACACACACACACACACACACACACACACACACTCCATTCAAGTTTACCACATATAGAAACAACAAAGCAATTGGAACCAGTCATCCAAGCACGCGCGTATGATCGAAACGCCGCCTATCCATCCCGGTCGCCGGCGAGCATCCCGCGATGCACCCGCTCGATGAACTCGGAGGCCCTCTGGTCGATGTCGCGGTCGGCGTACCACCAATTGCGCCCGTAGTCGTCGTCGCTCGGCCGCACCCTCGTCCCCTGGTAGTACCTCGGCTGTGGCGGCCGCCCCGCCGCCTCTTCCTCCGCCAACTTCCCGCCGGCGCTCCGCTTCTTGAACCCAAACAAAGACGCGAGCACCGACTTGTTCCCTCTTCCCATGGGGGATCTCTCTCGCAAGCTACGACAAGAACTGTTTGGGTTGTTGGTTGCTGCAAGGGGATACGGGTGGTGGCCTTGTGCATTTAAATTATAGGACACGAAACCCTACCCACCCGCACGCTCGGGGCGCCATGGCTCCGAAGGGCCGCAAGTTTAGTCGCCATGGCTGCGACCGGCCGGTCGTGTGGTTAGGCAGCAGCTTTGTATATATGATTAATCCCTGCGATGCCTCGATACTTTTTGACTGGCCATTCGTTGGCCTGGTCGTGTAATTAAGCTCTATTTTTTAGTCGCCAGTAAGTACCCTCAAGCAATCTTAGTAGTGTGTAATCATGGACTGACAAGCAAGCAATTAACCTAAATAAAGGTGACTGAACCGAACTGATTCGTCCAGGGTTCTGGTCATGCATCGACGTATGGAGAAAATCCCCATGCATGGATCGGCGATGACTTCGATTGCTTGGATGAAACCACACGTGTGTATGTTTAGAGCGGGTCGACCACGTAACCGTGCGGTGAGCACACACGTCCGCAGGTTTGCAAAGATCGAGTTGGGCAGCGCGACTGGCCGGTCGTCGGCGATCGTGAGCTGCGACGAAGAACGAACAGAGAACCAAAATTTTGTATAATATCTTATCCAAACTCGACTTCCTTTGTGAGATATAAAAATAACAAATTTCTCACAGATAAAGTCGAGTTTGGACAAGATATTTTACAAGGTTGTGTATCATCATATCATCTACATGTGTGATTTTTTTGGTGAATTTAGATAACTTTTTTGCTGTGGTTTGCACAAGTTTTCACGAAGGTTGTGGTTTGCACCAGATACATTCTCTTGTATGTTTGACAATACGGCCGGGTCGTCGTTGAGCGTACAATAGAGTTTGAATTGTAACTTAGTATCTTATCAAAAAAATGTAACAGTATATATTACTGTACGTATAGAAGCAGGCTACGCCACGAATGTAGCTAGGCAGTTTGAACAGCTTCATTGAACTGAAGATTCATTGACAAATTGTTCAGACTTTGTATCTCGGCGTGGAAAGCAGATCCATACACAACTGTTGCTTGCTCTCTATCTCTGCATTGCAGGAGGAAGTCAAGAAAGCTACCGTGTTTGCACGTGGATTCTGGTAGTAGGGTGGGACGTACGATCTTCTGTAGTTCTGCTGGCTGCAGCGCGGCAGAAATTTCCAACACCTTTTCTGTGTGTCTATACTGCTCTATAGCTGGCAATTAGAATAAGGGTCCATCCTGCTGTGATCACGAAGAGACTGAAGTCTTATCATCACAAGTTCATCATGTAGGCAATTAGCAAGCACAATCCTGGGAGGTGCCAAGTCGCCTGCCAGTGCACGTTAAGAAGCAGCCAGAAAGCGACTTGTACTTATGATGGGCGCAAAGGAGATCTGTCTGTAAGTTTCGTTTCCTGGGAACATATTCTCTCATCGGTGGGCACCACAGATCACTTTACACAAAGTTAGTTCAGATATATATCCTGGCTTTTTTTCAGTATTTTGCGCCTGAGCGTCCCTCTGCCGGAAAGTTCGCCGCCGGTGATGCTCTGGAGCCTCACGGCAAACTGCCGCCGGTCACACGTACGGTCACGGGCGAAGGTGCCTTTGCTGGTCGGGATCGTTGGACCATAATGAAAACTGCAAACTGCTGTTTATAGCACTGTTCATACTAGTATTATTTGACCCGTTGTCTCAACGGAGCCGACGACCCTGGTGGCAAGCTCGGCTGACTTCGCCCCTAGTTCCCTCTGCTTGCATTTTGACGCTTATCGTAGCCACCTGTCCCATCCACCTACAAGCAGTGCGGCGGCCAAAGCTTAAGCTGGTACTCTAACGGCCCTTCCGTTATATTTATGATTAATTACTATTGTTCTTCATTGTAGGCTTACTATTATTTCCAAATTAATAAAAGTTGTAGTTTAATTAATCAATATGAAAAAGATTTTATTCGGGCTTCTCAATGTTTGTTAATATATACACATATATAGAAGATGGGTTAGAGTATGGGTAATATTTACTAAAAATATAAACTACATAATTTATGATATATATATAAACTACATGATTTTTCGTATATTCTATTTGAAGTATTTTAGAATTGGTATATAAACATACTCAAAGTGATAAATGAGTATGTGAACATACATACGATGGTATACTAATGATGAGAGTAGCTACACGCGAGTATAGAAAAAACTCATCCGTTCTACACTTGCTTGTATGATGTATCTGACCTAAAAAAAGTATGTATGTGAAGTATGTGATCATACTAGACAATATATAATGGTATATACAGTGGGTATGTGACCATACATGGAGTATATGGACATACTTATTTTTAATATATAGTAGTAATGTATAATCATAATATATTTAAAAAATAGGGATGCTTTTTTGAAAGAAATCGATGGCCGAGACATAGTAAAATTTTACTGATGAATTGCAACCGATCCTACACAATCAATTCTAGAAACGATGCATTTTTAAGGTTGTTCTCCGTCCGCAGACGATGCATTTTTAGGGTTGTTTTCCACCCAATGCTGGATTTACCATCGCTCGTACGCAACTTAAATCACGGTCGACCCAACGTGATGGGCGCATGCTCACGTGATTTTTTCCCTCCCGCGGCAGCTCTCTCTTTGGTCCATTCTCCCCTCCCCCCCTCTTTTTCTCTTTTCTGCTTCTCTGGATCCGACAGGGGGAGCTCCGCCCAGGGCGAGCGACGCGGCGCCGGCGCCAGGGGAGCTTCGTCCCATGGGGCGAGCGTCACAGCGGCCGCACTGGGGGAGCTCCGTCCCCCTAGGCGAGCTGCGCGGCGGCGGGCTCCGCCACTCAGTGGACCGGCACGGCGGGGAGCCGCGACGGGCCGGTTGCTGGCCAGTGGCGGCGAGAAGCAAAGGCGAAGCGGGCGGCACGGCAAGGCTAGTGGCGGTGGGCCAGTCGCGGCACGGCGACGGGCGGGCAGGTTGGTTTTTTCTCTTTTTTATTTTTATTATACAAAAATTCTTAACAAAAATTGTTTTACCCCAATTTTTTTTTATTTTGGGATGCAAATTTTTTTCTCTTCTAATTTTTTCAATTGATTTCTCAAAAACTCTCTTTCAAAATTTTTCTCGTCAATTTTATTCTCTCTCCAACATTTTTCTTGAAATTTTTTCTAAATTTTTTTATTAGAAAACAACAAAAAATTTACTGAAAAAGAAAAAAAAAGAACGGTCGGAAGATCTACTGTAAGGAACCCCTCCTTACGGTCCACCGTAAACTAGCCTCCTCTCTTGTTCTCCGTCCGTCTCTGAAAATATGTTTCCAAAGTTGGCTGATGTAAACCAGGCATCCAAAAAAATGTTTCCAGCCTAGCAAGTTAATTCTAGGGCGAGAAACCTGTGAAAACCAAAACTAATGAAAATGTCTTTATCTTGAAGAACTAGGCGTATGGCCTGCGCATTTGCGCGGCTAGTATTGAAAATTCAAAAATTCGCATGTCATTGTATCCTTACTTAAAGATTATATTATTTTTTATCATACATCACCCTGTTCATTTTCGTAAATTATATCTTATTGTTGATTAAAACAATTCAAATATGATCTACCTATAATAACAATTCGATTTGTTAAGCTTTAATAATATTATACATATAATTATTCTGATTTTTGTTTTATTTTGATGGATTATTGTTATCCTTACTCAAAGACTATACTATTTTTTTTACCATACATCATCACCATGTTCATAATCTTAAATTATATCTTATTGTTGGTTAAAATAATTCAAATATGATTTACCTATAATAACAATTTGATTTATTGAGTTTTAATAATATTATACATATAATTATTTTTATTATTTTTATTTTGATTGATTGTTGTTAGCTTTAGTTTTTATTAACAGTATATATATATTTAATTTTTTATAATGGCATTGGTGGGTGATTTTTAATTAGGCACATGGGTACTTTAGGCTAATTTGTATCATAATGGCAGTGGTGGGTAATTTTTAGTTAGGCACAGGGTTATTTTAGGCTAATTTTTATCATAATGGCAGTGATGGGTAATTTTTATTTTTTTATTGTCCTCCGATTAACGTGGGAATTTCTAGTCCTTAGAGCGAACGTGGAGGCTCCGTTTATTGGCCAAATAATAAGATAATAGATATTCAAGGCTGAGGAATCCAATTGACCACCTTGAGGAGAACAAACACTCACATGATAACTGCTCGAGTTCCACGACAAGGCATTATCAATTTATCACACTACACTTGTCTAGATTACAGATAGAGAAACAACAAAACAACAAAAATCAATCCTGCGATCGAATAATACTATAATAGACAAAGTCCACACATGACACATGCACAATAATGACACACTGAACCAGGCTTATTCATGCATGGTTAACAACAGCCAGCCGGGAAATGCACGCGCACGCACAGGCGCCTGCCTATCCGTCTTGTTCGCTGGCCATCATTCCACGGTGCACCCTCTCGATGTACTCAGAGGCCTTCCGGTTTATGTCGCGTTCGGCGTACCAGTACTGGCCGTAGTAGTCGTCGTCGTCGCTCGGCCGCACCCTCGTCCCCGGGTAGTGCCTCTGCGGCGGCCTACCCGCCACTGCCGCTGCCGCTGCCGCTGCCGCTGCCGCTGCCGCTGCCTCCTGCCTGCCGCCGGAGCCCTGTTTCTTGGTCCCGAACAGGGACGCAAAGAAGGACTTCTTGCCTCTCCCCATTGACACCCTACCACACTATACCTCTCGATCTCTCCCAAGCTGCTGCAACACAATTTGGCTGAGAGGTTCGCAAGCGCTCACTACTCCCCCGCAAGCTACAACAAGAGCTTTGGCTGGTTGGTTGTAAGGGATCAGGTGTGTTCTGGTGTATTTATAGGGGATTATTAGGAGACCGGACCGACCCCGACGCGCACGCGTGCGGCAAGACTTCGTTAAAAGCTTCATTATTACTGGCCATTAGGGTTTGGTAGTAGGGAAGGAGATATGCTTTGTGGGGGTTAGGCAGCAGCTTTGTATGATTAATCGCGGCGATCCCTGTGGTTCTTTTTGACTGGCCATTCATTGGGCGCGCCGTGTAATCAGGGGCCGTTTTGTTTAATCACCAGAAGTTACTGATGACAAGCAAGCTTGCAGGGAGCAATCAGAAAGTGAATCGATGGAGGTTTCTAGTGCAGCGTGCTGGTCATGGATGGACTGTGGGTGTGTGCGCGAGGCCATTGGATCACACCAACAAAGTCGCACACGTGTATGTCTAGCGCCGCACGTAACCGTGTCGCGAGCACACACGTTAGCATGCAAAGGTCGAGTTGGGCAGCGCTACCTGCCATGCATGAGCGGTGGTGATGAACGGACAGAGAGAAGGCGGCATTTCTTCGCTTTGACAATAGTAGGACTGTAGGAGTAGTAGTACACTGGAGTTGAATTGGACGAGCATGTAGCATAGACTTCTGTTTTAGTTATGTACGTGCTCGATTTTGACAGCATAAACAACAGAAGAGCATCAAAAGACAAGAAGAAGATGCATGGACAGTTCGTTAGTTCACCATTTGTTCAGACTGCGAATCTCGGCTGCCTGGAAAGAGAGAGTCAAGAAGCATCAGTTTGCCCGTGGATTCCTGGAGTTGTTGGGCGAGAGGACCTCCGGTTGGCTGCAGCGCGGCAGAGATTTCCAAAAGTTACACCTAGCTACTTGCTATACTAGTTACTAGCAGCTAGTAGTAAACACTACTATATATATTTTTATCTTGAAGACGAGGTTGTTCTTAGCATCGAAAACTAACTCAAATGAGCACGCATTTGGCAAAGACCAATCTTGAGAGGTGGTGTCAAGTCGCGGTTTGGCACGCGTGCATGCAACGTCCATAAAGGCCAGACACAGAAAGCGATCGACTTGTGCTATATTATGTGGGCCGCAAAAGTATATCTGTATGTCCATTTAGATTAGGAGAACTAGATGCCCTGGTTAAATTAATCTCATTGGTTCCTTCTTCCAGAGCACAACTCGATTGTTAAACATTATTATTATTAGTCTATACTCGAGTAACTTACCGATGGTTCCTTACGTCTTGGGCTAGCTTATTACTTGGCAATTGGCATTTACACGAGCGCGGTTATTACCACCTTCTAGAACTGGGCTCACTATGCGCATATAGACACAACAACATTATAATCCAAGGATAAAAAGAATATTTCTATATTTCTCTATAGAAAAAAATGGTCATCTAACTATTGCCCGAGTTTGATTTTGGCCAGGCAACTCTAAAACCGGGTATCCTTGACCATCCAAGTATCAAAACTGTTCACATTTGCCCATCCGTGGTTTTCCTGTGTGGTTTTGGTGATGTGGATGACATGTGACGGTGGGGTCCACATATCAGCTTTTTTTTTGTTTCTATCCTATTTCTCTCTTTCTTCCCCTCTCACTCCTCACTCCCGACCGTAGAAGCACCGCGCTGCCGTCGTCGGCGCCACCATCAGAGCATCGTCGCCGGCACAGCTCCGGCGACCTCCACGCGTCGCCCACAGTGAGCAGGGACGTTATCCTCTCCCCAACGCCCCATAACGATCCCAAGCCCCCTCTGTTCTTCCTCCTCTAGCTCGGGTGGAGCAGAGCGACCCACCGGTGCCGTGCCGGCCACCCCCGCCACTCCCGCTTTGATTCCTCCTGCCAAGAGCCACCCCACCTTGTCCTCCACCTCTGCCAAAGCATCCACGAGCTCGGCCGACCTCTTCCTCGGCCTGAATCGACTCCCCCACCACCGTCCACCATTGTTGGCCGCTCGAACCTCCACCCCGCGCGTCAACCTCCATCTTTCGTCCTTCCTCCGCACGAACTGAGCACACGGTGAGCTTCGCCGCATCCTCCTCGACCTCCCCAAACTCTTTCTCCGCCCCTCCCCACACCGCTGCCGGGCGGCATCCGCCCTGCAGCACCGACGCAGACCGCCCATGCAAGGGCCGCGCCATGCCGCCGCGCTTGCCAACCCTGCTGAGCTACCTTGGCCACAGGCTAGCCCCGTCTCTCCGCCACCCTGCCTGCCCCGACCGCCACTCGGGTCCTCTGCCCGCCGCACCGCGGGGAGTCTGCGCGCTGGGAGCCGTGGTCGAGGTCCGCTGGGGAGGGCACGGGGCCCGCCGCTCGCCGCGTGGCCGCGAGAGGAGAGGTAGGAAGAGGAGAGTGGGCCGTCGTCGGGAGCCGAGAGCGGGGCTTGAAGAGAGAGGGGAGGGAGAGAAGAAAGAGAGATGAGAGAGAAGAGAGGAAAATGGGCCGGCAGGTGGACCCCACTGCCATGTGTCAACCACGTCAGCGAAATCACCTTTCAAAACAGCCGAATGGTTAAATATGATCGGTTTTGATAGTTCGATGGTCAAGGATACCCGGTTGTCGAGTTGCATGGGCAAAATCAAACTCAGGTAATAGTTGGATGGCTAAAAATAGACTTTTTCCTTCTCTATATGTACAGAAAAGTTTAATTATCTAATGTTCAGTCAACTAAAGTTTAGTCCGGACTAAAGTTTAGTCCTAATGATCCAAACGGGACATAGTCCATTCAGTTAAGCTATTAAATACGGAACAAAGAGAGTCAAGAAGCTTCAGGCTGCTGGTAGTACAGAGGTTTGAATGGCAAACGAGTTTTCACAGAATAATTTGCCGCGTGTATTCTACTCTCTTTGCGGGTACAACATTTAACATTATTGGCCGTGTTTGGTTACGGTAGAAAAGTTTTCGGCACGTTTTTCGAGAAGAGAATCTCGTATGCATGGAGTACTAAATGAAGTCTATTTGCAAAACCTTTTCAGGAATGGGTGTAACTTTTCGAGACGAATCTAATGACGGTAATTAATTGATGATTTGTTACAGCGATGCTACAGTAACCATCCCCTAATCGCGCGGTCAAATACCTCATTAGATTCGTCTCGCGATTTACACGGGGGATTGTGGAGGTGGTTTTGTAATTAGACTTCGTTTGCTACTCTAAAATTTTGGTCAAAGGTGCTACAGTAAAACCATGCATTTTAACCAAACACGGCCATTACTGCTACAGAGACGGTTTTTAGGGGTGGGTGCACCCTCCCGAGTTTTTGAAGCTAAAAATGCTATTTTTAGAGACGGATAAATGCTATTTTTAGAGACGAGTAATGCGTCAACCTCAGAAAATAATGTTTAGGAGACGGGTGATGGCGTGACTTGCTCCTACAAATCTATGTACAAAAAATAAAAAATCAAAAATCAAAAAGAGCAAAATAAATAAAAATAAAAAAATATTCCAACCAACCAGCCCTGTACTGTTAAGCTACAAATTTTTGAAGAAATATGCACACTTTCGTTACATGGGATTCAAACTGCCTACCTCAAACCTCATAAGTATCTTACTTACCACCATGCTACACAGTCACTAGTGACTATATGGGGTATGTTATTTCTTTTATATTAACTCTAAAATTAATTTTTAGGAGCGGGTGATGCTATTGCCCGTCCCTACATATCCGGTTTATAGGGGTGGGTGACCCCACCACCCGCCCCAAAAAAATATTTTTCTATTTTATCCAAAAATTTATTTAAACCTTTACAAATAGCAAAAAAAATTAAAAAAGTGAAACTTCTACACTATGATTTTTGTGAACTATAGAAATAAGAAAATATGCTAAGTATATTTCAGTCTATATAAAGTTAAGATTGTGGAAATATCAAAATATGACTTGAGTTATATAAAATACTATATAGTTATAGTTATTAGAGAACTTATAATACTTTTTTTGAACCATTAAATAACCTTCAATAGAAAAATTATCAACTACAAAATTTTAGATCTCATATGCTCTACAATTTTGGTATAAAGTTTGACTTCATCCTAGATCATATAAAAAAGTTATGGAGTTTTATTTTTTGCTTGGCACCATTTGTAAGGACGGATCATATACCATCACCCGCCCCTAAAAATATATTTGTAGGGGCGGGTTAGGCTATCACCCGTACTTAGAAATGCTCTTTTTAGGACCGGGTGATGGCGTCACCCGCTCCTGAAAACAATATTTATTTCTAGAGGCGGGTGATGGCGTCACCAACCTCTAAAAATGCATTTTTAGGAGCGGGTTAAAAACTATGGTAACCTCTCTCCATTTGTAGGATCAAGTTATTTTTTAACCCACCCCTAAAAAATTAGGGGGTTGCTATAAATAAATTTTGTAGTAGAGTATGGATGTTCTTTTACTTTTTGGATAGATTAGGACAACGTTCTTGGTCAAAGGTACGGTAAAAGAAGTCGTAAAGGTCTAAAACTTTGTACTGACAAGAAAGGAACTGTACATAATTGCCAAGTAGCACTGCGAATCTTTGAGAGAACATGACACCAAAGAGCGGAAATGCATTCCAAAAGGGCGAGAGATCATGAAAATAAAAAAGCTGCTCTGTCTCTGTGTGGTGCAGCAATCAGCCATGGGTTAATTACTATTTCAGTTAAACTCAAAACATCGATTTTATTAAGCCTGCGAATTTTTCTAAACTTTCATCAGCAGTACGTCTGCATTATTTGCAACAAGAAACTATGTACTTATATTTATTTTGTGAAATATTTCAGGCTTACCTAACTGTTTAGATATACATGTCATAAATTTAATACCGTATTGATATTACAACATAAAAAATCATCACGTTTCTTTAGGATAGTTGTTTCAATGCAAATTAAAGAGATCGCTTTAGATAACAAAGATATCAAATAAACAAACGCGACTGACTTGAGACATTCACAAAGTTCCATTTCTTTTGCATGCATCCAATTAAGTTAATAATAGCATAGGCTTAACACCTAGGAAAATCTAGCATATACTCCCTATGTTCAAAATATCTGTTGTTTTCGGTTCCTGAGAAATAACTTTGACTAAATATATATTAAAAATATTAATAATTACAGTACATAATTAGTATCATTAGAAAATATTTTGAATCTAGTTTTTAATAAATATATTTGGATATACAAATATTGCACATATTTTCTACAAATCGAATCAAACTTTTGGCACACACCAACAGCGATAGTTTGACGGAGGGAGTAACTGTCTTAATCTTGAGCTGTTTGCTTTAGAAATGTAGAGTGCCTGGTGTTAATCTGGTTTTTCTGTAACTTCAAGAAAACCTTTGTTGTTTATTACCAGAGGGAATTAGGCAGACGTAATCTTCTCTTGAGCAAACATAGGTCTGATCCAGAGTGTACTATTGCCAAAGTGATAACTGGAGAAAAATAGGACTCCTAACTAGTCATGGATCTCCTCTGAAGACCTCAAGTCACAACCCACCACGCAGCACAAAGGACTGGATACCACGACATATTGCGAGGAATAGCATGAACTACTGAAGTGCTATAGAAAACACTGTCTATGGAAAGGATCCAATATCAATGGCAAAACGTCTCCCAAAGCTGCCTGGTCAATGGTCTGTTTACCCAAAAACAGAAGGAGGGCTAGGAGTAATTAATATGGAAAACACAGAATGAAGCTTTATTACTCAAGAATCTGCACAATTTTTTTAACAAAGTGGATACACCTTGGGTCCATTTGGTTTAGGAAAAACATTATCAGAATGGCAAGTTACCAAGTTACATAAAAAAGGATCCTTTTGGTGGCGGGGTAATCTTAAGCTCCTGGACAGTTATAAAGGAATGGCTTCAGTAAGTTTACAAGATGGCGCCACCTATTACTTTTGGACTGATCTATGGGGAGGACAAGTCAACTAACATAGTTATCCAGAGCTTTTCACCTTTGTCAAAAATAAGCTGTTGTCTTACAAAAAAGTAATCAGCATTCAGCCATTCCACAACCTTTTCAACTTGCCCCTCCGATAAGAACCTTTTGAACAGATGCTACATCTGGAACATAGAGTTAACAATCAGCAAATTTTTTTTTGCGAGTTAACAATCAGCAATTAACTACGGAAGATGATATTTGGAGGTACATATGGGGCAATCCATTTTTCTCTTCACAGAGAGCATACAAACATTTGTTGGGACATGCAGAACTACACCCTTCTTACAATTGGCTTTGGCAATCAAGGTGTCAAAATAAGCATAAAGATTTTTCTGGCTTTTGATCAAAGACTGGTTAAGCACACGTAATATTCTTAGGTGGAAAAATATGACCTTGACATCATATGATTGTGCTATATGTGGTTCCAGTGTTGAAGAAACGCTGGAACATCTTTTCTTCCAATGCCCATTAACGATGGCTTGTTGGAGTTTTATTCAAGTGCATGTAGGGAATCCAGAAACAACTTTTGAAGTTCTTGAAAACATCAAGGAGCAACTACATTCACCAATCTTCATGAACATTATTATCCTTATGTGTTAGATCATCTGGACAGCAAGGAATGACCTCATTTTTCAAGATATCATACCCTCTTTATCTCTTTGCAGAAAGGCTTTCAAGAAGGAACTCGTTCTACTTTAGCATCGAGCACTACTACAAAAATTGATTAACAATGACCTTTTTTTTAGCACCTCTAAGGTGGGCATAAAAAATAATTGTCTCTGTTAATGTCCAGCATTTACCGAGGCGGTCATTTCTTATTAACCGAGACGGTTAAAAAATCCACCTCGCAAAATTGATTACAGATGCAGTCAAAGTTAAGATGACTATCTCTGTTAATACTCCTATTTTCGAAGGCGATCCACTTACAAAAGCCTGCCTTGGTTAATGGACCGAGCCCAATAAAAACCCATATACCCGAGCCAAATTCTAACCACCCAATCTCTCTCTCTCTCTCTCTCTCTCTCTCTCTCTCTCTCTCTCTCTCTCTCTCTCCCCTCCCTCCCGCGCGGCTCAACGGCGGCGGCGGCGCAGATGGGCTCGTCGGGCTCGTGATGGGCTTGGCGTGGTTTTTCATTTTTTTGTTTTTCTATTCGATTAACATAGGTGGTATGGTAACCGCCTCTGAAAATGCTTCATTTACAGAGGCATTTGCTCAGAGACGGTTGGGTTTGCCCACCTCTGAAAATCTTTTTCAACCATCTCAGAAAAGATTATTGTAGTAGTGGAGTGAAATCAAAACATAAAACTCAGCTAGAAGAATGGATCAGCTTTTTTCGTTAATTCTTGTTGTTTCATTAATTTTTTTTCCTCTCAAGACTTTGTTGTAAAAAAGGCTCTTTTAACTTTTATATATATAATCAGTAGGGGGCGAACCCTCCTGTTGCTTTAAAAAAACTTCTGAATTGTAAGGTCCTATATATATGTGCTATTCTAGGTTTATGTAAGCTATATGATAGGAAAAAAAATTCGAAGGTAGCAAAATTCTTGCCATAATTTGTATTTTTTTTCCGTTCACTAATGAAAACCTCGAAATTTGTGAATTTCTAAGAAATTTCCTCGACATTTTGTACCCTGGTGGAGATTAGTGTGACTAGCCATGCTCAGCTTGGCATCCTTCCTTATTGAACAATGCCGCACAAACGAGATTATCACGAGCAGTTCCCCAGATTAAGCCAAGAAGATTCCTTGTAAACCTCAGCTGACATCTTCACCACGAGTTCTAAAATATTGCGCCCTATATTCTGAGCCACCCACCGTTCCTTTTACTCTTGTTTTCTAAAGGGATGTTTTAGCACACCTAAACAAGAGGATGCTTTTAATTAGTTTTAAAATAAGGCAATTTATCCTTTGAGTGGTACTACATCATGGAGATCACTTCATGATTTCAACGGAGTTACCTCATTTCCTCATGTTGCGTTTACACTATGATATTTACGTGGCCTAAGATCGATCTTAATGGAGAGAGGGAAACAACGTCGATTACATACAACCAGAGGACCCGTGCTAAGCCTCCTCTCTCTAGCCGCCGCCGCCAGGCCTCCCACCGCAGCCCCCTCGGTGCCCCTCCTCCATCCTTCGGTGGCCTCGCCGCCGCCGGTAGGTGGAGGAGCGGGGACTCGTCTTTTCGTAGATTTGTTTAGTTTTTTTTAGGGTTTGGTTCTCCAGCGACATCGACAATGTAGTGGCGACGATAACACTTTGGAATAAGGTCTCTCCGGCTTTTCCCTACCTCGACGACGTCCGTTCCGGCGCCGACGATGGCCAAGCGAGAGCTAGTTCTGCCAGATCTGAAGGTTCTCTCCAGGTCTTTGCAGTTGGTGTATCAATCAGGAGATGCAGTTGGATGTCCTTTGTTATGGCGACTTCAACCTCTTCTTTCGATATTTTCTGCGACAAGATCCGGTTTCTTCAACCCTCTGTTTTGATGATGAAGGATTGCAAGCATGTGTTGCTTGGGGTGTTTCCCCGGCCGATGTTCTTTCTGCGATTGCTAGATCACGTTGCAAGCAACGAGTGGTTTTTGGGGTCTTCAAAGCCTTGTGTGGCGATGGCGTTTGCAGGTGTCCCTTTCCCTTACTACCGCTTCAATGTATTTTTCAAGCTCCGGTGGACGACGAACAATCGGAAGAAGAAGACGACCAGAAATCTCTTCGGTGTAATTTTATTTTATTTATGTCGTCTCGTGTCAAATTATTCTTCCATTGTACTACCAGTTGTTTTCCTTAATATGAATCAGATATGATACACATTTTTGGTGTCTTCCTAAAAAAAATCGATCTTAATGGATCAGCCAATTTTCAAACCAAGCAAGAAAATTATTAGGAGTAAGCTGACCATCACCATGCCACTTTTCAAACCAAACATTCCATAAACAGTGTCACGGGCATTGAGCTAGACAGCCACCTCAGGCTGTTCGCACCGGCGTACTGGACCGCTTCCTCCAGTACGCTGGTGGCGTAAAAACGTATGCCGCGGGGCACTCTAAGACTTTCGCTAAAATAGAGAAGGATCCTGTTTCCTCTGTCTGTAGCGGGATAGAGGGGAACCGCAATGCACGTGTGGGCCCACCTCGCGGCTATTGCCATTGCTTGCCCGTGCCCGCCTCGTCGTCGCGCGTTCGCCCTGCCAGCCTTCTCCGTCACTGCTCCATCGCTAGAGATCTGCTTGGCGGCGGCGAACCGAGCTCAAGGTCGGCGGCGGCGGACCGAGCTCGAGGTCACGCAGGGAAGAGGGAAGGCGGAGAGGAAGGGGAGGTCGTGCTGGATCAGGCGAGGGGGAAGGAGGGGCCGCCGCCATGGCCGCCCCGCCGCAGGATCTGGCTGGCGTACTCAAGCAGGGGCACGGCGGCCTCGGTGACGGCCGCGTGGGCGAGCAGGCCTAGCCAGACGCGGCGCGCGCTCGTCCCGCTCCAGCCGGACGGTGACCCTCGCGGTCGGGGACAGAAGAAGATGCCGCCATCATATCTCCAGCGCCAGATACTCACCTCGCCTTTGCCCCCAAATAATTCCGGCACACGAATTTCTTCGGTTCCTCCTCGCGTTCCTCCCCTTCCTCGAGTAACCACCACCAGCGGCGGCGCCATGACCACCGTACCACGGACTTGCACCGGCCTTGCCGCGTCCTGCCCTCCCTCCGCCCGGCGGCCCCGGCCATCCCTGCGTCTCCGGCAGAGGCCCGAGCTCGGAGAGGGAGGGAGAGTGAGGTGGAGGGAGGAGGCGAGAGGAGGAGGCGGACGAGGGGCGGCGCGGTGGCCGGAGGAGGGCCGGATGTGGTGCGACGGAGGGACTGAGGAGAGAGAGAGAGAGAACGGGCAAATGAGGGATGGGCCGGGAGGTAAAAAAAAGTGAATCTGACATGTGGATCCCATCTCGGTTAGTTGGTATAGAGTAGAAATTTAGAGTATGGATGGGTGCAAGAAAATATGGTATATAGGAGAGAATAATCTTAATGACTAGTATAGAATATTTCTTTTAGAGGAGGGATATAGAATAAGATGAGTGTGGATAGCCTCAACGGCTTGCCGGTTCCAACTGCACTGTGCTCTGTTGTCCCATCCATAGAATTGCTCACCACGCACACTGCGCATAGTTCTTCCCCGTTGTTTAGGCAGCGTTTAGTTCCCAAACTTTTCTCTACAGTACCCGTCACATCAAGTTTTTGAACACATGCATAGAGCATTAAATGTAGTTGGAAAAAATAACTAATTACACAGTCTAACTGATTCCTATTAGATAAATCTAATTATATTAATTAGGTAAAGACTTCAGTACAGCCGGCCGTATTCTAGTCCGCACGCACGGCCGGCTGCATCCGCCGGCGCCGGCACAGCGCCCACACGCTTCTGACTTTGCGGGCCCATGTATCAGCTAGTAGTTAGTATTTTTATTCAAACCATTGAATTGCGCGTCCGTTCATTTTCTCATCCCTCTCTCTACGGTTCCTCTGCCTCCTTCATTTCATCCCCCATCCTCTCTTTCTAGGGTTCCTCTCTCTCCTCCATTGGAGGCATTTGCTCATGGAGGCCTGCATCCGTGGGAGGCACGGCGCAACGAGGTGAGGGAGGGGCTGCGGGTACCGCTGCAGCACCACGCGCATAGGGGAAGGGCGGCTGGGAGCGGAGGCGTGATGGGGTGAGGGGCTGCGGCTCTGCACCGCACACTGCGCGCCGTGGCCGTGCGCGCCACAGGGAAGGGCGGTGGGAGGGGAGGCTTGATAGGGTGAGGGGCGGCGCAGCAAGGACGCCGTGGCCCCCTCGCGTCGCACACCTGCACGAGGCCTCTCGCCCCTCGCGGCGCACGCCTGCTGCGGCTCCGTGCAGCACCGCCGCGACCCCGCACGCTGCATGGGAAGGGCGGCGGGGAGGGGTGGCGCGACGGGGTGAGGGAGGGGCAGCGCGGCCGCGGATGGCCGGGAGGGCTGGCAGGGGAGGTGAGGAACGGCAAAGCATGGTGAGGAGGGTGGAGAGAGAGAGGTCATAAGAGATGGGGGAGAGAGGGGTGGAAGACGAAAGGGATTTTTGATTTTTTATGCTCCATTTTTGGCTGCATCAGATCCTCCATTGCGCGTGAAGCGATTTTAATTTTGTGGTTTTTTTTTGGTGAAGGTTATCGTCGATGTCATTTGGAATCGAGGGGGGACGGTAGGAATGTGCAGTTCAGTTTAGGTGAGTTCATGCCTCACACACCCCTCCCAAACAAATCCATGCGCCCCCTCCCCTGCATCTAATTCTTTTTTGTTTGTTTTTGTTTTGTTGGAGCTCATCGGCAAGCACATCTGCAGGGGGTCAGTGAATCATCCTGGAGGTTCAGCGGAATCTCAGGTATGAATTAGGTGAGCGATTCCCTAGCGACATGTTGTTCACTAGGCAATATGTGTAATGGTGCAACCAGAAAAAATATGCTACTGAATTGCTAGTATGATTAATTTGCATGTTGGTTTAGCATAAGTTACATACATGAAATTCAAAAACCTATCAGTAGGAACACCTGAAAATGCTATAATCAGAATGGAAAAATGATAAAGTAAAATGAATAAATTGCATGATGATTTAGTTAAACTTACCAACAAAATAAATCTGAGATGGTACATGGTACTGCCTATATATTGAATATTATTGAAATGCTTAGACTGATTTGATATTTGGACTTGCCTAAATGGACAAGTAAACTCCTCCACACTAGATTCCATCTGAGTCTCTCATCCGTGATGTGTTTTTGGGGCCTGATTTTTTTTCAGTGTTGTGGAGTCGAAGTCTTGCTGACAAGGGGAAGGATTACACTAGAGCAGGGAGAAATTTTCACCCAGTGAGTCAACTCGATGCCCCATCCCGTCCCAATCAAATTGTCGAGCATGCCGCTTTGGGCTATTTGCACTGCTGCTATCACCGATGTCAGACTGTGGCATGTGCTCCTAATGTGAACTAGCCAATCAGCACAAACAACCATACTGGAACTAGCTAGAAAGGTTAGATCGAAAAACTTAGAGCACTGAATAGCTCGTGAAAGGTCAGGCAAATGAATGGATTTAATATTGGCTAATTCAAACATTACAAGTAAATGAGAATACAGGCTGTGCCCCTGCTGATGCTTTTGAAAACAGCTGTAGCTCTGTGGTTTTTTTAGTTTTTTTTGGCTCACGTGTTATATAATCAAATCTGAATCTGCTAATGTTTTCTGATCAGCTGATGCTTCCAAACGGTTGAATTTATGTATTCTTTTTTCAGATAACTAAATCTGAACATGTCTAATTATCAGCTTTTTCAGTTTAGATAAGGTTTTTTTGCTGCACATTGTAATTGGTGTGTCTATATACATGCTTAATTTTTTGAAAATATTTAGATTTAATTATATCAACGCAACACCACAGCACCACTCCTAATGTCTCTATAATCTGAACATGTTTCTGAATTTACTTTTCTGAACATATCTAGTTATTAGCTTCTCTGTATTAAAATCTCAACATGTCTATATGCATGTTTACTTTTTATGAACATTTTTTTTTGCTTAAGCGAACACTTTGTCCTACTATGGATCAAGGTTTTTTAAGAGACTAGACACTAGATGTTACTTTGGACATTGACTCCCACACAGCACCACCACCAGCATCATTACTTATTCATTTGTTAACACCACCGCCAGCGCCATTACTGTAGCATTAATTTACTTCTTTTCATTTGTGTAATGTGCAGTTTTGTCTCTCCGAAACACAAACCAACTACAATGCCAAGAGCACAGAAGCAGCGACACGCCCGTGCGGCATCAGCCAATGCAGTATGTTCTCTCTCCGATTTTTTCATGCAATAGCCCCAAGTCATAGTTAGGCAAATATTTTTTTAGCAGAGCAAATTCATGCATCTCATTATCTCATTAGGCATCACTAGAAAAGTTTAGATGTAGTTGTTTCTTGCGAAGTTACAGATCACGCTTTGCATTTGATAATTTGAATAATCAACTAGGAACAAAGAAGTAGTGAGACCTTGTGTCAACTTTTAAAATCTAGGGGTATTTGTTTCATGGGCAGACGACAAGAGTCTATTTTCAATTTTATGCATCATTTATCAATTTTGTCAGCAATGCTTCCATTTTGTGTCCATCGCAAAAGTTATGCTATCAGAATTTATAGGAAACAAATGTGGTTCTAGATTATCCAAACAATATACTTCATTAGGAAAAATATTGCTTTGAACTAGGCGAAACCGTTTACTTCATTAGCCAATGTTTAGTTCAGAATTTATAATTCAGTTTCATTGGCTGCCTAAAGTACTAGGTAATATCAACTATTAGCATTTGTATTTAACACTGAACTTAGTTCTTTTAGCTTGATTTGACCATATGGGAGTAAATGGTATGTGTGCAGTCATCTTGAGAGTACATATTCAATATGGGCTAAATTAGGCAGTTATGTTGTTCTCAATTAAGCAATAATATGGCACTGAAAAGGCAAAATAGTTTAGTTTTTAGGCAATATTATTGAACATCTAATATTCAGTATGTCATAGAGAGATAGTAGCATTTCTACTAGATCTAAAAGCAAGTTCTTTAGAACTATTGTTCAATTTTTGTAACATCATCTAAACTATGACAGAATTCGAGCATTCCTACTAGATCCCATCTGTTGCTTTCATTAGACATGTTCCTCCTTTCATGAACATGTTCAGATAATTTTTCTAAATATGTCTAATTATTTCTGAACATGTCCACATATGCATGCACATCAACCCTGAATAAAACCTGCTTAATTTCCTAAACATAATTGCTTAAGTGCATATGCTTGTTCTGCTTTTAAAATAATGTTACTAGAACTGGAGTTGGCAGCGAGGGCTGACTTTGTGTGTTTCATCTTTCACTCTCTACAAATGCTATAACTCTTCCCGTGTGGTGCCCTCCTCGATGCACGTTTCTTAGCCATTGACTCCCCCCACTCTCATAACCTCTTCATTTGGTAATGTGCAGTTTTTTTCCAAACATACAACAATTACTATGGCAAGAGCACATAAGCATAACAAGCCAGTGTGACATTATCCAATACAGTATGTTTTTTCCTCCTTTTTTTCATGCATACTATTATGTGGTTCGTAGTTAAGCAAAAATTCTTTTTAGTAGAGGCAAATTTATGCATCTCATTAGGTAGTTTCACTGAACATTTAATTTACATTACCCCAAGTCATGTTCAGGATCAGAATCCACCACCTTATAGTTGTTGTCATCAGATTCAGTAACTGACTTGCATTCCTTTTTTGCTTCCCTTCAATACCCTTCTTTGTTACAAACAAATAAAACTTTTTTTGTGTTCCTTTTATTAAACCGGTGAGGTGTGAAGTTCCTGTATGAATTCAGAACCGAATCCATTTTATATACGAGTGTAGAACTCCCTCGCCCCTTCCTTAGTGCAAAATGATTTGCCAATGTACTGCACTAGGGCTGTTGACCTAATCTCTTCCATGACTGCTACATCTTGTGTGCTATCAGCTTTTCATCATGTTCTAATTTGAAAATACTTCTGTCCATGTTCTAATTTGCTCACAATTTTTAAAATTTTTGCTTAAGAAATTTCAAAAAATTGCTAGACTCTAATTATGCAGTCCTTGCTAGACTCTAATCCTGTCAATTAGACTCTAATCAATGTAGGTAATAATAATAGTTCCCAATAAGCAATAATATTATTCTATCAAGATATAACAATACATTTTCATTCAGCAATTTTTTTGAATACCTCATAATTCATTTTCTTATTGGTTTCCTTCACTAAATAGTTGACATAAAACTACCAGCAATGCTAAGACAAGCAAACTCTTCAGCTTACTAATTAGAATTTTTTTGGACATCCATTACTTACATAGTTAAATTTTCTCTAATTTTTATCTTTTTTTGGTCATTGCATTACAGGTCACCAAAGTATTGAACTTGAATACATATTTGAAGGTACTTTTGGGTAATTAGAAGAAAATATATTTAGCAGTTGGGGAGTACATTTGAGTTTATTGCAGTTCTGCTTCAGATAGTTCTACAATGAAACACTGTACGCACATAAATAGACAACTTTGCAAGTATGAAAAGTGCGCTATGTGATGCATGATGATACATGACATTTATCTGTTCTTTTTTTTCTAGAGGTTGTTGTGGGTGTTCTAAAGTACCTGACTTTTTTTTTGTCTATTGTCTGGAGTTTGTGTTCTAAGATGCTTGGTGTTATTGTTTATTTTTTGGCTAAACACATACCTACTGATGAATGATGCCTCATCAATGCTTGTTGTGTTGATTCTGAATTGCCTGGGTGAAAAATATCAAATATGCTAGATAGTGAATTGATTGATGTTTATGATGTGTTGATGCTTCTTGGCAATTTAGAGCATGGGTGCCAAGGTTTTTCTCCTTTGGGGATGCGCGCAGGGGAAGCTTAGAATCGACAAAACAGGAAGCAAGCAGTTTTGTCCCCCCCCCAAAAAAAAAAACTAGTGCGGCTGTACTAAAGATGTTTTTATGACCTGCTGTAAGTTAGCAAGATACAATTATTCTAAATTGCTTCAGAGTTTATTTCGATATGCTTTCAACTTTTAACAAAAATGCTTTTTGAGAATGCATGAGAGAAGATATCATCGAAACATATTGAAGTGAGATCTTGTTTTGATGTTTTTGTTTAGGGCAACTTAATGGTGCAATCAAATTTTAATTTTGATGCTCAGGCGTAAAATTACAATTTTTTTAAATTTGAGATTGCTTTTGTATGTGCTGCTGTTATTTTTTTGTCTTTATCCTCCAATAATAGAGTTGCATTCGGGATAACAACTTTTTTTTACCAAAAAAGGAAAACTTAGTACCCGATGGCCAAAAAAAGATAGGCCGTACGGCCGGTCGTACGTTAGTCACGTCTTATTAATTAATTTATAATTGGACATTAATTGTCAAATAATAACGAAATGTGCTACAGTATCTAAACGTAAACTTTTTCACCAACTAAACACCCCCTTACACGAACTGATCGATTAGGGGCGTGGAGGTGCAGCACAGATGAGCGGCCGCGTCAGCGCGCCGCAAGGTCGAGCGATGCCGAAACTGTTCGGGCTTCCAAGCAGAGGCCCCATTTTTAAATAAGAAAAATTCTTATTAAATATTGGCAAAGTTACTTATTATTATTTTTTGATCTTAAACTTTTGATCTTCCTTATTTGACACTAGGTTCAAATTTGATTTCCAATTTGAGACTACTATCTATTTTGATCATTTACGGTATTATGTCGTGGGTGAAAAGATTATTTTGACCCTTTTAAAAACTAGTACAGTTTTTGCTTCTTATAATTTAAACAAAAGTCAGCATACAGATTGGTTTATATTTTCGTAGATATAAATACATTATTTGGGATATTGATTTGTCAAGCATATGGTTATGTCGGCATCTTTTTTTTTACCCCTGACCATACTTAATGACCACATGCAAATAAATCAACAACATTGTGTCATATATATAGACCGGTCCATACACCAAGATCGATAAATTGAATTATTGATCCTCGATCCGTGTCCGTCCCGTCGGTGCGTCCCCGCTCATCACGCACGGGGGTCGCGTTCGTGCCGCGCATCATGGATGGTTGCACCGTTAGTTCTAGGTTGGTATAAAAAAATGCATAAATGGTGGACCGTTAATTCTAGATTGCTCTAAAGAATGTGTAAGTGGTGACAATTTAATTGTAACAATTATTTTTAATTTTTTTCTAGGTGTACTGGCACCCACTCCTCTCTAGTCTGTAGTCTCTACATAGCTTCGCCCCTGCGTTCGCACGGGAGCCCGGCCCAGACGTGCCGCTGCCCTTCCCGCGCGGGGCATGCACCCGCAGCTCGGTCATGCCGCCGCCCATCCCGCGCGGAAATCCAATCGGACGCGCGAGCGTTAGCTGGCATGCGGGCGCTCGATTCCCGACCGGACCGCGCCGTCCGCACGGACATGCACACGTCACTTGTGATGCATACTTTAGTTTCATTTCTTTTTTCTCTGTGTGAACCAAGCCACCAAACAAAAGCTGCAGCAACTGGCACAAGCGATGCTGCCGTGCTGAATCAGAAACTCGTGTGGTACTGTGAATCCGAGCATGCCTGTTTTGTTCTCTTTTTCTTTTCTATTTTTTTCCCACCGTGTCCGTAAATGGCAGCGGCTACCATTCTTTCTAATTTTTTTCAGGTTTCTTCCTTTACTTTCTACTATGTGTAAATTCTCTTGACAAAGATTTTAGAAATATTGTACTAAAAAATTATATCGAACATTGTGCTTACAAGTTGTATGATGAATTTGTACGTAAAAAATCTTCTTGATTACCTTTTCATAGAAGTTGTGTTGAAAACTTATATCGACAAGTTATATTTTTACAAGATGTATGATGAACTTATGCATCAAAGTTGTAGTCCGAGAAGTTTCGTGGAAGTTATGTTCAAAATTATCATTTAGTAAGGAGGCTAAAAAATTATGCGTAAAATTTGTAGTGTCGTGTTAAAAAATTTTCCTATAAGTTGGTTGGAAAAATTTATGCGTAAAAGTTATAAGTATCATAAAAGTTGTGCTGCAAAATTATTATCTAATAACTGTGTTGAAAAAAGTTATACATATATGTGTTGCAAGTAACTTTCTAAATGTAGAAAATTATGGAGAGAGAAACTTTCTTTAAATGGAAAATTACTTGCTGTCTGAAATCGAGCGCCGGTACTCCGTCGTGCGCTGTGTGCGTTTCGTTGTGGGAGGGGCGGGATGGAGTGCATGTCCTGCAGGAGGCCGAAAATGGAAAGTGAATGACGCAAAAACCAGAAATGGAATCCTTTGGATTGTCGGAAATGGTTTGCCAGTTCCTCTCCTAGCGCGCGCGGACTAGCAGAGCCCCATCCCGCGCAGGGACCCTACGCCTGTGTCACCTCCCATCCCGCGCGGGGTCACTGCCATCCTGCAACTGCAACCTTGCCCTCGGGGTTCCACCGGCGGACCGGCCCTTGGCAACTTGATCTAGGTTTGGGAGAGTGGAAACGGGCGGGAGAGACAAAGGGATACGAGAGACAGGATGAACAGGAGACAGAGCGCACGAGATATTGGGATACATACTGTTCAGCTAGTTTGTCAGCCAACCATTCAACAGTGTTTACATCAAATTAGCACCAGCTACTAGCCAACCAGCCATAACCAACCGAACAGAGCTAATGCGTCATTATGCACACTTCAAAGAGGTAACATAGTCTTTTCACCTCGACTTGGCACCGTAAGTGGTCAATATAGATGGTATCGTCAAATTAGGAATCAGATTTGGACCTAGTGTTAAAGGAAGTTTGAAATTTTAAGAACCAAGAAAGGAAAAAGAATTTTTCTGGTGTCAAATATAGATGGTATCGTCACACAGCTTCATCATTGCTGAGGCGAAGGAGCACGCACAGTTGCTCGGTAGTTGGCGCATAGCCAAGGTTAAAAGAGAGTGTAATTCAGTAGCACATGAATTAGCGCAGTTAGCTCGAAGGAACGTTCATTCTGCAGTCTGGAGAGATCAAGCGCCTGCGTGTGTTCATGATCTTCTCAAGAACGATTATACTCCTTTGATCTAATCAATAAAGCTCTCTTTAACCGCAAAAAAAGTATTTTTTCTCTTTTTAAATAGGAAAAGGAGGCTCCGTGTGCCGAGGACCGGTTGGCGAAAGTTCGCAATTAATTGAAGCCCACACTGCAATCGCCTCATAGACAAAATGCATTCGTTTTTATTAGTGAGCCCAGACCGGAGCATCGATCAAATTAGTTCGTTTTGAGCCCGGCCCAGTGATCAATCATGAGTCTTGGGGCCCTATATATGCATTTCGCCATAGTACAAACGTGTGGCCCGTATAGGCCATGCACGAAAGCACAGGTTCTCATTTTTCGTTCTTGCTTGTTATATTATTATTCCACCATGAGAAACACAACTAATTGAGGTATACTCACACTCCCTCCTGTACATATGAAAAGACCAAATATTTTTATGCCTTTGTATTGGTTAGAAATATACGTAGATGAGTAGATGAATTTGATGCATGCAATATCATTATCCTCGAGTTAATTCCATATACCAAGCCAGATTAGCAGTTGAATAATGACTGCATGCATGCATTTTTGCCAGCCACTTTCTCCGATATGACACTTGCGATGGCTATAAAGGACCTGCTGCTCGGTCGGAGAAGCAAACTTTGCAACAAGTCTCTCTTTAGGAAGTTTAACACACCGGGCAAGTGTGTATTCCCTCGCTCATGTATCCATCGAGAAAAAATGCATTTTGTATCCATCGAGAACATCTTTCATTTTTAATATTTGAGGAGGGATACATGCATCTTTCATAGCAAATTGTAGCACAGATTAAGGGAGAAAAATGAAAGATGCATGTATCCATCGAGAACTCTTAGTTTACCAACTATAATTAAAGTTGTTTTTAAAATTAAGCAGCGGAGTAAGGAATAGAAAAGGTAAGTATGTAGCTGAGAGCTAAAAAATATTAAATGATTTCCTTTAATACTTGTCCAAAAGTTCTAAAATGTCTTGTACTACAGTATAAATTTTGAACCCTTCAACATTTTAATATTTGAGGAGGGAGCAGTCATTACTTGAAGCATAGCATGGATAGAATAAAATTATATCGGCCACTACCGGCCTTATCGTTATCGATCACCTTATAGGTAGCATACATACGTTTCTCGAGCTAGTCCAATGCGAGGTGATGGCCCACGCGCAGTTTTCCACTTCTCCTCTACCAAATAAACTTATGCAATTAATCACCCCGTTCGGCTGGTGGAGGCTGCTCCAGCCCTACAGTATTTCCTTCTCACACAACTCCAGCTCCAGCCTCCAGCCACCAGCCAGACAACAGTGTTTTTCTCTCACACAATTCCAGCTCCAGCCTCCAGCTCCAGCCTGCCGAACAGGATGAATCTGGCCGCCTGAACCATTGAACCCAGATGGATTGATTTTGGCGCATAATTTATATGTGCTTGTAGTTTTGTTGAGCAACACATGCAGACGGGGACGCATTTGGATTTTGGAATCTACTGGCTATTTGCATGACTAAACTAGCTAGGACGTACTAGCTACAAGCTAATAAGTCGCGTGTAAAATATATCATCTCTCCCCCAAAAATTTTACGAAATGTTCACGTCACATTTATCGTCGCTAGTAGTCGCGGCTAGCTAGCCTATGCTTCTAGATCGTGTACGCACTACTAGAAATCGATTTTTTTTCCCTTGTGCGTGTCCAATTTTCGTGATAGTTCTTCTAAGTACGAATAGGGCAATTTGCATTTCTTGTCGATTTTGAAACAATGCACAGGAAAATAACCGAACTTGTTTGATAATCCGAAATTTCCTTGTCGGTTTTGAAACAACGTACAAGAAATATCCGAACTTACTGGTTGTCAGTTTTGAAAGAACACATAGGGAAATATCCGAACCCATAAGATAATTCGCATTTACTTACCGGTTTTGAAAGAACACATAGGGAAACCACTCGAGCTTACAGGAAAATTCGTATTTCCTTGTCGGTTTTGAAAGAACATACAGAAAATAACTCGAATCTTTTCATATAGCTTATTTTATTCCAACCAAATAGAAAATAGAAAACCATTTAAAACTTTTATTACAAGCTTATGCACCCAAAATATGTTGCCATGTGAGTTTGAGATTTCTCTAACAAAATTTAGATATTATTGTAATTAGTATGTGGTAATTTGGAGATAGAAGTTTGAATTGTAATTATTTTTGTTGAATTGTTTTATTGTTATTTGAGATACATGTACTTCAAATTGTAATTACTTTCAATAAACATGCAGAAATTCATCTAGAGTATTGAAAATAGAAAATGAGTTTAAAAATTATTGAAACTTCTACAAGACAACTTATATGTATTGCAATATATATATGGAAAATGTATTTTTATAAATAAGAAAATTATTTTTATGTGTTACATCACAAGGATTCTTTATTTAGTTACAAATAAAAAAATCAAATGGACTAAGAAACTTGAGACCGAGCCGTTTCTGAGCACGCACGTATGACCCACATTATCATGTCCATCCATCATTGATTCAACGGTTTGGATCGATGCCTCATTGTATAAAGTCACCTCCTACGTTGGAAACCCTAGCCCTCCTCTATCCTGACCGCACCCTCCCCTCCTCTCCTCCTCAGATCCACACCAGGCGACTCGGCGCGGCGGCCACCACAACGGCGAGGGGTCCCATAGATCCAGTGACGTGAGTGTGCGACTGAGGGGTGTGTGCTCCAGGCGCGGCGACCTGAAGGGCCTGCAGTGGCAGATGGGGGCAAAGGCCCTCCATGTGGATGTCGGCCCTAGGGACCCCGAGATGGGGGCCACGACCTTCGATCCGCCGGTCCCTGCCTACCAAGGTGGGCATTGCGGCGGATGTCGCACCCGAGTTGCGGTCGTGGCCTCCCGTCCGGCCATCCCCACCTCGCATGGTGGGCACGAAATGATACTAACCCTAGCAAAAATCCCTCATGTAGTCAGTCTCCTCTTCGTCATCTCACCCCCGCCTCCACCCCTATATCGTGACCCTCGCTCCCCACCTCGTGACCCTCACTACCCTCGCCGGCTCATCCTCCCCGCCCCCACCTCGCAACCCTCACCCTCGCCCCACCTCGTGCCCCTCACCCTCCCCTAGCCCTCCGCCCACCGCCTCACCTCGCCCCTCCCATGCCACCACCCCTGCCACACCCCAACTCAAGACGCTGGAGTTCGTGATGGTGGTGCCGGCCTGTTATCCCAGAGTCGTGACATTGCCGCCCATCACAGCCCGTTACGCCAACCCCTGGAGGACCTTGCTCAACGCCGACAGGTGCTCCTTGCTTCGTATCCGGCTAGTAAGGTAACAAATCCATGTATTTTCCTCATATTTTTGCTATATGTTGTGCTCTGCCTGTGTGTTTACAGTTGAAAGTTTGGTTTGTACTTGCTATTTGCTAATGTTTTCTTGGTCTGGTGTGATCTATCTAGAGGTAGACTTAGGGGAATCATCGATCTGTGCAATTTCAAAGGTGCAATTGCAGTGAACCACCTTATCTGTATTTAGATCATGAATGTCAGTGTGTTTCCATGTGTATTATTTCTAACAATGCAGTAATGTGTCAGCTTACTCTTGTATTATTGTAGGCTTATAAATAGTATATATGTGTGCTAAAAAATTTGCACAGATCTTGGCATTGTTAGCCCCGGTCATTTGTTTCCATTTTTCTTGATAATGATTTTACTTACTTTTTTCAGATGGTATGAATGTGGTAGCTAGAACAGAAGTACCAGCAGATCCTGATGAAACTCCAGAGGCAGGTGCAATTAAATCTTACTAGCTCTATTCTCCCTTTTTTTTATTATTTTTCTTTTGAGATTTAGGAGCACGGGCAGATCTTGATTAAACTCTAGAGTTAGGAGTTGCATAATTGGTCAGATATGATTCATCGAACGTACTCTATACTTCGATTTCATTTGGGATGCTTTAATTTGAACTTATCCAAATCAATTACCACAAAGTATTGAATGCTAGCAGAATTCGGTTCTCTCTTGTTCTTTTGCTTCTTGAGGGCTTCACCAAGTTCTAACGAACTGAACTATTGAACAAACGTGCATGCGTTAGTATGGAGCAAACAAGGTTATATTCAACTCATCTATAATTTTACTTTCAATTTGACTAATATGCTGGTATTTTAAAACTGCAACTTGATTGTAGCTGCTCTGTATTTTTTTCAAGCCTGCAACTAGATAACTTCTGTTATTTTCTTTGCATCTTTGTTTATGTGGATATTATGATGCTTACTTTCTATCACATTTGTTTGATATTATTAATCTAACATTATCGTTATATAATTCTTCTTCGCAGACGGCTTGAAGTTCAACGATGCGTGTAATGCTTATTCTAGTTGTCTTGGTCAGTTATCTTCTACCGATAGTTTCTGACTTGATAGTCATCTTGAAATGAACTCAAACAAGTAGAGCTCTACTTAATGCCTTCCAACCACTTGTAGAACTAGTTACAAATTTATGTGGGTGCAGTCCAGTTTGAGATTCAGGAATACTAATAGTCATTTTGTTGTATACTTTTTAATGTATCTTTGATTAAAGGTTGCTTTCATGAATTTCCAGATAATCGAGGAATTGGTGAAGCAGCTTAGTATTAAAGTGTTCATTTTCCATGGACATATCTATATTGTAACTCTAATCGAATTATTGCTGCTGAGCAATTTGGCATCAAATTTGTACTACATTTTATATATAATGATGAGCTTTGGTTGACTACTGGGCATCAGTTGTCGATGTGTGGGATTGAATTAATGTGATTGTGAACCATTCAAATTAAATTTAACCATATTTCTCTGAAATTGTATTTCCCAGTCAATGAATAAGAACATTAGAAGAAGAAAAAAGTATTGTTAGTTACAACTGCATCGAAACATATTTTTCTATCGATTTCAAGGTTATTTTCCTGTCGGGATACATTTACAGGGAAATACTTTCAGACTTGAGGAAGGATGATTTTTCTATGCGTGAAAGCCGATAGGGAAATAATTTCTATCAGTTACCCGACATGCAAATTTAATTTCTGCGTCAAGCTAGATCTGTCGAAAATTTGCCTGTCTGTAACCAATTTTATTTGTCAGTATTCATTATTTCTCTGACACGGTTTTATACGGACAGGAAAATTCCATTTTCCAGTAGCGATGTCCACCGATCAACATTGGCGCTGCTCATACCTCGAGCCTGTTTAATATGGTTATTGAAACCCGCTTCAACTCCACTAAAACATCTGGTTCACCAAAGGAACCACGTGTAGAGCCATTTTAGGAGGAGCCGCAGCTCTACCAAATAGACTACTACCTGATGAAATATTAGGCAATTGCATGATTAAATCCTAAAATAAATAAGGCACAAGACTATCATACTCTATCATACTAGTGATAAGATCTAGCATGAACAACTCTATCATACTAGTGATAAGGCACAACATAATCATAATATCAGAAAATATGATTAAAACTGAATAAAACAACAGCGCACTTAATGAGATTTTGCCTTCGGGAAGACGAACAGCGCTGACTGGACGAAGATTGTCCTGCGAACGGAGTGCAGCAGATGGTGTCGCAGACAACGATTCGCTGCAATGCCTAACTTGGACGGAGGATGAGCTGTGATGAAGATCTTTGTTGAGCAGTCGCACGGAGCGCTTCTCAAAAACCTTATTTGCCCTCTCTCGGTGTAGGATCACAAGGGAGAAGGGTTCCAGAGATCTGCTCTCCCGTTCACCAGTGCACGCCGACGCTCGGGATGGAGAAGGCTACAGCGGCGGCGAGAGAAGGTAAAACCCTAGCTCGAATTGGTATATTTGGTGGAGGCCAATGGGTCATATATATAGAAAAGTCAAACCCTATCCTCAACTTCCATTAGCAATGTAGGACTAAAGGTTTCTACTTCCCCATACCCTCATGGACCTTTGAGATTTTATTTGGAATTGCTGAAAATTCTTCGGGCCAAGCCCAAATTCCAACAATCCCTCACCAGATCTCAAATGCCCATTTAGAGATTTGTCTGTTTCTCACTACTGTTAATATACCGGCGTTTCAGTGAAGACTGTTAAGTTGAACTCTCACCTAGAGCTTCAAGCTACACTTATCCACAACTTGAACAATGGACTACGCCAAATTCCAAGTTTGGTGCGAACAAGTTTCACTCAAAGTCATAACCAATACACGACTGCCAATAGCCTACTCCGCGGGTGGAGCATATACATCGTACTCCCTGGTCTCTTCATGAGCTTTCTAGAGATTACCCAAGTCTCATAGACTGCGACGTTCAACAGTCGAGCTCATATATGTGTGTTTCTTTCAGGAGTGTTTTGTAGGACAACACCTTTGCTTATCAAAGCCAATAGGAACACATTAAGGCGTATAACCAACCTGCCTTAAAACATTTGAGCGTATTGTATCTTCACTTAGAGAGGGTTTAGAAAGGAATTACTCTCCTCAGCTCACCAATAGCATGTTCTTCCCAGCCCTAATTCACGGAATTGCCGATCACATAGGTTGGGTTGCTACTATGGCAACTTACGCGGGTCTCATACCGTGATAGCCCTTTTGTAAAGGGATCTGCCAGGTTCTTCTCTGTTGAAATATAAGTCACACATATCACTCCGGAGTTTCTCAACTTCTTGACAGACTTACAGTCATCTCTTGACATGTCTTGATGACTTCGCATTATCCTTAGCACTATTAACTTTGACTATCACTATTTGATTGTCGCAGTTCATAAGGATGGTTGGTACTGAATCTTCAACCACAGGCAAGTCCATCATGAGCTCACGCAGCCACTCAGCCTCAATAGTAGCTGTATCCAAAGTAGTAAGTTCTGCTTCCTTGGTTGACCTCGTCAAAATGGTCTGTTTGCACGACCTCCATGAAATCGCACCACCACCAAGGGTAAACACATACCCACTCGTGGCATAAAACTCATCAGCATCAGATATCCAATTCGAATAACTATATCCATCAATCATAGCGGGGTGCCTAGAATAGTGAATCCCATTACTCATAGTACCAACTAGATAGCGCATAACCCTTTCAAGTTCATGCCAATGATCAGTACCCGGGTTGGACATGAACCTGCTCAATTTGCTCACAGCAAATGATATATCGGGCCTCGTTACTCTAACTAAGTACATGAGTGAACCAAATATCTGAGGGAATCTCAGCTGATCTTTAGCAATTTTCTTGTTCTTTCGGAGTATCACACTGGGATCATAAGGAGTTGGAGAAGGCTTGCTATCCACATAGCCAAAGCGACTCAATATCTTCTCCACATAATGAGATTGTGAAAGAATATTCTCATTCTCACCCTTAATCAGCTTGATGTTCAAAATCACATCAACTTCACCCAAATCTTTCATATCAAAACTATTTGATAGAAAAGACTTGACATCATTGATCACATCAATGTTCGTACTCAAAATCAGTATGTCATCCACATACAAGCATAATATGACTTCTGCACTCCCACCATAGCGATAGTACACATATCTATCAGACTCATTTATGATAAAGCCCGCAGAAGTTAAAGTTCTGTCAAACTTCTCATGCCATCGCTTAGGCACTTGTTTCAGACCATACAAAGGCATCAACAATTTGCACACTTTGCTCTCTTGACCCTTCACTACAAACCCATCAAGCTGATCCATATAGATCTCCTCATCCAACTCTCCATCCAGGAAAGCTGTCTTAACGTTCATCTGATGGACGATAAGACCATATGAGGTAGCCAGGGAAAGGAGTACTTGAATAGTAGTCAATCTAGCAACAAGTGAGTACATGTAAAAGAAGTCTTTGCCTTCCTTTTGTGTGTAATCTTTGGCCACAAGCCGAGCCTTGTACTTCTCAATAGTACCATCAAGCCTAAGCTTCTTCTTTAAAACCCATTTACAACCCACATGTTTGCAACTATAGTGTTGCTCAGTGAGTTCCCACGTACCATTGGATAGAATCGAGTACATCTCACTTTGGACAGCTTCTTTCCAATCATTTGCAACTGGAAATGCTTATGCCTCAACAATAGTAGTGGGTGTGTCATCCACAAGGTACACAGTGAAGTCATCACCAAATGATTTTGCAACCCTTTGTCTCTTGCTCCTTCGAGGAGCTTTACTGTCATGCTTCTCAAGGATTTCTTCACGCTCAACTGGTTATTCAGAAATCTCAGTAACAATAGGAACAATAGGTTCAGGATTTATCTCAGAAGAAAATCTAGACGTGCTATGCATATCTTTCATAGGAAGAATATTCTCAAAAAATGTTACATCACGAGATTCCATAATATTATCAACATACACATTAGGTATCTCAGATTTAACTACTAAAAATCTGTAAGCCATACTCTCTGAGCATATTCTAGAAAGTCGCAATCCACTATTTTAGGTCCCAACTTGCACTTCTTGTTGATTGGGACATTGACTTTCGCTAAGCATCCCCATGTGTGCAAGTAAGAAAGCGATGATTTTCTCTCTATCCATATCTCATATGGAGTCTGTTCTTTATTTCTATTTAGCACTCTATTCAGGACATGACAGGCAATCAATAAAGCCTCCCCCACCATGCTTTAGATAAACCAGTAGTGTCTAACATGCCATTAACCAAGTTAGTCAACGTGCGGTTCTTTCTCTCATCAACCCTATTTGACTCAGGTGAGTAGGGAGGCGTCTTCTCATGAATAATACCATGTTCCTCACAGCATTAATCAAAAATTTTTGGTAAAATATTCACCACCATGATCTGATCTTAAACGTTTGATCTTTCTCTCTAGTTGATTTTAAATTTCGGTCTTAATAGATTTTAAAGTAGTCTAGCGCTTCATCCTTAGTTTGCAACAAATAAACATAGCAAAATCTAGACGCATCATCAATCAAAATCATGAAATATCTCTTTCCACCCTTTGTCAACACACCATTCATCTCGCACAGATAAGAATGTATAATTCCAGAGGTGCCAAGTTTCTCTCCTCGGCTACCTTGTGAGGCTTTCGAGGTTGCTTCGATTGCACACAACTATGGCACTTTGAACCTTTGACAATGGTGAAATTCAGAATTAAACATATGCTGAGCCAAAGTTAACATGACATAAACGAGAGTGTCAAATACTCGCATCATCATTAACAGCATTGTAAATATGGTTCACTGACTTATTACAAAAATCTGCAAGGGAAAGGCGGAACAAGCCTCCGCAATCATAGCCTTTACCAATGAATTATCCATGTTTCGACATGACTAATTTATTGGACTCTAACACTACCTTAAACTCGTTCTTGCACAAAAGGGAGTCGCTCACTAGATTCTTGTTGATAGTTGGGACATGCTGTACGTTCTTCACTTGCACGATCTTTCCTGAAGTAAACTTCAGATCTATCATACCAACATCATGAACAGAAACATGTGACCCGTTTTCCATCAGCACGCTTGAACCTTGGACAACATGATAAGAAGAGAACAAAGAGATGTCAGCACACACGTGAATATTAGCACCCGTATCAAACCACCAACTCATGGATTGAAATACTGAAAGAATGGTAGACAGATTACTGTACCCATCCTTAGTATTGCCTAGTGTTGTCATGTTGACATCCTTGGATCATGATCCAGGAGTAGCCTTTGCCCTGCGGTCTGCACGATTTGGACAGTCTCTTGCGAAGTGTCCCCCATCACCGCACGAGTAGCAAGCTCCTTTGACGTTTGTAGTCTTCTTCTCTTTAGAGGTAGTAGTTTTGACAGGCTTCTGAGCAGTCTTTTTGTTCTTGCTGTGTGGGTGGTTCTTCTGCACCATGTTTGTGCTAGAGTTACCATCGCCTCCTTTCTCAGAAGCATCCTTAGCCCGAGCTTTCTCCTCAACATCAAGAGATGCTATTAGGTTTTCAACTGATATTTTCTGTCTCTTGTGTTTCAGAGTAGTAGCAAAGTTCCTCCATGAGGAATGCAACTTTGCAATTATGCACCTAGCCACAAACTTATTAGGTAAAGGACACTTCAGGAGTTCAAGTTCCTTGACAAGAACTTGTACCTCATGAGCCTGTTCTACAATAGAACGGTTGTTCACCATCCTGAAGTCATGAAAGCTCTCAATGGTATACAGTTCACTGCCCGCATCTGTTACATCATACTTAGCAACCAATGCATCCCACAACTCTTTTGTGTCTTCCATGTGCATGTACACATCAACTAGATGATCAGCAAGAACACTTATCACGTATTCCACAAAGTGGTCGTTGGCATCGCTGAACTTCCTCCTCTCCTCAGAAGAATGTTCACCTGCTAGAATACCAAGCATCGCTTCCCATGCCTGCAGCACAGTAAGCCAAAGATGGACCTTGACTTGCCATCTCTTAAAGTGCACACCAGTAAAGTTGTATGGCCTCAGTGCATCAGCAAAACCAGCCATAGTAAAATCAACAGATTGCCTATAATAAGGTTGAATGATCGGATCGGATGCTCGTAGCCTAAGAGGGGGAGGGGGTGAATTAGGCAACTTAAAAACTTAGCCTATGGCTCCAACTAAATTGCACAATATAAAACTAAAACATGATATCTAGATGTGCAACTAAGATTCTTCTAGTGTGAAACCTCTATCCCAAAATAGGTTAGCAACCTATAGCCTTTCCTATCAAGAGACTACTCTATGAAGGTAAAGGCACACAAGAAATGCTAGTATGAAATGCGGAAACGTAGAGAGCGGGATAGGAGGAAGCAAACTCTTGACGCGGGTGTTTATCCCGTGGTTCGGTTAGCCACAAAGGCACGCCTAGATCCACGTTGTTGAAGCACTCACTAAGAGTATTGCTTCTCGGCAATCAAGTCTCTCCCGTGAACTCAATCACGGTCACTTTGATCCCGATTTCCACTAAGGAGCTTCTCCACAAAGGATGGGGGGTCTTCATGTCCCCTGCACAAGGTCGTCCATGCCGCTCCACACCAAGTCAGAGGGTCATTGACGTTGTCGGCGAGCCTCAAAGCTCCAAGGGGCCGGCGCACCAAGATATCTTCTTGGTTCACAAGAGAACCACAGCACAAGGGCTCAAGGCCTTGCTTGTTCACTCACTCAAGAGCTAATCTAGCACTTACACTCTCAAAGCTAGTGCTAAACCTAAGGATATGATCAATATGCACTCGGGTTGGCTTGGAGGATTTCCTGGGTTTGTTTGAGACTTGTAGCAACTCCAGCCACCTTGGAATGGCCGGGGGGTGGCATATATATAGGACTCCAAGCCCAAAGAGTCGTTACTAGCCGTTACCCAACTTTCTGCGAAGGTGTTGGATAGACCGACGGTAGGGCACCAGTTTATCTGATCACACTGCGCTCCAAGGTAGCCGTTGGGTCTTCTGACAAGTGACGTAGGTGTCACCGGATAAACCGGTCAGGGGTCGTCGGTTCATCCGGTGCGCGTCGGTTCATCCGGTGCTGAAGGAATCTTCGGCTTGCTGCTGACGTCATTGCTTCGACGCATTGCACCGGTGCCCGTCGGATCATCCGGTGCTGAAGGATTTGCTTCAGCGCGCTCGTCATCGTCTCTAAACGATCCTCCGGTGCTTGCTCCGACGCTCCAACTCGGCACCGTCGGTTCATCTGGTGCCACTTGGCCTTGTCCACAAGGCCTGCTCCTAGTGCTCCTCATTGCTCCGACGACCTGGCGTCGGTTTATCCGATGCTAACCGGATAGACCGGTGCCCCTGCATCGGTTCATCCGGTGCTGCTGTTCTGTGTAGAACTCGTCTATTTCATCATTTCTTTAAGTTCTTTCTTCGTGTTTTGCTTTGCTTGGCCTTTTTGTTTCATCTCTGGAATCTATAATTGTTCACTTGACAAACTCATTAGTCCCATTGATTGCGTTGTTACTCAATCACCAAAATCACAAAACAATGGCCTAATGGGGCCATGTTCCTTACAAAGGTTTTTGGATTGATAAAATGTAAGGCAATTGCATGATTAAATTCCGAAATAAATAAATCATGAGCATGATAAGATCTAGAATGAAAAACTCTATCATACTAGTGATAAGACACAATATAATCATAATCTCAGAAAATATGATTAAAACTAAATAAAACAACAGCGCACTTACTGAGATTTTGCCTTCGGGGAGACGAACAGCGCTGACTAGACAAAGATTGTCCTGCAAACAGAGTGCAGCAGACGGTGTCACAGACGACGATTCGCCGTATCGCCTGACTTCGACGGAGGACGAGCCGTGATAAAGATCTTTGTTGAGCAGTCGCGCGGAGCACTTTCCAAAAACCTTATTCACCCTCTCCCAGTGCATGATTACAAGGGCGAAGGGTTCCGAAGACCTGCTCTCCCGTTCGCTGGTGCATGCCGACGCTCGGGATGGAGAAGGCTACAGCCACTACTACAGAAATAACCTTCGATCCTACACATTAGTCCCGGCCGCCATTCGACCCAGGACCGATGAAGGTTTGAGTCCCGAGTCCAAAGACTAGGAGGCAGTGGGGAGCTTTAGTCCCGGTTGGAGCCACCAACCGGGACATCCGAGACTAAAGAGCCCAACCCTTTTAGTCCCGATTGGTAACACCAACCCGGACTAAAGGGTGACCCTTTAGTCCTAGTTGGTGTTACCAACCCGGACTAAAGGCCCCTCCACGTGATAGTTCAAAAGGAAGTTATCCTATACTCAGTCACATGTACAACTTAGGTGAGTTGACAAAGAAATCATGTGCGAGGCAAGAGGTCTTGGGATGGAATCCCGCGGGGCGCAAAAAAATTTTTAGCGTCAGGGACATTTGGAGCTGAATCCCGGTTCTGTAGTAGTGAGCGGCGGTGCAGTAGCAAAAGAAGGCAAAACTATAGCTCGAATTGGTATATTTGGTGGAGGCTGATGGGTCATATATATATATATATATAAAAGTCAAATCTGATCCTCAACTTCCATTAGCAATGTGGGTCTAAAGGTTTCCACTTCCCCATGCTCTTGTGGGCTTTTGAGATATTATTTGGAATTGTTGAAAATTCTTTGGGCCAAGTCCAAATTCCAACACTACCATTGCCTACATACGTGTGCTCCATCTCTCATCAAATGTAAAGTCAAAACTACTATTTTTTATAAACAAAATCTTCCAGATTTCGAATAGTCGGTCGACGACAAAAAATCTACCAGCTCGCGTAGTACGTGTGGTGGTCGTGACGCGCTCTCAAACGAACAAGACCCGTATCACGAGACCTACCTCGAGACGATGCCGGCAGACACGGGTAACAAGTCAAGAGGAGGGACTAATCAAATCAGCAGACTTTGATTGAGGTCTCGGCGAGAGACTTCCCCGAGACGCTCGCGCGCGCGGCCGGACGATCTGGATGATGGGTCGTCGGCGTCGATGTATCGGGGGCCCGGGGCCCGGCCGGGTAGGAGGTGCGTATGTAATGCAGGGTGGCACGGCGGGACTCGGCGGTCGACGGCGACGTACGTTGACGCGGGGGACCACGCCGTGCCGGCCGGCCGGCCGGCTAGTCGCCGCGCGGGCCCCGCCGTGTTGCGCAGCCGTGCTTGCATGGCCCGCCCGCAGTTGCTACCAAGGTAGGTCCAAGGTCGTGGCCGGCTAGTCGCCGCGCGGGCCCCGCCGTGTTGCGCAGCCGTGCTTGCATGGCCCGCCCGTAGTTGCTACCAAGGTAGGTCCAAGGTCGTCGTTCGCCACACTCGATCTCGGACGCAGACCCTGCTGGAAAACGCTCGATCAAACTCTCTCTCTCTCTCTCTTTCTCGTGGAAAATTTTGGCGCCAGTCCAGACAAGGCGACGGATGACGAACGAAGAAGCTAGTCAGTCACGGCGACGGAGACGGGGATTCAATTCTGCGTGTGACACAAGGCGAAGCGATCCATCGTCGATGTGGGCACGGTGGCCTAATTTGCTTGGACTCTTGGAGTCCGAGTCGCCACTCTTTCAAACGCTTGTGGAGAAGGCAAGATCCGTCCGCTGTTCCCTGTTGTGCTAACTTTTCTTGTAAATATTTTTTCTATCGTCTTAATTGAGCGGCTGAGCTCCTATTTTTTATTTCAAAAAAAAGATCCGTCCGCTGTTTACGTGATCGAACAGACCGGGGGCGCCCCCGCGCTATCATAATCATGGTTGGAAATAGCCCGCTATACCTCGCTATAGCCCGCTAATAGCTTTTTAGGAGATCTACCGCTACGCTATACAACATTTGTCCGCTATATCCGCTAAAGGAGGTTTTATGAGATTTAGTCATGCTAAATGTCCGCTAAATAGGTTTTTGTGAGACTTAGCAGTGCTAAATGTCAATTGGGTACTGTTGGGTAGTTAAGAGACGTGTTAGACTCAAATTTTAGGTGTTAGACCAACGATATTTATAATTTGTATGAGATTATTTATTTTTTTATCATTCCGCTAAATGATTTAGCTTTCGCTATAGGCCGCTATAGCTTCGCTATAGCTATTCTATACCTTTTAGAGAATGTTACCGCTAAACTTCATAGCCCGCTATTTCCAACCTTGGTCATAATGCATGCGTCGCCATTGCCGATTTATTAGCTCTGAGCTTGTGTGGTGGCTTCTTCGTTCTCTGTCCCGGCCGGCCCTGCAGCTGCACTGACGGCATCACGCCCCCCGTAGACGATCCGTATAGTTTCTTGATCAGCAGTTGCACTGTCGCTGGCTTCTTCCTGTGCCATGCCAATCGACCGAAGGCGCCATAGCAGTACGAGAGGACCACGTGCACGCGCTACAGTAGGACTAGCTACATATATATAGAGCCGGGGACGAACTAATTAAAGGAGTCCCAAACTCACAATTTGGATGTTTTGTAGGGGAGAAAAAATGGCTCATTTAGTTTACTCTCTCATACCCTACATAGTTTTTCTCTCAAAGCTGGTACTGCAGCAGATTACTCAAATAATAGAGAGGAGGAAGGAGATGTGTTTTGGCGATCACCAAAAATATTTTAGTACTGGTGGTATAATTAGTAATCTGCTGGAACACCTCCTATTACCAAACGGATAGGTTTTGGGTATTGAGGAGAGGGATGAGTAATCTTCTGGAGATGCTCTAATGACCTATTTGTTGGTTGGATCTCATCTCCTTCTAAAATTACTTTAGTTTTGACTGCAATGGTAAAATCTTATTTTTGATGAAGTTGAAACTGTTCTTTTCAAACATTTGTCAAAGCAGCTTCTTAATGGTAATGTGGTAATTCTGAGAATACTTAATAACTTGAGGAAGGAGAAGCTGGTAAAGCTATTTTTTCTCTTTATTGTCATACATTCCGAGATTACATTTGGGCTTCTTGATTGAGACCATTTTATTTTTACATATATTTAGTATAATTTTACAAAAAAACTGTTAGAGAAGCACCAACTAAGAGACCCTAGTACATTACGTATTTGGTGGAACTTTACCAAAAGTCAATTTTCCTTCCTAAACTTTCACTTTTCCTATTTTATAATTCTTAAATTTATCTATTAATAATTATATTTGATATAGACTCTTTGGTCAACTGCTAATTTTCTTATGATTTAATTTCAAATTTAGCTATTTACTAATTGTAACTCTTTTGTATCAAGCGTTAATTTTCTTACTTTTATAAATCTAAATTTAGCTATTTAATAATTGTATTTGTATGTGATATGGACTGTTTGGTCAACCAGTAATATTCTTCTAATTGCAAATTTAGTTACTTACTAATCGTATTCGGCACAAACCATTGTTAGCCTCTATATCTGTGGAGTTGTAGTGGTGAGTGCTTATTGATTCGACCATCCAGAAACCTAATCTAGCCACCAATTTTACTGCAAGATTGTAAAATCAAAAAGTAGTGGTAGTATGAACTTGTACATATAGTACTTGTCCATTATTTGTGTCACGAACTTGTAGTAGTGGCTCCTCTGACAACCACTACTGGTGCAAGACAAGAACCAGTTCTTTGACACCCCAATGATTGATCTATCCACAGCCTTATTATAACATTAAACTAATAGTGAACTAGTGATGCCACCATCACTTACTGCTTAATTTTGTTCAACCATTAGCGATGAACTGATGAACAATATCAAAGGCTGGTACGATGCTTCCTTCTTTGTTAACTAGTTTTGCGATGAAAATCCCAAATGCTTAATTATTACTCACTATACATCGATCCAAGGGTGTGCCAGCGCTTATGAGTGCAAACTAGAGCCCCTTTCTTCACCATCTAAAGCAACCCATACATGGACCCGCAGGTCATCGTTTTGTTTTTCGTGTGGAATCTAGCTAGTCCTATACTTGCTGTTAAAAAAAAGAAATATCCTATCGGTTATCTAGTATGTACGCGGCTATTAAAAAGTAGTAGGAGTAGAAGGCACAGTTTTTCCATCAATGTGAAAAGTTCTTCAATTACTTCCTCTACATGGCTCCACATCTTCCCTGTTGTTTCTTTTGAGAGACAATATTGGTCATCAGAGCATAATCGTGAATGATTAGAATCTGCAGGACTAATCAACGCTTGGTCATGTATAACTTAATTTTGTATGTAGGTACTTGCTTGGAGTTGACTTCTCTACTCTTTATTGCACGTCAGACGTATACGCACACTCGGCAACAAAAAACCGATAATCACATTTCTTGGTGGGGCCCGGTTTTCCTCTTACCGCCCAAATTTTTCGCCCAATTTGAATCCCCGCCCAAACCAATTTGCCACAGCCCAAAACTGACCACCCCTGCCTCCTCCTAACTCTAAATCTTATCCATTCCATTCCATTTCCCATCCCACTCCCATGACTCCACCCCACACCTGCACAGCCATGGCGGTGGCTACTCCTCTGGTCGCCGGCGCGCCGCAGCTCCTTTGGTCACTGTCGCTGGATGTCGGCTCTCCTGCGCAATAGTGCTAGGCCGCTAGTGCTGCTGCTGCTCGCCGCCATCAACCCCTTCTTTCCTCGCTGACTTGCCCGCGACGGAGCTGTTGCTGCCGCCGGCTGCCCGCCCCACTCTCTCCTCTCTATGGCTACTGCAAACCTGCAACAGTTGCAGCCGCCGTGGTGATGGCAATGGATGGTGGAGGGGATGAAGATGAGCCTGCGCGTCCCATGCGGGGTCCTGATGTTGCTATTGCTGCTCTAGCAGAGCAAGATGTGGTGCAATGCTGCTGCAGAGGTAAAAGCATCCCTGGTGCATCCTCCTATGGTGCCGCTGGCGCATCATGCAGTGGTGCCATTGCTAGGGGAATAACGGATAGTAATGCTGGAGTGGAGATGGCTGCAAAAGATGGTAAATTGGCAAACTGTTATGTCAATCCTTTAAACTAGTTGCTTATTAGACTTTCAATGTGAAATGTTGGTTATCTGCCTTGTGTTGAAGTGTTGATTTGAGTACCTTTTTTAGTAGTAGTGCTGTGAGATTTAGAGTTTAGATCAGCTATGTTGTGAGAAATTTTATATTGAATGAATACTCTTAAAGTCTTGATCTGTCCTATTGAATAGATTCAATCCGTGATATACAATGATATACTTTCTTTATAAATATTCTTCCATGTCCTGATTAATACCAATTTAATTGGCAAGTGTGCTGCATAAATTAAAGTTGAGTTTGTATGTGTTGCTGCAGGGAGAGTGGTGAAGTTAAATGGACCAATTGAGGTCACATGGAGTCATGGAGAGCCTTACCCCTACCCTAATGGGGTTGGATTTATGTGCTACAATTGTTATAAAAAATAAAGGGTGGTGGTGTATCTCGTCTAAGGGAGCATCTTGACGGAATAACTGGGAATGTAGTGGAGTGTAAAAATGTTCCACCATATATTAAGAAACTAATGGCAGATGAATTTGCAACAGGAAGAATAAGAAGGAAGCGAAGTACTAATCTTCGTCTCTATGTTGAAAAGGAGGTGGCAACACAAAGGGTATCTGGTAGGACAAGCATCCCTCTTGATGAAGAAGGGCAGATTGAGATGGCAATGAGAGAGTCACTAAGGGATTCTAATTCTACCATGCAGCAAGACAATTCTTCACCTTTTAGCAAGTCTGTTTGTAATGGGGCCGGTGCATGGTTATTCAGCTAATCATCAACTAGATACTATAAAGGTCCTGGAAGTTCTTCCAATGCTCCTTTTGATGTCGATTTGGCTCGCAGTAGGGCCCAAGCACAACCTTGGGTGGACGTTATGCTAGAGGGGGTTTCCAAAGAGCAGATTGGGAAAGCTTGGGCAAAATGGTTCCATGCTAATGATATTCCCGGAAGGAAAGCGAGCTGCCCATACTTCCGCTCAGCAATTAAGTTAACTCAACAATTTGGTGAAGGAGTGTCAATTCCACGTGGGAGAGAAATAGATGGTACCTTGCCGGATATGAATTATGCTGACATGGAGGCTTACATGGCTGAATTCATGGATGATTGGAAATATTATGGGGTTACCATCATGTGTGATTCATGGACAGGTGAATACTTGTATACCTTTGTAGGCCTATACTTTGTTGTACTGTCCATATTGAAATAATTAATCTTGTGCACTTAGCTTTGTGTTTTTTTCTGCTATGGTTCTAGAGGTCCTACCATGATGTCCATCATTAATTTCATGATATATTGCAATGGACGCATGTTCTTCCATAATTCTGTAAATGCAACTGGTTTTTATTCAAAATTCAGAATGTCTTCTTGACATTCTTAGTACAGTGGTTATTGGCAAGATTGGAGTGAAATATGTTGTTCAAGTTGTCACAGATAATGGTTCTAATTATAAGAAAGAATGTCAAGACTTGGTTGACATGCATCCACAAATTACTTGGAAACCATGTGCTGCCCATACCATCAACCTAATGCTAAAGGACATACGGCACTTTCCTGATGTTGAGAAAGTAGTGGATAGTGCAAAGAGAATTTGCATATTCTTATATAACCATAACAGGTAGTGAATATTGTTCTTGTATTGGATAGAAAATTCAGTTATCTAGTATTGTCTTCTTGCTGTCTTTATGAAAATTCAATGATGCTCTTGTTGTCATGTTTTTTGTAGGCTGCATGCTATGATGAGTGAAAAGATAGGGGGAGCTGATTTGGTGGAATGCCACTAGATTTGGCATTTTTTTTATTTTTCTTCAGAGTTTTTGGGATAGACAAGATAAGTTTAAGCAATGGATGGTATCTGATGACTAGGAGAACTGTGTGTGGGTTGGCCGGGCTGACCATGAATTCACATATGATTGTTTGACCAGCAAAAAATGGTGGAGTCAAATGGAAGTGGTGTTAAAAGCTATCTCACCAATCTACTTTGTACTTCGTCAGCAACAGAAGATCTATTCTATATCTGCATTCGTTCCAAAAATGATGAAATCTATGGCAGAAATACGAGTCAATTTAAGTGATAATACCATCCAAAAATATCTGCAGAGGGTATTGGAAAAAAGTCAATGCAAGACTTGAGTATCTTGTCAATGATACACTTATGCTTGCAGGTGAGGGCTGAAGTAATAAATTGTTCAATTCATGTTGTCGTTTCATGCATCACTAGTTATTAACATTGCTGATTTTATATTTTTCCTAGCCGCTGCACTTGACCTTAAAGCATTGTACACTTCCATGCTTGCAAGGAAACCAAAGTCCAAACATGTTGTCACATTGGCCATCAAGAAGCTTGCAAGCTCATCTTCAAAGGCTTCTGCTGCAATTGATCAATTTACTTTCTTCTCAAAACAGGGAGGGTTATTTGGAGGAGCGGAGGCTCGAAAATCTGCTCTTAATGGCCGGTGTAGTACAGGTAATTGCATTTTTAATTTTTTTTGTATGTGCATTATTTTGTTGCTTTCTTATGTTTTGATTCTTGTTTCATTTACCATCATTTTCCTAGCTGATTGGTGGGATCAATATGGTGGAGACTGTAGTGAACTACAAGAGGTTGCACGTCGTATTGTCTCACAATGCATGTCCTCTAGTGGGTGTGAGCGAAATTAGAGCACGTTTGCCTTGGTGCACATTATATTGAGAAATCAATTAAGTTATGATAAGCTTCACAAGTTGGTTTTTGTACATTATAATTTGAAGTTGTGTATCCAAACTTTCGTAACTGACATGCAAAACCTTCAAGAAATGCAAACCAACAAGGAGAGTGAAAGAGATTCTGATCCTTGTAGCATCCTAATAGATGTGGCTATGTATGATGAAGGTAACCCCATCATAGATTGGTTGTGCACCTCTAGGAGTGAGTCTATGCCGACTCTAGTTGAACGTGATGACCGGAGGCCTGAATCCCCTAATCCTAGCAGATTTGTTATAGAAGAGTTAGGGATTAGTGATGAAGAGGTGACTGCATTTAAAAAGATGATTGGTGGAAAATGGGGTAAGAAAAGGAATGAAGGATTTGAAGAAAATATTTTCTCTGATTATGAAACAGAATTGGATCAGCAAGGTAGCCCTGTTTATGTTGAGTCAGGGGAGAGTAGTTGTGATGACAGTGAAGGCAATGGTGAGTTTAATTTTTTGATGGGATTCTGCATATTATATACTGCAGCTTTGCTGAAATATTAATCTTTTTAAAGGTGATGGTGATGTTGTTCATGCTTCTGGTGATGCAAATGAACTTGGAGAGGGAGGCTCTGGAGCTCAGGAAGGAGGTAATGTTCCTGGTACCAGTACCTAATAATTTCTATTCTCTTATCAGCTGGTGAGGAGTAGAGAATCTCTCTCCGTTCGAGATCGACAAGGCTGAAGAAACATTGTGTCAGGACCTTGTACTGAAGGTCAAGGTCAGATTCGAGCATCCATGCACTATGGAAAACAGAGTGATTTAGTGACCAGATTTTAAGGATACAAAGCCATGTTTTGGTTCTTGTCCTTAATTACTTGTAATATTTTCGACAATGTACTACTATTTGCCCGGGTTTGAGCTTGTTGTTGTCGTTTCGTGTGCTTGTAATATTTAGGACCATGGACTGATTCTATGTAGTAATTGTTGGAACTTGGAACTATGGATGGAGACTGTAATATTTGGGACTGAGCACCTTTGTATGTAATATTTGGAACTCCATGTTGAACAGATTGTCTGTCGCTTCAAAATAGCCATATTTTTCATTTCTATGCACCGTTATATCTTGTTTTACGGTTAGATTGTTTGGAAATAATCTAGGTTATTCCCTATACAAAATGAGAATTTTTTTTCCAAATTTCGTTCGAAAACAAAACAGCGAATCCGAGAATTTTCCGATAAATCCGATAAACACGTTTTCCAGTGACCTCCGTTTTTTTACCAGTAAGGAAAAACTTGCTGGTGCAAGACAAGAACCAGTTCTTTGCCACCCCAATGATTGATCTATCCACAGCCTTATTATAACATTGAACCAGCTGTGAACTAGTAATGCCACCATCACTTCCTGCTTAATTTTGTTCAACCAGTAGCGATGAACTGATGAATATTATCAAAGGCTGGTACGATGCTTCCTTCTTTGTTAACTAGTTTTGCGATGAAAATCTCAAATGCTTAATTATTACTCACTATACATCGATCCAAGGGCGTGCCAGCGCTTATGAGTGCAAACTAGAGCCCCTTTCTTCACCATCTAAAGCAAACCATACATGGACCCGTCATCGTGTTGTTTTTCGTGTGGAATCTAGCTAGTCCTATACTTGCTGTTAAAGAAAATGAAAAATCCCATCGGTTATGTACGTGGCTATTAAAAAGGAGTAGAAGGCACAATTTTTCCATCAAGGTGAAATGTTCTTCAATTACTTTGTGATATACTTTGTCTTCCTCTACATGGCTCCACACATCTCTTCCCTGTTCTTTCTTTTGAGAGACAATATTGGTCATCAGAGCATAATTGTGAATTTTATTAGAATCTGCAGGACTAATCAATGCTTGGTCACGTATAACTTAATTTTCTGCGTAGGTGCTCGCTTGGAGTTGACTTCTCTACTCTGTATTGCACATCAGACGCATACACATACTTGGTCCGCTCTCAAGCTACGATATTTTTCTTCTGGTTGATTTGCGTGTGACCTTGTCCACTTTGAATACAGCTAATGCCATGACTTCAAATGACAAATTAGCAAGCAACTTAGGTATGGTACTCGGTACTCCTTTAGACCAGCTATATATAGATAATGAGTTTTTTATTTGCATGTATCTTGATCTGGGAGTGAGTATTATTGTAGAATATGTAGAAGGCTTTTTCTTGGCAGAATGAGAGAGATATGTCGGCCGTGTGTGCATCTTTACCTATACTACAACTATACGTTTGGTCGTCCTAGCCTAGATGTATATGTTGTCATATATCTCTGACTTTGAAGAGAGCTGCGGAGTTTGTCAAGAACCCAAGAGATGAGAAAGTGTGCGTATATGATGATGATTGGTGCACGTCTATCTGGATCTGCTTAGTCCTGTATCATTGTGTATGTTGCCAAGGCTAGCTGTACTAATTAAAGAGTGACTCGTACTCTACTATATGGGCCAAACGACAAAAAAAGTAAAGCAGAAAGGGTTGTGCAACCTAACCTCATATCAATATGCCTTGACAAATTGTACCAGACAAGGGAAAATCCCAGAAAGAAACAGCACCAACGCCAAGGTGTCAATGTTACCCAAATGGAGCGACAAGAGAATCCATCAATGAACAAAAACAACAACAATAAAAAAGACACCGAAGACAATACAAGCAAGTTGCGTGCTGCCGCTCAATCTTGTATCATCACATGCCAATAATGACGGCCGGCATCTTCCTCTCCGGCCGAATTGAAGCAAGCTTCACATGGACCATACATATATAACTACGATTCGATCGGTGTAGCCTTTGCTTTGATCATCTCTCTTGGTAGGATGCTGACTATTTGTGGCCAGCAGCTGCAGGTCGACAAGGTATTCTCGTGTCTCCGATCCTCTCTCGGACGACCTTGCCCGCCTTTTCTCCCCCTCCCTTTCTAGCCTCTTCTCGTCTCCCTGATTTCCACACCTTTCCACATCAACCGCGGCTGGATAATGTAGATTAAGCAGCGTGTGGCCCGTGAAGTACATGGGTTTCATACTTTGATTTCATGGATGGCTGATCCCAAATTTGTCGTACCACATGCAACGTGCGCCCTCGGGTGTTGGGAAACGTCAAACTGCCTTGAATGGGAAAGCTGACCATGTTTACACTACGTACTGGCCCAGCAGCTGGTTGAGCCCTGTGAGATGCTCTATGTCCGATCCGGCGGCCAGTTTCTCGCCTTTAATTTGCCGAGGCCAACATGTTACCCTTTAGGATAGTATATTTCGATCCTTTTGTCTTTGGCTCACCAATCGCCGCCATAGGTTTGACCTAATCTGGTCCTCTCGCATAAGTAATATTTTGGAATCCGGTAGCCTCGATCAAAATGTTAAAATACGTTACGTGCAGGTGATCAATCAGAGATTTTTTTGCCCTTACATGCGGAACACTTAGCTTTATTTATGGAAAGTATAATACTATAAACATGGCCGCCCAAGTACGCGTTGTTCATCTGGAAATGTAAAAATACGTACGTTCGTTATTAAGTATATGTATTGTTAATTATTATTATTATGTTTACCCTGCAAATAGGTACAATACTTTCACGCGCACAAATTGTCAAAGTTCTACTATGACAAGTAAATGAGAATGGGGCATTTATCTATACATCCATTGTTTTTATTTTTCGGAGATGTCATAAAGATAGGAACGGTGACAACAAGTCTCGGTGAAGGGGAGCCTTCAAATTTTTCTCTAGAAAACAAAGCCTGTACCTCAATCACTTCCGCAAATATCCAAAATAGCAATGAGGGGAAGCAAACAATCAAATGGAATGAAGAAACGTACAACAGCATAACCATGGCAGAGGCCCGCTACTAGCGATCACTGCTCCAAAATGGTATGGTACACAGAACAGGCGAAACAGCAACAAAAAAAGAATAGTATATCGGCAAGCAGCTGCACCACCAGATATGTTTTGGGTCGCTACTTAACGGGCGCATAAGAGAGAGAGAGTGTGTGTGTGTGTAGCCAGCAGATCAACCAAAGTGCTATATGCTTATTGCAGTCGTCTGTTAGTATTAGGGCTATCAAATTGCCTCAACTAGCATTACTAATATAAGCTGAGACCTTTTTACTTCGAGACCATATTGACCCTATATATGGACCACAGACCAGCTCAAACATAGTGGGCGCTGTATTCAAACTTCCACGACCTTTTCTTTAAGGCAAAATTTGGTAGAGGACTTGCAAAGTGATGTTGATTTGTAGGTGGATACCGTGAGAAAAAGGCTCAATAATGCTAGCAGATACTGTTATTTTCTGCCAATTTACCAAAATACACCACTACAATTAAAAGAGTATTTTTGAAAAATAGAGTATAGAGATGAAAGATAGTAAAATACCATTTCTGCCTCTCATACCATAATCAGATTCTTTATTTTTCCTCCCACTCCCTTCTCTTCTTTCTTCTTCCTCCTCCCCGGCCCTTTCGTCTCTGCCGCCCACCGTCTCTTTCTTCTTCCTCCAAGACCCCATGATGCCGACCGATCCGCACTGCCCATGGTGCGCGATCCGTGCTAAGTTTCTCGAGACCTTCATCTATGTGCCCAACATCATCTTGCCCATGCTTCTTACTGTTTGCACCTCACGTGATCTCTCTTCACATGCACTCGCTTTAGGTCACGCGACACACGGCACTAAAAACAGCTAGCACGGCAGTGGAGTCAGGTGCATTCACTATGACTGGCGAGATTGATGTGCACGAGGATGTGGAAGCGTCAAGTCTCATGTTCACGAAATCGGATGAGGTGAAATGTGAGCAAGCCTGGTGCTTCCAGAGGAGGGGTCCCCTAGTTCTACTAATTTCGGCTGTTGGGCTAAGATGAGAGCTTGTACATTGGATGCAGAGAAAGAGCTCGAGGAAGAAGAAAGAAGAAAGAAGATGAGATGGAGAAAAAAAAAGAATATGACAGGTGGGGCCAGTGGCCAAAACGATGTCCGCCGGTAGATATATATCACTTTGCTTATCCGCGACCAAATTTTGCCTTTCTTTAAGTTGCATACCTTAATTTTGTTTTTCAGCAAACAAATTAGTAGGCCATTTTCTCTGATCCCCGTGTGTGTATAGAAAACAATCATGCATGTGCCGAAAATATATAGCTATAGTCTTTTGTGTTAGAATCTATTAACCATCTAGGAGCAGATCAGTGGGTATTTTCTCTTTAACAGTGATTAAATGATGAAGTTCTTGTGGGTTAACCGAGAGAGAGACTCGAGAGGGAGAGAGGGGGAACTGACCGTGAGGTTAGGGTAGTAGAGGATGGCATCACGTCGGTGTAGATGGAGTCCGGCGTTGCAGTATCGTGCAGTGACGACCGCTGGTGAAGTGCAGTGAAGACGGCGGCGGCAGGCTTCCCGTCGCTTCTGGCACTCCCTCGGTGGGTAGTGTCGTGGAGGTGGGCAAGTGGGCAGAATTCTTTCTAGGCGTACCTGCCTCTGCGGCCCCCACCTCCTCTATATAGTGCCGGCACGATGGGGACCCACAACCCGGTTGGGTTGGGCACCCCAGACCAGGGAGCCAGTTCAGGGCCCGACTCGGTCATTGGACCGAGTCGGTGGAGATCAACACTAACATACTCCCCCTTGATCTCACATTTGTACTTTAAACTATTCAACTTGAACTTAACTCTTTACTTTCTCTTTATTTGCTTTGCTCTTGGTCCTCGTCTCATTGCAGATCAGTGCATAGGGCATGCCTAGTCATGATGGTTATTAGTTACCGTCAGATTAACAGCCACAATGCACTTTTCTGTATTGAAATAAGACTTCAACCTTTCTTTGGGCCCTTAGTAATCCAGAAATCATAGGCCTCCAGTAAAAACCCATGTCGACTTGGGCGGTAGGCCTTTGGTATGCGAGCACTTTCTTGGTACTTTGATGCTCAATGCTATCCTATGATTCTAGATTTTCTCCTTTGCAACATATAACTCACTATCAATATGTTTGGCAGCACACTTGACATGTTGCCATAGGAGAGAAAATACTTGAATGTTATATTGCTGTTGTTTACCATTATCAATTCTGGGTAAAGGTTTTCTCAACCATTTTGCCTGTCCTGTAGCCTCATATCATGCTAAACTTTGGGTATACATGACCCATGATATCACACCTATTTTGCTTTGGAGCTTTTCCACAATAAAACACCAAATGATAGTGTTAGCTACTATTATGGGCTTCACTAAACATCTCACTAAAACTCAGTTCTTTTTACTCACAACCTTTTGAGAGCACCTGTTTCTTTCTTACTTAGCATGAGGCTTACAACACTTTGCAAAAATGTAAAATCATTCTCTTACTCCATTCAAGTGATCTATTGCTGGACTGGACTTCTACCAAAATATCCCGGATACTTGAGCTATGTCAGGGTAGTATTGAGAACTAATTTTGCTTCCAACAGCTGAAGCACATGGAACCCTTTTCTTTCGATCGATCTCATATTGGTTCCTGGAATACTCGAAATTCCAAAACTATTACCCTTGACTATAGGACTGGCATAGGCTTACTCGCATGCATACTATATTTTTTTAGAATTCTTTTTCTAAGTATGCTCTTTGCGATAATCTAAATACCCATTTTCCTTTATCCCAATGAATTTCCATTCCTAGAGTGAATGGTCTTCACCGAAATTTTTCTTATCAAAACTAGAGGTCATAATAACCTTCTTCCTTGAACTTTGCGGGAAAGGTATTTCCCATCTTTAAACTTTGCATATTTGCAATTTGTCATGTTGCATTTATCTTTACTTAAAACCCAAAAGTTCTCTTTGTTCTTATCAAGCTTTAGATGCCACTGTTCTGTGATCAGATTTCATTAGGTGGTATCCCAATGTTCTTTTCTATCCACAACAAAACCATTTGGTTATGTCATGTGTATACTTTCTCGTACAAATCTCCGTTGGGAGATACTGCTCCAACATCCATTTGAAGCAATTCTAAAAGTAGTATCCACAAATGTAATTATGATTCTAAAAGAATCCTTTCATGAGACATTGCCCTGTTAAGGTCATTACGATTCTCCAACATGGTGGCCTTGTTAAGGTCATTATGATTCTCCAACATTGGGGAATCCAACTTCATCATTTGACCCCTCCCCCCCAATCAATTCATCATCTTTCCATCTTCACCCATCTCTGTGAAGCTTTCCTTGGCATTGAGCCGCATTTTCATCTCTTTCAACACCTCTTCTGTCACTGTCTTCATCTTGAGGAGCATCAGCGGTCAGGTCGTCGTTGGAGATCTGATCGAGTGCTGTGTTGGGATTAAGACTGGACAAAAAACTTGTGGCTCGTTAGCTCGCTCGGCTTGGCTCATTAGTGGCTCGGCTCGACTCGGCTCGTTGAAAAATATTAATGAACTGAGCTAAAGTTTTAGCTCGGTGTATTATCGAGCCAGCTCGAGCTGGCTCGCGAGCCGAAACAAGCCAACATCCAAATCTACAGCCGGCCGAGAAGCCCAGCCTGAGTCGATAAAACTCTATCTCTTCCTCTGCGCCACTCCCTTCCTCTGCGCGGAACGGACCCCTCCCTCAATCTCGATTCCCCGCTCCCTCTATCGCCCGCCGCCCCGCACCCCAAATCCCTACGTGCCCCGCGGCCGGCGCCCCTGCGCACCTCGCAGCCAGTGCCCTTGCAGGCATGCAGTTCTGCGGCCTGCTCCCCTGTGTGCCTCGCGGCCAGGGCCCCTACGGGCCTCGCGGCCAGTGCCCCTGCACTCCTCACGCTGGTGCCCCTGCGCACCTTTGCTGGTGCTCCTGCAGGCCTCACAGCCGACGTACCGGTGCTCCACACGGCCAGCGCCCTCGCCAAGATCTGCTCGGCGCCGATGCCACCTACAACTGCGGGCTCCCCCTCCTCGCAGCGCCACCACGGTCGTGATGCTTTGAATCACGATTCAAGCACATAAGAACTCCGATCCATGTGCATGAGAGCTCTGGCTCTGGTAGTTGGCTGCTTTTTTCAAGCTAGCTCACGAGCCAAATAAGCCAGCTCGAGCTGCAAAACGAGCCGAGTCGAGCCTAACTTTTAGCTCAGTCTGGTAATGAGCCGGGCTAAGCCAGCTCGTTACCATAATGAGCTAGCTCAAGCTGAGCCGAGCCGAGCCGGCTCGATATCCAGCCTTAGTTGGGATCATGCTGGCTTTGGGCATCCTGATCATCCTATTGAGGGTTGATGATGGCCATGAAAACATGACATTCTGGAGAATAACTGTCGGGTGTTGAGACATACTCGACTAGTTTACTTTCCCCGGATCTTCCCTCCTGAATAGGAAAGAGAGGTCTACCATGTTGGTATGGTAGATCGTCGATGCTGGCCACTACTCGCAAGCAATCGGGTGGTTCCAAGGGCTCATAGCCTCTGCAGAACTTAGCATGTAGTTGTGTCAGAGCGCCAAGGATTAGATCAAGGTTGTCGTCTAAGGACGAGCGTTCGAATCTGAATATACGTCAAAAACGGGAGCCTCCCAGCCAATGGTGGAGCCATCGATCTGGACGTGGTGGTGGTGATCCGATCCCTGCATCCTATGAGGATTAGATGGATTTGATCATCTTCCGATAGACAAAAGATGCGTTGCGCAGCCCGAGAGCAGTTTGGGCACAATGAATCTTAGATCGGGTGGTTTTCGATCTAAGATTGATTGGAGAGTGAGTGGAACTCGCATTGAGAACGAGTTTTTCTTCGATCTCCTTAGCGAGATCAGGGAGCAGCATCTCGCCAAGATCGTCGGAATGGCCGTTCCTTCTCGCAGGAATTGCCTCCAGCTCTCTGGGGTTGTCTAGGTGGCTGTCGAAACCACCTGAGCCATTGGCGATGCAGACCCTGGAGCCCAAGACGAAGGTGGTGTCACAGTTAGGCACTGAGCTGTTGAAGGTGAAACTGGCCATATCGAATTCGCCGATGAACTCGCTGAGCCCCCTACCTGGCGCGCCAGTTGTCGGTGTTTAGCCGCCAAGCCTGCATAGGAATACCCCAAGTAATAGGATTGTAGGCAAGGGATCGAGTAGTTATGAAAATGATGGTGCAAGGAACACAAAGATTTAGACAGGTTCGGACCGCAAGATGCGTAATACCCTACGTCTTGTGTGGTTGTTTGTTTGCCTTAGATGATGTATGAGGTTGTATGTTTTGGAGGAGTCCCTGCCCACCCTTATATAGTCTAGGGGGACAGCGTTACATGGAAAGTTCTAGTCGAGTACTGATAAAGTCCTAATCGGGTAGTTACAATAGGATAAGGTACACAGCCAGAAAATTGGCTATTTGTACCGGTCATAGGGCTTTGTTTGTACCGGTTGAAGCAACCGGTACCAGCTGGCCGGTACTAAATGCAGGATCCTTTAGTACCGGTCGCAACAACCGGTACTAAATCCATCACCCAAAGAAGAAAAAATACATGCAATTGTGAGGATTCGAACTCACAACGTCAGGCCTCGCATGTAACTTCTTTTGCCATCCCACCAATGCATCACATGTGACTATGTGCGAGATGCTTTCCTTTTAAATAAGCCATGGAGGCCTATTTAGTACCGAGCCAAGACGTCGACCAGTACTAAATGTTACCCTTTAGTACCGGTCGGTGTTATTGACCGGTACTAAATGGCCTCGCCATTTTAGTACCGGGCCAAAACACCAACCGGTACTAAATGATGACTTTTAGTACCGGTTGGTGTTATGGTCCGGTACTAAATGGCATCAGGAGGCGTCAAAATTTAGAACCGGTACTAAATGCACCCTCAAGATCATTTAGTACCGGTCCTAAATGCGACTGGTACTAATGCTCATGGACGAATGACTAGTTTTCTTGTAGTGGTATATGCCATGCGCTATCTCTTATTTTAGAACATTCCATGCTTGTGAGCATCTCGCTGCCCCGGGTCTGACGGAGACTACATAAAATGTCTCATTATAATTTATCCTTTTCTTTGCATAAAGCTTTTGCCACAAGTCATGCTTAGCGACTTTCCATATTCCCTTTGGAGTCACATTTTAATCTTGTAGACCCATTATAGCATACTGTCTTGACTCCGTTAGGAAATTTTTCTATGTTCCAAAACAAGTTTGGAACTTTTAGGTCTCATAAAATCTTCCATACCTTCTTGCCACTTCGAAAATATAGAAAACCTTAGGACTTTCTTTACTGTATTTTCAGCCCAGCTAAAACGCGCGCCCAATTCAAAAACAGGCTCGGCTCCCTCGTGTGTGCCCACCTGGGCCTTTGGTTCACGCATGGGGCCCAGCCGACGCTCGGCTCTGCGGCCCAGCAGCCAGCGGCTCGACCCGCTCTAGCGCGCGGCCTGAAGCGCTCCGCACAGCTCGCTCCACAGCCCAATCGGGCAGCTCGGTCTGCTCCTGAAATTGGCTCGTGGCCTACTCGTGCTGTGTGTCCCGTGTCCCAGGCCACAACCTGGGCCTAGGCTGGGAAATGTCTCACCCACCTGGGACGAAAGCTGGCCCAACTGCGGCCAGTCGATCGTGGTTGTCCCTTTTGATCCAGTGGCTGGGCGTGATTTTCGTGGGAGTGCTGGCTCTCCCCTTCTTCCCTCTGTCTTCTCTCTCTGTGCTGCAGGTGCCGCCAGAGTGTCACTGTGCCTTCACATCTGCTCGGTCCGACCTTCGGCGCCCTGGCCGCGCAATCCTCGCGCTCGGTACGGTCCGGCCTCTGTCTCCTTTCTTTTCTTCTTCTAGCAATGGCTCCGAGCAGCCCTGAACCATCTCTGCCTCCCCTTTACTCTCTGCGCGCCGAGACCCAAGCGGGCGGTGGTAGCGGCAGATGCCCATGGCGGGCGGCCGGAGGAGTGGTGGCGTCGCCGCGTGGCAGTTGGCGGTCGATATCGTTGATTTTCGCCGCCAACGCTCTGCCTGATTTCATGAAACATAGGCCATAATCTTGCCATAACCATTATATCTAATGGGTTCCACAAGTTTTGGTGCATATTTGATCTCAGGAACAACATATCCAAAATTGAGCCAAAACGGACATTGTTTGAACTGGAAGGTCCGAGTCCTGCCGACCGGCATACCTACTGTGGAATTTAGGCATGAAACTTTATCAGAGTCATCTAGAAGGAGAATCCAGGCCATTCTAATGGGTAACTTACCAAAATGCAAGAGTTGGAGTGATATCCAACCGTTGAGGAGCGTGTCGGTGCAACGGAGGGCCGAGAAGCCATTAGAGCTAGGCAGCCCGGCCTAGTTTAGGCCGCCCGGCCCAAGAAACGTCGGTTGAACAAACCGCCAGAAGTACCGTCCTCCAAAGAGTATCAGGAGCGTCCACTCGAAGGCGGTCGACAGATGGCGGGAATCCTAGGCCAGCCGCCCTAGGGGAGGCCGGCCGGCCTGACTTTGTCACGCCACGTGTCCAGCCTTCGCGTGGAAGTTACGACGCCGACCTACTTGCGTGAAGTGTAGGCAACTTCAGAATAACCACCTTGAAAGCACTATAAAAGGGAGCCCCCGCCCCTCATTCAAGACACACCATTTGGAGCAAGCAAGATGTAGTCCATCTTTAGTAGAATAGGGAGAGTGCGAGGTGAGAGTCTTGGCTAAGGATGGCAACGGGTCGGGTTCGGAACGGGTGGAGTCTCCGTTCACCCAAAACCGAAACCCAAAATCGAAATCTGAACCCGAACCCGAAACCGATTCGGGTGGAAATCCATCACCAAAACCAAACCCGCGAATACCCGAAACCCGAATGGATACCCGAAACCCGCAATAAATATACACATATTCACATGTATAAACAATAGGCAACAAATAATAAATATTTTCAAGACTCAACTTTCAATAAATTTAATAGTCTAAATAAACAAGTTATCATTAACATATTATAAAACATGAGTTGTAATTCCAAATGATTTATTTCGGATATCCATTGGATATCCACGGGTGGAAACCAAAACTCAAAATTGAACCCGAAACCAAACCAAAACCCGAACCTGAAAACCGTGGGTGAAAAACCAACACCAAACCCGAAACCTGAAAAACCAAAACTCGCGGATACCCGCACCGAACCCGATCCGCTGCCATCTCTAGTCTTGGCGAAAGCCAAAGTAAAGGAGCGGTGCCAATTTCTCTCGGCCTTACTCCATTTTGTAAGCCACCTCGGAGGAATGGAATATCTTCGGAGTGAAGTTCCTCAACTCTCATCGGTATCTCGCTAGTCTTTTTCTTTACTTCAGTTACTTGTTTACTTTCTGTCTTTGATCTGCGGGATCCCTTGTTTGCGTGAGTAGCAAATTCTATCCATTTGGGTTTTCTTCTAGCCTTATATAGCGCCAGGCGGAAGTCAGTAACTCGGTAGTTTAGACATGATGCCTCGGCTTGGTTAGTTACCTCGGGTTGTGTTCCACCCCACGGTACCGCAGTGGTACGCGGGCAGGTGGTGATAACCATGTCCGTCCTTTGTAGTCCACCACGTTCGGGTGTTTTCATAGCAGTGGTTGTCGACGAACATTGGACTCCATTCTCACCCCAGTCTGAGTCCTTCTCTTAGGCCGCCGAAGCAGATCAAGATAGTTTAGTTGCAAGTCTTCTGGGTAATAAGTTGGCAAACCGACGTTAGACCCTCCACCCACTTACCTCTCTTCCCCTGGTGGGTCCAATTGAACTAGTTCCTAAGTCTGGTCACATTTATGGTTCCCCGTGGATTCGATACTCTGGAATACTCCAAGGTGAAGGCTACATCGGTCTCTGTACGCTTGCGGAGTTATTCGTATAGGCTAAGGAGTGCCAACAGTGGCCCTTCGCCGGCGTTTGCGCTCACCCTTGAATGAGCAGTGAGCACGCCACCATCAAGTGGCCTTGCGACGGTGCCCTTGCCCTCGAGCCCGAGGCCGAGACCCCGCGGCGGTGAGGCCTCGCTTCCCTGCAGCTCGGGTTTTCTTCCCGCGGCGTCCAAGGGACGACGGCGGTGGTGAACGGCAGGGACCTGAGGTGAGTCTTGCCGGTCCTCTTTGCTTTGTTAGGGTTAGGGTTAGAAATCGGGTTCGATCTCTTCTTTTCTTTCTTTCTTATTTCCCCAACTCGATCCACTCACTAGATCGAGGCATCTGGTACCAATGTTAGAATCTATTGACCGTCTAGGAGCAGATCAGTGGGTATTTTCTCTTTAATAGTGATTAAATCATGAAGTTCTTGTGGGTTAACCGAGAGAGAGAGAGGGGGGGGAGGGAGAGAGGAGGAACTGACCGTGAGGTTCGGGTAGTAGAGGATGGCATCTCGTCGGTGTAGATGGAGTCCGGCGATGCAATGTCATGCAGTGACCATCGCCGGTCAAGTGCAGTGACGACGGCGGCGGCAAGCTTTCCATCGCTTATGGCACTCCCTCGGTGGATAGTGTCGTGGAGGTGGGCAAGTGGGCAGAATTCTTTCTAGGCGTACCTGCCTCTGTGGCCCCCACCTCCTCTATATAGTGCTAGTGTGATGGGGCCCCACAACCCAGTTGGTAGCCCTGGGCACAAAATACCGAGAACCGAATACCGAACCGAAATTACCGAAAATCAAACCGAAATCACCGAAACCGAAGTATTCGGTTCCATGTTCGGTTCCAAGTTTTTAGGAACCGAATTACCGAGGTAAATACCGAAACCGAACCGAGTTTACCGAATTTACCGAACTTACTGAATTTACATGAAATGTGATAAGTTTGAGTGTTGTTATATAATTGATTATACAATTATAGACAATATATTATGTATTTTTGGCACTCACACTTATAGTCATGTGGATTTTTATATGTATTTGTACTTTGCACTATTAATATCTATGAAATTATGTCAAAATTAGTTTTTGAACCGGCTATTACATCTTCTCTGTGACTAATTCGGTACTGTTCGGTAAATACCGAAACCGAACCGAATTTACCGATACCGAATCTCCTCGGTACCGAATTTTTTTGGAACCGATCGGTACCAATTTCTGAGGAACCGAATTTGTGTAGGTACCGAAGAACCGAACCGATCGGTTCAGTATTTACCGAATGCTCAGGCTGACTAGTTGGGTTGGGCTCCCCCAACCAGGGAGCCGAGTCAAGGGCCCTACTTGGTCGTTGGACTGAGTCGGTGGAGATCAACACTAACATTTTGTCCTTTCATTCAGTTCAAAATATTATGCTGCAGATTTCCATGGATTCATTTCTCTTTTAGTTTCTTTATGCCGTGTACGTTGTACTTCTCATACCCTTTTCCGGCCACTCCGTTGAACTGGCGAAATGGAATATATTTACATTTCCACGTGAGATGTCGACACATTGGGGAGAGAACACGCAACCAGACCGTGTAAAGCAAAAAAGAAATAGATGCGCCGCACAACACCCGGTCTGCAAAAACCACATAGTAGGTGAAGACTAAGAGTACCTTCTCGAAGAAACAAGTCATTCAAGAGATCGAGACACACCTCACCCCTCTTGCAGAAAACAACACTACCGCGCCCATCTCTGCTAGGAAAATGGCGTGCCATTAACCAGTGGTCCAGCTTTGTTAGTGTGTTGCATCAGTGATTACACACAGTAGTTGAAGAAGAATCATTTGAATTGAAGGTCTTTGTGCCGTGTACTGTGTAAACTGCTCGAGAAGTACGTTCGATAACAACGGATTGGCGTGTAGACCCGGGCCCTGTGTAGTACTACATAGGATAGTATAGGTTTATTGGCAGTGATCGGATCGACACTTTGTGATAATGCTAGGTTACTTGTATTTTGAAGGCCAATGATTTAGATATATTTAGTTTTCTTTTTCCAACACGTACAGGTCTATTCATGAACTCAGTGCATTAGTTTGAACATATAGTAACGCTTCCTGTTATTTGTGGAAAGAACGCGACTATAAATTTTTGTACTTATTATGTAACCCTAAGTGCCCGATCGCCGTATACAACGTATGTATTTGTACTTCGCAAAACAAATAAAGATCTATGAATATTGACGAAACCAAGTACTTCATTTAAATTTAAATTCATAGTTTCACATATAAATTAGAAGATAAAGGATTAAACACATCAAAATTCAAATTTGACATAAAACGTGTGAATATACCATTGATTAAGTTAATTGGTAAGCCAAAAAAGAAACTAGGGTATGTTTTCCATCGTCACCACAAAAAATGCATGTTGTCATAATCAGTGCACACACACAATATTACATTTGCATTCACAATATAGGTATCATATATCAGATCACAAATTTAAGTACGCTAGCACAGGGGGTTTAGTTGTTAACCACACATCAAAGGCACAGACTTACGTCTAGACTTCTCGCAACGGCGTGATATTTTTGACCGCTTGTAAAAAAGAAACGCCAAAACCGGGAGACGAGATCATTAGTCGTCGTCGTGTCGTCCTCCGGCGCCACTTGGTCCTCCAACCCAAATTGACTTCCTTGACCTCAATGCCTTTTCCTAATGACCCTCCCCTCTCACGTGGACGCGCGCGCGCAGTTACCGATCTGCCCCTCCCTCCCCTCCCCCACGTCATGCAACGCGGCGCCTGACGCTGCTGGCCCACCCCACCCCGTGCGGCCCTCCCCGCCTTCCCATTGGTCCACACCCACCTCCCAAGTTTTATTTTCGTTTTTTTTATTTGGTGATTTGTTTGTCCAGTCCAAAGTTCAAGTCCATCAGCTTTGGCTTCTTTTGTGTGTATCCTTGACCCTAATTGACACAAGTAACCATAAAGCCCAATCCTTCTCCGCACTTTCCATGGAGACGAAGCCGGAGCGCCACCGTCACGACCACGTCCACGAGGAAGGAGGGGAAGACGCCGCCACCATGGCGCACGGCGCTCTCTCGCTGCACCACCGCGGAGCCGCCTTGTTTGGTCATCAGCGGCACGACGAGGAGCTCGTGGCCGCTGGCCGCCGGGGCGAGATCAGGGAGGTGGACTTCTTCTCGCGGGACTCCGGCGCCCGGCGGCAGCAGGACGACGGCCGCGGCGGGCGCAGAGTGCCCGGAGGTGGCCGGGACGACGTCAACGTGAGTCGCCTATCCCGATCTCGACCATCAGCTTCCGTACATGGCTTGGCTCCGTGATGATTGCTGAAATTATGCGTGTTGATTGATTGCCAGTTTGTGCCCACAGTGCCAAATTGATCGTCCTTGCTGTGTGCAGATCGGGCTAGACCTGCTGACCACGGCCACCGCCGCCGCGGCGAGCGCCGGGGACGAGGAAGTGACGGCGGCGAAGAATCACAAGGTTGGTTCATTTTCATCCATCGTCTCTGAAGATGACTTTCTTTTACTCTTTGGCTGCTGCTTGATTACTGGATCTTGCATTACCATGCGTGTAGATGGAGGCGTCAGCGGTGGAAGCGGAGCTCAGGCGGGTGGTGGACGAGAACCGGCGGCTGCGGGGCATCCTGGAGGAGCTCACCCGGAACTATGGCACGCTGTACCAACAGCTTCTCCAGGTCACGCAGCACCACCCACATCAGCATCACCATCCTGATCTCATGAACAACCGATCATCACTGCTGCCTCATCATGTAAGTGACACTTCCTCCGATTATTATTAGACTGATCTTATCATGATCTCCATCTTGTGGAGTACGATATCAATTTTTTTCAATCTCCTTTCTTAGTTTTTCCTCCCCTTTATTTCGAATTTTTTTAAGCTATATATACTTGTTGATGTTAACGCAAGTTGCATATATTGAAACACAAATCAAGTGTTTTCATTTAAACTTGCTATTTAGACTCGTTAAGCTTTACTAAACCTATATCCTTTTCGATCAATTATTTCACAGCTTCTTTAATAATCCATTCTTCTTTGAGAGAAGCAAATATAAGAATAGATATTTGCTCGTTTGAATTGAACCTATTGAATTATTACCACCGGCCTCCTCGATCTTTGCTGATCCATTCGAGTCCGGGTCAATTGCAAAACTTTTAGATTAATTTGCCGTTCGACAGTTAGACCTATGCTAGAGAAATATATATGATGAGCAGAAAGATTCTTCATGATCAAGATTCGCGCACTAATGTACAGGTCATAGCTAAATTTGCGTGCATGCACGCACGTTCATGTAAGATCCTCATCAAATCCTGCCACATGAGCTTATGAATGCCTCGATTTACTTACTTGATTGACTAATCATATAAAAAATACGGCAGATAATATAATCAAATACTAATATAATAGAACCATAGAGCATGGGGCCAGAGGATGGCGCTAACTAGATCACTATACATTATTTCTTCAGAAACTTTCGCAGTGAGTGATCTTCTCGATACAAATTTCTTCCAAACTGATAACTTAATTTGAATTTTTCATGACATCAAGATGCATGATTTGATTTTGCAAACACCCCCATAATATAATTTTGAACGGAGGGAGTAGTTCTTATAAAAAGATTGCTGCGAGAACCCACCTCCAGTTGTGTATTGTCCTTTTGCTTTCTTACAGTGACACACTTACTATGAACACAGCTATTACATCTTGATGACTTGATCGCTGTAGCAGGAGTAGTTAGCATGTTCTCATCTCATGCATTAACACTTTCAATTGCTTCCTTCGCTTTCCTCTTTTTGACTAAAGGAACGGCACGTATGTACGTGTCGATCGCCACCAAATCTCGATGCAGACCCACCTGAACGCCATGGGCGCGCCCACCACGTCGACGACCCGGCAGCTGCTGGAGGCGCGCGCTTCCTCCACGGCGCAGACGCAGCCCGACGCCGGAGCGGAGGATGAGGCCAGCGACGGAGCCGGCGAGGCGTCACCTTCGCTGAGCAATAATGCTGGAAACAACGACTCCGACGGCAAGCGGAAGATGTCTCAGGATGGGGCGCCGCCGCCGCCGAGGGAGAACGGCGAGCAGGCCGCCTCGTCGGCGGAGCTGCCGGGCCGGAAGGCGAGGGTGTCTGTGCGGGCGCGATCTGAGGCACCAATGGTAATTTCCTTCCAAGTTGATTTGCTTAATCATTCATTATTAGACAAAGACAAGTGCTAGAGAACACGGTATACCTGCAGTACGGTACGGTGTAACAACCACGTACCATATCATAGAGGAAGCCTGAAAAAGTTTTAGCTATATATATTTCTTCCGTTTGTCATCTGAACATTTAAAGCTTTTTGTCAACAATTAGGTTTCAGGCTGACCTGCGTGCATACTCAAATTTTGAAACATTTCTTACTTTTTTTCTCAAATCTTCTGATATGTTGGATAATTTTTATGAAGTACTCACATCTGGTACCTCCTCAATCATCATTGTCATTTTATCCAACCTTCATTAAAGTTTTCATGTTTGTACTTATTCTATGGATTTGGTACTGATATGTACATGCTCTCGAATATAACAGTGTCTTGCCTTTTTTTTCTAACTGCAGATTAGCGATGGGTGTCAATGGAGGAAGTACGGGCAGAAGATGGCCAAGGGTAACCCATGCCCGAGAGCATACTACAGGTGCACAATGGCTGTGGCATGCCCCGTCAGGAAGCAGGTATATAATACATGCATGCACGGCCTATCATAGTCATCTCCTGCTGAAAATTTACCTCTGTTACATCATTTCCATAGACTTTAGTAGGTCATTTGTTGACTGTGCCGAGGCAGAAACTTAACATTTGCCTGAATAATTATCCATTGGTAAATAGTAACTACCACGCGCATGACTTCTTCATAGAGACCAAAATGATGGCTAAAATGTACCTTCTTGCAAGAAAAGCGTGGACTGCAAGTGCAGATATAAACATTGAAGCAAAACTAAACCCCACACAGTAAAGCATTGGCTACTAAGTACACTATTGTACTTAAAACATTGCAAGTAGAGATCGAGTTTTAGTGCTGCTACTGTTTCGCCACACTCCACATAAACATGTGTGCAAGGGAAAAATCTAAGTACACACTATAGGTACAAAGAAAAGAATCCATTATTTGTTGTGCGCCTTAAAAACAAATGTGACGAGTATATATATAGTCCTCTGTCTTGCATATATATAGGCACAATCACCTAACCTCTGACAAAATGCGCTCTTTAATCCTTTTGAAACTTGGCATGTGAATTGACTAACAGTTGACTAACATTTAGCTTCTGTATTCAACAGATGACACGTATACATGACTGATATGCACATAATGAAGCACTCATGCATGCTAATGTGAACATAGTACATGCCTGATGCACATATCATGAAGCATATTTTATTACCACTTATCTTCCCCCATCAACATCCAGCTGTATATCAAGGCAGGCCATACACACACACACACACACACACGTCTACGAACTGTATAAAATGGCCCATTATTGGACCATTCCCTAGCTTGTTGCAGGCCAACACGTTTCCGATGTTTTCAGTGCAGAGACGCTGATAGCTCACCAAAAACAGTCCCCTGCGATATTCTAAGCTGTTTACGTGAAGGCATGCATGCATCAAAGCTAATAACTGCAGCAGAAGCAGCAGCTGGTGGTGGCATCCATGATGAGTCATGTTTGATTTGTACGTGTACGTGCAGGTGCAACGGTGCGCCGAGGACAAGAGCATCCTGGTCACGACGTACGAGGGCCACCACAACCACCCGCTGCCGCCGGCGGCGACCACCATGGCGAACACGACGTCCGCGGCGGCGGCCATGCTGCTCTCCGGGCCGGCCACCAGCCGCGACGGCGCGGCCGCGCTCCTGGGCCACCACCACACAGCGGCGGCGCTGTTCCACCACCACGCCAGCATCCCCTACGCGTCCACCATGGCCACGCTCTCCGCCTCCGCGCCGTTCCCCACCATCACCCTCGACCTCACCCAGGCGCCGGCGGCCGGCGGCGGCCTGCTGGCTCACGGCCTGCAGCGCCCGCCGGTCGGGATGATCCACCCCGCGGCGGCGGCGGGCCCCGCGATGCCGTTCGCGGTGCCGCCGCCGCTGGCGATGTTCCTGCCGCAGCGGGCGCCCGCGGCGGCGGCGATGCCGGCCGGGCTGGTCGCGCGGCAGCAGCAGCAGTCGGTGATGGAGACGGTGACTGCGGCGATCGCGGCCGACCCCAACTTCACCACGGCGCTGGCGGCGGCCATCTCGTCGGTCATGGCAGGAGGAGGAGCGCACCAGGGCCAGCCTGCAGCTACACCCCGTGGAAGTAATATCGGTGTCGCCGGGGAGGCGACCATCGGCGGTGGCGAAGGCGCCGCCCCTGCAGCGCCGACGACGACGGCAGCCGGAGCGCACGCGGCGTCCGGGTCGCCTCGGTTCGCGACGCAGTCCTGCACCACGTCGACGACTCGAGGAAATTAATTAAACTTACAAGAGTGCAGGCAGGGAGTCTGACTGACGACTAGAGATCATCGAGCTGCACTAGAGTATTTGTAAGATTGAGTGTATTTATACACACACACACACACACGAGCAGGATGCATTACGATACTTGTTGTACTATATGTACAGATGAAAATTTGAAATATACAGTATTTTTAGATGAAAACTACGCGCGTACTATACAGTTGTGTCTTGGAGAGAAGTATTGTGCAGACTCTGCAGAGACGAACAAGAAAAAGAAATGGTCAGATTTTTTTTTTTTGAGGGGTTAGGAATGGTCAGATTTGTTGGAACAAACTATACGAAATGGACTGGAGCGGCCCAGGTCCGTATAGTTACGGTCCATGAAGGGCGATGACCGACCGGAGAACGAAACGACCGGGTCAAGCGCCCTCGAGCGAGGGTGTCGGTCGTTGAGTGGTCCAGAGAGAAGACCAGGGCCATGCAACGACGGCAGGGCCGCAGGGGCCGCGCCGACTTCGAATCGGAACACGGCGGCGGTGGTGGCTGAGACTGTCAGCTCCTCCGGCGTGCGTGTGCGTGACGGTCAGCTCCTCCCGCGGGTAATATTGACGCCGCCCGCCGTCCACGTTGTTGTCCCACGCAAGTAAACGAGTCTGAGTCCGTTCTTCCCTAGGGGTCTATTGGACGTTCACTAGAGTCGTTATTCTCGGCCTCGCTTGCCGGAACCTACTATGTACTATGTAATCAGCTCGTTTAAATTACTTTTGCACTACTCCTAAGAAGACTTTAATTGTCTGAGAAGAAAGGATCCCTCTATTTCAAATTGTTTTTTTCTCAAACGTGCAAGAGAGTTGCGCGTCGTTGTATTAATAGGAAGAAAGAACGGTCCGATTACGATGCCGGATCCACGATCTGGATTAGTTATTTTTTTTGCTACAAACGCACCAGCTAAAAAAGAGTACAACCACACACTCCTCGCTGCAGCACACCACTACGGCAGCAGCTCCCCCAACGTCTTTGCCCCCGCCATCTTCCACATTGCTCAGCTATCTCCTGCAGGACGAGCCGGATGTCCAGATGGCAGCCATAGAAGACACAACGATTGCGGAAGTAGATATATAATTTTTTACTATATATCCAAACGAGCTGGAGCTAGGGGTGGTAAAGGGCCCAACATTTTGAACTAGAAAATCTAAGGATCGAGCCCTAAAAGGACCGGGCTCTAAATATATGTATTTTTGAACTAAAAATTTTAAGGGCCCTATTGGGCTGTGAAGAGGCCACTAGGGCCATGTCCCATTACCACCCCTAGCTGGAGCACCTCGATCGGAGGCGGCGGGGATGAACGGCGCGAAGGCTCTTCTGGCTAACGACGGCAGCTGCATGCCCGCATAAACATGACGTACGCGCGTGTGGCGTGGCTTCCCGGTGCCGGCAGCATGTGGGGGAGTGGCGAGTGGCGGCCTGGCGGGCAACACCTCCGCGCGAGGCCGAGGTCAATGCATCATCCATTCTTTTCTGCTCCCCGCGGCTGTTCGTCTCGATGATGCCGGCGGGCTCGTTCCGGCGGTGGCATCTGTTAAATTGTACTCCCTCCATTCCAAAATATAGGTTGTTTTGACTTTTCTAGATTCATATATTTTGTTATGTATCTAGACATATATTATATCTAGGTGCATAGCAAACACTATGAATTTAAAAAAACCAAAACGACCTACATTTTGGAATAGATAGAGTAGATGCATAATTTTCGCTATGTATCTAGACACAATATTTATCTAGATGCATAACAATATTGTCACAGAACTGTCCAAAATAATAACGATCAAGTGCACTAATCACCAATTTAAACTTAATCTACATTTCACTGCACTCAACCGGTTTACCCGGACTGCCTGCTATAAGTGTTTACAACAAGAGTTTAACAGAAGTTACCAAATTAATTTACAATAAGTGTTTACAAACCAAGTTTACATTTCAACCCTCCGAGTTTGAACGCAGCGGAAAGTACAACAAAGTTTGGAACAAGCTTCAAAATATAATACAGTAGATAACGTCGATGACAAAAGACGAACTTCACAACTTGCCCACTGATGTGAGGCCCCCTTGCCCATACTTTACGTAGAAAACGGGACCCACTCGACAGTACAACCCGGAGGTAGAGGTTGACCAATCCAGGACGCACATACCTCCTCGAAGTCCTCCGGAACACAGCCTGCTCAGAAGGGTTACAACCAAAACTCTGAGTACCCTAATACTCAGCAAGGCTTACCCGACTATTGGTATGTATTTAGCCGACTCCTAAACATGCAAGTCTTTTTGGCTCTGTAGTTCTTTTGCTGAAAAGCTGCTAGTACTGGATCCTTACTTTCAATATTTTAGCTCCAATTGAGTTGACAGCTATAAACTAGGTTTGTCTAGTTCTTCTAGAACATACATGGTTCATCATATTATCTTATCAAAGAAATATAACCATAAATCCAACTTCCATCTTTATGTCCTTTCAATATTTACTACGATGCGACGCATTGACCAAGGCTCTCATATCCGCGAGTCACGGTGAATCGATCCGATTTAACCTTGCAAGATGAACCTAACTCACACGCCAAGTTCGACCCCGTCGAGTCACACCGAGCAACTGTTCCCATGATTACCCCGAAGCCTGAATCAAGCCCGCAAACACCCGGATGAGGAGCCCCACACGGCGAACACCCAGTGGACCCGTGGACGACTACAACACCCGTCATCCCTTGCCCAGCATCGCAGATCGAGAATTAGATTTCGAGGCAATTTAGGTAATTAGCTTACCGGTTTCGACTACCTCCTACTTCCGGCATATGGTTAGTACTGTTCAATCCTCAGTCAAAAGGCCAACAACGGTACTGTCCTCAATCGACACAGGCGGAGACTCAACTTTCCTTTATTCCATAGTCATGTCCAACTTTCCCTCCGCCCGGTCTCCATTTTCATTCTTACAGTATTATTCTCCCTTCTTGTACTGAAGTATCAAACCTATCTCTCGCGGGTGACAAGAAATCACCCATCTTCTACCGGGTTTACTTAAGCGTAGCAGTACTATCGATAATATGAACTAGTAAAGACACTGGGTGTTCAAGATTATGCATCTATGGTTCCAATCAATTCCTCAAAGGTAAATGCATAATACTTTAAATAAAACATGGAGTAATTAAAATAAGGGATATGCTCCGGAGCTTGCCTTGCAGGTCAGCGGGGTTAGCAAATTCTTCTGGAACGGGTTCAACTGTTTCTTCGGCCTGCGGTTCTCCTGCTTGCTGCTCCGGGACTGGCTCAGCAACCAGCTCGTAGACTACTTCGTCTGCGGTGTCTACATATAGAAAAAGATGCCATGCAAGAGTTTAAACAACAGTGCGATGAGGAAATGCATAAGTGCTCATGATGCGATGCCGCGCGATGCAATGCAAAATGAGGCACAGATAAGACCGACAAGCATTATTAGATATCTACAACAATTAAAACTATACTGAAAAAAAAAGTGGGTGCTAGTGGGTGGATTCAAAACTAAATTCAATTTAGCCTGAAGTATCTCCTTCCAATAAACACTACTAAACTCATCTAAGAAGGCTAGGCACATACATAAACAGGAAGGACTAAGCTTAGAGATTTCATTTAACTAACAAGTAAGCATAAGCAAGTAACATAAAAACAACTACATATGGTCCTAAAAAAACTATCACGATCAGCATATGAACAAGAATTAAGTGCTGAACACTTAAATAAATAGGCAAGAGGCATTTCTTAGCAACAGCAAAGTAAAGGAATACTAAAGCTAGGAACTAAATAAATGCGAAAACACAACTTGCCGGAATAATCTAGCAACAGAAATTTACCAGCATGACAAGCTATTGATAAATCATGTAACAAAAATTTACTAACATTTATAGATAACAAAAAGCATTTAATTTAGCTCTACCAGGATGAACAAACCTAAAAAGATTTACACAAAATTGCACAGCACCAGCACATAAAATTTTTACAGTGGATTACACATGTAAAGATTAGGCTACTGCATAAATATCATAATTTTTAGAGCAACAAAAAAGTAGAAATAAATTAATTAAGATTAAACACAAAGCAATTTATAGCACAAATACAACTAATGTAGCACAAGCAAGAATAATTTTCCTCTCAAGATTGGAATTTAACTAAGCTAACAAAATTGAGTTTGCAATTTTAGCATTTTTGTACATTTTTCTATGATATTTCAAAGTTTTAGCCAATTAAAACAATTTTTGGAAAACCCTAAACCCTAAACCAGGGGTTGACAGCTGGGCCCCACCCGGTAGTGGGAGGCCCAGGCCAGCCCCTCCTCTGCTCGCGCATGCCACGGTCGGCGCGCACCCAAGCGCGCGGCGGCGGTGTTGTCGCCGACGGGCGGCCTTGGCGGCGACGGGGCGGGGCAGGCCCGCGGCCAGAGAAGCCAGCCGGTGCTGGTGCGCGCGGCGGCGCCACGCGGGCCCATGCAGGGGGGCGGCCGCGACGGCGGCGCAGGATAGGGGCGGCGGCGCGGCGGCGGCGGCGCGGCGGCGGCGGCGGCGCGGCGGCGGCGGCGCTCGGATCGAAGGGGAAAAGGGTCGGGGAGCATGAGTGGGTCACCGGGATGCTCACCGTGCTCTCAGATTTATGGAGGAAGGCCGGAAGAGGGGGCTCGACGGAGGGGGCGGAGCTTCGGTGGAGCAACAATGGCGGCCGGCGGCGCGGATGGCCGTTAAGGCCGGGGAAAGGGGTTGGCCGGGCTCGGGGAAGGGCGGAGGAGGTGCGGGGTGAGGCGAGGAGGGTCGGGGCACGGGGAATCAAAAAGGGGCGGCGGGTTTGGCCGGCACGAACGCCGGCGGCGAGCTCTGCTCGGCTCGGCTCGGCACGAGCTCGAGGATGAAGAGGAGGGGGATGAAAAGACGAAGACAGCGCCGGGACTGGATAAGTGTGAGCTCGGACGGCGGTCGAGGCGCGATGGCCGACGGGTGGAGGGCTCGCCAGTGGCCACAGCGCCGGTATGGGCGGCGTACGGGCACAGTGGAGCACAGGAAGAAACAGTGAACAAGTTTGAATAATTTGACCTGATTTTGACGATCTAAAACTCAAAATTTTACATTGGAACTTGAAATTTGGCCAAAATAGAAGTTGTAGAGGAAGAGAAGATCTACAACTTTGGTTTTGAGCGAAAGTTGATTTGACGTTTGGATTACGGAGAAAAACGTGCTCGAACTCGGCTGAATGTAAATACACTATGCAACTTAATTAGCGCTAATGACCTTGATTAATCTTGATTAGCGACTAAACCCGTGATTAGCACTAGAAATTAATCCTAGGGTGTTACAAATATCTATGTATTTAGATTTGCCAAAATAATCTATATTTTGGAACAGAAGAAGTACAACTATATTTTGGAACAGAAGAAGTACAACGGAGCTAGGTAGATCGGCAACTGCTGCTGGCATGAAAATTTCAACATCATCTTAATTCCAAAAGGAAGAATCAGTTAGGATTTGGGCTTGGCCCAATGAACATTTTAGAATTTCAAATAAATCTTAAAGGCTAATTTTTATGCGTGAGAAACTGAGTTAGTGGTGTAAGATCTTCCACAATACACTAGTGATCCTTGAAAAAAATGGAACCCACAGGTGAAAAGGAAGCATCGAGTTCAGATGCTACAATGTGCAAGATGTTGGCACCGCAGCTATATATAAGTATAGTATCATTTCTAGGGTCCACATCAAATAAACTATTATTTCTTTTGCTAGCCATTTGTTCCTTCGCTCCTTGCAAGGACCAATGAGATAGTATTTTAATAAATGGGCGCTCTTTGCAAGGACCAATGGGATAGTATTTTAATAAATGGGCACCAGTGCCTCTTCTTGTCTTTTTTTTTTTTAGCCTCTTCTTGTCTCGCTCCATCTTTTCTAGGCATCAATCGGAACTGGCATCGCGAGCCAGGAGCAGCGCCAAAACGAGAGAGAAGGTTTTGGGCATCACACAAAGCCAACATGTGGAGGGTGTAGTCTTTTACTCTCACCTTGTTAGTTAAGGTGGAGGATTAAATATGGAAGTTGTCTTCATCTTTCGAAACTACGTGTGTGGGAAAAGAAGTGAAGTTCCACACGCGCGCTCATTCATCTTGCCCTATCGAGTGTGGCGTGGCTTGGCAAAAGGCATGGGCACAAGACGTCCGCATGAATGGTCCGCCAAAATCCGACCCCCCCCACCCCTTGCGGGGCGTGGATATCCGATCACAACACAAGGTTGTGGCTGCCCTATATATACGACCTATCGACCTTCACCAAAAGAGCCAATCTGAGTTAGAATTTTGTCTCCTTCTCGCTGTTGTGTGGCTTCGTAATCTGCCTCATCCCGAGCGACAATGTGCACCAGCGAACGGGAGAGCAGGACTCCAGAACCTCCGTCCTTGCGATCTTGCACCAGGAGAGGACGAATAAGGTTTCTAAGAAGCGCTCAGCGCGACTGCTCAAGGGTCTTCATCACGGCTCATCCTCCGTCCAAGTCAAGAGCTGCGGTGAATCGTCGTCTACGATGCTGGTTGCTGCACTCCTTCCAAAAAAATCATCTTCGTCTGATGGTCAGCACTATTCGTCTTCTTGAAGGCAAAGACTCAGTACATACACTTTTGTTTAAATTAATTCTTAATCATATTTTCTGAGATCATAATCATATTATATCTTGTTGCTAGTATAGAATTGTTCATGCTAGATTTTATCATGTTCATATTTATTTATTTCAGAATTTAATCATACAATTGCCTAATTATTCAACAGAATCAACATCATCTCATCGTATCTTCTCCATCAGAGTCGATAGTAAGCTGACACATCCTAGTAGAGCTCTAGATTGTTCATTGCCATAACGATCATGCAAAGCTGCATTCTAAAACGAGCCCGAAATGGCTACTGCTGATAGAGCCCACTTACTAATCGAGGCCAATAAACATGATGAGATCAGGTGAAAAACCCTAATCCTCACCGTACTCCCAGGCTGATTATTTACACGCATGGCATTCCATGTCCCGGAGCTTCATAAATAGCGCCGCTCCATTTGCAAACACATACAGGCATTAGTCGGATAGCCCCACAGGCTTCTGCGTGCATACACTACTAAACTTTGCAGCTTATGCCAGTCTGCGATATATGTACAATACTGGGAGGATAAACAGGAGATGTCACTACTGTGGAGGACTCCAGTCCTCAGGCAGACTTGGCGAACCCGATCTTGTTCTCGCCGAAGTCGAAAACGGTGTGGTACGCGCCCATGAAAACATCCCCAAGGATCCTGAACGTTTTGAGGTGATGTTAGATTTGCAGGTTTGCTTCTATATAGAGAAATACAGTAACTGAAGAATGTGGATTGGTGGCAGTTACGCAAATACTGTTGGTCAGCAGTCAGCGTACCAGAGCGGGCCACGAGGAGGCGGTATGTCGAATGCCATGAACCCACTGATACACATGGTTTGACCTGCTTGCTCCAGCTTCACAATGTACTGCAGCACAATGGCCATAAGGTTAGATAGCTCTCATATGGTAAAAAGGCATATGAAAAAAGCAGTAATGACAATTTGCTTGAAGTTAATATCATGTATAAGGCGGTGTTGTAGAATAGAATGAGAGCTATGCTAAACCTACACAGCTCTAGGATGGATTGAACTTCACTGCTATTTGGTTGGTTACTTGGTTAGATACACTTCCCAATTGAAGATATGTTATGACTGTTTGACTTTGTTGGAATCAAATTTGTCATCTATTAAGCATTGCAAATAACTACAACAAGAAGTTTGTCCCCAAACAAAATCTGCAGTAAAGCAGTCTTTAGAACTTAACTATGGAAATGAGGTTACATTTCCCCTCAATCAAAGCTTCACTATTAATTCCAAGACTGAGGAAAACGTAACTAGGAATTTACCTGCTCTGGTGTTAAGGTGAAGGTCTTGTCTGCTATGGTGAATGCAAGATTTGGCATCTTTGAGATCTGATGGCAGTCGACGGTTGATTCACCATTGGGGCTAGGGAGGCGCTCACAGAGCTGCAATCCACATTGGAATTGGAAAAGTTGTCATGTTGTCCGCCACAGTTCAACCATAAAACGGTAGATGTAACCTAACGAAAGTAGTAGCCCAACCTGATTCGCATAGTTCAAAATGAGCTCTTTCGTCTTGTTTTCTCGGAGTTGATTCTGTATCCAGACAACAGCCATCTCGCAAGCAGTACAGAAAAGATCAGAACCTAGCTTTTGTTTCTCGACAACTGATTCAATTGGGTTGCTGTGCAATGATTCATGAAAACAGAAAGCCTGTTATGAAAATGACGCATAGATACTACAGCAGGAATTACAATTTAATGTATAGTTCAGCTAACCTGACAGAATGAGTACCATCGAATACACAGAGACCGATCTGAGTGCACACCTTTTGTGGACTAGTCTGTTCAATCACAAAATGTTTTGTAATCAGACAATGCAAGTTGCAAGATCAATGTACAAAACACATGCATCACAATGAAAATTCATATTGCAGAGGGGAAAGCAGCAAGCACCAAACCTGTGCTATAAGCAACTCAAGGATCATCTCTCCATACTCTCTCACCACTTCTTTGCATTCTGTACTGATGATTCCCTCAGCCCCAATTGCATGATTGACTTGAGCTATTATGGTCTGGAGGCAGAACAATATGCAAAATAACACAACTAATCCAAAACATTTTAAATGTGCATCCTATACTATGGGATTCAGGAACACATACAGTTGGGCCAGCAAGAAGTGAAGTCCCTGAGTCCACAATAGCAGCGCAACCACCAGCACAGTAACCTGTTGAGTGGCCGTCGATCAGAAGATCCCCCATGTCAAACTGCCAGTAGCCTTTGCGAGTAACAGGGACATATGTGTGGCTTCCCTTGTAGTGCTTTGAGTCAACACCGCCAAAGACAAGTTCACCTCCAGCAGATGCATCAGGATCACGGTTAAGCCAGAACGAGAAAACATCCTTTTCGACCAGGTTTTGCTCTTTCATGCTCTGCCTATTCGTTGCATAAAGCAGAGAAATTGTTAAACCAAAAAAGGCTCAGGTTTCGAGTTGTGTGACTTGATTTAAGAATGGAATGAATACGTACCAAATTGGAGGTGCTCCTCCCACAGAAATTTCAGGAAATCCAAGGCCAAGAATTCCGTCAAACTTTCCGATTATAAAGGTAGGGCTGGTTTCACGGGTTGTCTCAATGAACTTCTGAAAGTATAATGGTACTATGGTGTTAGTAATTATGCTTGAACTTTCTGTTGAGGCATAAGTTTTACTGCTTAACATTTCACCTGATTTTTTACAATAAGACTGCCGACCAACACATTGTCTTCACTGAAGAAGCCAGCAATTTGCCCAGAACCATATGTTATTGTGCAAGTTTCCCCTGTACAGTTTGAATGACATGTGAGTGTTTACCAGCCAGGTTTTTAACTTCCAAAGGAAAATCAATTACAGAAACAACAGATTTTTTCATACCGTTCTTTTTGTAAGTCTTCGACTTGACTGACCTGTATCTGTGGTGTAAGTAGCATGCTATCTGGAATGTGGGGACATATAAATATCAAATTTATTGCATCTTACTTGCGTTAAAACATGCACCCGCATCTCAAAAATCTGAGACAATGAACATACCGAGAAATAGCATTTTGAGGAGGGAATCCACAAGTTGGAGCTTCCAGTGTCGAATATCACAGTGAAGTTCTGTGGTGGCGTGCCGATGCCAATCTCTCCAAAGTATTGAGTGTCCAGGTAGTTGTCCAAAGGAACTATGTCATCGCTTGAGTCACCAAGAGACTGGCGAGAACCATCAAACCTTCTCCGAAGGCGAGTCTCATGCCTAGCCAATTTCGCAGCAGTCAAAGCTCCCTTGTCCAGTCTCTTCTTGTTGAGGTTGATTCTTAGCAGTCCATCGGAGGAAGCATGAAGCAGTAAGGCACATGACAGGACCCAAAAACAAGTGAGCAACAGAAGATGCTTCTGCCCCATGGTCCCTTTAATCCCTGAGAAAATTAGCCCCAATCAGGAAACGATTGGTATGCAAGTCACTAATGGATCTAATACTAGCTTGTTTCATGGACCCCAACTTAAAACGAGTATAGAGATTCCCTTGAAGGATTGTTTCTTTTTTTTGTGTGTGTTGAAAGTTCTTGGAGTTGTGATTTGTGAAGATAATATTGTTCAAAATCAAAAGATGAGATTTAGTAGTTTATGATAGGAAATGAAGTTGAACATTCTTGAGTGATACTAAACGTTTTTTTTTTCCTATTCATGCGAGAACTGCACTGGTTTCTTCAAACTTGCTGGAAACCCCCCCAAAAAAACTATGAAATTCCTTTTGTTCCAAAGAGAACCTAAGAAGCTCTGTCGAAATCCGGGGAAAACATAACTATCGGTTCACATGAATCCTGCTATTCTGTTATCTAGTAACTATGGAATCATGAAATCGAAGTTGCGAGGATCCATATTGGCAGTTTCCAGTACATCAAGAAAGGCACCAGTCAGGAGCATGAAGAAGAAATCACAACAGAAATATGCAGGTGGTAATCCGTAACAGGAAACTCGACTGAGAGCACCGATGGTATGGGTAACTAAAATATCTGGACAGCAAAGTGAGGAAAGTAAACAGGAAGCTAGCTAGAGCACGATCCGTACCTTTTTTCCGCCGTGTGCTTCCCGGACTGCAGAGAAGGGGAAAGCTAGTGGAGAGCTCGAGGGGAAAGAGTGGAAGATAAATGGACAACACACACCAATCGGATGAAGCCGTCAGTCTTTGTGACACTGTCTAGGTGCCAACCGTCAAAGCGCAATAAGTGTGCGTACTGCATACTTGCTGCTCGTACTTTATTACGCCGTGTTCGTTTGGCTCTAACTGATGAGTAGTATTTATTTATTATGAAAAAACAATAATATCGATTGGCCGATAGCCAGTGGCTGGTATTGATTTAGTATGAGAGAATATTATTATTAGCTGACTAACAAGTCAAATGAACACAGCGATTCGCACGCAGGCTGCCCTACATGTCAAGGGTAGAATTATTTACCGCGAAGTAAAAAAAAGGTGCTTTTTTATTCTCTTTATAGGCCGGCTCTTCTGGAGAAAATAAAACAGGATGCGATTATATACCATATATATATAATATATAACAAAGTGATAGATAAAAGATGGAGGTTGTTGAACGGTGTTAAGGAAATCAAAAGCTGAAAGCAACAGGTCCGTGACTTGGTGGTAGCTGCTGTGTTCGATGTGGAGATATTTGTTTCAGCTCGGTGCTGCGCAACTGCTGCAGTGGTTGGCCATTAACCGGATAGGCCAAGAAAGAGTATGCCACCAATTCCTCCTCGGTGTTATCTTCAGATCTTCAGTTTGGGGCGAGATAAATAAGGCAATCAACCCTGCAAAAGTCAAATGGCATGTAGGGTCACAAGTTGCGCGCATTTTGTCATTTTGCCTCGGAATTGTTATATTTGCCGTTTGTGTACGTATATGCGGCGCGGCCATGCTTCCTCAAAGTGCTCGATGGACGATGCTTAAACTACTTTTCCTTCAAGCATTCGAGTTGCTTCGTGTCGTCAGCCATTGCGGTGTCTGCACTGCCACAATCTTCGAGACTGTGCCAAGGATTGCTTGCGGCCTTGTCGTCCGCCACTTTGCTTGGGCCAGCCTCGGTTGGGCGGTCGTGTCGCTCCTGCTGGTTTTAGGCATGATCGCTCTCTGGTCTCGGACAATCGGTCGTTGCCGATGACTACTGCCACTGACGGTGGGCTTGACCTCACGCTCTCCGCCATCGAAGCTTTGGTCGTGGTTGCTTTGGTTGCGACCAAGTCAGCGATCGTGGTTGTGCTTCACAGCGAGGAGGGCGACTTCACCCTCAGGCCTGCCTCCCCCGAGCTGTTCGTGGCCACCTTCCGGTCTCATGAGTTCCAAGATCGGGCTTCGGCGACGAGTGTTTCCCAGGAGAGGCCATCGCTTTTCCGAGGATCTGCTAGGGCACTCTGGGCTGCCACACTCGTGACGCCAGTGGAGCTGCCACCATCGGTCGAGGTGGTGTCGTTGTGGAGGTGCCATCTTCGGCCGAGATTGTGGTGCCGGCTTCTGAGGAGGTAATCGACACGGTCGGGGCGTTGGAGGACGGCAATTTTGCGACATTGGAGGACTTCATCAGCAAAATTACGAAGAATATTCCGCCGCCTTTTGTAGACAAACCGCCTCGTCACCGTCGAGCTAACCCTGTCCTCGTCGACGCGCCTCCTCAGCTGCCTTCGTCCAAGGCATGTGGCCTCGGGCGAAGCCACCGCCAAGCTTTGGACTCTCTCTCGGCCATCAACCCATCAAAGCGAGGGGCGGTGCTCCTGATGCACTGACTCAGTGAGGTTGGCGCACCTTTGCTCTTGACGGCTTTGGCAGAACAAGCGGTGGAGAAACTCTTTCGCGAAGGACCTTCGCCGCACCACATGGGCGCATTGCATGACATATTTCTGATGTTGAAGAACAAGAACAAGAGTTCTCCCTCCGTGGGATGGAGCGTTGACTGAGGGCTACGCTTAGAGCCAGTCGTTTAGGTTGTGCGGAATGTGAGTAGTTCATATTGGAGTTTATTTTTCGGGTCGTGTTCAGCTGACTTGCCAGTTTGTGTCTATCTGGAATCCATTCCATTTGAGTTGTAACCGAATATTATACCAATTTCTTCTTTGTCTTAATATAATAATACGCTACCCACGTATTCGAGAAAAAAAATACTAGTTCACGATGCATTCACAGCACCGGTGGAGAGCAAATTATGTGTAAGGCTTCACAAAGGCTAACACCACGTCGTCCTGGAGATTGGTTTTGAAGCCGGAGGCTGCTGAAATCGGGGGATGAAAGAGTATGAAGGGCTTGTTTAGATTCAAAATCCCAAAATTTTAAAAAAAATATTATCTGCATGGTATATTAAATATAGTTGAAAAATAAATCGCATTACACAAATAGATTGTAAATCGCGAGACGAATCTAATGAGTCTAATTAGATCGTGATTAGACACTAAATTGCTACAATAAATCTACAGTAAATATGCTCTAATGATGGATTAATTAAACTTATTAGATTCGTCTCGTAGTCTGCATACGAGATATACAATTAGTTTTGTGATTAGTTTACATTCAATACTTCAAATGTGAAAAATTCTCTTCTAAAAATTCAAAATCCAAATAAACCAAACACACCCGAAAACCGGCTTCCGTTCCGCTGCCGTTTGCATAGACGGGTACAGGGCGCCGACAAATGCCACCAAACACTCCAACAGCGAGCAGATCGCAGGCATGCTGCGTCGTCTGACGACTGACACTGATGCTCCCCGAACTGACGCGCACGCGCTTCAGGTGTATGCGCACGCTGGTCGGCTGGTGACCATCACCTCATTTTCCTGAAAAATGGCACAAATATTTTGCGTTCAAAAAATGACACATTTATTGAAAATTCTAAAACAAGTTCAAATACATATCAAACAGTTTTCAAATGCACCATTCCAAGTTCTACGTGCACGAAAAGTCCCAAGTTCAAATTTGATCATTAGAACGATGAAAAAAATAAACCTTTTGGATGCAATTGATGTACAAGGCAAAAAAAAAAGCCTGGCATGCACATGCAGATTGCACCTGGAAGTTGTCCTTTTTTTCATCTTTTCCAATAACAAATTTTCATAAAGCTTTTCAAATTTTCAGAAAACCATTGGTATTTTTTACACGAAATTTCTTTGTTTTTAGTACTTACTCCCTCAATCCTAGAATATAAGTATTTCTAGTTTTTGCCAAAATCAAATTGGTTCAACTTTAACTATAAATAGTAAATAATTTATAAAGATCTATAAGATAAAAATAATATTACTAAATTCATTATAAAAGCAATTATTATAATATATAAATGCTTATATTTAAAATAACTTATTTATACGAATATTGACATACAAATATTGAGGATCGGAGTTGAACAAATTTATCTTTGACCAAACCTAAAAATGCTTATATTTTGGGACAGAGGTAGTACATCATTTTCACCAGAGATGTGCCCACGTTCGCTCTTACCGGCAGACCAGCAACGTTTTCTAGAAAGCCTCTTTATGTAGAGAACTGCGACTTTGACACGAGGCAACCAAGTAATCCACTGCCACTTTGATGTATTGACTATCAATATGATCGGTTACCGGAAATCAATCTACAGAAGCTGTAAATCACCTTACATTCAGATTATTCTCAGGTTACAGCAGAAAAGGAAAATGAGAGGAGGGAAGACGACATGCCAGGGCATTATTGTTACATACACTGAACGCCAAATACAACACATGTCAGTTCCTGAAGACACACTACATTCATCAACTGGCTTGGCTATGCCATGGGAGAGACATCACGATGAGGCACTGGCTGCGTTGACCCGACCCACACTTAAGTAGTCAGCCACAGCATCTTCGGGTGGACTGCTGCCTGGCTAGAAGGTCATCACTCCTAAGCTTCTTGCTGCAACCATAATCATTGAAAATGCATCAGATGACACAAGTTATGGAATCAGATTAGCAATGAACAAACATTAGGTGATTGACAAACACTGTGACCATCAACCAAAAGTTAGTTTGTCAACATGTGGCAGTAACTACCAGAGTGAAATAATACATCCGTAGATGTCAGAATTTAAAGCAAGCAATAAAGGAAACCCAGACAATCAACACCCATCAATGTGTGAAATGTGAGCATGTACGGACCATGCTTTTCAGTTACGCAGCTCTTGGGCCTGATGATATATTGGGAAGCCTGTGGACCAATGTTGTTGAATCTAAGACTAATGTGCATCTAGCCAGCACGTGCAATATGAATAATATATTGCTGCCATTAGACATTAGTGTGTGCTCCCAGTGATGGATAGTGGAAACCAATTGAGCAATATGGAGTTCAATATCTTCAGGAACAATGATCTAATTTCCACAGGAACAACTCTGCTTGTTAAGAGTGCAGAAGGTATCTAGTCATGATACCCTTATCCTTGTATTGCTAGTTCTCAATTTCACATTGTCATTCTTTTAAGTTTAGTTTTCAATTTATCGCCTGACATGGCTAATCCATTAGGCCATTTAAGATATCATGGGAGTCAAGAACCCCTTTTTCAACAGGAGGTTCCAACTTTTAACCTTCCAGCCCTTTCGACGTAGTGGGAAACAATAAAATGTTGTCTTTTCTGAATGCAACTCCATATTCTCTAGTAGAAAAGTTGCTCGCTTAATGTGGTAATTATTCCATAAATTTAGCTTTTGTAGGATACTGGGTCTCAGAAACCGCAAATCAGAAGCCTTGACATATGGCATATTGGCATATAGGCAATAGCTAAACTCATTCACAAAATCCTAAAGCTTTAATACAATAGGACTTTATGCTAGTCAACATGAACAAAAACCACAAACACGAATCTTGGACAAACCAACATCTATATCCTTCATGGCATGCAAAAATTGATTTCTATATTAGTATATCCCGAACAGCTTAGTAATTATGGACATTATAAACATCCTTTCATGTAACATAAAAATGTTTTAACCACAATCCTGAACTACATAAGTGCCCAATAAGATACAATAAAAACAAAATCTCCACAACGCTGACCTAACCAGCATGCATTTGCACTATCTGAAAAGCAAGATGTCAGCAGTCACATGCAGCTGCTTCTGATATCAAACAATGGATAATCAATACCATCAGTAATGAGATCAGTGGCAGAGCTCCCCATACAGCAGGGTGGGGCAGCTGCTCCATCTACTGGCGGAGCAGAGATCACCTCACCCATGCTGTTCTTGGCGACCAGAGTGGGTGGATTCGGAGGTCAGAGCTGTGTATTTGCGTTGAGGAATCCTCGATGGTTGGAGGACGAAGGAGGAGGTTATCTTGGGCTGGTGGCCGAGTCCGACGGCCTATTTAATTTTTGGCCCAGCGCAGGATATAGCCTGAAGGGTGCCTCTCGAAAGGCCATGCTCGTCTCTGCGCTACCGCGAGTTGAGCCCCTCCTAGGCTCCGACTGATTGACTCGGTGAGATACGGCTGCGGCGACGCTGGGCTAGGCCTGATCCCTGATGTGGCTTGTCCACTGCCAGATGTCTACCCTGTGATTCACAATTTCATGGAGGGCAAGGTGGGAGAGCAAGTGAGCGGTGGCATAGCCGCTGCTGCTGGACGCGACTGCGGTACTGAAGTGGCCCCGATGCTATAGCAGCAGCTAGTGTCAAGGAGCAATAGCCAGTCCGTTTGGCGTCGATGTTGAGTTTCAAAGGTTAGAAAAAAAAAGGATTTCTGCACATCTATTTCATTGATTTATCTCAGAGGAAGCAGTTGAGTCAGTGGTTGCATATCTATTTTTGAAGCCATTCCCCATTCCATGCCCCTTGTTCTCTGGTTGCTGGGTTTGTCAGATGAACTTCTGAATGCTTTTATTAGCCTCTGATTTACTGTCTGTATGGCTGCTAATTCTGTCAGCTCATTCTATTTGTTATATCGGAATGGACAGATTCCTGCAATCCTACTATCTATCTTTGCTACCTTTTTATTCAGATACCGAGGAGCAACAGCTGATTGCTAGACTTTGCTAACTTTTTATTGAGATGTACCATGTTAAACCTTCAAATCTATCATTTGTTACTGTTTGTGCTTTTTTTTGTGCGGTTTCAATACAAAAGTTGCATGTGAATGCCGTTGGTTTTGAGTATGTGTTATGTTTATCATGTCAGTCCACCCCACCTAAAATTTTGGGCGAGCTACGCCACTGAATCAGACCATTATATTGTGGTACAAGTAAGAATAGATCTAAATTTCTGGGGAAAAGATTCCCTTGTCTTAGGCAGTTTAAGCTATTGGCTATAATTTTTCACAGGCTAAAAAGATTAAAAAATGTTATTATGTTTGTGTAAACTTTGTGGTTTCTTTAAACACTAACTGTTGGACAAAAATTAGAGAGATACTGCAAATATTTTGATTTTCAAGTTTATAATGAGGGAACTAAATGGGAAGGCAGACAACTCAAACGTACTCAGCATGGCAGCACACCATCATAATAATGAGACAATTTGTCTGCAACTCTTTGGTACATTTTTACTTATTAGAAGACTACTGTATCACAAAAGTAGGCTAGGACTTCAAGCATGCATATAATCATTTTCTACTAGTGTTTTCACATAGATAACATTTCAGAGTTCATTGGCAGATATACTGAGTCCTGATGGATGCCGCAAGCATGCACAAGGCAAATTTCATGTAAGATGTAAAAGAAAAAGGATGAAAACTTTGCAAGGATCTGAAGTCAGATTTCGAATTACGTAGGTACGGAATATCCTCAATATAAACTTGTGCAAGGTAACAGCTTGAAAACAGACTGCATATAAAGGGGATAGGTCCCATTTTTGGTTGCTACAGATGTGTTGACATGGCTAGTTGGCTACATCCATTTTCATTTTTGGGGTATGGTCAAAACAGATTCAAATGTTGGTACCTACTGTTCATGTAATTTACTTCATAATCAATTTCCAGCATGCATTCTTTGTTTAATGTTTCACAAAACAAAATATGCACCAGTAACTATGCGCTAATCATCAACACTAGCTCTATTGAGTTTTCCAATCTCAAAACAGTACTGACATGCATAATATGTTTCTAAAAACATGCATCTCAAGGACTGAATCCACTGTGTTGCTAGTTCTAACCAATAGTATATTAATAAGGGCAATCATTTATGATGGAAGCCAAGGCAACCAACAAAGAAAATTCAGTAATTAAGCATGCAGTCATTTCAGCTAAGAGAGTACCTTCTCTGAAGGCCGCAACTTGCAGCTGGTGAACCCCTCAGAAACAAGTTTATTGATAGCATCTCTTAGTCTCTCGTAGTCCTCCCTGACATTGTAAACCTGGTGTGAGATCCTCACATACCCTGTCACTGGATCACCACTCTTGTCCTTTGCCATCTCTTGCCCTTCCACCCTTCTTGAATTATAGTATATTGGCACCTCCACCTGGAAATCCTTCCTCAACATAGTCCTCACTCTCATTGCATCATCATCACTCTCAACGGCAAGGCAACCTGGCAGCCCCACCATAACCATGCTCCCACACAATTCTGGTGGCGAGCCAAGAAATGTCCCCCACGCCTCAGCAAGCATCCTACCCATCTCAATCACTTTCTCGTGGTTCCGACTTCGTATCCCCTCAATCCCTCCCTCAAATCGATTTACAAAATCGATAGCTTCAGACACAACAAGCTGGGCACTGTAATCCCGTGTCCCAATCCATCCACTCTCCATAGGCAGCCCATTCCCATACTCATGCGAGACAACAGGGTGGTGGAGCTGGGAGGCTATTGGATCATCCTTGCGGGTGTGCAGAAAGGCAACGGCAGGGGGGCAGAAGAACCATTTATGAAGGTTGCTTGTGTAGAAATCGGCCCCAATGTCACGCACGTCCACAGGGACCTGGCCTATAGAGTGCGCGGCGTCAACGAACACCTTGTCGACGCCCTCTTCTCGGCAGATAGCAACAAGCTCCTTCACCGGGATGATTACACTGGGCATGGAGGTAATGTGGTCGATGACCGCGAGGCGGACCCTCCGCCCCCCTTCCTTGGCGACGGCGAGCGCGGCCCGAAACTCGGCAATAATCGCGTCGGCGGACGCGACGGGGAACGGCAGGGGCACCTCGACGACGGTGGCCCCCGCGCGCGCGACGTAGGCGTGGATGGACTTCTTGACGGCGCCGTAGGCGTAGTGGAGCATGAGGACGGCGTCCCCGCGGGCGAAGTGCCCCTCGGCGAAGCTCCAGGCGGCGTGCTGCAGGATGATGGCGGCGGCGGTGGTGGCGTTGTCGACGAGGGAGACCTCGGAGACGTCGCCGGCGCCGACGAGGCCGGCGACGGCGGCGCGCGAGCGGAGCAGCCCCTGCTGGAGGCCGTGGAAGTAGAAGGCGTCGGGCTGCGCGAGGAAGAGGCCCTGCCAGCGGGCCTGCGCGGCGAGGACCGAGGCCGGGCAGCAGCCAAAACTGCCGTTGTTGACGCGCGCGACGGCGGCATCGTGGTGCGCGAACTCGGCGCGGATCTCGGCCGCCGAGATCACCGCCCGGGGGCGCTTCGCCGGGGACGGGCCGTGGCCGTTGTCGTGGTCGCGGACGTGGCCGTTCGCCGCCGGGGGCGTAGCCGCGTCGTCCGGGGGCGGGTCCGACGCCATCGCCGCCGCGCTAGGGTTGGTTGGCCCGGATGGGGAAGAGAGAGGGAGAATCGGGAGTGATAGGAGAGAGAGATTGTGCGTGGCAGTGGTGTTGTGGGTTGGTTGGGGTCGCGCGCTAGACTGCTCGAGCGCGGGCTGCAACGGGCCATACGCGGGCCGGCCGGCGGGCTTTGTATGTCGTCAGCGGCTTTCGGCTATGTGGGCCCCACGGCCCAAGGATAGCCGATGGCCGAACGGTCGGAAGGCCGAGGAACACGGATCCGGATTCAATCACTGTGTAACTTGCGCTAAAAGACAAAAAAATAAGCACCATCTAACCGCTGATCACACGATGGACGGCTTAAAAAAAAAGCACCATCTAACCGTTGATCACACGAGGAACACCAAGGGGTCGCCGCCGGTTCGTCGCTCGACGACGGTAGACTCGAGCCAGGCTCCTTGACCAGCCAGGCCGCCAGTACTATTCTTTTAGGTAAACTCCCTCAGCAAATATTTCAATTTCCCTAAAAAAAGCAAATATTTCAATTGCTCCTCTTATAGCCATAAAAATTTTCAGATTATCCTCGGTGCCGCAAGAGTTCGAACTTTTGCCCTATGTGTCATTTCCGTTCATAAGTGTTAAAGAGGTGTTAAGTAGCAACGGAAAAGATCAAGCTACCCCCCCTCCTCTCCCTTCCATGTGGGGCCCAAATGTCTGGTTCTCCTTCAACCTTTAGGCGCACGGGAGAGCTTGCCGTCGCCGCTCGTATCCACCGACAAGCAAGTCCCTCCGGCCATCCTATACGCTACACATCTCTTCGTCACCATCCCAGCAAGCTTTGTTAATCGCCGTCGCCCTCCTCGCGTCCACCACCGTTGCGGAGCCAAGCCCACAGTGAGCCCTGCCTCCCGAAACTCCTCCGTCACGATGAACCCCTCAAATCAACTATTAGGAGCTCCTTAATGCATGTGATACCGTTTTCCGATTGTTTGCATTGTCGTTCTGGTCGAAACGCGGCTACCCTAGCTGGCCGCTGTTCGCCATGGCCACCGCGCTATGCCCATCCTAATAGGGGTGGAGTCAGGCCTGTTTGTCGCACTTAGCTGACAACAATGATTTTTTAGAAATCAATGACAAATCACTCTTACGCCATGTTCATCAAGTGAGGTGACAACGGTTTCCAATGAAACTGACATCGGTGACTCCATGAGCTGGCTCCGCCCCTACAGCCTAGCCCTAGATAGCGTGCGCATAGCCGAAAAGGAGTCCCTAGGTCCGGTGAAGTGTTTAGGCTTGATGTGTGCCACTAGTTCCCCGCCGTCTAGCCCGACCGGCGAGCTCCTCCTTGGCGCCGCTGCCTGTGCAGCCGCGAGTCCTCCCCCAAGCCCCAATCTGAGCAGCGAGTTAGGGGAATTGATGTGCGGGATTGTCACAGGGTTTAACTTTTCGGTGGAATTTCGCCGAAATTCCGGTTTTTTTTCCGTTCCCGCTAGTTACCGGGAAAAGAAATTTCGGTATTTTTCGGTATATTTCGTTTTTAAAATTCAAATTCAACAAATTTCATCCGAAATTCACCGAAATTTACCGAAATTTCGGAACGAAATTTCGTTTCCGCTAAACACCGGGATTTCATCGGAAAACGAAATGGTTACGAGCTGTGGGCTTGGCTCCAGCCGCTTACGTGGATGGGTGCGGCCGTGGGCCCCGCTGCCCCCTGACGAGCGGACGGGCAAAAATGGTAGTTGAAGACGTCTCAAATCGCGCACGCCAGCGAAATGTTCCGGTGGAGGTAGCCGTTGTTTTTGCGGCACAGAGGCTGCTCGTCATCATCCGTCTCGGGTATAGATGGATGGTAGAGTTTGATAAATTTTATCAAACCGAGATGGCAAATTTAAGCACGAAACATACACAGAGTGCCGGTATATATAGCTACTCCAACGGCGGTATTATACTATTATAATATTTGGCAGTATCAGAAGTCATGCACTAAAATTTATATCTAAAGTTTAGTCCATTAGAGCAACTCCAACAGATTGATTTTTTTCTTTCTCATTTCCACTTTTTAGCCATAAAGGAGATTTAAGGGAAAAAATTTAGCTCCAACAAATTGATTTTCCCTTTTCCCATTTCCCCTATATTTCCCTCTCATCTCCCCTTTTTAAAGGGGAATTCCACTTTCTCCTTTTCCTTCTCCCTTTCTATTCATTCTTTCCTAGCCACAAGATCAACATGCATGAGAAGATCTTGGCCAGTCATGAATTAAAGGGAAAAAAGAAAAATCAATCTGCTGGAGCACATCTCCTCAATAAACTAAAATTGTGATGAGAGATTCCCCTATAAGATGAGAAAGGGGGAAAGGAGAAAATCAAACTGTTGAAGTTGCTCTTAGATAATCCAAATAGATGGACTAAAGTTTAGTTTCACTTTGACCAAACTACCTCTCACTGTGAGCATATAGGCACAATGACAGTATAATCCACAGGTAAAAATAGCATTTCTATATTTCTACATATGTCCTACCTAAATTTTAATCTATGGATCCAAATAGACACGATTTAGTCCTAGGTGATCCAAATAAAGTCTTTAGAGCAACTCCAACAGCCTAACTAAATTTATTTAGTTAGGTAAAAAATAAAAATAAAAAACAAACTCTATCCAACGAACTCTCCATCTGGCTTGTTAGTTGTTAAGCTATCCGGCTGGCCTCCCGCTACCGCTAGCCTCTACCGCTAGCCTTTTTTTTCCGAGCAAATCCGCTCGCCATCTGCAAGTCTGCAACCTCCTACGCGTGCTCCTGCCAATGTTTTAAATAGCGGGCTAAGCCTCTTAGCTGTTGGTCTCTGGAAAAGCTAAGAGCAGCTATAGCCGCAGCTAAGCCATTTAGTGGAACTGTAAAAAAAATGCAATGCCTTATCACATGACATAACAATTGAATCACTGATTCACCGGTCAACACCAAAACACATTAACATGTCATCAACTCATCAGTCATCAGTTTATCACCTAATCATCATAAGAGTACATCACAACTTCATAAGAGCAATACACTACAAGATAACAGATCATAAGACCACCACCGACAACAACACAGTTCACAGGAATATAGCTACTAAAAGCAGGCCCATTTAGCGGATATAGCCGGCTAATTGCGGCTATTAGCCCTTAGGCTAACAATGTCGCTAAAAGTGTGATCTCCTAGCGGCAACGCTTCTCAGCAACTATATCCAGCTATAGCTTAAGTTATAGCCAGCTATTTAAATCATTGGCTCCTGCCCTCCTGCTCGCTCGGCCATGCCACACCGTGCGGAGGTGGAAGAGGACGTCGTCGAGCCGTGCCGGGTTGCAGTCGCAAAGATCTCCTCCAGCGTGTGTTCCCGACCTCGATGGCGATGGAGCGCACAACATCAAGGTTGTCGGGGGAGGAGGCAGTTGGGGATGTACTTGGGCCAACACCATGGCTATACTGCAATCCCCAGACAAGGCGGGCTAGCGCACGGAGGCGGCGAGCGCTGGAGCTCACCCGGATGGCAGCGGCGGTGGCCATGGGCGTAGTGGGGGTTGGTGTGGGAGGATGTGCTGCTCGGCGACAGCGCCCCTTGGTAACGGCGGCGCTGGAGGCTGCGGCGGGAGGTATGGTTGCTACTGCTGATGGGGAGCAGGCAGAGAAGGGGAGTGGATAATGTTGTGGGGTCCATATGTCAGTGAGTTGGAGATAGGAGAGGAGAGAGGAGAGTTGGATATGAAGGGTGAGATTTGACTTGTCTGCTAGAGTGTAACCAAAATAAAGAGAAAATCTTAGCTAAATGGATTGCTAAATAGAAATATAAGGAGTGAGATTTGACTAAATTCTTGGAGAAGCTTTTATTCTAGACACCCGAAGTAAATGATTGGTGTTTGTTTGGGACTCATTCCGTCGTTCTCAGAGGTAAAATTTGATTGCGATGACGACCCCAAAGTCTGTTGGCAGTGGTGGATCGAGCAACTGCTCGAATTTTTATATGCTGGAGCAATTGAAAATATTTGGCTAAGAGTATGCCATGGTTGTGTTTGGCATGGCAGTGGTGGATCGAGCAACTGCTCGAATTTTTATATGCTGGAGCAATTGAAAATATATGGCTTAGAGTATGCCATGGTTGTGTTTGGCATGGCTAGGCAGCAAAACTAACTACCGGCTTTGAGAGCCACATAATTGATTGAACGGGCTTGCTAGCGTCCGGACGTTCGATGGAAACTTTCCCATCGAACGCTCCATCGGTCCAACGCAACATCGAATAATAACATTCGCAACGTAGAAGAAAAACGTCTGCAACATAGAAAATCATCATTTGCAACATCAAAAAAAATATTAAAAAATTGTTAACCATCCATTGATAATGGGAAAAAAACCCGCTGCAACATCTGTTTCATGTTGCATGAGACATTTAAATCTCTCATTGAAGGCGCAACATCCAGATCAAACACTTGCAACATCCAGATAAACACTTGCAACATCCAGATAAAACACTTGCAACAAAATGCAACAATGCAATGTCTAGATCTGCTTTTGCAACATCCACTTGAAATACATGCAACATTTCAAAATCTTTACTGAAACATCATAAGATACCTATTGCAATATGACCACCTGGTGCTCACCACAGCCCTAGGTCATCTTCAACCTCCAGAAGTTGCCCCGCCATGGCCGCTGCTCGGAGCTCCTCCAGCGGCCGACGCGGCTTACCCCTAGCGCGGGACAGTGACCAGGGCGGGGGGGGGGGGGGCGGGGGGGGGGGGGGGGGGGGGAGGGGAGTGGGAGGTGCCGGGGAGCGGCGGCCCAGGCCCCCACCGCGTGTGCCCCACCCAGCAGCCGCCCGGAGCTGTCCCCATGACTGGAGTTCACCGACGCTGCCGGGGAGCTCTCCATTATCCCGGAGCTCACAGCTACCCACGGGGGGTTCACCGCCGTCCACATGCGTCGCCGGCCGTGCTGGGCTCGCCGCCGCCCGTGCGGGCTCGTTGCCGGCCATGTGTTCCGCCGGCCCTCGGAGTTCCTATGGCCGCCGGCAGGAGCTCGTCGTTGGTCTTGTGCGCCGCGACCTTCATGCGCCGCTCGCTACCGGCCTGGTCGAGAAGCATGGAGGGGGATGGAATGAGGAAGGTGAGTCTGGAATGTTGAATGGAACGGTGAGGGAGGCGTCCGATCGATTGGACGCTCGATCCCTAGCATTCCCGTTGATTGAATGGTTAATGTAGATGGATTACAGTACCTACCAAGTACCAATTTGTCAAACAACATTAGCGTTGGTTGGGTGTATGTTAACGGACGTATTTATTTTTATTTATCGCAACTAAGGCCAATCTCAGTGGGAGTGTTATAAGAGTGTCATGGATATTAAATTTGCTAACATGTACCTATAGTATGAGGAGAGAGGAGTATCATGAAATATGAGAGGAGTGTCATCACCATGACACTCCACTGGCACAGTTCTCAAGTTTCCAATTTTGGTAACTGTGTCTATGACACTCCCACTGAGACTGGCCTAAGGGCACCCACAGTAGTTAAAGTAAGCTGTTCTCTGTAAGGCTCATGTATCACTGCCATTTCATAGGTCAATTTTAGTAGGAAGTGTTATCGCGCAGCTATCAACACTATCAAGTTAGCATGGCCCTCGAATGAAACCATCACTCTCAATGCATAGTTTCATAGACAGATTATAAGATTAGATTCTGTAATGATGATGTGGTCAAATGTGCTTGAACTATGTAACCATTTGTAAAACAAACTATTTGGATATGGTTCATTTAATTTAAATATTTGTATGATATTAAAATAAAGTCGTATACATAAAAATAATTACATTATATATTTGAAACTCATCCCTCACGGCATTGAAGTTTGCTCGTCCATTTCTATACCGAAAAAGTATAGATGGTCTGTCCTTCCTCACTCAAGATGATGATCTGTCCTTGTATTAGATTTCCAGGTGCGCGTGGTGTAGGAGCCGCGAGGAAAATATCGTGCTAAAATGAGCTTTTCTTTGAAAAAAAATCCTGCCGAAAGAAAGTCCATTGTGGCGTTGACCAAACAGATGTGAGCACTTGCAAGTTCAACTACAAGTGCCTCTCTAGTTAAGTGGCCTCTCTAGTTGGTTCTTTAAATTTCCATAATAATCAATCCTGGGGTAATGTGGGTCAATCAGACCCATGTTTTCTTGCCCACCAATATTCTACTACAATTTTTTTTTACATGATTCATCTTTGGGAGAGCATCAACAAGCCTTGTTCTACAAGGATGAGTTCTCAGATCCTAATCGATGGGTAGGTTTGGGGATTTTTGTTTGTTTTGCAGGTTTTCAACCCTCAAATTCTATATACACTTGTGCTAGGAGGAGAGTAAATTCAGTCCTCATGGCTGAATTGACAGCTTTGGTCTTGGCGGCAAAAGTCGCTGAAACCCTCGAGTTAAGAAATGCTATATTCTATACTGATTGCAGGGATCTTGTTCTACAGCTTCAAAAGGGAGAAGCTCAAGCTTTTGGGAGTCTAAAGCCATTGATCTCTCAATTCTTGTGCCTCCAAGATAGATGTGTTTTTAAGATGGGGAAAATTAATAGACAGTACATTTAGCTTACCTTCTTTTTTCTTGTCACTCGTTGAACCACGGGATTGCTTGTGATGCCATCACAGCACTTCAAGATGTAACATGGGGGTTCTGTTGACCTCATTGATGTAGTATACTTTTAATATATAAAGAAGTTCTTTTAATGGAATAAGTCCATTTTACCCCCTGAACTTGTCAATGAATCTGGATTACCCCCCCCCCCCCCCGAACTTCAAAACCAGGAATAGGGAGTCCCTGAAGTTTGAAAACCAGTTACATGACCCCCCCCCCCCCGACCCTGTTTTCCTCTGTTTTTCACTGGTTTTGACCAAGTCGCATGTCCACGTCAGCTTCCGCCTCCACGTCACGCCCCTACACGTCACGCCCCTACACGTCACGCCAACTCCACGTCGGATCGAGCCGCGGGTCAAAAATCCTTTGCCCCACCTCTCGCTCTCTCTCTCTCCCCCGCAGTCGCGCCACCGCTCTCCTTCTGCAAGAACCCTAGCTCCGGCGGCGGGGGGACGAATCCCGGCCGTAGCCGCCGCTCCAGAAGAAGGCCGTGCGCAGCGCTGACCACCCGCCGCCCCTGTTGCAGCCGGTGAAGCTGCAGCTGCTGGTGACGCTGCAGCCGCCGGCGATGTGGATTTGAAGGCCCCTACATCGTCGTGACAGGTGCGTGTTTGCCTCGATTGATTGGCATTTTGGGCTTTGAGGTGGTAGATCTGGAGGGTAGAATGCATTCGGAATTGAATGCGTGGTGGCGTTGAGTTGATTTCATTTTCCATTGATTTTAGGTGCTAGGATGGATCCACTTTCCAAGTTGACAGTTAGATTTCATTTCCTCAGAGAGTTCATTAACCATGGCAAGAAGCTGAACTATGTGGGAGGTAGGGAAGCAATGAGCTGCATTGACAGAGACCTAGTGTCGTTGCCTGAGATTGTAGGACACTTGAAGGACCACTGCAAGGTTGAGGAGGGGTCGATGCTGCATTGGTTGTTTCCTGGTGCAGAGTTAAGCAAAGGGCTTAGGGCACTGATTGATGATAAGTGTAACACCCTTGTGCTAATTGCGATGCTAATCATGTGCTTAACCCGCTAATTATGGACTTAAGCTCATCATTAGCGTTAATAGAGTTCGCGTGGTAAACATCGTTTAGCTGTGTTCGACCTCGTTTTTCTCCTTGATCCGAGCCTCAAATCAACTTTTGCCCAAAACGAAAGTTGTAGATCTTATTTTCCTCTACAACTTCTATTTTGACCAAATTTCAAGTTCCTATATGAAATTTGGAGTTTCAACTGGTCAAAATCGGTTCAAAACTTTTCAAACGTGGCACTGTTCTTCTCCTGTGCATTACTGTGCTCGTACGCGAGTCCATTCCGTGACTGACCGCCGGCGACTCCACGCGTCAGCCGGCGTCGATCCTCACTCTCCGCGCATACGTGCAGACGCGTCCCTATCCCTTCCCGAGGCCACGTCGCCCTTATCCATCCCTTGCCTCTCCTTCTTCCAGCTCGAGTCAAGCTGCCGCCGCGCAGAGCACGAGCTCGAGCCGCCGCCGAGCTCTGCGCCGACAACCCCTCGCCGTCCCACCTCGTCCTCTCGCGCCCAGCGCCGCGCGACCTCGCCCCGAAGCTCCTCCGTCCCTCCACGAACTCAGCCGCGCCCACACCCGGCCGGAATCGGGCCCCCAGACCGCCGGCCGCCATTGCCGCTCCGCCGAGCTCCGCCCCTCTCCGTCGAGCTCCCTCTCTCGGCCCTCCTCCGCCCAAATCGAGCCCTCGGTGAGCTCCCCCGCAACCCCCTCATCCTCCCCGACCTTCTCCCCGAGTGAATCCGGCGCCACCGCCGCGCACACGCCGCGGGGCTGCCCTGCGCAAGCGTGCGGGCCACCGCCGCGCGCCCCGAGGCCGCCGAGACTCCCTCGACGTCGCGCCGCCGCATCCCGTGGTCGTCCTGCTCCGCCGCGGCCGGAGCGGCCCGGCCGCCGCTGCCGCTCTGGCCTTGCGCTGCCGCCTCACTCCGCCTCGTGCCGACCCTGCGCGGGCCCCTGCACGCGAGCCCGCCCGCGCTGCGCCGCCGGCCGGCCGGCCCACAGCCGCCGCGTGCGCGCCTGGCCGCCGCCGGCGTGCACGGCCTGGGCAAGCAGGCAAAGCAGGGGAGGGGAGCCCCCTTTTCTCTCTCTGTCCCACTGCCGGGTGGGCCCCGCGGGTCAGTGAGGGGGGGGGTTAAAGATAGGTTTTGTTTTTTTTCTTTATTTTGGCTGAAATTTCTTAATTGCAAAACAATTCATAGAAAAATCCTAAAAATGCAAACTAAATTTTGTTAGGTTTCTAAAATCGAGATCTTCAGAAGAAAAATACTGGTGCATGTGAAATGTCACTTTTGCCCCTGCTAAAAATTTGGTTTGTGTTTAATCTAGGTTTATTTAATACCAGTTGATCTATTGCTCTAAAAATTATGAAATTTGCGCAGTAGCCTACTCCTTGCATGTGTAATCCACTGTAAAAATTTCATGTGCTGGTGTTGTACACTTTTGTGTAAATCTATTTATGTTTAGTTTACCTTGCTAGAGTTAAATAAATATTTTCGGTCATCAATAAATGTTGGAGAATTTATGTGGCATGTTTTATCAAAATCATGTTATGCTGGTAAATTCTTGTGGCTTGATCATATCTGCAAGTTAGGTGCTTGCTTTTAATTTGTTCCTAGCTAGGCTCTTTTCTTTTATAATTGTTGTAATTAATTCTTTCATGCATGTGTTTTTGCAACAAAACAAGCCCTGGTTAATTTGATCCATGTTGTTCTAGGGTTGTAATTAATACTTCGAAACGAGTGTAGTAACTTTTGCTTGATAGGAAACACTTCAGACTAAAAGACATTTGGACCAGGAATTCATATTAGCACTGAACCATCCCTTTTGAACCATAGTTAGGGCTGTTGTTATCGTTTTATCCCTGCATTCTTGTATGTTTACTGCATTGCCTTGCATCATTTCATGAGTCTCATGCATGGCATATTTTAATCGTATAGACGCGGAAATCGAAGTCGCATACGAGCTGATTGCCGAGCCGGTCCAGGAGCCTTCCGCAGAAGAAACGCAACCAGGAGAAGTCGTTGATCAAGCTCCCGAAGAAGCCACTAACCCTGCTGACCTGCAAGGCAAGCCCCGGAGTATATCCCTTATTTTAATTACTCCATGTTATATTTAAAGTATTGTGCATTTACGTTCAAGGAATTGATTAGAACCATAGATGCATAATCTTAAATACCCAGTGTCCTTACTAGTGCAGTTATCGCTAGCACCGCTATACTTAAGTAAACTCGGTAGAAGACGGGTGATTTCCTGTCACCCGCGAGATATAGGGTTGTTACTTCAGACAGTGTTATGAGAAATAATGCAATGAGAAGGGAATTGGAGACCGGGCGGAGGGAAAGTTGGACATGATTATGGATTAAAAGAAAGTTGAGTCTCCGCCTGTGTCGATTGAGGACCGTTCCGTTGCTGGCCCTTTGACTGAGGATTGAACTAAGAATGGCAACGGGTCGGGTTCAGATCGGGTGGAGTCTCCGTGCACCCAAAACCGAAACCCGAAATCGAAACCCGAACCCGAACCCGAAACCGATTCGGGCGGAAATCCATCACCAAAACCAAACCAGCGGATACCCGAAACCCGAATGGATATCCGAAACCCGCAGATAAATATACACATATTCACATGTATAAACAAGAGGCAACAAATAATAAATATTTTCATGACTCAACTTTCAATAAATTTAATAGTATAAGTAAACAAATTATCATTAACATATTATAAAACATGAGTTTTAATTCCAAATAATTTATTTCGGATATCTATTGGATATCCACGGGTGGAAACCAAAACCCAAAACCGAACCCGAAACCAAACCCAAACCCGAACCTGAAAACCGTGGGCGAAAAACCAACACCAAACCCGAAACCCGAAAAACCGAAACCCGCGGATACCCGCACCGAACCCGATCCGCTGTCATCTCTAGATTGAACAGTACTAACCACATGCCGGAAGTAGGAGGTAGTCGAAATCGGTAAGCTAATTACCTAAATTGCGTCGAAATCTGAGTCTCGACCTGCGGTGCTGGGTAGGGTTGACAGATGGTGAAGTGGCCCACGGGTTCACCGGGTGTTCGCACGTGCGGGGCTCATCATCCGGGTGTTTGCGGGCTTGATTCAGACTTCGGGCTAATTATGGGAACAGTTGACGTGTGTGGCCCGACAGGGTTTTCACGTGTCGTGTGAGTTAGGTCCACCTTGCAAGGTTAAATCGGATCGATTCGCCGTGTCTCGCGGATATGAGAGCCTTGGTCAATGCGTCGCATCGTAGTAAGGATTGAAAGGACAGAAAAATGAAAGGTGGATGTATGGTTATGTTCTTTAAAAGATAATATGATCATCCATGTGTGTATTAGCTGTTCAGGCAAATCTAGTGTTATTTATCAAACTAATTGGAGCTATAATATTGAAAGGAAAAAGTTTAAATAACCCCCCAGACTATGATACGTTGGATACATAGGACTCTGAGGTATGAAACCATATACCAGGCACATTAAACTTTTGCAAATGGTACAAACAACCCCCCAAGGCGGTATTGGAGCCCGGTTTTGCCCGCGTGGCTGTCCACCCTGGCTTCCCCCGCCACCGTATCTCTTGTCCCCGCCTGTCAGACCACCAGGGTGCTCTCGCTGCTGAAATAGGGCTGAAGAGGAGGCGGGCAGCCGGCTTATTTTGGCGCGAAGAGAAGTGCGGCGGCGGGGAAAAAGGAGGCGAGCAGGTTGCGGTCCGGTGAGGGAGGAAGGCTCCTAGGGCTGGCGAGGCGACCTGATGGCCGAATCGACCTCCTCCTGGGTCTCTTCTACAGGGGCGCGACCATCATCGAAGGGGCCGCCGGTGCCTGCCCGCGAAGGTCCTCTGGACTATGCGCCTGCGGTGATTTGCCGGTGCGGGCTGAAGGCACCGAGGAGGGTTTCGTGGAGCGACGACAACCCGGGGCGCAGGTACTACCGATGCAGCAGGGCACGGGTAAGGATGAGTCTCTTTGTTGTTGATTTTGTTTGGAATGGTTCAGGAACAATTCCTTCTTGATGTGCTTTGTTCCTTTACAGTCATCTATGGACTGCAAGTTCTTCTCGTGGTTTGATGGTGAGCATTCTGAATTCATGAAGACCTTGTTGATAGATCTTCGGAATGCTGTGTGGAGGATTAAGGCAGAGAGAGATGAGGTTGATGAGCTTCAGAGTGTTGATGTGACTGTAAGCAGGGAGCTTGAAGATCAAAAGAAGATGAACCAAAGTCTGCAGGAAGAACGAGAAGGAATGAAAAAGAAGTTGGCAGAGAAGGATGAATTGCTACAAGCAATGGCTATGAAGATGTGTGCAGGGGATAGGTCTAGATCAGTCTGTTCCTTTGTGTGTGTATTTGTGGTTGGTGTGATGCTAGGTGTGATGTTAGGTGTTGTGATGGCTTGATGTCAGGTGCTGTCCAGGATTGATGCATTTTGTGTGTAAGGCATGAATGAATGAATGAGCTATTTTGTGTTGACCTCAATGAATCTCAGAGCAGTTCACAATAAAAATGTGCATTTTGTGCATCTCAAACCAGTTCACAATAGGAATGCATAATTGAACAACTGGAACAAGAGCATATGAATTTGTGCAAATTAAAGTGCAGTTAGTTGCACTTATATCCATATCTATGTTTGTGCTACCCTTCAAGGACTGGTGAAGTCAGGTGTTACATGAAGTTTTCACAAAAGACCAAGCAAAAGACATGTTCATCCAAAAGGCTGCACAAGTGCATCATGCACTTCTAGTGCCAGGTCCTACATGGACACTAAATATAATACATTGTTCATCCAAAAGACTAACTGAACTAGCTGATCTATTACTATTGTCTTCCCTACTGCCTATTACTAGATGTTGTCCCCAAACAACAGATGGGCAATTCTTGAACGCCTTAGAGATGTCCCTCCTTGGCTTGCTGGCTGGGTAATGGAACTTGTCTGGCTGCCCCAGGTACCTTGTGCGGGAGCATGGACAGGAACTTGAGCAGGGCCTTGAGCCAGGTCCTACAAATGGAGAGGTGTAAATTTTTATAGAAACAGAAATGCCATAGGACACTGAGGGCCTCACATACCTCACTAAGTTTCCTCTTTTTACCCCTGGATGTAGATTGTCGATTTGCCGAAGTTGATGGCTGCCCATCTTTCTTCGTCTTCTTTGCATCCCTCTTTATATGTGCATTCTTTTTTTTGCCTGCTTCTGGGTTCTTTGGACACCTTCTTGCATTGTGAGTTGATTTTCCACACAGCCTGCAAGTCATCTTTGTGCCAACCCTGCTAAGCTTTGTCCCCTTTGGTGCCTCACCAGGCTCCCTCCTTCTCTCAGTTTTGGGCCTACCTGGCATCTTGACAAAACCTGGAGGTTCTGGCCTTGGCATATCAGAAATTGGCCAATTGGCTGGGCCCTCAACTGGCTGCAGGACATGAGCATAGGTTTTATTGTACTCTGACACAGAGAAACATGGAGCTATAAATTCATCCAGCACTTTGGAAGCTTTGTAGATGCAGCTGATGGCATGGCAGCAGGGCAGTCCTGAAAGCTGCCAGTACCTACATGAGCAAGTCCTTTGCTCCAAGCTGACAATGAACCTGTGACTCTCTTTCATCTGCACCTCAAAGCCATCATCTCCATTCCACAGCACATCACATTTGCCTGACCTTATGATGTTGACCTTCAGCTTCTTGAAAATGTTAGGGCAAATTGTCCCTGTCCACTTCTCTGCCCTTGCTCTGTTCTCTTGAATCCTCACCATTAACTTCTTCCTAATTGCTTCATTCATGGAAATAACAGGAAAGAATCTTGCATCCATGATGCAGTTGTTGAAGCTCTCACACAGATTATTGTCCACGGAGTCACAATTGGATCCCAACCTGAAGAATGCTCTGCTCCAGTGCTCAGGGCTAGTCTTCATCATATCCTGAGCTCCTTGTGGTGTATCTTGAGCTAGGCGGGCCCTATTGTAATTGAAAAGTATTCTATTAGGTGCCTTAGCACAACCCCACCATTTCTTTTGCAACTCCTTATCTGTATGTATCTTCCTCCAATTTGCATATATATGCCTTGCACACATCCTGTGTTCAGCATTAGGAACCAGTTCACTCACTGCCTTTAGCAAGCCCTGTATATGAAGCATCACAATTATCAGATGTATACAATTAAGGAATTGCTACAATTGAGGACAGAAACCATTCATAGAGAGGGTACTCCTTACCTTTTGTTGGTCAGATATTACCACCCAATCTTCCCCTCCATTGCAGATGTCGAGATCTTTCTGTAGCAGCCCTAGAAACCAGTACCAGGATTCATATGTTTCAGTTGCCACAGCAGCCCAAGCAACAGGGTACATTTGATTATTACCATCTCTACCTATTGCACAGAGCAACTGCCCATTGTTGGCACCTTTGAACCAACACCCATCCAATCCTATTACCCTTCTACATCCAGCTTTGAATCCTTTTTTCAGAGCATCAAAGCAAATATAGAACCTTTCAAAGACATGCCTGTCCTCAATTTCAGGGTCTAAACAGACCACAACTGTTGAGCCAGGATTGCTCCTAAGAAGCTCGGCCTGATAGTCATAAACCCTAGTGTACTCACCCTTCATGGAATCTAGAGCAGCCTTTAGAACTAATGATTTTGCTCTCTTGCACTTGGCAATGGACACATCTGCAAGCAGGTCTTTAAGCACTGCTTTCTTGATAAGGCCAACCTTCCAGGTGGGATTATCTTTGATTTCACTGTAATAATGTTTTGCAATCACGTTTGATGTGACCAACTTGTTGTCTCTCCTTGGTGGGCAAGTATGTTCATCAACAAAGGTAACAACTTTGAACCACTCAGACCTGCTGGTGATGGAACCATATATCAGCCACTTGCAACCTTTCCAAGTACACATAGCCCTCACCTTTTTCTTCTCATCCTTTACAAACTTGATGTGCTTGTGAGTTGCTATGCCATATTTTACCACTGCCTTCTTGAATTGCCTACTGCTCCTAAAGGCCATTCCAAGTGTGAAGATAGGAACTGCAGCCTTGCTGTCATATCGGTTCTCTATGCTCTTCCACCTTTGTGTCTCTCCATCACTGTCTTCTTCATAGGAATAGGCATCACTAGAGTCGTAGCATGGGCTACCAGGATCATCTAAGTTTGGCACTTCGGCCACAACATCTTCAAGCCTGATTTCTCCAAGCTGGTTCCCATGGACTCCAAGCTTCTTAGCCTTTATATTGCGCTTAATCTCTTTTGCAAATTTCTTCAACTGTTGGCCTTCTTCGTCATCAGCAGAACTGTCATCTTCTGGTGGCTGCTTGTACTCTTCATCTGATGTGTCATTGTCACTGTTGTCTTCATGAGCATTGCCATCAGCATCATCTACCTCGTCATCAGCAGAACCATCAACATAGCTCTGCTCATATTCGCTTCTACCACTCATATAGCATTCAGCCTCATTGTAGTCTTGTGAAATCTTAGGTGGGGATCTATAGAACTGCATAAAACTCCTCCAATCCTTATCCTTTTTTCTCAGGACTCTGCTCAACACACTGCATACCATAGACTTCCTCGACATATATGTCTGCAGCACCTCCATCAGTCATGTTATCAGCCATCCATTGGCATGATGCATCATCAGTAAGTAACAAAAGGCCATCTGACAATTGGCAACCAGGCTTCAACCAATGCAACCTGTAGCAGCTCGAGTGGGTCACATGATCAGCAAGATGACCCTTGATCTCTGGATAAGATATCTTGTCCAACTCAACTTCGGACATCCCTGTTCTCCCTCCAACATATTGCAACTGCCCACCGGTATTGAGAAATGACCCACCAAAGTGAAACCGAACAGCAAGATTATCCATCCTGCAATATCAAAACATGTGCAGCAATCATACATCAAAATCTTACGCATTTGTATACTTTTACCCCAACCTGCAGGAACCTAATACCCCCCAAAAAAACCCCAACTTTTCACCAAAATAACCTAAACCCACAACCCTAACGCCTAAAATCCAAACTATGTCTACTACAAACAAGCCGAATACATAAAACTACACTACTTCATCGCCATTTACTTCCAAAATTCCCCTCCCATAGAAACCCTCATTCCCATACCTAGTCCAATCACGACCAAACCTTGGGGCAAAAATGGGTGAACGGCAAAGCGGGGACTAACCTCTTGCTCCTGCGCCAGACCGCTTAGCGAACGGACCTCCTGATCATGAACCCGCCGTGCGCCTTGCCGGAGACGACGGAGACGCCTCGGAGAAGACGAGGAGACCGAGAAACAGACAGAGGAGGCGGAGTCGTCCGGGACTGGTCCGCCCCTTTGGTCCGCGCTGGGCTTCCCCTTTTGTCCATGGTGGTCTGACAGGCGGGGACAAGAGACACGGTGGCGGGGGAAGCCAGGGTGGACAGCCACGCGGGCAAAACCGGGCTCCAATACCGCCTTGGGGGGTTGTTTGTACCATTTGCAAAAGTTTAATGTGTCTGGTATATGGTTTCATACCTCAGAGTCCTATGTATCCAACGTATCATAGTCTGGGGGGTTATTTAAACTTTTTCCAATATTGAAAGTAAGGATCCAGTACTAGTGGCTTTTCAGCAAAAGAACTCCAGAGCCAAAAGCCTTGCATATTTAGGAGTCGGCTAAGTATATACCAATAGTTGAGTAAGCCTTACTGAGTATTAGAGTACTCAGGGTTTGGTTGTAAACCTTCTGAGCAGGCTGTATTCCAGAAGACTTCGAGGAAATCGGTGCGTCCTGGATTGGTCAGTCTCTTCCTCCAGGTTGGACGGTCGAGTGGGTCCCGTCTTCTCCGTGAAGTGCAGGCAGGTGAGCCTCACATCAGTGGGCAAGATGTGAAGCTCTTCTTTTGTCATCGACGTTATCTACCGTACTGTATTTTGAAACTTGTTTTAAACTGGTTGTATGTTCCACTGCGTTGAACTCTGTATACGAAATGTAACCCTGGCTTGTAAAACTTTATTGTAAATTAATTTGGAGGCTTTTGTTTAACTCTGGTTGTAAGTTAAGTTTGAAAACTTTTGTTGCTTGTAATCACCTGTGCTCGTCTTTTGGCGAGAGTTCCCATATAATCGATCCTGGTTATAGCAGGCAATCTGGGTGTACTGGTGAAGTGCAGTATCGGAGGATTAAGTTAAATGGTTAATTAGTGCACTTGATCGATATTATTTGGACTGTTCTGTGACAATAAGGCATGCCTGGATATGGTTGATTGTATCACAGATGGAGGTGTAGCTGATATATATGTAGAGCATGGTGTGGAAAGTAGTGATGATGCACAAGATGATGCAGATTATAACCAAGAGAAAGAGATGGAGGTTGGCAGTGAGGTAGGCAAATCAGATAGTGATGATGCAGTGCAAGTTATTGGCTGCAAGAAGGTGACCAGCAGTAAATCTTCCCCCAAAGATTATGGAAAAGATATAGCCAAGCTGAAGAAGTTTTATGGGTCCATAACTGGTGAGAAGTCTACATGCAGCAAGAGGTTAGATTTGTCAGCAAAGATGAATGCAGGAGAGTTTAGTTCTAGTACCATGATAGACAAGGTAGTAGCTGAAGGAGGCAGTTCATCTGATAGTGATTTTTTACCTGGTGATGATAGTTGTTCTAAGGTTGATGAGGAAGCTGAACAAATTATGAATAGATTCAAGGAGTACAAGAGGAATTGCAAAAAAGGTCAAGTACCAACTTTGGATGACCTTGATTTCTGTGGAAAGGTTCCTGTAACTCATGGTGAGATGGGAGCAACAGATGAAGGGAATGAGACTCCTTATGCTGACAGTAGTGATGGTGAGGAGGAGTCATTTGATGAGCTAGGCAGTGATGGAGAAATTGTGAGCCACAATAATGAGTTTCCTAGGTACAAGGATAAAGGTCCTAGGTCTGTTTTATGTTTGGGGATGAAATTTGCAGAGAAGAAGGAATTCAAAAATGCAGTGACCAAGTATGCATTGGATTCAAGAAAGGTTATCAACTTTGTTAAGGATGAAGGGTACAGAGTTAGGGCTAAATGTGACTGGCCAACATGCCCTTGGGTTTGTCTGCTGTCAACCAACATAAGAATTGAGGGCTGGCAGATTAGCACTTTCACTGATGAGCTTACTTGTCTTGATAGAAGAGACAATAAATTGGTGACAGCAAAGAGGATAGCTGACAAGTATGACAGCAGAATTAGAGCAAACCCTCATTGGGATTGAGCAATTCAAGAAAACATATGCCCATTGCTTGGAGCCTGCGGAGGGAATGCAGGCTTGGGCAGTGTCTAACAGTCCAAAGCCTAGAGCCCCTGGATATGTAAAGATGCCTGGCAGGCCAAAAAAACAACAGGAAGAGAGAATCTGGAGAAAAGCCTAAGACAACAAGAGTGTCAAAAAGTTGGAACTCGAATCAGATGCAGCAAGTGCAAGGGTGTAGGCCACAACATTAGTTCATGTGATAGAAGGCATGGAGTAGCATCAGGACCTGCTGCATTCACTGGAAGCCAGAGCAGTGCAGCTCGAAATGCAGCACCTTCAGCAGTAGGACCCAATCCAACTGCTTCTGCAGGCCCAAATGCTATGGTTAGTAGTCATTTGGTTGCTTTTACCCTTGCTATCTGTCACATTTCATCACTAACCAATTGTATGTCCCTCATAGGTTCTTGTTCATGACTCCCAACATAGTGCAGTGAACTCAAGAAAAAGGAAAAGTGTAGCCTCTACATCTAACAGCACTGCCGAAAACTCAAAGGTCTGTACTCAATTTGTACCATACAATTTGTACCCTAATTGCAATACTAACACATTGCTCCATTTTGATTCAGGACATGTATGTCAAAACCTCAGCCACTGCAAGGGTCTACACAAGGTCTGGTGGTTCTGGAGCATTGAACCTAGAGGCTAACATCCCAACATCTCAAGCAAATTCCAAAGTCACAGTCCAGGTCACATCTGGCCATGCAAAAGCTCAAGTCAAAGCTAAAGAACCAGAGAGGAAGAAACTTACACCAAAAAGGGCAAGATCTCTTCCACGGTTGTTGATGTCACCTGAGAAGTGAATACCCCAACCAATGTTATGTACCAGTTGATGTGTCAGTTATGGATGTAGCCAAACTTGTGGCCTGTTAGTACTTTCCTATGTGTGCCAAACTTGTAGCCTTTGTTATGTGTGCATTTTAAACTTGTCCTGAATTAAAGCCAAACTTGTGGCCTACATTACACTTGCCTGACAATTTGTGACATGCATTCCTTGCACAAACAGCAGCAATAGAGTTACACATTACATAGTCAAGTAGTTCAAAGGACTCAATGTCATGAGCACAAGGATATTACATGACCCTAAACAACACAAATGCTACAAACAGCAAGCCAAAAGCATACAGAAGCGCCAATCTTTCATTCTCCAGTTTCCTAACTCTATCACCCAGTGCTGCAGCTTCTTGCTCTTTGAGTTTCTGTTCTTCTTTCACAGCTATCAGCTCTGCATCTCCCACATTACCGACCTGCCCCAGCTCCAATCTTGCTTCGTCTACTGCCATCGACAGCTTCGCGTTCTCCCTTTTCAAACGCCAGACCATGTCACGCAAATCATGTAGCAGCTGCTTCACAAAGGGAGTCGTTGTGGATTCTTCGTACCAGGCGAACATCTCACAGCCCCCAGCCTACACAACATCCCCACCGAAATTCAAGACAACAGACAGATCAAAGCAAAATTATTTAAGGGAGCAGCGCATACCCGTGCTCTCAAGCACTTCAGATACCTCCTCCCAGGGTTCTCATCGCTCCAGGAAATCAACCTTGCCGCCTACTTCCCGCAATGGCACAGGTAAGGCGGCCAGTACTGCAGTGGCCCCTCCCGATACGGAATCGGCGACGAGGCTGGCCCCCCCCTCCAATCGGACTTGGCTTGACGACGACGACCCGCTTGATGCCGCACCGGACTGCGCAGACCTCCTCATCGGCGCCTAGTCGGGGCTGCGCGGCTACGACCGGGATTCGTCCCGCCGCCGCCGGATCTAGGGTTGGGAGGGACGGGAGCGGGAGGGGGAAATGGCGGCTCGACTGCAGGGGAGAGAGAGATAGCGAGAGGTGGGGGGAAAGCGTTTTGACCGCCGCTGGATCCGACGTGGAGTCGGCGTGAAGTGGAGGCGGCGTGATGTGGAGGCGGAGCTGATGTGGACATGCGACTCGGTCAAAACCAGCGAAAAACAGAGGAAAAACAGGGTCGGGGGGTCATGTAACTGGTTTTCAAACTTCAGGGACTCCCTATTCCTGGTTTTGAAGTTCGGGGGTATTCCGGATTCGTTGACGGGTGAAATGGACTTATTCCTAAAAAAACTACAAGAGCCTAGTGGTAGTAGGGGGGCGCCTCGGGAAGAAAATTATCTGCACCCCCGCACGACGGGGGGCCGCACCTGCGGCTAGCATTTGCTGCGTCGCAGAAGCTGGATGTCGACCAAGCTTTCCTTGGGGCGTGCAAGTCGTTATCCATTGACATGCCGTGGAGTGCAGTGGAGGTGGCAATGTAGGATAGCGTCCATTCGGAATACTCATTAGTAAAAAGTAACACAACTCACAAATCCACATTGGTTCTGTTCAGCTGGTTTGTTAGCCAGCCAGAAAGTAGTATTTTTCTTTCACACCAAATCATTATTAGCTACCAGCCAGCAGACAATCAGCAGTACTTTTCTCTTACAACAAATCAGCAACAGCTACCATCCACAGGCAGCCGAATAGAATAAATTATAAAAATTCACATAACTATGAAAATTGTAGAAACTAAAATTTGGTTGCATCAGTATAATAATTATGAAAAATCCTTTAGAATAAGATCACACCTCAATATATTCGAATGATTTTATTGCTAGGAAAATTCATATAAAGGTTGAATGTTCTATAAATAAAATATTTCTAGAACAAAATAATAATTGTCCGTCCCACGTCCGTCCCAATCCCACGTTCCGCAGATCAAAAAATATTGATGGCAGCTCCGTCCAAAAACGGATCAGGCTACCCAGCTCCTAGCAGTAGCTAGGAGAATTCCGCCGCCTGCGGCCAATCGGATACCGTAATTTTGTATTGGCTGTCATGGTTATAGGATTCTGTTCCTGGGCATTCGTATGCAGGTGCGTTGACCCGTCGCTACCCCCAATCAAACCTCTCAACACATTCGTATGCAGTGGCATTTACGACCCCCCACCCCAGAGTCGAACCTCTCCCTCCTCCAGTCCTCGCTACGATCTCATCAGCCTCTCAGCAACCCTCAGCCCCCGAAAACCCGATGGCCACGGCTCCACACGGCGGTCAAGAAGTGACGGTCGACAACGGGGACGCCGCGGCGAAGCGCCCCCGCGCGCTGATCACGGAGGCCGAGATCCGCGCCGAGTTCGCGCACCACGACGGCGCCGTGGCCCGCGTCAACAACGGCACCTTCGGCTGCTGCCCGGCCACGGTCCTCGCGGCGCGCGCGCGGTGGCAGCGCCTGTTCCTCGCGCAGCCCGACGCGTTCTACTTCCACGCCCTCCAGCCGGGGCTCGCCCGCTCGCGCGCCGCCGTCGCCGCCGCCGCCGGGGCGGGCGGCGCCCCCGAGGTCTCCCTCGTTGACAACGCCACCACGGCGGCGGCCATCGTCATGCAGCACGTGGCGTGGAGCTTCGCCGAGGGCGCCTTCGCGCACGGCGACGCCGTGCTCATGCTCCACTACACCTACAGTTCCGTCAAGAAGTCCATCCACGCGTACGCCGCCCGCGCCGGCGCCGCCGTCGTCGAGGTGCCGCTCCCGTTCCCCGTCGCGTCCCCGGCCGCCGTCGTCGCCGAGTTCCGCGCCGCGCTCGCGCGCGCCAAGGCCGGGGGCCGCGCCGTCCGCCTCGCCGTCATCGACCACATCACCTCCATGCCCAGCGTCCTCATCCCCGTCAAGGAGCTCGTCGCCATCTGCCGCGACCAGGGCGTCGACAAGGTCTTCGTCGACGCCGCGCACGCCATCGGCCAGGTCCCCGTCGACGTGCGCGACATCGGGGCCGACTTCTACACCAGCAACCTCCACAAGTGGTTCTTCTGCCCGTCCGCCGTCGCCTTCCTGCACATCCGCAAGGACGAACCCATAGCCGGGCAGCTCCACCACCCCGTCGTGTCCAGCGAGTACGGCAACGGGCTGCCCATGGAGAGCGCCTGGATCGGGGTGCGGGATTACAGCGCCCAGCTCGTTGTGCCTGACGCCGTTGACTTCATGAGCCGCTTCGAGGGGGGCATCGAGGGGATAAGCAGACGCAACCATGACAAGGTCATCGAGATGGGCACGATGCTCGCCGAGGCATGGGGAACGTTTCTTGGCTCGCCGCCGGAAATGTGCGGAAGCATGGTCATGGTCGGCCTGCCAGGTTGCCTTGGCATCGACAGCGACGATGACGCGATGAGATTGAGGGGCATGTTGAGGAACGATTTCAAAGTCGAGGTGCCAATATTCAACAACTCGAGAAGTGTTGAAGGACAAGAAGAGATGGCCAAGGACGCCAACGGCGATCAAGTGACAGGGTATGTGAGAATCTCACATCAGGTGTACAATGTCAGGGAGGAGTATGAGGTCCTCAGGGATGCGGTCAACAAGCTTGTTCTTGATGGTTTCTCCTGCAGCAAGCTGAGACCTTCTGCCAAGGTGCTATCTCACTGAAACTGTAGTTCTGCTTTTCTCTTTGTTCATTCTCTTCGTATAGTTTCAGAAATAATGCTGGCAACATGTTCTCTGCTGACTGCCGGTGGTTGTATCCTCTAGCCTGTACTCAAACATGCTGTACCATGGTACATGTCCACTAACATCTATATGTGCTATTGGTGCACCTGTACATTGCCGAATTCAGATGAAAAATGTACCGATAGCTTATAATTTTCAAGGTTTTTTCAACTTTTGTTCGTAGGATGGAGTATAGAATTGCCTAATTTGCATAAAAATAGTTCAGTTATGCATAAGAGTAATAATTACTGTTTCCAGTATAGAATCGATTTCTCTCGTGTTCAAGAAACTCAGAGGACAATCTGTGGTAAGGCATGTCTTTTGCACTTCATCCTTTATTTTGTTGATGAGTAGCCAGTACTGGCAGGGTTTTCTCGAGTGGATCCCTGATCTCAAATGTGTATTATAGTGTAGTTCATTTCTGTTAGCCATTTATTTGTTCGCATCACTGGTGCAAAGCATTCTACATAAACTCTGATTGATCTATGGACATGATAAGGTTTGAAGTCTTGAGCAATAATTGTTGGTCTTTAGGGATATGCTGCATCCAGAAGGTTATTAAGGAATGTTATAACACAACTAAATGCCAAATTATATTGTGGAAAATGCTGCTCAGCTACTTTTGGTACTCACCTGAGATACGGCCTTAAACCCTTGAGATTGACAGGGCCCCTACCATCTCTTTGTAAGCTGTAAAACCTGATTATTTATTTGTTTATCCATTTGCATACTGTGAGTGGAAGCCAAACAATACTGCATTCTTTTGGGTTTTTTTCTACTTCTGATGGATGTCCTGGACTTCCACTAGTGATAATGGGTGTCCCATTTTCTTATCCAAAAGCATCTGAATGATGAATCCTTGCTTTGTTTTAGCTCAATGATCCACGGAGATGTTATGCGTTCATGTTGTATCCCATTGGGAACCCATCTTGTCATTTACTCGAAATCCTGTTTAAGAAACATTTCACTTGTATATTGAATTAGGTCATACTCCACTTGATATGATTATTAAGGATGTGCAAAATCATTCTTTACATCCTTGAGAACTTTATATCTTTTCAGTGTGGGATGCTCGGTTTTGGCAGGTTGCTTGCTCTGCTTTGGTTGGATATCGGTGAAAGGTGATATACAACTGCAAAGGCCCATGCTCCTATAAAGGCCTTTAGCTACATTCCATACGAATCACTTTTAAGATTGTTGGTTTTCAGCGTGTCCTACCCAAGTTAGATATATTTAAAATTATTTCACTCTACACAACTTATTAACCTGTGCCAATGCGGTATATACTCTTAGAAAAAGTACACTTCATCATGTTATCAAACTTGGCCTAGTGGCTCCTATAGGTTATCCTGAACCGGAAAACTAGTTGTTTAGTCACTGAACCTGTGTGTAGGTTGTTCCATTGAGGCCACTGAGTGGTTTTGCTGCCCTGCGTGGAATGCATGCTTATTTGCTTAACATGTTAAACATGTCTACAATTAAGCTAAACATGAAGTGTTGTTGTCAGACATAATATTTTCAGTTAAACTCTGGTTTGCTCAAGGTAAAATGTTAAACTGTTGGCATGAGCACCATTTTGGTTCAGAAATACAGAGTTCTCATTCCAAAGGAGTTGAGCATGAGCTCTACAAGTTTATACGGTGAAGCAGTAAGACTGAAACTGCATTATTTGCTTGGAAGTCACACATCTTGTGGTTTGGAGGTCTATGAACCGGCAGCGCTGGGTATGTTTTTTTACTGGAATCTTTTTAGGTAAAGACTTATTTTAGGCCGGCCGTAAATCAGATTGGTCGTACGGCCGTTCGGACAGTGGGTGTTGCATGCATGTGAGGGACAATGACAGAACCAAACAACGCATGCATACACATAATTTCAAAATAGAAAAGATCATAGTTTCAACACTGATCATCGAAATCAAAATCCGATTGCACATGTGTGTTTGTTTCAACAAAAGCTTCAAAACAAGATCTCGCACCACTATGTTTTAATGATATAATTTTTTTGAGAGAAAATACTTTTTCGCGTATTCTAATTTGATTATGATGTTTGCAAAAATTGCTTATGGGTTTACCTAATGTTGCTTTTGCACGCCCGAGTTCAGTTAAGTGGATATTGGTGTTCATATTGTGAAGGTAGAATGTTTAGTGTCAATAATGGATAAGGGTAAACAACTTTGTTAGGTAGGTGAATGTTGATCGCATGATCAATAATAGGCAACTTTAGCAGATCGATTGACCATTTTGACTAATTGATTTTGGCATTTTTTCATTGTACATAAAGCAATTTATGTCTTTTGAGAAATATTGTCGAAATATATTCAAGTGGGGTCTTGTTTTGAAGGTCTCATCGAAAGAGAGACAAGTGCGCAATCGGAATTTGTATTTGATGGATGGTTTAAGAACTACAACTTTTTTTAAGTTTTGAGGTCGTTTGCACATGTCACTGCCCGCACGTTGATTCCTAATCATTATATTCCTAAAACGGTGCGGCCGTACGAACAACTAAATTTACGGCCGGCCGTATTTTAGCTGTGTCCATCTTTTTATTCAAGATTTTATGTTTTCCTCCAATATGTGATCTGAATTCCAACGTTCATTACATAGCTGATTGTCAACGTTATTCTTGTTACAGGTAGCAAGAAATATGGCATTCCGATCAAGATCAATGAATATATTTCATATTTGTTTCTCAAGATCGTCTTTGCAGCTCCATTGTTCATGCCGGCATGCCCCTACTCTCCTGTCATTAGAGTTATATCGATTTACAAGCAGTAAGTCTGAGCTTCTTATCTTCTCAGCACAAGTTATTGATCTTCTTCTTTTCGATTTTCTGTTGTCAATGTCAAGTGATATACATGTAAAAGTGATATATACTAATTTATCTATGCTTCCTTTCATGCAGATGAGTGATGATGACCACAATTGATCTATTGTACATGCTGATGGGGCGACTACTTCTATGCTGGCCATATACATGACTTGGTCTTCTTTCTAGACCAGGGATTTTTTGTACAGCCTGATCCTAATATAGTTTTATACTGATAGCTTAATTTCCCATCTTTAAAAAATATATTTTCTAAAAATATAGTACAGGCGTGGGCTTCTACAGTGTACTCCTATTACCTCCTAAGAGGTAAGAGGGTAACTAAATCTGAATCCTTGAGTTTTAAAAGATAAAAACAAATTAATTCAAGGTCAAAAAGATCTCACCAATTAGAATCATAGTCATCTCATGTGGAGGCTGTCTATCATATTTTGAGATACCTTAAGAGTTGCAGGAAAGGATCGTTTATACACCAAACAAGAAAATCTACAAGTTGAGTGTTATACTGATGTTGATGCTGATTGGGCTGGATCTTTGGATGATAGATTTTTTATCTCTAGACATTGTACCTTTGTTGGAGGTAATCTAGTTGCTTTGGCGAAGTAACAAACAAAGTGTTGTTTCACATTCTACTGCAGAAGCTGGATTCCGTGCTATGGCTCATTGTGAATGTGAGTTGTTATGGCTGCAGATTCTTCTCACTGAATTAAAATTGTTTGAGAGTAGCCCCTTGACATTATATTGTGACAACAAAGCTGCTATTGATATAATTAACAATCCTGCTCATCATGATAGAACCAAGCATATTGAGTCGATCGTCATTTTATCAAGGAGAAATTGGATGCAGGGATAATTTGTCTGCCTTATGTAAAATCAGCTAGTCAGGTGGCTGATGTTTTGACCAAAGGGTTACCTGAGAAGATATTTTCTGCATTCTGTAGCAAGATGGATCTATATGATGTATTTGCCCTATCATGAGGGGAGTGTTGGTGTACGTTGTAAATATAAGTGGAACGAGAGACCAAAGTGTAAAAACTAGAAAGAGTAATGGGGAGCATCACGATCCATTCAACCCCCTCCCCCCCTGTAGTGTTCATGTTCCTCCTTCCATCTTCTCCTTAAAATTTCTCTTAAAACCACCACTAAATCTTCAATAGAAATGAAGGGCATCCGGAGCCTCATTACACCAAACTGATTATTCAAGAGAACTGGTCCGCTAACCTAGCCATTACACGTAGCCCGGGCATTCGGGTTGGGTAATGGAAAATTTGGGTATCTAGAAATACTACCCGAAATTGACTTGAAAAATGGAATACCTGAAATTTCGGGTTTGGCTTCGGATTTTCCCGAAATATCCGATCAACTGCCAAATAATTATCTCTCCCATTATGCAACAAGTAAAAAATGGGATCAAATATAAAAGTAAGATCAACATATCACTATTATTGCATCAATCAAACAAACAAGGAATCAATAAATCAAACAAATAAATTTCTTATTGGGTTGTTGGGGTCAAATGAGTAGATTAGGCCATGATCTATTGTATTTTCAATAAAGTTCGGGTAATTCGGGTACCGGGAGTCAAAACTTTCTTAACTTTCTACCTGAGATAGTGATCGGGTAATTCAGGATCGGGTTCGGATAATTCAGGTTCAGGATCCGGAATCAGGAAATTGTGCCCACACCCCTAATCACACGAGCCTACCTCATTGCAACTTCTACGCGCAATATCTCAGATATTTGGTGCACCTGAAAACGAGGCATCGAAATCATGTTCCTACAAGCGGCACAACGACGAACCTCGCAAGCAATGAATATCGTGTTCTACACGAACTTTACAAGGAAGCGCAAACACCGCGCAACTGTGCACTGCACCTTCGGCACTACTACAGCAAAAGATCTTCCTCTAGGTCACACTGCTTGCCCTTCAAATATCTCAAACGCAGCCACGTGTACTACAACGAGTGGCCGATAGGCGATAAGAAATGAGTGCACGTGAAAGGGCTACCTTTTGATGAGCAAAGCTATATATAAACCTCATCGCAAATCTCCAACGCAACACCTCGTACAGTTCATCAAGTAAAGCCACATCAGATCACACACAATCTAGCTGCAGAAATGGCGTCGACGGTGGCGAGCCTCTCTACCCCGGCGGCGGCCTTTGCGGCCACAGACGTAGTCCCGAGGAGGAAGATCGCCGGCCGCGTCTGGTTCCCCGTGGCGCGCCGCGTCGGCTTCGCGGTGAGGTCGAGCGGGCCGGGGACGCCGCCGGGGATCTCGGACAAGGTGTCAGAGAGCATCAAGAAGGCGGAGGAGACGTGCGCGGACGAGAAGGTCTCCGGAGAGTGCGCGGCGGCGTGGGACGAGGTGGAGGAGCTCAGCGCCGCGGCGAGCCACGCCCGGGACAAGCTCAAGGAGAACAGCGACCCGTTGGAGAACTACTGCAAGGAGAACCCCGAGACCGACGAGTGCCGCATCTACGACAACTAGACCATGCCTGTATCCAGTGGCGGAGCCAGGGGGGCTGGCAGGGGCCATGCCCCCCCCCCCCCCCCCCCCCCCCGCCAAGCTTGGTGTAAGTCTACTATAATACATATATAATGATGATTGTATAAGTATAAAATTAAAGAATACACTAATCTACTGTAGACATAGAAAACTGATTTTTAGTTATTACCTGTGTAAATATATTTTAACTGTATATTTCACAAAGTAGGATCTTTGAGTAATCATGATCATTTTTAGGTTTTTAGCTGATATAATTTGTTTGTATTTAACTTTTTAGATGTCATGGATAGTATAATAAACATATTCTTGTGCCAACTTAACTCTGATTTCTAAATATCCAAACCCTAGATTATTTTCCCCGCCCCCTACTCCCGCGTCGACGCCCCAGACCTTGCCACCCGGCACTCGACATGTGGCCCCACTCTGACCCTATCTCGCAGCGTCCCCTTTCTTTGTTAGGAATATAGCACCCATGTAGCGCCCCTCACTACTAGCCTCTTTTTCTATGACCACCACTTAATAATATCAACACTTAAGACTGGCTCCACACGACAAGAGTTTGCACCAAGATTATTTTTCGAGCAAGCAAGGAATCTAAGTCATGATTGGTATCTCACCCACCTATGAGCCTATTGTCCTAACAAAAGAGTCTATTGTTGCACTACGAGCGTGTTTATTTTATCCTATTACTTGCCCCCCTATCATTGAATCCTGGCTCCGCCACTGCCTGTATCGATATGTGTATCAGCAATCAAAGATGTTAAATTTGTTATAGGTAATTAAAGGATATACTTGAAGGGGTGAAGTGAAAGAGAACAATTCTACTACATTATTTATAGGTAAGGCGTCGCGGCGCGTCGCCGAGTGTTCGTCGCTTGCGGAGCGCTCGTTGATGGAGCAGAGGGCCACAGGCTTCGACGGGACGGGGGAGGGAAGGTCAGCGGCGCGGCGTGCAGGCGAGCACTCAAGGCCGGGCATCGAGCACGGGGGCAGCGGCGCAGCGAGGCACGCGCGGCGCGCTCGAGTGCCTGCGCTCAGGGCAGGGGAGGGTCAGCGAGGGAGAGAGAGAGGAGAGAGAAAAAGGGAGTGGAGAGAGAAAAACCAAGGTCAACCGTTTGAGTTAGCCCAAACTCAAGATTTTCTAATGAAACTCGAAAAATTTTGAACACGAAAGTTGTTCAAAATTAAATTTCCTACAACTTTCCTTTCAGGCAAAACTTCATTTGAGCGATGATTTGGAAGTTTAAAATTTGAATTCAAGTTTAATGATCCCGCTTGTTTTTCGGGGTTAACTCCAAATTTCATGTTGTAACTTGAAAAACTTTGAACACGAAAGTTGTTTATCTTGTCAAACTCTATAATTTTTGTTTTGGGCAAAATTTCATTTGAGAAAAGGTGCGAGAGTTGACTTTTTGGTGTATTTAAACGGAACTCGGCTTTTAAGTAATCACCAAAATAGGGTTTACTGTGTCATTTGATGTTAATGGCATATTTAAACGGTGCTAAACACCGGAGGTGTTACAGTGGGTCAAATTAGATTCAAGAGTATTCAGTTGAATAATCATTGTTTTTGACAAAAAATATCAAGTATATATAGTGTGTGTATGGTGTTATGTATATATACTCGAAAATAGGAAAAACAAGCAACTTATACTCTAGCCCAACTCTTCTCCTCAAAACAGGCCGAAAACGTCGATCGCAGCCCAACTTTTCTCCCCCTAGCCCAATTGGAATTCAAGCATCTTTCTTTACTGAAACCGCGTCGCGGTCCTGGCCAGGGAGATGGGCCACGTAGGCCGGAAAACATCGGCCGTCGGATTGCGATCCGACGGCCAGAAATAGATAGGGACGTAAATTTTGCAAAAAAACCCCGAGCTTTATTAAAATGAACACGGAGTCCATCAATTTAATGAAAAACCCCTCGGACTTTGTGGAGCCTTACTTTACAAAAAAACCCTGAACTTTTAGTAATCGTGTCGTACTCCGTGAATTTTGTAAAAAAAACCCTGGACTTTGTTAAAATGATTCTGAAGTCCATCAATTTTATGAAAACCCCCTTGAACTTTTCAGTAATCGACCGGTACTCCGTCGACGACAAATTTACCAAATAACCCATGCAGTCTACCAATTTTACGAAAATCCCCCCGGACTTTTTGCAGTTCAATTTTTTAAAATAAAACTGAACTGGAGGGCATATTTCTGCGCGGCAACGCCGCGCAATGTTCTAGTGATGACTGAAGCCGTGATGGGAACATATAAGAATACACCCTCACAGTGGTTACACGGCACAGGCGGCGCGCAGCAGATGGACTTGGTGCCGGGACAATATGTGGGTGCGGCCGTGCAGGTTGTGTGACCTCATACACAACATGCTTAAAAAGGTAGTAATATGTACAATAAAGTTTTTTGTTTTGGTAGGAATTTGGATATGGTAATTTCACCGATATTATGATTTGCCGACGACTCAAGTCTTTTGAGGTTGTCCATAGAGTTAGAGTTGTGCGCGTGTATTCATATATGTGAGTTTGTATACGCGTATGTGAACATCTGTATATGAGCATATGTATTTGTACTAAGTTTGAAAAAAATATTTTGGTTGGCAACATTTCAAATGCACCAGCAATTCACTTCCATGTAGAACCATATACCCATGAGCTTAACAAAATAGCGATGCTTCTGTTCAGTCACTGCATTAACATTGAGCCTCCATATCAATTGCGATTGTTGCACGGCTCAAAAAGAATAATGATTTTATTCTTGTATGAGCCCGCTCATGCATGTTAAAGCCTCACCAGTTCTATTTAGGCCTAAATTTAATATTCATTTTTGGACAATATTGCCCCAACAGTTCCATCAGGCCAATCTATCTATCTATAGTATTGTATAGTATCTATACAGCTCACTTCATCCCTAGTAACTGCATTTAGCTACAACTGCCCATTTAGCTACATTCCACATGAATCACTTTTAAAATTGCTCATTTTAAGATCTTGTGTTCTACTGATCCACTCATGTTAGATACTATAGTAATAATCATTTGATGCTACAACTTAACTAGTTATAATGCGGTACATGTTCTTAAATAATGAAAAATTTATCTTGGTACCAAACTTGTCCTAGTGGCTCATATAGTTTATCAAACTCGTGAGGTAGTTATTTAGTCACTGAACCTGTGTAATTCTATCCATTGATGCCAAGTAGTTTCGCTGCCCTACATCTGGAATGGACGCTAACTTGATAATTAGTCCACAACTAAGCGTGAAAGTGCTTTTATATTATTATATTTTCAGTTAAATTGTTAAAATGAACACCATTTTGGTTCAGAACTTCTTGAGTTCTCATTCCAAATAAGTTGTCCTGCACAAGCTTATTAGACATGAAAGCATTCGAATCAAAATTGTGTTGTTTGCTGGTTAGCCATCTCTTGGTTTGAAGGAATCTTCTAGAAAATGCAAAAAAGTCCGGTGAGCGCTTGGTATGTTTGTTACTGTTTTTTTTAATTCAAAGTATCTTACATGTCCCCCCTCGTGCATAATATGAATTATGTAATTTAAAATAAGAGAAAGTTCAAATTACTCCCTCAAGTATGGCCAAAATCTGGATAAACTATGTTTTGTTTAATTTAACCCCACAACTATATAAATTGGTCCAAATATTAGAGGGCAATTAGGTTGCCGGCCATAAATGGCCACGCCCCAAGTTTGGCGCCGAATGTTAGCCAGAAAAAATCGATGCCTGAGGCCTGTCTCAGTGCACAGTTTAATGGCACAGTTATTTAAATTGAAAACTAGGTAACAGCGACAGATGAATTTTATGGTGATAAAACTCTATCCTTCTTTCTCATTATCATGTCAGTAAAATTGATTATATTTAATGTCACAGAACCCTTCATAAAATCTCTATTAAAACTGGCCTAAGAAGGTACCATATGGCGTGAAAAACACCTGCAAAAGCTATGGCAGCCAAATCTTAATCACCAACCAAACAAACGCATTGATTTGAGTGGCTGCTAAACTTTATGGCGTGGCTGGTTATGGTGTGCAACCAAACAAGCCCTATATCCCATACATGTCCAAATGATCGGATTGGAACTGCACCAATTGCTTTTTTAAATGATCTCTATACGCCCGGCCACAGGCGTGCTCGTTTTCTTCAAACAAAAAAACATCAAAGTGAGAGCATCCTAGCGTGTACCATGATGCTAATGCTTCAAATCATTCAATCCGGCTCGTAAAAAGCCGACTGATTTCGGTTAATTCAATAGTATTTTGTGAAAAAAATAAATTGAAATAAGTAAAAATCAGATAAGCTGTGAAAGCAGTGAATGTCGTGTCACCGTCGATGCTCAATTTTGAGTTTCTCCTGCAGTGTCGAGCATTGGTTTGGTGGGACCTCAAATGCATTAAACTACTAAAATCCTGTAGCAATATATCTTCTTGTAGCTATTTACTATTTTCTCAGTTATTTATTCCGCAAGCACCGAAACTAGTATCTGCATTTTTAACAGAGGCCATGTTTATATTTCAAAACGAAAAATGTAAATTTTTTATAAATTGCTTGCATGCTATACTAAATGTAGTCAAAAAGTAAATCGCATTACACCAATGAACTGTAAATCGCGAGACAAATCTAATGAGTCTAATTAGGGCGTGATTAGACACTAAAGTGCTACAGTAATGCTACAATAAATAAACTATAATGATGGTCTAATTATGCTCATTAGATTTGTCTCGTAGTTACCAGACGAGATCTGTAATTAATTTTGTAATTAGCCTATATTTAATACTTCAAATATTAAAAATTTCCTTTAAAAACACAAAAATACAAAATGCAAAATAAACTAAACACATCCAGAATCTTTTGTTCAGGCATTCGTACTCACAGGGGTAAAACCGATGCGCAGTTTTTCTCTTTCTTGTTCCAGCATCGTTTTTCTACCACGCTGACCAATTCCTTTTTGTCCTACTAAATACCCCCACCTATTATTGGTGGTGCAAAGAGAAATAGGTTTTATTTAAAAAACTTATATTTAACTAGGGATGGTAATGGATCATGATTTTAGTGGTCTTTTCACGATCCAACTTGATCTTTATACATTCACTACTACACAAATCTTAATTGAGGCGGAAAAAAGCATTAACTGAGGTGATTTATTCAGCCGTCTCAAATGTATAGTCACAATTAATATGACATTAACTGAGGCAGTTAGCTGCCCGCCTCAGTTAATCAAATACAAAAAGCAAAAAAGGGGGCGTCCCTTCAAGCCCATCTTCGATCCGCCAAGCCATCGGGGGATCCGCTGCTCACCCTCCGCGCCCGTCCGAGGCCGCTGTCGCCGTCCGCCGTGCACGGCCGCCGCTGCCCGCCCGCGCGGCCGCTGCCGCCCTCCACACCCGGATCCTCCGCTCCTGGCGGGAGGAGAGGGCCCTCCGCGCCTGCCTGAGGCCTCCGTGCACGGCCACCGCTGCCCGCTCGCGCGCGAACATGTTGCCCTCTGCTGCCCTCCACGCCCGGATCTGCAGCTCGTTGAGCTCTTCAGTAGCACCCTCACCCGCGCCAGCGAGCACGTCGTGGCCTCCCTCATAGAGCACGTAGGCGAATGGAGAGGGAGGGAGAGAAGTGGATCTGAGATGAGAAGGGAGGGTCTTGGGCTGGGTTGGGCTTTTACGTTTTGACAACAATTAACTGAGGCGGTTCTTGTAATTTGTCCGCCTAAAAAAATAGGTGTATTAATAGAGGCGGTCATCGTAACTACGACAGCCTCTATTAATTGATTTTGTGAGGCGGTTTTTGAAACCGCCTCAGTTAATTAAAAATGACCGCCTCTGTTAATGTTGAGCGCCTCATAGCTCCAAAAAAAGATCGTTGTTAATCAATTTTTGTAGTAGTGATTTTTAGCTCAAAATTGTACTACTATAGAATTAGAGCCCATTTTTAAGGCCTATCCCTTAAATTATCCTAGTTAAATTTCAAATCCTTTACCACAGCCACGTTTAGTTAGTAAAAAATTTTAGTTAATGTAGTATTTTTGTTAGTATTTGACAATTAATATCTAATTATAAATTAATTAGATTTAAAAGATTGGTCTCATTATTTATAGTTAAACTTTGTAATTAATTATTTTTTGAACTATATCTAATATTCATGTATGCAGAGATTCGACTGTAGGAATTTTTTGGAACTAAACAAATCCAACTCTGCGCGACGGGTGAGCCTCGTTCTACAGAAAGCCGGAAGCTTCACGATGACAAACGTGCCGACTTCCCAAGAAAGAAAAGGAATCAGCCAACCAGGGACCTTCCAACCCGGCGGCGGCCACAGACGGACTCTCACCTCCCCCGCCCACAGCGGATCCAACGATCCGATGACGCATGCAGTGACGCTAATTCCGGGCAGCCCCGGGCAGCGCGGACGGTCTCCTGATACGACCCGGCTGTCACAGTCAGATAACCAATAGCCTCACGACACGTGCTCCTCGTCTGACCCGTATGAGTCGAACCGCCTCATCTCCGCCGTCCGCCTTCCCCAACCGGGCGATAAATACCTATCTCTCCATGGCTAGCCGCGTTCCCCTCCTGCACGCAACCTCTCCCCCCCCCCCTCCCCCTCATCCGTGCCCCCGTGGTGTCGAACCCCCTGCCCTCTTCGCGGAACGGTGAGTTGCTTTGTTTCAATTTGTTCGAAAAAATCCGTTTGTTTGCTGATGCGCAGGCTCAGCTCTGACCCGTGGATCAGCGTGCTGCCGGGTGAATCGAGCTGCGGTGGCCTCGATCTGGACCTGCGCACCGAGGCTACGGATCCTCGTCCATGGCGATCTGGAATCTGCATAGGTTAGTACTTGACCCCTTGATTCTTGTATTCTTGTGGTTTCGTGTTGGGGGCCATCTCGCCGTCGCATGTGCTCATCTGCTGCGTTTCGTTGTTTCGGCTTTCAGATCAGGCGGGCCGCGGCGTGACCGGATTGCTACTAGGTGGGCTGGAGGGCGCGGTGGAGTTGCCAGGGCATAGCCGGCCGGCGGGGACTTCTTCCTCTGCTCCACCGCGCGGGATCTCTCTGAGCTGATAATTATTGGATGAATTTCGATAATTATTAGTAGATCTAAGAGGTGCGAACCGTGCCGCCTTGAAGAGGCGAGGTAAGGTGAAGCATGTAAGAGTCGTCGTTGAGTCGGCGTGCGTTGAGGGCACAAAAAAAAGAAAAAAAATGTGACCTGAGAGAGGCCTTTGCCATGATGGGTGCGCTCGCATGGCAGGCCACGGTAATAAATAAGATATTCTTGTGTCCCGGGGAGGAGATCGCACGGGGGTTGATTTTTTTTGGCCCCGGGTTCTCCTCCCCCTTGGTGTCCCTGTCCCCGTTGCTTTGTGTTCCTCCGCTGCTCCTCTGCGCTACGGAACTCGTGCATCATCTATCTCGGCGCCACTGCAAAAAATCTGGAGCTCCAGCGATACTCAAGGTACAATCGGTAATTTTAGTATGTATGCAATTTCCTTCGTTCTTTGTTCTTCGCAACGCTTTAATTTTGTCATCTCGTGAACTAGCGTTGAGATAGCCTTTAAGCACCGTGAATAACCCTCATCCACTTTACTCGAACCAGTTGTCAAGATACGAAACTTCAATGGCTCCCAGGACCCTCAAAAGATCACTTATGCTACAAATTTTCAAGAAACCAGTAAGCAAACATCCAAAATTTTTGATGCACTGATGGTTAACTCTATTCATTACCTCGGATCACCGAGACGACACAAAACACAATGGATACGTATTTCATTACCACCGAATTTATACAATTATGAATTTGATTTCGCGCTGTCATCCACTGCAATTTTTTTGTTTATTGCACGTGTACTTATGTATTTGAGTATTACAATATATATTGATTTGGAACACTGGAACATCTCTTTTTGGTCTAGTACTTAGTATTTGTTTGTTAATCCGTAGCAACTGTAGGGCTTGTCGAGGGTTTCGGAGTTGTTGGATGGACTGTACTATTGGTGTTTTATCTTGTTTATTAAGCACTATCAATTGTTGGGTTTGTAGAGGGTTTCAAAATTGCTGTATATGCTGCTATTATCATGTGCATGCGTACCTACGAAGAAAGGAGGCTGGTGATGGAGCTGATGGAGTTCTGCACGAGCTGAAGATGCTGGCAATATGAACCTGAAGATTATTACGAACTCAACAATATGAACAATGCGGTTTGTTGCTTTACCTGGTGGTGTTAAGCGTGACCCAAATACCAGGTGTTTGTTCAGTACTTTGAATCTAAATCTCATTGCTGGTGCTTGTACTATTACTCCATTTATTCAGGCAGTTACTCCATTTAGAAGTTGGGGACACTGGGTTACCAGGATATTCCGTTGACGAGGGTTGTAACAAATTTGTGTTCAATTTGCTGAGGCTTTGGAGTTAAGCCATGAGCAGTGGACTGTGTTCAATTTGCTGAGGCTTTGGAGTTAAGCCATGAGCAGTGGTGATGGACTTAATCAGATTAAAGGTGGGTTGGAAAGTCGATGACAAATAATTAAGGTAAAATTGGCCTGGCATCTGTAAGGTTAAAATTGTTACCGTCGCTTGTAAACTTACGCTGGATTGCACCCACCCAGTGATTTCAGTCATTTCCATGTTTCACGAGACTTGAATCCTGCACTTTTGGCGGCAGTAGTAGCAGCAGAGGTGTGTTGCAATTCATCGGGGCAGCTTATTTATTTGTTGCAATTTTGAGATTAATTATGGATTAATTAGATTTATCTTGCATTACAATTCTTTTGTGCAAAAAGTTTTGTATATAAATTTTATTTAAAATTCCTAAATGGCAAGATTTTTTTTTTAATTTTTTTGCCAAAAGATCTAAACACCCTATAAGCTGAATGTTTTTTTTTTGAGATTCCTATACTAGGGTACAAGTTGAAGAATCTTAACACCCCTGTAGACGCACACTGCATACACGCACTCACACCTCATTCAACACCTTTCTAAAGGGAATTAAGACCTACAATCTATCCTCTAGAGAAACCAGTTCATGTGAGAATCGTGGGCGAGCCTGCCACTCGAGCGTTAACCGACCGAGCTACCGCTCGTCCTCCTATAAGCTGAACGTTGGGAGTAGGGGGGTGACCCTTACTAATAGTTCCCTAGATATATGATAGTTATGCTCTTATACTTTTTCTAACCGAGTAAAATTAAATGCAAATGTGGATTTTCGTAACTGAATGTTACGAGATCAGCATTTATGTGATCATAACATGATTTTGGTTCACTTTGCCAATAATGAATAATTTCAAATGTGTAGTTTAACTTTTAAGCAGAGGTACCAAACTAAAATTGGAAGGTAGTTTTGGGATGCCGGGGTTTAAAGGTTTCACAAATCATTTAACGGTTGGTAATTTTCGTCACCATGTTGATTCCATGTAGCTATTGGAGCCTCGTTTGGAAATGCGGATCTTTCCTCAGCACGGTGAGGTCATCCATTGACTGTCAGCCCAGGCGGCGGTCAAGGATGGAAGGTGGTTCGATTCCACCAAGATTCCTTAGTTGTAATTTATTGCTCTCTGTAGCTTAATTTACTATTTGCTCTTGTGTTTTCAACTTAATAACAAGCTCTATTTAACTATCATAAATTAGCCTTGCTTATCATGAGCATATTTAACTTGATTCTGTTTCATATTTTTTTAATATGTTCCTTATAAGACCTGACTCTTTATTCTTCATATGTAAACCTGAAACGAATAATTTTAAGATTAATTTATTCTTCTAAACTGCCTTTTTGTAGGTAAAAGAAAGAAAAAAAATCAAAGTGGAAGCTCAGAGTAAGAACCGTGACAGAGTTGTGAAAATAAATAACAAAAGGTGCATTGGAAAGCATGAGATTGGGGTACTTAAATTTATCGTGGTCGCTGTAACTAACATGGGCTTTGTTTAGATTCAAAATGCAAAATTTAAAATTTTTGTAAATCGCTTGCATGGTGTACTAAATGTAGTTAAAAAATAAATCTCATTATACAAATGGACTGTAAATCGCGAGACGAATCTAATGAGTCTAATTATGACGTTTCGTAGTTTACATACGAGATCGATCTGTAATTAGTTTATATTTAATACTTCAAATATTGAAGATTTTTTTCCAAAAATACAAAATACAAAGTGATCTAAACACACTCATAGTGACATGAAACTAAGTCCATAAGCTGAGTCTAGCTCTTATCATCAAGCGCGGTGAGGACGGCATCCACGCGGTGGTTGGAGTTAGATTTTGCTTTAATCAAGAGCTTGCGGAGATTTTGGTCGAAAAGAGGACTCTGTTTCGGCACTGCGCGGGACCTTGAGCTCTGAAAGTCTGTTGAGAGGAGTTGCCGAAGAGGAGGCTGTCATGAACCAGAAGTCATCTGTTGTTTCTAGTTCGTCTGTTGTCTTTGGAGATGAGCGAGATAAGTCTGAAGAAGAATGTTAGCGTGCGTGAGATATAACGTGAGCAGAGACGTAGAGGAGGCGGCAAGGAAGAACAGGGTGACCGGCTGCGTCCGGAGGAGTTGGCGGCGGATGTCCTTGGACTATTGTATCAGCCGGTTTATTCTGGTTCTAAAGCTGAATTCTATTACTCGGTTGAGAGACCTCGTTAAATCTGAGTGAAAGTAAACACCTCAAATACTCTGATCGTGTCAGAGGCAGGGGCGGGTCCAGCATGTACCAAGGGTATTCAACTGAATACTCATTATTTTTGTAACAAAATTTTATATATGTAGTGTATTTGTCAAGTATATAAAGGAAAAATAACAGCATAATGGTATAACAGCGTGGGAAAATAGGAAGTAGGCCAACTTCACCTCCCACTGACCGGCCCACGTTACCCCACGGCCCACGACACCCCCCGACCCACCCGACCCACGTTACTCGCACGCCTAGACTCCAGCTCCCGATTCCGCCAATCCCCATCCCCGCCAGAAACCCTAGGCGGCGGCAGCGCTTGGCTTCGCACAGCAACGAGTAAGTGGCCGGCGGCCAGTGGAGCTCGACGGTAACCGGGCGAGGGGCGAGGGCGGCGTGTAGAGTGCTAGCCTGTGCCGTTACGGAGTTGTAGAGGGCAAGCGCACCGCGCGGCCAGGCATGGACGACTCCGGGAAGGGAAGACGCGCTGCGTGGTCAGGGAGGGATGGCAGGGGCTCGGCGATGCGCGGTACCGCGGCGGCATCGGCTCCAGCTGCGCCGCCTTGGATTCTCCCGGTCACCCATTCTCCTTTCTCTAGCATACCGCACGGTGACGTTCCGATCTGTGAACAGTAGGGTGAGAAATTATTTTTGTTTTCGTGAGTTTGTAAGTTATTTTTGCTAATTGGCTTCCTATGTTAAATATATTATTGCTTACAATTTGTAAATAACACTCCGGAACTTGAGTAATTTTATAGTTCTATATGTTGAATAATTTCGAGCTAGGATTTCAAGGTTATGAATCTATAATTCGAAGCCCAATTGTGTGTTACATTTCGTGTATATTATGTAATTAGTATGGTGTGGTGCTGCAATCAATTACATTTGCTAAAAATTAGAATTTGGACTGTCAAAATAAATTTACCCTCCAAAATTTTAAATACCCATTCTCCAAATCCTATACCCGTCCCTGGTCAGAGGCCATCACATCATGGTGCAGGAGCAGGACTTTGCTGGACTACAGTGCGGATCTTGCCTCCCCTATTCCACGTTCAAGCTTGATTAGGGAGGCCGTGTTTGGTTGGCCGTGAAAAAGTTTTCAAGAAAACTTTTCGGCCCTTTGACCACTGGGCCTGTTTAGTTCGCGAATTTTTTTAGATTTAGATACTGTAGCATTTTCGTTGTTATTTGACAATTAATGTCCGATTATGGACTAATTGAGCTTAAAAAATTCGTCTCGTCATTTATAGTTGAACTGTATAATTAGTTATTTTTTCTACTGCATTTAATGTTTCATGCATGTGTCCAAAGATTCGATGTGATAAGTACTGTAGGAAAATTTTTGGGAAATAAACAAGGCCTAAGGCTGTGTTTAGTTCGTGAAATTTTTTGGATTTAGGTATTGTAGCACTTTCGTTGTTATTTGGCAATTAATATCCAATCATGGACTAATTAGGCTTAAAAGATTCATCTCGTAATGTAGTTGAACTGTGTAATTAATTATTTCTTTCAACTGCATTTAATACTTCATGCATATGTCCGAAGATTCGATGTGACGGGTACTGTAGGAAAAATTTTTGGGAACCAAACATGGCCTAATTAGGGATATTAAATGAAGTCTAATTGCAAAACTACCTCCACAACTATGGTACTGTAGCAGTTAATGTACCTAATGAGTCCTTTGACCGTATGATCGGAGGATGATTAGGCGCGGTTATTGTAGCATCACTGTAACCAATCATGGTGGAACTTGGTTCATTAGATTCGTCTCGAAAAGTTACACTCATTAGTGAAAAGGTTTCGCAAATAAACTTTGTTTAGTACTCCATGCATATATTCATCTTTTTGTGAAAAAATTTTGACGGAGCAATCCAAAATTTTCACGGAGCAATCCAAACACGGCCTCTGGCATATTAGTATAGCCTGGCTTATGCTTTTTTTGGTATTGTGGACGTCCTACCCCTTGCAACCAAAATGATGATTGTGTATAAGGCTAGCCTGGATAGGGCTCTACGTAGGCAACCAAACACAACCATGGTGACCTTAGATATTTGGCCTCCGCAATGCTAGAGCCTGCTGGTAAAGCTCTGGCTTCTCTAAAAATAGCTCCGACTCCGACTACTCTATTGGAGCAGCTCTTCTAGTGGAGATGGAGCTATTTTGAAAAATATTTGGCAAAATAGCTTCACTTACTAGATTGAGGTGGTGAAATATCTAAATTATCCTTTCCTATATTTTTCTTTTACATTTTCTTCTTTTTTTCTTCCATTTTCCCTTTTCTTTCTTTTTCTTTTTTTCCTCTTCCTTTTCTTTTTTTTTCCTTTCCTCCTTATCCATTCGCCCACCTTCCTGTCCCCGTCTCCTTCCACCTCCTGCGGTCCGCCCCACCTCCCCTCCACCGCCGGCCTGCCCACCTCGCGCCCTCGCCAAACCCTATGCTCCCTCCTCGCGCTCTCGCCACCCCACCTCGCTGCGCCGCCGCGAGCTCCCACCGGCCTCTCGGCCTCTGCCCGCGATGTGGCCTTCGCCAGAACCGCCGCCTCCTGACCTCTGCCAGCGCCACTGCCTCCCAGCGTCCGCCCGCGCCTCCACCTCGTGGGCCCTGGCGAGGGCAAGGCGGGCAAAAGGATGGGAGGAGCTTCGCAGAGCCGCGCATAGCCACAATTTTGGGAAATTTTCTCTCTAGAGAGCGGAAATTTTGGGGCTCCATCCCTGGAGCCATGGTGGAGCACCCCGTTTGGCAGGGCTTCGTGTGGAGCTGGAGCTGAAGCCCGTTTTGGTGCCCTACCAAACAGGGCCCTAGTCTCGCCTTACTAAGCAGATGACTAAAGGAAAAATCTAACCGCCGACCCGTCGCGGTATAATACAACTGCGCGACCCGCATGGCCTGTTAAAAATATTACGGCCCACATCCATCCTCTCAATAGGACCACCATCTGCATGTTCTCCACTATAATACAGTAGGCTCCAGAGCCTATTAAACATAAAAAGTTCTAGACTAAAAAATATTTTATCTCCTCCATACGATCTCTATTTCGACAACCGATTGCACCGTTGTGTTCTAAACGACAAGACGAAGAAAACTAGACCCCACTTATATATATTTTGACGATGTTTTGTATTAATAGCAACTTATGTGTAAATTTAAATTCGAAGATTATTGAAGAAGTTGCTACAATATATATATATATATATATATATATATATATATATATATATATATATATATATATATATTGCTAGAATGTATACAGTGGCAACTTATGTGCATCGCCACGGCCCAGCGCCTCCAAACAACCTCACATGGCCCTCAACCTCCCTCCAACGACCCTTCATTCCTTATGGCCTTCCACTTTGAGATCAATCTCATATCTACAAGTAGTCTTGATTTGACCCGAACTCGCTCTTGTGGCCCGTACTTCTTTTATGTGACAATTTATGTAACGACTTGTTTTCTTTCTTTGGCAATTTATATGCATCGACTTGCTGTGCTAATAACTTTATGTGTAAAACAACTTTTGTTTTGTGTCAACTTTATCTGTATGAGTATATGCTAGATTTTATTTATAGTAACTTAAATTTTATATGTGTGGCATGTGTATAACAGATTATACTTTGTGACAACTTTCTTCTATAATAATTTATAAATATTTCTTACAACAACTTATATGTGATACCTTTTATTTTTGTGGCAACTTATGTGTGTAACAAATAGCAACTTGCTAACAGTGCAAAACATCTTTAAAATATATGCAAGTGGGATTTAGTTTTGTTCGTCTCATCATGTAGAACACAACGGTACAATCGGTATTCAAAACGGATATCTTATGAAGGAGATAAAATATTTTTTTAAATAAGCTGCATGTTAAAAAATAGAATATAGATGGTTCCCTCACATACTGTTGCTTGAAAGCGACATTCATTAGTACAAGTAGAAGACGTGCGCTAAATCTGAAATGGAGGGGAGGGGTCGCGCACTGGCGTATCGCGCGATAGGTCTCGCGTTATCCCTGTCCATGACTAAAGGTTTACTTCATGAAAGGCTCGGTGCACGGGGAAAATGCTTGTCAAGGGTGACCGTCTAAAAGACAAAATGACAGATTTAATGGTTCAAATCCCCATTAAGGAAACTTTGGCTCCGAGCGGATGTTAAACTTTCATCATCCTGATGAGCAGAGGAAATCTTTCCGAATGCTGAGAGCTTTGTTCCTTTGTTCCAAAAATGGTGTATGACATTAGCAAAAATACAGATACCCCAATCCTTTGAAGTCCTTTGGAAATATTCGTAACTCTTGCTTGCAATGGAAGATTTCCACAGCAATTTGGTTCGTCCATATTTCTAATGTTACCATGCTTTGGACACATAGAAAATAAGTTTGAAATTCTAGAGGAAAGGTATAAAACATTTGCTTTCTCATGAAAAAAATTGAGGTTGAGGATGGCTCTTGCTCACGCATCTTGTGCTTACCTCGGTGTCAAGTTCACTTCTTGCAATCCCCAATATAGAAGTCATATTACATTATTGGTTTTACATTAATTTAGTAGTCCTAGGTGGTCCCTTGAGTAAATCATGACAAAATAAGTCAATATCCACAAGTGGAAAATGAAAAATTAATTAGGACCAGATTTAAATATTAAGATGACTTTGAAACAAGGAAGATGTTAAATACACAGTATTAGATCCATCAAGAGCTACAACTTTTTTTTCTCTGTTTGTCATCATATGAAAAAGTCATGAATTTTCAAAAAATAAAACTTCAAATTGTATTATTAGTGAAGGTTATGCTAGAATAGATCTAACTTTATAAATAAGCAACTGACACATTGTGTTGCTATATAGAACCGACTGTCATAATGACATTCACAAGTCAGTGCATGCAGGGGACCGATAGTTTTGCACAGTTGTTGAAGCTCTTGGAGCATGTCCAACAGTCCCCTAATAAACATATCCTAATATG